>NC_062545.1:96938189-97592689 GCF_016906955.1 Phacochoerus africanus
TCTCAGCAAAGGAATCTTCTATAGACCCCTCCACTCTGGGGCACAAATATAGGGATGTAGAAAAGAGAGGGGACTTCCCAGGGGAGAAGAAGAGCCCTGGCTCAGATTCCAGGTTCCGACTCAGAGTTCTGCTTGAAGCAGAAGCATCACCATTACAATGTGAGACGGGAAAATGACTTGGAGAGGCTGGTAGGGACAGAAAGACCATGGAAATGGAGTATTGTTTTTCATCTGCATATGTGAGTTAGTGGTCCCTTGAAACAGAATTGATCTTTATATTAAAATGTAGAAGATAACTTTTCTAATAGGCCAGATGGGAATGAAATCAAGATCTGATCTTCCCCCAAAATATTCTAGGTAGCTTCTGTGTGGCTTGTGCGAGTCACAGGAGAACACACTTTACTGAGAGACTGTGACATGGAGTACTTGGATTAAACAAGCTCCAACAATGATCCTTCAGGAAAAGAATCATTATGGGCGCATATAGGCAAACAAAGACAAACACACGCTTAATTTCAAAAACGACTCGTCTGTAATCCTCCAAGTCTAGCCTTAACGTGAAATAAGTTGTAAACAATTTTATTACATTTTATTCCAGCTTGAAAAGTCTATGATTATATTTCCTTGCTGATTTATAATTGTGTGTCTATGGCAATTCACTTGTTTCCTGGGGGGTATTGCTTTCCCTGAACTTGTATGTTTTAAGGAAGGCTGAAATATTACACTTTAAAGACAAAAATAATTTGAGAGGTTGAACACCATAAGCAGCTGCTGGGAAGGTGCTGATTTGGGTGTTTTGAGACTCAAGCCTCAGAAAGGGAATTTGCACATACATTGAGCTAAGGACACCCAGAGGATGCTGTGTTGATTCATTAGCAGATCAATAATCTACAAGCCGTGAATATGCAAGAGACAAGAGTCTGTTGTCTTTTCAATCCATTGTGGAAATAAGGGTCTTTATGTGGACACTGAGAGTGTTCTGGTCCAGTGAGTCAATAATTCCCATTATATCATAGAAAATGTATCTCCCCTATAGGCCATGAATGCCTGGGGAATGTTATTCAGTAATCAAGAATCCTGCATTAACATTATAGTCTGCTCTGGGACCTAACTGGTAAATAACACACGGTAAGGTCCATTTTACTTACTAGAGCCTATCTGAATGTTTTGGAGAAAATGGCAAGGCTTTACAAGTATTTCAGCAGATTTAGGAAGGGAAGAAATAAAATATAGTCACTCTGGTCAAAGATTCATGTCATTTTCTAATGTGAATATTTCTATATTCTCATCAGAAGAAAGAAAAAGGAAAGAAGGAGAGGAGAAAAAGGTGGTAGCAGGAATAGAAGGAAGAAAGGAAAATAAACCTGATTGTGTGTGTGTGTACATGCTTGAAAGTCCAGGGATGGAATTAGCATCGAAAATGGCAAGTTTAGCCATAGTACTTCATTGGGTCACTAAGAAGTTTGAACATAAGTCTTTAAACAATAAAAAAAGAATTTTTGATTAAGAAATTGATTCTGTTGCATGTAAATATGAGCAGAGTTAGAACTGGAACAGGGAACATTTGTACAGACATAAGAGAACCACACATTTCATGACAGAAATTATTCAAGTGACGTTGGAAACACCTCCAATGCTGCCTCATGCAAACAAACAACAGCAACAACAAAAAACCTGGAGATGCCCAGAATGTTTCCTTCATAATAACTAACATTTGCAGAGCCTCTTATAATTTACAAGGCATCTATAGCAATTACCACAGTTAATTCCCACAATAACCCTGTGAGTTTAAATATTAGATTTCCAATTTTACAGCTGAGGGAACTGCTGCACAGGGAGGGTAAGTGGCTTTTTCCAAGGTCACTCAAGAGTCAGCCATAAAACTAGAACCTTAAGCCAGATCCTCTGACTGTCGACTGTCTGTCCCATCTTAGCCTCTCTGCCTTCATATCCATGTATCCCTCTGCAAACAGTTGTGTCTATAACAAGGCAAAGATGTAACTACCTGGAAAGTAGAGTGCATACTTAACACAAGCTCATGGGCAACTAAAGCTACTCTTTTAACCAACACACACACTTAAGCTTAAAGGTCTAGCATGTAAATAATTTTTTTTAAAAGACAATTGAAATGTGCATTGCTTCCCCTCCCCAAATGTAATTACTTTATGTTTTTCTAACTTATCTAAAAGTAAAATTTGTCATCATAGTTCAAGTTTAAAAATAAAACCACATGAGTTGCTGGTCATCAAATATGACCCTGGTCATGGACGTTTGTGTTTGAGAGATGTGAGATGGGAGTGAGGGCAGTGCAGGTGCACAGCTGAAGCTATTACAAGGTCCCTGGTGTAAGACCTGGGCCCAGGCTCTGTGAGGAAAAGGGTGAGAGCAGGTAAAACTCTGCTTTCAAAGGAACTTGCAATCTATTGAAGAACGTACCTGCATAAATGGCAACGGGAAGAACACAAAGGCAGGGAATGAGGAAGTGTGTGCCCTGTTAGGGATCTGAGAGTGAGCCAGTTGTATAATTGAAGGGCTTGTCCTGAAAGCAGTGGAGAAAGAAGCTGGAGAGAGAAAAAGACTGAAACACTAGACTGAGAAGTTGTATTTTACACCAAGAATTGGGGTGATTATAGCATGGGAGGAGAGCACAGTGAAATGGTGGTTAGGGAAGGCAAATATAGTAGGAACATAGAGAAATAATCGGACAGAAAGCGTGGGGGATGGGGAAAACCTGCTATGAAGATATGGTAGTATTTTGAGGTGAGAGAGTATGAACATGAAATGCTAATAAAAGGCAGTTATTATTATTATGACTTATACCATTATTTTCAATAAGAAGCATCCCCTGAACTCCCTCTGAATTGCTTTGAGATGTATTATTTAAAAAGGGTTTTGAGAAATACCACTGCTTCCTGATACTAAGGAGTTAAAAAAAAAAAAGCAAAACCCTGTGAAGTGTACAGAATTTGTAAGAAAAGCCAAGTTTCAAAAATTTACAGGAGGATTTAGGAGAGAATTTCATGAGCAAAATGAACATTTTAATTTCTGAAGGATGTTAGAGAATGCTGCATTTCCTAAACTCCTTGACTAATTAAGATGGTCATTCTTCCCCCAGCAAGGCATCTTTCACTATTTGTGGAAACACCTTGATTATGTTTACTGGAAGATAAGAAACCTACATTCTAGTTCACTTATAGACTAAAGGTCTGACCTTGGACATCTATGGGCCTCAATTTCCTCACTCATCTTGCTATCCTAGTTTGAGGTCAAGAAGATAACAGGAGACTGTAGGGGAAATGTTGAGATAGGTTTTTTTGTTGCTGTTTTGGTGTTTGTTTTGCTTTTCAGGGTCGCACCCGCAGCATATGGAGGTTCCTGGGCTAGGGGTCAAATCAGAGCTGCAGGTGCTGGCCTATACCATAGCCACAGCAGCCTGAGATTGGAGCTGTATCTGCAACCTACACCACAGCTCACAGCAATGCTGGATCCTTAACCCAGTGAGCATGGCCAGGGATTGAACCTGTGTCCTCATGGATGCTAGTTGGGTTCGCTAACCACTTAGCCATGATGGGAACACCTTTTTTTTTTTTTTTTTTGCTTCTGCTTTGAGATAGTTATTCATCCAATAGCAGCTCTAGTTGATAGTCATGTCCTCTTAATAAGGCAATGATTAGTAAGTGGCCGTTGTGCCCAGTGCTCCTGAGACAATTTGCCATAATTCTCTAATAGCTCAGGAAATTATTTTCTAGAAACAAGTCAGGCATTGGGTTTCTCCCTTAACTTAAAGTATATCACATGACCATGTAAGTATGAATGTGCCAAAATGGTAGGGATGAAAGCCCAATAGAGTCAGACATTTTCCTTCTCACTGTGGCATGCCTCACCTCCCCATCTAATCCATGTCAGTAAACTCCACGTGTAGCCCTATGTCTCATGGCTTCTTGAACCCAGGGAAAGATGCTAGATCTAGGACCTGCAGAGCAGAAACATCCAGGAGAGAATGAATATTTCAGACTCCCTGATCAAAGTATTACTCCCCTCATCTGACATTCTCCTAACCTGTGTACAGATGAAAATAGAGCTTTGAAGAGGTAAAAATCCAAGCTCCTTAAAAAAGCAAGAGGAAGAATTATAATATGCCGACTCTGTGTTGGGCAGTGAGGAGACATCTTGCAGGTTATCTAAGGATAGCTTGGTGGGCCACAGAGATTTTCATTTTCAGCCAGCCCTTGGTTTGCATTTTAGCTCTGCCACATACTACCTATGAGACTTTAGCCAAATCAGTTAAATTCTCATCTGTAATATGGCACTTACTTGATGGGACTGTACTGAGTAGAAAATGATCTAAAACATGGAAAGCAGTGCTCTGCATATGGTATGTGCTCAATAAGTTGGTCTTTATTATTACTATTTTATTATCAATTTAATTTCCAATGTTCCCCCATACGAAGGAAAGAAACAAACACTTGGCCCTGAAAAGACAAAAATCTGCTTAAGAAATTTTCTAAATGGAATTTTACCTTCAAAGGTAACTGAGAATATTTTCCTTTTCCCCTCCTCTGCCTAAGTTATGACTGCTTACAGATACTGCTAATTAGGGAACAGAAACTGGAGAAAAAATTATTTCACTTGGACTTGTCTAGAAGGAGCGGCCATGTCTTCCATCTGGGTTCAGAAGCCAAAGTTAACCTTTATTATGGCACCAAATTTTCCATTGCAAACTACACAGCTGACATATTTTACAAGGGCCTGCAGTACAAGTTGAGGAAACATTACTTCTTTCTCCCCTTCTCAGTCCCAGGATCCCAAGTCAGGGGCTCAATGCCCAGTGCATTCTTCTTGTATAAGAGCAACCAATCTTAGACCAAAAACAGAAAACTTCATGAAGTCTAAAGTGAAGGATAAAATAGTTTGCAGTATGCAGGGCAGGTTTTTAAAATATGTGGATATTTTGGATAGATGGATATATATGGATAGGTGGATATATATTGAATTATATGTATATTTCAGATGATGTTTTTGTACCTTTTAAGGAGAAGTTCTGACACTAAGAAAACAAGAACTATGAATTGTCACTTTGGTCCCTTGTCTCTCTCTTACCTCCACCTTTCTATCCTCATCCTCTTCTTTTTCTTACATGTTCTCTCCCCTTCTCAATCTTCTTCTCTTCCTTCAGGCCTCCCTCTTCTGTTTCCTTGTCTCTATTCTTAGGATTATCTTCAGCAGCACTGTAGACTTTTATTAGGTCCTTACTATTTGCCAGACATTGTGCTAAATGCTCAATAGGCACTACATTCTTTACTTTGTCTCACAACAACACAACTTATAGAACAGCAAACTTTCTGAACAAGGAAAAAAAAAAAGAAATAAAAGGCTGCTGTCCAAAGGCTATAGTCTTCAATGACAATGGGCCATAGTTGAGTAAATCAAGTTTAGGTGTGCTCCACCCATCTCAGTGGAAATGGCTTTTACTCTAGTATAAAGAGGCAATGTTAATGGAATTTGTATTTTTACCCCAATGCTAATGTATTTTGAGGCAAATTGTGAATGTATTCAATTATGTATACATGTGGATTTGATATATCCCCTTGAAAATAAGCTTAATAGTCTTTCAAATGACTCTCATTTTAATTGAATCATATACTGGAATTCATTCTTGTATATTTTCCTATGAAGAGTTTCTTTAATAATCATCTTGGGGCAAAAAAGAGGAAAGTGGAATGTGGTATTTATTTAACTTTTTATATATATTTGCATTCCAACTCAGATCAAACTTTTGCATATATGTTATTTTAATTTTGTATTATGCACATGTCAGTGTTATTTGTGCAAACATAACCACAAACCATATTCCCTGGACTTAGTTTGTACATTGCAGGCAACTATTGAAAGTCTATGTGATGTGAAGTATGACTGTATTTTGGTTTTGAACACTATATTAAGATATTTGAAGCTCAGCAGAACTGGTTTTTAATCCAGGCCCTGTAATTTTCCAGCTGTGTGACCTTGAGCAATTTCCTTAATCTGACCGATGTCCATCAAATTTCCTCTTTTATACACATAGGAATAATGGTAGTCACCTTTCACAGTTATTGTGAAGGTTATGAGAAAGTATATGAAAAGGCCTGGCACACAGGATACATTCAATAGAAGCTAGCTTCCTCCTCCAACATGACTTCCATTATTATAGTAATGGCCCACAAGCTATATCTATACCTGTATCAACCCATGACTATATAATCTATCATATATGTGTGTATATGTGTACATGAAAACACACAGGTATATATGTGAATATGTGTGTGTTCATACATATCTGTACCCACATATGCAGTCATACTTGAAAGAATGTACGTGTCACTTCAGCTATACCTTCAATGTAGGATCTAACCCAAAGAGGCATGAAATACACATACCCACTTTAATCCATATGTCACTCTATATAGGCCCTTGCCTACAAAAATGTGAAAGCTGATTCTATCCCCCTGCTCTGTTAATAGTACCCATGTGTACCACAGATGTATCCTACTCCATCTAGTGGAAAATCCCTCTTTCTGTCCCATGATGTCTCCTTGCACTGGCTCCAGCCATTGCCCCAACTCAAAGAACCATGCTTAAAAGAGTTCCTCTATACTTCCATTTAGGCCTGTTCCAGCGTTTTTCCTTGGTATTTCTGGACATGAGTACATCTTATTGAAATATTCCCACCTCTACTTATAGATAAGGAAAAACCTTGGAGCACCTCAACCCTCTGAGTGAACAGGACTGAATGACTGTGAGTACATGAATCTTTTCTATGTAAATGTCTTTGGATCTAGAAGGAAAACTCTATATCCTGTAACAAAGGGTTCCTATGTTATTAAATTCAGGACTACTTTGTACATATCTGTCTATCTATGGATCTATATATCTATCTTTTAATGAAAAAATTGGCCCTCCAAAACATGCTACAGGCCAATTGTTTCAAAAAGATGAGATGGTTTCGGAGTTCCTTTGACAGTGATGGAAGCCAAGTTGCTTATAGAAATTGTTAACTGTTATACATCAATTAACCCATGCAATTCAGTCCTCATTCCCTTTAGCTAGTAGATTAATTGCATGAAAATATTAAGAACAATGGAGAAAACCAGATCATCAGAGCTCTGTCTACATAGCTAATTCATTGTGTAAGTTCTTTGACCCATTCAAAATATTAAAAGTGACTGAGAAATACAGTCATGAATTTAGGTGAGGAGCAAATCTTGTTGGTTGGTTATTTAAGCCAAATAACTAGTAAACACTATAAAAAATCAGGCATGCCATTATAAATGTTCCAGTTAAGTGATCAGTTAAATGGTTATCCTATTCTTGTTGTCCATAGCACAACAAAGCGCATCCAAGTTGTGGGTGGTGTGGGAGCCCAGACACATTCGGATTGGTCTGATGGATTTTTTTCATTGCTTCACATCAGACCAGTGCTATTGCTGAGTGCATTACCTATAGGTCCAACAAAAAAAGGTAGAACCTTCTTGCTAAGAGTGCCCCACCTCCAAGATAAAAGAAAGGGCCCTAGTAGAGAAAGGTAAGAGTGACAGAGAAAGGCCAAGGTGAGGTTCACTGCTGGAACACATTTGACCTAAAATTTCTATTGCTAAGCTAATAAGTAAGACCTCATGGAAGAAGAAGAGAATTCAGACCAGAGGGTAAGTGGATTTTTCTACTCTGTGTACATAAATGAGAATTGTATGAATTTACTCAACCTGACTTACATTGTGAGAGCGTAACTCATTTCAAAGGGCTGGGTTTGTTTTGACAAATGTTGAATGTCCCAGTTTGCCTTCCTCTGACTTTGTTGAAGGAGTAAATGATGTTCATTCAAAGTATCTACAAGAAATCAGTATCTCACTCTCTGGGCTGAGGAGATAGAGAAGGAGGAAATGAAACCACCCTGCTTTCATTATGCTTAAAGTTACTTATTTGCAAAGAGGTTCTTCATCAACTAAATCTATCTGTTCTCCATGCACTGCATCTCAGTTCTGCTGCCTTTGTTGTAATGTTACATTTTGTATCTAATATTTCTTGCTACTGTTTAGAAATCATTTTGCTTACATTGGTCTTCATCAATAATTTTATGTAGCATAATCCATCACCATGTTGGATATTGGGGCAGGGAAAAGGGCACTACTTTGTCTTTCACTTGGTGCTCAGACAGCTCTTTCATATTGATTTCTTGGCTTGCATGTTTGTTAGATGATGATTTGCACTTTTTCCTGTATTGTGTTTATCCAGATTATGTTTCAGATGCATCTACAACATATCATCATTAACAACAAGCATTTATTGAACCCTTATGGGCTGTGGATGAAGCTCCAGGCTAGGTACTAGGGATAAGATGAATTTAATGTGATCCCTACCCTGGAGGATTTTTATTGTCTGTTGGATCATGCTTGTTTAAAAAAAAAAAAAAAAGATACCTAATGCCTTATGCCCAATGAGTGCTACAGGCAATAAATGCTCTTGGAATTCAAAGAAGGGAGAGATTGGTGTTGGCTAAACTGGTCAGGAAAAGGCTTTATGAATAAGACGATATTCGAGTGGCTTCTTGAAGGATAAGAAGAATATTTTTGTGGGAATATAGTGAGTTTCTGAGCACCATCGCACCAAGTTAAAAATAAAGTAATGCCTATACCTTTAAATTACAATTGCCTTATTAGTTATTTATGAGCTTAAAGCAGAGAATCAACATTTGCCTACTTTCTACAATGCTTTTTTCAGAGTTCTATTGTGAATAGCCTTATATGCCTCGTTATATACACCAAGAAAAAGTCAGCAAGTCTGTTAACTTTCTCATTGAGACTCATCGGCCTGAGTGCTGACTTTTAAGGTTGTCTTTTGGCCTTGTTTCTCCCTTCCTAAAAGTTTGAATCAGAAAAAAGTTATAGTTAATGACTTCTAAAAGCAAAGTGAATTTTTAAGATAATAGGACATTTTAAAAAGGAGCGACATTTTTGTGAATGTGGCTGCACAAATCTTCAAGAAAACACAAGTTTGACCTTGAAGAAAATATTAGTTCCCCAAGGGAAATATCCATTTATGAGCAGTTCCAGGGTTTTTCCTCTACAAGATAGATACGTACAAACATTTTCGAAGATTGAAAACTTTGCTTATTACTTTTGTGGGACTTTACTGGTCCAGATAGATATTTACTTCAGCTTATTGATGGAAACCTTGGCAGAAAAACTGTCTGTGGCCAGCAGTGCTAATATTCTAAGGACTAAGCCCTGTGACTTTCCTAATGCCAGTTCTTTTTCCAGAACTCTCTCTGTGATTTATGTTATTAAAAAAAAATCTCTGCTTTATCATTGACTTTGGCTTTGGTGGAATGAAAGGCAAGGAAGAAATGAAATCCACCTTTTCTTCATTTTGTTTCTTCACACAGCATTTATTTAAGGGACCCTGTCATGTACACAGCATAGAGCATTCTACAGACCTCCTCACTGTGGAAAAACAGGGTGAACATTTACATAAGTGAAATGGGTTGAAAAATAAAAGAATAAAGTTATTTCTATGCTTATTTTCCTTAGTCTTGTCAATAGAGCTATATTGGATTTACATTTTCTAATTAAATACAGTTCAAACTTTTCCATTTGAGAATAACATCTTAAGTGTAATTTGGACAAACATTCGGTGAGTATGAAGCCATTGTGAAGGGTTATTCCCTTTCACAAAAGCATCTCTTCCCAAATGGTGGGACATGTGCAGAGAGAGCTCATGTGCCCTTTGGGGGGTCAGGGGGTTGACTATATGCTGTCCTCCCTGCTGTCCACCAGAGTGAGGCTGGTCTAGTGTGGATCCTGAACACTTTGTGCCCAGTATGGCTATTCTCGCCTTTTTTTGTTTGTTTGTTTTGTTTGCTTCACTCCCACCATCAAAATACATAACTACCAAATGTATCCATGTGGGAGAAGTCCTTACATTTCTTATCCTTCTCATCTAACCCAGTATTGTAGGTTTTGATACCTACACGTCCATCACATCTTATGGGAACTCAAAGGTCCTCTGCATGCAATGCAAATATCAGGTGGAACAAGAGCTTTCTCTCTCAGACTTATTCATTTAACACTTCTCCTAGCCATCTTGGGTGTGGCAGGGCAGAGCCAGAGCCTGAATGTTCTAGAAAACCTCAGTGTACAGAGTTCAGTGTTTCAGTCAATTAACTCACCACCTTTGGTAACAGCCCAAGAAAAAACAGGCCTTTGATTCTCATGGAATCTGACTATATTTTCACCTTGGGGGCATCCACACAAAATCCTCCTGGCTTCCTTGTCTGGGAATACTTTCTCCTTATCTGGTAGGAACTTCCCTATTGTCTCTATGCTGAACACTGTAAGTTAGGGTAAAATTCTCCCATTGGGTTTTCCAGGCTTGGCTTCTAACCTGAAAGGGGGAGCTTTTGGAATTTAATAAACTCTCTCTTGACCAAGGCTGGTTTCAGAAAAAAACTTTTTGTCACTACGGATTCAAAACCTAATTTTCTGTTTTTCTTTTCATTCTTATTTTAACAATTCTAGTCATCTTCAAAGCAAATGATGCCTCTAACCAAATAGGAGGACTATGTGAAAATGCATAAAAATATATTAACCATGTTACAATGTCTACCTAAAACCACCGAGAAAAAAGGGCAGGGATCTAAACTCTGATTGTAGGAAAAGTGCAAGTTGGACCACAGTGGGTTTAAACAATGAGGAATGGCTCCTTATAGTCAGTGGAGCTTGATTTGGATCTCAAGGATGGAAGAAGTAGGGCAGGTGTGAAGAAGAGGGAATGGATTTTCAACCAGACTTAACATCTTCCCACATGCTTTTGGAGCTCTGGATTTATCTCTTAGCACAGTTTTTATTGTTTCTGAGTTACTCGTGTGTGTATCTTACCATAAGATTACAAATTACTTGAAGACAAAAATAAAAACTTTTTGTATTTGTATCTATAATATTACTTAGTCCCATGCTTATGCATATTAGGTCCCCAGACACATTTAAAATGTAGCATGCTAAAAACAGGATTTAAAAATTCTTTTTCCCTTAGCTCTCTCTTGTAATTTTACCTTCTGTATTAAATAAAAATATTTTACAAAATATGATTAGAAATTTACCTTAGCTATTCTTTGATACCAGTTACTCTCTTTGCTTCTTGATGTCCCATTCTTCTGATCTATGGGATTTAGATGTGGTAATCACCTTAAGTTCTTTTTTTTTTTAATTGGGGTTAAAATACACATAACATGAAATTTACAATTGACCATTTTTAAGTGTACAGTTCCTTCCTTTTTAAGGCTGAATACTATTCCATTTCATGTATATACCACATATATACCACATTTTATGTACCCGTATTCTTAAGTTTGTGGTGAAGACAAGATGTTCATTACTATCCAATGTGTGTGTGTGTGTGTGTGTGTGTGACTTTATTATCTTCATATAATGAAATATTTGACCATTTGACTCAAGGGTGTAACTATGGTCCTTTCTAAAAAGAGTATATGATGAGATATCACCAGAAACAGGACTTACTCTAAGGCAGTTAAGAGTAGTTTTTTAGGCCAAGTATAGTAGTAGCTTAGATTTTTTTTAAATAAAAATAAAAATGTTATTATGTTATTTTATGCCTTAAAGGGTTGGTTTTTTTTGTTTGTTTGTTTGTTTGTGAGTCACTGAAGTGGCTGGAGATATCAAATGGAAGTACCCTAGACCAATGATACTGAAACATACTCTGCACAGAAGGTGTAGGGGGGGTCAAAATGTGGGCACTGGTTTCAGTGGCACCCTGGTAGGTTCTCACAGTACACACACATTTTAAAATCTCTAGAAGTCTTGCTGCCAAAAGAAAACAAAACCAAAAAGTTCCCTCAAAGCCCCATGCTTAATTTATTTCATCTAGCATTTTCCAAGCACAGCTGAACTCAGAATCATTTTGTTGTTGTTTCTGTTGTTGTCGTTATTTTGATAATACTTCAAAATGTTCTGGATTAAACCAAGGTAAAATCTTTAAGAAGATAAAAAGGGTGAGAGCATTGGAAAAAGTGAAAAAGTGGGTCCTCTCAAGAACCTTGAGCTGAGTGGATTGTGAGACACAGATAAATAAATTTTCTTCTATGTTCCCATAATTAGGACAAAGACACTTAGGTTCATGGTCAGCTAATTCATCTGTTAGTTAAAAAAAAAAAGCCTTTTAGGAGTTCCCATTGTGGCGCAGAGGAAATGAATCTGACCAGGGACCATGAGGTTGAGGGTTCAATCCCTGGCCTCGCTCAGTGGGTTAAGGATCCAGCATTGCCGTGAGCTGTGGTGTAGGTTGCAGACACGGCTCGGATCTGGCATTGCCGTGGCTGTGGTGCAGGCCGGCAGCTGTAGCTCTGATTTGATCCCTAGCCTGGGAACCTCCATATGCCACAGGTGCGGCCCTAAAAGCAAAGTAAAATGAAATGAAATGAAATAAAATAAAATAAAATAAAGCCCTTTAGCTAAATTTAACGATTTATC
Source organism: Phacochoerus africanus (assembly GCF_016906955.1). Lineage (NCBI taxonomy): Eukaryota > Metazoa > Chordata > Mammalia > Artiodactyla > Suidae > Phacochoerus > Phacochoerus africanus. Next base: position 96,950,708 of record NC_062545.1, read on the forward strand.
TTGTGTCCACATAAAAAAAATTGAGAGATAAATGTAATAAGCAATTTCAATACTTTTCATCTGTGTTTTTGAGGAAGACACAGCAAAATTATTTAAATCAGTTGATATATTTAAATAAATATATAAAAATTTATTTAAATAGAAGGTAGTTTACTTTTTTTTTTCTTTTTTAGGGCCACAGCTGAGGCATCTGGAGTTCCCAGGCTAGGGGTTGAATTGGAACTACACCTGCTGGCCTACACCATAGCCACAGCAACACGGGATCCGAGCCCTGCCTACGACCTACACCATAGCTTACAGCAATGCCAGATCCTTAACCCACTGAACGAGGCCAGGGATCAAACCCACATCCTCATGGATACTAATCAGGTTCATTACCACTGAGCCACAAGAGGAACTCCAGGAGGTTGTTTAAGTTACCTTTATCTTATAGTCTTTTGATCTGTGACGCAAGAAAAAAGTGAAGGTGGTTAAGCCTTTGTTAGAAGCATGTTCACCACAGAGAACTGAGTGTCAGCTAAGGTTTCTCCAAGTGGTAGAATCTAGTGAGGAAGGGAAGTGGGTAAAAGGTGGAAGGAGATCATAAAGCTGTGGATGAAATATTAAGGGAATTCTGTGAGACTCATAGGAAAAGACACATTTGAAAAAGAACAAAGAGTAATTTAAAAACACCCATTTTCTGTTTTCTTGCTTCTGTGGACCTCAAATGCCAGTTACTAAAGACTTTTCATAACTTGGTAAATTTCTCATTGTTTCTCATTGTTTTCCTCTGTTTTCTGAATTTTCCTGATTAAACACATTTAGCTTACTTTTTAAATTGAAATATAGTTGATTTACAATGTTATGTGAATTTTGGCTGTACAAAAAAGTGACTCAGTTATACACATATATTCTTTTTTATATTCTTTTCCATTATGGTTTATCTCAGGATATTGAATATAATTCCCTCTACTATACAGTAGGACCTTGTTGTTTATTCATTCTCCGTGTAATAGTTTGCATCTGCATTTAGCTTACTATTAAATAAGCAAGGGGGTTATTAAGGGATGAGAGGCAGGAAAATACATTAAGAAACTATATTTTAGGAAGGAGATTGTCCCTGTAATGAAATGAAGTGAATACCAACATATAAGGACAGGGCGTAGGTGGGTAGGTTAGGGAACAACCAACACACAAATCAGACAGACTGTGAAGCTATTAAAGGTTTAAGAAGTAGTCTGCAAGGCTGACCCTTATTTAAGGTTAAGACTTTAAATCTTAGCTCAATGATAGATGTTCTGTAGGAAGCTAAGTTAATGTGGTCAGGTTTTCTGACCACTAGTAGGCATGCAGGAGATGGTTGGTATATGAATAGTAGTCTTAGGACATTATTAGATTTTAAAAAACATTAATAACATTATGAGATTTAAAAAAATGAATGATATTGATCTTTATCAGATAAATTCATCATAATAGAGCTAGGAAATACTCACTCCGGATAGTGAGCAGATTGCTGATTTGAAAGCTGGAAAAAATGCTTCAAGAACAAAATGTCATCCAGTCATGCTTAAAGCAAGCCATCTAGTGGAGTGACCACCTTTGCTGGGTTTATCTTGCAAGAGAGTGTCTCTGAGGTAAATGTCATTTAAAAAGAAATGCCAAGTCTTTTGGGTAATCAGAGGTATCCAGGTAATTATTAGTCACAAATTGAATATTAGTTGCATCATTGCTCAGTCCTAGGTTTCTAGGTTCTGTTATGGGGAAAAACTACTTATCAAACACAATGTTTTAGGACCCATAAATTCATCAAGTTGAGACAGAGTTTTAAATTTACCTGATTTAGGTTTGACTTGGGCTTCTAAGTGAGTCCATGGGTAAGCCTGTCTTCCTGCTGTCAGAGGCCTTAGACCTTGGGGAAGATCATGAAGCTATTTGGGATATAATCACCATCACTTCTGCCGAAGGTATTTAAAAGCTATCACTGGAACCCTTTGAATTACAAGACTTAGAAACTTACCTTGAACCACTTTGAACAAAAGGGAATGTTGGGGTCTGTGTATGTTTTTCTAGGGCTACCATGACAACGTGCCACAAACTGGGTGGCTTAAACAACAGAAATGCATTTTCTCTCATTTCTGGAGGCTAGAAGTCCAAGAGCAAGGTGTTGGCAGATTTGTTTTTGTCTGAGGCCTCCTTGGCTTATAGACAGCTGCCTTATCCCTGTGTCTTCACATAGTCCTTCCTCTGTACATCGAATCTCTAGTGTCTCTTAGTGTATCCAAATTTCCTGTTCTTATAAAGACATCAGTCATATTAGATTAGGGCCTGCTGAACACCTTTATTTTAATGTAACTGCCTCTCTAAAGGCCCTATCATCAAATATAGTCACATTTTGAGGTACTGGGGGTTAGAGATTCAATATATGAATTTGGAAGGAGGCACAATTCAGCCCCATAATATAGCCATTTGATCGAATCTAACTGGCAGCATGAGAGCTGGAGTGGGAAAATACGGGATCAAACATGGCCAAGATTCTGTTCCTATCAAAATTCTTTGTTCTCTCTCAGTCGGCTTCATCATTCCAGAATAGCTGCTCCATAGGAGGGAATCATGGCTTGCAGCACTGTTAGCTCCTTGTCTTTAGTACCTTATTAGAAAGGAAAAGAAGGCCCTCTTTCCAGCTTGAGCTTGAAACAACCTGAAGAAAGCCACTGCCTGGCCTACCTTGCATCAGGTGGTTTTCCATGAAGCCATCAGTGTGGCCATTAGCAGTGAATAACTAGTTCACATCCAACCAGCGCCCATTGCCTGATCAGTCACTGTGGCCAGGGAGGCGGGATTTTACCAACATGGCAGCCCTCATCTATAACATACTTCAGGAGTAAGTTGATAGGGAAGAGGAAGCGTTCTCTCAAAGAACCTTATCACAAGGGGAAGTGTGACCCAGACATTACAGTGTACTTTTTGCAGTCAAACACAGTCAAAGAAGCAGGAAAATGAAAACTCAATGTAAGAAGGACTTTGAATACTGATCTAATCCAACACTAATTAGGAAAAATGCAAAGATTGGTAGGGTATCACTTGGCGGGAACATCCAACAGAATTCTGGGGATCAGCAAAGCCTTCACATAGGTATTGACCTTAAAGAAAAGTCCCAGGAGGAGAAAGCTAGTGAAGCAAAGTGAAACATAGGTTGGGATGCAAAGGCTTGTGTGGGGACCTTATGTATTTGAACAGGGTGAGTGACATGTAAAAGCTGAGGCTGGAGAATCATGTCTTCAGAATAAGTAGTTTGAAAAGCATACAATGGATCATAGGTGATCCTGTATTTCTTACTGTTTTCCCAATGAAACAATAAACTTAGAACTTCCATTAAGATAAAGGTGTGATGGGGAGATGGGAAAGGATAGAATCATTTGCTTTGGTTTCTTTTATAAAGTTTAACATTTCCATAGCCTGGGTAGAGAAATATTAATCTCGGCTCTGACATTAACTGTGACTCTGGATTAGGAACACCCCCTCTCGGTTTACTCATCTATTTCCAATAAAAGGATTTTTTTCTTGTATGAACTTCTGAGACCCTTCTAGGTCAGTTGGTTATGACTTATTTTTCTGTTCAACAAGTATGTATTTTGAAAACTGGTTATCAGCTCCATCTGGCCTTAGTACTGGCCTCTGTTTTGGAATGCAAAAATCTGTATTTGGCCTGGGTCCTGTCCATGAAAAACTGCAGACTAATCATCAAGGCTTAATGTGAACAATGGAATATTAGTGCCAGGTCACTGTACTGAAACTGACATGTGAGAGATACAGATAGTTCTGATTAAAGGGTCAGAGGAGGGGAGGGACTGCAGTGGCGAGACAAGCTTAGCAATATGGAGGGATTTCAACTGAACTCTGAGGAGAGTTGGAGAGTCGTAATTAACATAGACAAAAGGGGTGAGGTCATGAAGAAAGGGGGATGGGTACCAGCTGGAGGGAGCTATGAGCAAGAGAGAAGAGTTGGAAAGGGCAATGTTTAGCCCAGATGGAAGAACCCAGGTCACTTGCAGAGGCCATCACCTGCCCTTCTGAATATCGCTGTGTATGATCTCTTTTAAATATTCTAGACCATTTTTTATCCTACTGTTTGACACTTTGTATGTTAACTTCTGGAGATCAACTCCCCCAGGAACTGGTCCTACTCATGGGAAGTCACCACTTAGGGAGTTTAAATAATGCAAGATGTTCTCCCCATTTGTCTGCCCTCACATTCCCCAGTGACACTCAGCTATCATCACGAAAACCCTTTACCTCCCTCTCAGTCCCACACAGGCTTCAGCCAACCCACCAAGGCCAACACTGCATGAGAAGTACCTGAATGCTGCCATCTCTATCATCATACTCTCCATCACTGACAGTCATGGCCAACATGACTGCATGTCACCTTGTGCTAAGGCTTTTATAATTATCCTTCAATTTAATCCTTCCAAAAACCCTGTGAGGTGGATTTTATATTATTATATCCATTTTTCCATATGAAGAAAATAATGCCTAGAGATGCTTAGTCACCTGTCTAAGGTCAGAGAGGCAGTAAGTGATGGACCTGGGACTTAGACTCTGGCCTCTGACAGCAGGGAACTCACAATCACTGTGCATGTGAGGTCACAAAGGATGAAATTTCAGGATAAGAAATAGCCCTGCTATGAGTGGTTTTCACCATTGCGCAGAGTATCCAGACCTTCGTTAATCAATGAGGGATCCTGCTCTGTCATCCTTGATGGACTATTTGGTTGGTGACTGTGCTGGGGCACAGAAAACTTAGGGGTAAATTTTCTGGGTAACAGAAAATTTAGGGGTAGAGTTGGGCTTTAAAGAAAATACAGAATTTTTGCTAACTAAAGGAGAAAGGAGGTATTTCAAGAATGGACTTTCCACAAAACAGGTATGAATGTGGATATTATTCAGGCAGGACTGTGGGTGGAGGGACACAGAAGCATTGAGCAGGAGCATGGATGTGGAGCCAGGTAGAGCTGGCCTTACCAAGGCCATGGACAAGTCGCAACTTCTCTGAACCTCAGTTTCCTCATCTGTAAAGGGATGCTATGAGAAAGGTTATGGTGAAGATTATTCTTTTAAAATTCTGCAACAGTGCCAACCAAAGAATAAACTTTCGATAAATGGTAGCCCTATTTTTTAATTGTTTTTATGACTGAGGACTGAAATCCTGTATATCTCCCCAGGCAGCAAGGGATCACTCCTACCTGGAAACTCTATCACCTAATCGAGCCATTTTCCTTCCTGTTTTATCAGTTCACCTGTGCAATTATTTCATTGGTGAACACTTATCTAACCCCTATCATATATCAAGCACAGTGGAAACAAAAGCAAAGAGGATCTTTAGATGGATATATATATATATATATATATATATATATATATATATATAATATATTATATAACATCCACATAATAATATAATTATAACATTCATATAATTATATGCATAATATAATATAAATAATATATAAAATATAATATAAAATGCATTATATATATGCATTTTTTGTCTCCCATCTAGAATATAAGGAACTAAAAATTTGTTATTTACCATCCTGCATGTTTGAACACTTGGAGAAAAGCAAACACAGTCAAAAATCCATGTCCTCATGATGGATAGTCAGGAGGAAACTCAACCAGAAATAGGCTCAAATTTCTAATGGTTTTCATGGGGTGTGTGTTTGTGTGTTTCTGTGATCAGCCCCTCGATTAGATTTCCACAACCTGTCTTACAAGGGAGAACCCTACCCTTTTTCCCATTGACGAGAGTGGACAGAGACACCCCCTCCAGTTCCCAGGAGTGCTCTGAGACTAAGCTTGCCCTGAGGTCCAAAGACGGGAGGTCATCTGTCATGGCCAGAGCCTGAGGCTGGGCTTTGGAGGCTGGCAGAGCCCCAAGACTCTGGGATCTTCTTCACTGGAGTTGAGCTCCACGGGGGTAACTCTGGGGAAATGGGGCCTTTGTGAAATGCTCCTTTGATGAAAAGCAAAATATAAGTACAAATTGCTATTATGTCAGCTTCTGAGGAGCCACTTCAATCCATTTGGGCACCTTTGATTTTATTCTCCAATTGCCTTCCTCCTTCAAAAAAATTAATAAGAGCATGTTTTCATCTGGCATCCAGGGAGTAATTTATTTATTTAAAGTAATGATACAGTTTCAGCATAATCTCTGGTTCCCAAGGGGGAAGGAGACTCTTTGAATGATTTATTTTTCCCATCCTTGAAGTGCCAGGGCTACCAGGCTGTGGTGGGGAGTGGTGGTGTCCCACAACCCGGTGCCATGGCAACGAGCAGAGTGTCTGGGGTTACTGGGAAGGAGGGGCAGGGAGAATGGTCTCACAACTTTCTTCTTTCCCTCTCTCTGCCGCAAATTCCTCCTTCAAGGAAACGGAGGGGTAAAATACAATGAGGCCTCCGATCAGCTGAGGAAGATGAATAGCATCACGGCCAAGTCAGCTCAGGACGCAAGGTAGAGGCACCATGACCAAGGTCAGGGGCAGATGGGAGGGTGACTATTCCAGGTTTCCTCTTCCCAGAACAGAGTCAGGTGTGGGGCTCTCAGACTGGTGGAGTGGGCTCAGCTATGGGACACAGGAAGCATTTAGAAATCTTGGTCTCCAATTGGTCCTGAGGGACAGAAGTAGCATCTCTACTAGGAAAACCAGTGTTGTTGGACACTTATCTGCCCGTCGGTGTTTTAAATATTTTATATGCATTACTTCACTTAGCATTTATATGAAGCACATACCACTGTGATTCTCATATTATGGATAAATAAAATGAAGCTTATGGCAATCAGATTTCTTGCTCAAGGTCACACAGCTAGTCAGTGATAGATTGGGAATCAAAACTAAGGTTGGCTCCAAATTTGTAACAACAATTGTTGCCTCTCAATTGACTGGATTGTTTGGGGAAGGCTGATGAGGGTGGTTATATTGGCTGAGATTACTTTTGATTACAAGCAATAAAAAACCTGAGTTACAATGACAAACAGGGGTTGACTTTCCTCTCCTAATAAGAGTCTGGAGTAAGGCAGCTGTGGTACACAGTCAACAGTTCAGTGGCGGCTAGGCTGATCCTTTGCCCTTTCTACCTGCACATCACCTTCTTGTCACAAGAAGGCTGTACAACTCCAGACATCACATCTTTATTCGAGGCAGGAAGACAGCAAGGAGAAAGGTGCAAGCCAGCACTATTTGTCTCCTTCTAGCAAGGAAGAAAATTCCTTTCAGGACCAACCTCTCCCCCAAGAAAAGAAGACTTCTTAGGTCTCATTGATGAGAAGGGGATGACAGGGCTTCCCCTAGCTAGAAGGAAGACTGAGGAAAGGAATTGTTTGTCTCTCTGCTTCCTACACAAGAAGGACAGGAGTGACTTTATGCAACTGCTCCACAGCTAAAACGTGACATGGACTTTGGACAGTTAGAGAGAAGGGGGCAGGGGTTGCCAGAGAAGAAAAGTACAAGTGTAAAGATGGTGAGGTGAGGATAGGTCTGGATCCCAGGTTGTGTGGGAAACCGGTGGAAACACAGATTGGAAAGCTGACTGGGTCTTGGACTATAGCAGAATTTAAGTCCTTATCCTGAAAGCCACCTTCATCTTTACAGGCACACACTGTTTTTTTCCCTGCTCCTGTCAGCCACATCCTCTTGCTTTAACAAGACGCATGTGTTAATTACTTTAATTTGCTAAATTTCAGACTTGCCCCAAGGCTTGGGGATGGATGCCACTGTAGGAAAAAAAGGCTCTAGGTTCATATATGAAGAGAGCCTTTGTGCTTCATTTAAAGTAGATTATATCCCTTTAAACAGATAATGGAAGAATTCTTCTTTTTCCACTTTCATTTTCTCATTGGGGATGTCCTTTACAGAATACAAGAATCTGTCATTGATTAGAGGAATTAAAAATAAGAGAGAGTGACAATAGGGTTTGTGGTAGGTGACAGGATATGAGATGATTGATTATTTTTATTACAGCATTTTCTTTAAAGTTGGATTGTATTTTGGTAAAAAGAAAAGGGAAAATATTTAGGGTCATTAAAAAAATATGTAGTCAAGTTATCATGGTGGTGGCTCTAGTAGCAAAATGTGATTGTCAGAAACTTTTCTAGAGGTGGCGCTGTTACTAGTAGGCCTGGGAGCTCTCTCTGGGAGCCCTCTTGGCTGTATCTTTTTGTGGACACCCTCCACCCCCTTCCTGCCACCAAGGGAGGCACTCTGTGTCTTTTGGGTCCTTACAGCCTCTTCTAGAGTCTCTAATTTAGAGGTCATGCCTAGAGTACTGCTACAAACTCATGACATGGGCCATCAGTGTTCCTCTTGGAAGAGGATTTCTTCATGAGGGCCTCGGGGCCTGCCCCTTCTAGCCTTCTCTATCCTGCAGGGTAACCAGAAGTCCAGAGTGTTTCTCACAGGGGCCCCTGCTGAGCTCTTCCCTAGCATTGGCTGCCTTTTGCTTTCATTCTACCTTGACCTAAAATACTACCCTCACCATTTTCCACATGAAAGCTAATGACATTTAGCTGTCTGCAAACTCAGAACCTGGGTAGATGCTTTGGGAGGCTTTAGGGAAACACCCCAGTGCTCACAGCCCAGTTCTGGCTGCCTCGCCTGGCTGTCACCCTTTGCAGACCCTGTACCTTCAATATCCAGCACACTTGTCAATGACTGTCCGTGGTCATGCAGCCCCTGCGTATGTGGCCCAGTCCACCTCCCCACTGGTTTCTGTGTCTGAGAGCAGGCCTGGTGGGCCAGCTGGCCTTCTCCAGCACACCCTTCCCCTCACCAATATCACTCCATCTCCCAGGGCAGAAATCACAGAAACTGCTGAAATCTGGTGCCTGGAGACCCTCTCCAATTTTTAGCAAGACTGTTTGGTTTGGCATGTACATGTTTCCTGTATGCCTGTTCTGTGCATTATTGGTCTACAGGCATTTCAGAAAGCAGACAAAGTGTAAGCTTTAATAAAATAAGCTCAAGAAGGCATGACTTGACCCAAACATTCATTTACTTATTGATTTCTTCTCTTGAAAGCCCTTATGCTGAGTTAGGCCCTGTGGTAAGTGCTAGGGATAGACACAAATAGAAGCCAGTTCCTTCCTTCCAGAGGATTAGAAGTCAGGAGTTGATAACTGAGGAGTTAGATGTTGAAAAAACTCAGAATTTGAGATTTGAATAATAGATACAACCTCCTTAGAGTGAAGCCAACAATTTTCCCCATAGACTAGGCTATTTAATAAATAAATGCTCCCCCTGCAACCTCACTCCCTGCCTCCCAACACTTGCTTTCTTGGTGGATGAGATGATGCTAAATGAGTTCTGCCATGTCACCCCTCCATGGAGAAACTTTCTCTAGCTTTCATCTTCTTACACTAGCATGGCCAGATCTTCACACTTTGTTTTGAACCCACTTCCCAACCTATGTCTACAGATATGCCCTCTGGCACTGAACATGGTGTCAACTCAAGTGCTTCACCTTCCTTCGAGGACAGAGGTCATCCCACACACTGTTTATATCACTTCTTCTCTAGTCTCTTCACTCGAAATTCTACTCACCAGTTCAAGATGAAGTACAACCTAATCTAACCCAGGAATATGTGGCTGGGTTCCTGGTGGGACTCATCCTTCCACCCCATGGAATGAACATGGATTTGCATGTGTTTGCTGTATAAACTTGGGCAAGTTAGTAAATATCCCTGTGCATCAGTCTCCCCATCTGTAAAATGGGATCAATTATAAGACAAATTTCAAGTATCACATGAATGATGTCAAATGCTATTTAGAATTTATCATCAAAACTGTCATTATCATTAATGTTATCAACTTGTCTCACTCTTGAAGAATTAATCCTGGATGCCATCAGATCATTGCGGTTCCTCCCCTTGTCCCTCCTTTTTGCCTCATGAGGTCTTACTCATTTTTTTCGTAGCCATAAAAGATTAACACAGGAGTTCCCGTCGTGGCTCAGTGGTTAACGAATCCGACTAGGAACCATGAGGTTGCGGGTTCGGTCCCTGCCCTTGCTCAGAGGGTTAACGATCCGGCGTTGCCCTGAGCTGTGGTGTAGGTTGCAGACGTGGCTCGGATCCCGCGTTGCTGTGGCTCTGGCGTAGGCCGGTGGCTACAGCTCCGATTCAACCCCTAGCCTGGGAACCTCCATATGCCGCGGGAGTGGCCCAAGAAATAGCAACAACAACAACAACAACAACAACAAAAGACAAAAAAAAAAGATTAACACAAATTTGGGGTTCCTACTGGGGCACAGCAGGTTAAGGATCTGGCATTGTCTCTACAGTGGCTCTAATTCTTTGACATTCCAGTAGCTACTTATATATGGGTGTGGGTTCAATCCCAGGCCTGGCACAGTGGGTTAAAGACCCAGTGTTGCCAAAGCTGTGGTGTAGGTCATAGCTGTGGCTCAGATTCTTATCCCTGACCGGGAACTTCCACATGCTGTTGGTATGGCTGAAAGGAAAAAAAAAAAATGGTTAGCACAAACGTAGTGGCTTAAACAACACAAATTTATTATCTTACAATTCTGCACATCAGAAGTCCAACACAGACCAAAATCAAGGTGTTGGCAGACTGTGTTCCTTCCTGGAGGCTCTCAGGGAGAATTCATTTTCTTGCTTTTTCCAGTTTCTAGATACCTTCTGCATTTTTGTCTGGTGGATCTTTCTTCCAGCTGAAGCCAGTAACAGTAACACTGCCACTATCTCAACTATCCTTCTGTGGTCACACCTCTGACCATGTCCAGGAAAGGGGCTCCAGTTTTTTGTTTTTTTTTTAAGTTTTATTTAAGTATAGCTGATTTACAATGTTGTGATAATTTCTGCTGTACAACAAGGTGATTCCGTTATACATATACACACATCCACTATTTCCCAGATTATTTTCCCATAGAGATCATCACAGAATATTGGGTGGAGGTTCCTGGGAAAGGGGCTCCAGTTTTAAGGACCCGTGCAATGAGATTACACCCCTCCAAGTAAGCTAATCCAGAAGGAACATCTCCCCATCTCAGGGCCCTTAACCTAACCACATTTGCAACGTCCATTGTCCAAGTAAGGTGACATCGTCTCAGATTGTAGGGATTAGGATGTGGACATCTTTGGGATTGATTACTCCGCTGTCACAAGATCCTTGAAGACAGATCTTCTCTTTTCCTCCAACTATTCCTCTTGGGGCCTAGCATATGAAAGGCTTTAAGAAATATTGTTGAACTGAATCCAACCCTCATAGAGTGTCAGGAAGAAAGACTCAAAGAAAATTTTGAAGAGTGTGTTGTTGTTTTCTAGAAAAATATTTTCCTAATATTATTCCTGCAAATTATTGGAATAAATTGTTATGTGTTAATACCTCAGGCAGGAAAAAAACAAACAAACAAAGCTTTTTTGAGTTCAGTTTGCAATTACATTAAATATTTAACAACAACAACAAAATAAGCGTATTAGCAGGAGTGCCAAAGCCCAGTGTCTTACAGTCCCCTACACAGCCTGTGGGAACACCACGGAGTAGAATGGCATTGCCTTTCAAGCCTCATGGACCAATGCACAAAGCGTTTCATCTGCCATGGCCAGAAGATAACCAAATAATAAAGTCCTGAGGAGTTCCTGTTGTGGCTCAGCAGAAACAAATCCAACTAGCATCCATGAGGATGTGGGTTTGATCCCTGGCCCCGCTCAGTGGGTTAAGGATCCAGTGTTGCCAGTGAGCTGTGGTATAGGTAGCAGATATGGCTCAGATCTCATGTTGCTATGGCGTAGATCAGCAGCTGTCTGATTTGACACCTAGCCTGGGAACTTCCACATGCCATGAGTGCCCTAAAAAGCAAAATGCAAAAAACTGAACAAGCAAACAAATCAAAAACAAATAATAAAGTCTTGGCATCCTGATGGTCAAGATAGCACCTTCTTAAATGGCTACACTAAAAAGCTTTTTTTTATCTCCAGCAAGGATACTCTGAGCCTTTCCTTCTTGTCACTCAAAATATGTCCAAATAATCATCTTCACATGCTCTTTGGTGTTTTCTTTTAGCATGGCCACAAGGCAAATGGCATAGGCAAAAGGCATGAGTGATAACAGTGAAGGAGAGGCGGGGCATGGGGTGGTGCTGTTTGGAGAGTGGTATGTACTTCAGTTACACAGTGCTGTGGGGATGCACATTAGGAATTACATCCTTCATTCAATAAGTAGTTATTTAGCATCTATGGGTGTTGTGGGTTTCCCAATGAATACCCCTGTGGAGTGTTTATAATTTGGTAGTAAAAAGAATTTTTCAAATAAGTAAGTATATATGTCAAAAGTATTACCAAAGAAGAAAAATAGAGTACTCTGGGAAGAAGCAACAGATGAAGCTGGAAGCCTTTCCTAAAACACTTTGAGAACTAGGCTAAAGGATTTCAACTGAGCCAATTGTAATAATGAAAACACAAAATAATGAGAATTTGAATAAGGGTTGAACCCATGGAAACAGAAAAGGAAGGATCAACTAAGTCGTGATACTAACACATCTCAACCCATTGTTCTAATTCTTTTGCATTCCAGTGGCTGTTTAGAAATAAGAAAAAACTAACCAAGTTCGATTCCAGCTCTGAAATCCTTTTAGTAAACCAAGGTACACAAAGCTGATATCATAGACAATTTCTTTGTGACCCAACACAAGAGACTATATTTAAATACATTGTGGGCTGTCATTTAAAAAAGATCTGTTATATATTCCGCTTAATTGGTTTAGTCACTAAGGGCTTTAAAGAACAACAAGCCATCTCCAAACTGGGTGTCATAGAAGGTGCCCTTAGGCAACCATGGCCCCCTTCAGAGGCATACCCAGGAAACTATAGGATAATATGATTAAAATATAGTCAAGTGTATGATATGTGGAACAGGCTACCAGAGCTGTGTTGGTTCAGGATGTCTGTGGGAGAAGAGGTCATAGGTTAACTTCTTACACCCCAATTTTTCTCCAACTTAAATGTTTACAGGAGATTTTTACCACTCAAAATACATTATTTTTGGTCACATATTTTCTTCTTGCAGTTGTCTTTGAAATTGCAAAAAAAATATTAGATTTCCTTAGTTCTCTCTACTTTCTAACAACTTCCTAGTCCTAAGAGTGATTGGACAGTGGAATCTGCCTATTGGAATAGCAGTGAGGGGCTGCCCCTCAAGGGCTACCCACTGACCCCAAGTGACCATCTTTCTGCCACATCATAGAAGGGGTTCCTGTACTGTTTGGGAGATTCCACAATTTGACCTATTAAAATCAATTTTCTCCTAAACTCACAGGCTAATCAAGACACATTATCGTAATGCTACCTTGTTCACAATGATCTGTATACCACAAACCAGAATCTTACTGTGCAACTTATGTGATTCCTTGCCCCTGGTGAATGGGTGTCTTTTTCTTTTGATGTGGGTGAAGGTGATACACAGGAGTACTGAGCCTTTAGGAGCATTGGGAGAGACCAAGCACAAAATTCCCCTATTTCATATTCTTGCTTAGGATCCCTCCTGTGTGTCCTGAAAATGTTATTGAAGAAAGGACAATCTATGTGACTCTGAAGAGAAACAGGATAATCTATGATTGGGCCATATGTTTGGCAAGACTCAAGTTCATGGCTACGTTTGGTTTGTTGGGCTGATTTTTGTCAGTGCATCTTAGCCTTATTGCTTCCCAAGGTTGTCTTTATATTTCTGGGCTTATTAAGTGCTTTTCACTTTGCACTCCACCTACTGCTCCATCTAAAAGCATTTGCCGATGGTCACAGTGCTTCTATGCAGAAAGGTGAAATTTTTTCTTATATCTACACACCGGCCTCTGCTTTTTTGGAGCAAGTGATAATTTTAGGGCTACCTATCAGAAAATGAAAAATTAGCTTAATATTATTATTATTATTATTATTATTATTACAGGCTTAATATTAGATGAAGAGAAGTCACCTGAACTACTCATTGTCTCAAGTTCATATGGTCTGCCAGGCATCATCAGAGGCACTTTCTTCCTATTATGCCTCCAGCTAGTCAGTTATTCTCCCTGTTTGAAAAATTTGAAAAAAGTTGAATGTTGATGACTAAATTCCTTTATCTGTCCAACAATGTCAAATTATTCAAGAAACTCAATAGAATTGAATAATACATACAACCCAGGGGTAAAGGACTTGGCTATGGCCACTAAAGGTCATTGCACAAAAATACCTCCAGAGGGCTCATGTTGGACTAGGTAGGGCAGCATCTCCTACTTTGTAAGATATGAACAAATTCTGGAAGAATTCCATTTACCTATGACTAAATATAATCTTAAGAGTGTTCAAATACTCCATTTCTGTGGATTTACTTGTAAGATATCTTAGAAATCTTCTTATACAAGTCATTCTATGGCTTAAAAAAATGGAAAATTACTGATTTTAGTCTAATTCTCTCATTTCACCTTTAGGAAACAGTATCCAAGAGGGCTAACTGGCTTCTAAAATATAAACCATTATGGAGGAATAGCTAAAAGAATAGTAATTATTTAAGTGGGAGATAGATATTTTAAATTAATATCACATCCTTGTGCCTATTTTTACCTGTCATTCTGTTCTTTTGGCTTCCTCTTTGTGTTTGCACCACAAATCAAGCATGCTCTGTCCCTGAACTTCCTTGAAGTCAACCTAGAGTTTCTAGAACCAAACTCTATTTCTAATGGAATGAATCATTTATATAGCAATTCCTTATCTTTATTATTTAGGTTTCTTCTTTTTCTCTTTTCAAAATACGTGTTTTTATCAAATGCATTATTCGAACTTTACAACATCTCACTGAAATACATGAAGCAGCTCGGTTAGTAAAGTACATTGTACATAGAGTAAAATATTTATAAATGTAGATTTTTTTAAGTAGAATTTATCTGGTGCATCACCGTATAGGTGGGCACAGAAAGTTACTTTAGAACCCTTAAAATTTGCCTCTTTGGTGAACTTCCTTTCATAATTAGGCAAATGTAAGATGGGAAGGGGATAAGCCCTTACCAGCTTTGCATACCCTATTCTATGCTTAGCTGGAGAAGATCTAAGTCTGCTTAGATCTAAGATCATCCCCTGGGAGGCAAGAGAGACTCAGATTCTAAACATCCCCTTTTAGATAATCTGTGGAAGCTTGGGATGGGTCCACTGATATCTTTAGGTGAGAAAGAAAAAAACATCTGGACCTATTGGTCTGGTCTCAACCTTGGGGCCTGGAGGTCTGGGGAAGAGCCCATAAATAGGGCTTCAGGGCATAGGCATGTAACCATCTACGACTATAACTCAGGAGTCACATGTGAGGAGACCCACTGCAACTTACAACAGGATCTGGACCAGAAAAGCATCATCAGTCATAAAACGAATACAGGGGATTGTGTGGTAGTGTCCCCTTTTCAATGACAACAACTGTGCTAATAGCAAAACTAAAGGCAGCTCAACTGGGATTTGATAGTGGACATGTTAGGGTCCCAGGCTCTTTCTCTTGATGTTTGGAATGAAAACTGGCCCCACTGGCAGAGGTTCTTGGATAATTAGAGAAAGCGAAGACTCATGAGGAAGATACAAGACTCCCTGCTAGCCTGCACATGGAAGCTCCCCAGGAAGGTGTGTGGAGTTACAGGCAAAGGAGGTAAGGATAAGGGCAGGAATAGGTTTCAGGTGCAGAGTTTTAGGAATTTTCCACCGTCACCAGCAGCCCAGGGTTCCTAACCTCCTTTCCCAGAAGTTGTCTAGACAGCATAGTGCACTCAACTCAGTCCTAATGACTGCCTTATCCACAATCCCCATTTCTCATGCCTTTGAGTGGAACAGCGACCTTGGAGTGGTGGCAAATCATAAATCCTCCCAAGCCTTTTTCTTGCCTATGTGTTGGCTATTTCCCATCTAATTTTTCATATTGTTAGGGACAGTTCTCGGAAACAATTAGATGTATCATTTGAGGGCCCTTAAGCACAGCCTTGGAATGCTGAGAGCTCCATTCCTGCTTGTGGGAGTCTAGAGGCAGAAGATGATTCTTCTTCTGCAGCCCCTTCCCTGAGAAACTGACAGCAAGACCAGGGGCACCTAAGGTTCCAGCAGACTCTGAGGAGCCCTGGAGAGGGCATTGTCCTGGCTCCAGAGGTTTCCATTGTGGTTATTAGTATGCATGATAATGGCAGTTGAGTTCTTTTCCCTTGAAGATAGCTTTTAAATTTGCTCTGTTGGCCTCTTGATGAAATAGCTTCATGCATATTAATGACATCTTTTATTTACTGAACAGCACCATTAAGCACTTTGAAATACCAGATTCCACCCAAGGTCTCCGGGGAGACAAGCCAATATCTCTAGACTGACTGGATGAATGGGAAACTGAGGAAACAAAAAAGCTCAGTAATGTCCTGAAAGCAACACAGAAAGTCCCTCGACTGCATATGCTATCCGTCTAGCAGGTGGTTATGGGCTTGACTGGGTAGCATTATATTGGGCTTCTTGCAAGTCCATCCGTTCTTACAACAGGCTTTTATTGAGCACTTGCTATGCATATAGCACTGTATGGGGTACTGAGTAGGGAGGAAGATGAATAAAGCACAAGAGGTACATGGAAGGACTTACTCTGTTCAAGGAATTGCCAAGTTCCCAGTAAACCTAAAGAGAGGTTAGAGTGCAGAAAGCAATGTCTGAATAGTGGCCTGGCACCACACAGCTGCAGTGTCGAAGGACTTGCTCCCCCAAACTGCCTAGGTTTCTTGACCTAATCACAGCACATCCAGGAGCACAGCCCTTGATAAAAATGAGTTAGATACAAGTAACTCAGGAAAGATGTCAAGGATAGAGCATTAAATATGAAAATGGCCAATAATTTCATGCATATTAATTGTATGTGTACATGTTTAGGGGATTAGATGCATATATTATGCATGTAGAAAATAGATGCAGATAGGTGGCTAGCTAAATAGATGGGAGATAAGTAAGAAAGGGCAAGAGAGAGGCAGCTAGAGAAACTTAGGAAGAATTTATGGCAACATGGGAGCAATGAAAAGGGCCACATTCTTGTTCTTTATTTCACACAATATTTTTTTCAATTTTTTAAAGTTTTATTGAAGTACAGTTGATTTACAAGGTTGTGATCATTTCTGCTGTATAACAAAGTGATCAGTTGTACATATACACACATACATACTCTTTAAGATTCTTTTCCCACATAGCTTATCACAGAATATTGGGTAAAATTCTCTGTGCTATATAGCAGGTCTCCACTGGCCAATCATTCCATATGCCACAGTGTGCATATGCCAATCACATAAGGTTTTAAAAGTCAGATCAGAAGTGATTTTTTTGCTTGTGTTTTAGTGTTTTTAAAAATAAAATGTTTAGGAGTTCCTGTTGGGACACAGCAGAAATGAATACCACTATTATCCATAAGGATGCAGGTTTGATCCCTGGCCTCGCTCAGTGAGTTAAGTATCAGGCGTTGCCCTGAGCTGTGGTGTAGTTCATAGATCTTGCGTTCCTGTGGCTGTGGTATAGGCCAGCAGCTGTAACTCCAATTTGACCCCCAGCCTAGAAACTTCCATATGCGGGTGTGTGCAGCCCTAAAAAGCAAAAATAATAAATAAAATAAAATAAAATAAAGCAAAATAAAATGTTCAAAAGTAAATACTTAAAAGGTGCAGTCCCAATCTCCAGGACCTTATATCCCCAAAAATGGGACAAAGAAGCGTTAATGACATTATCAGAAAGAATAAAATAAAGGCATTGCTAGTACACGAAGAGCGTTTACTTGAGAAGGTGTGTGTAAGATAAAAATGCCACGTGTTGAAAGAACATTTCCCCTATGGGAATATTGACTAAAGACTTGATTCTTTCACCACCAGAGCAGTAGCTGCTAGTGCATTGTCTCTTTGTGCTCTAGGGTGGCTATTCTCAGCTCTACTCACCTTGGGAGGAAACACAAACCCCCCCTAATCTTCCCTAGGAAGGAAAGAGTTGAACCTACCTTTTCTACTACCACCACCCATCTGTCCAGAAGGGGGTCTGCAGGTGGCGAAGGCTGATCCAAGGGAAGATTTTGGTAGCTTTGCTAATTAAAATTTTTCCCTGGAACTTTGAGATTTTCCTAACAGGAGCCTCAACCCAATCACAGGTAATGTAACAGAAATTAACTTTGTGTTCTGTATGTGTGTACCTATGAAGGGACACTGATGGTGGCAAAACTTGCTGCCGCTCAGTGCAGGCTGCCTTCTGGGGTCTTCCCCTGAAATGGCTTCTGCTGCTGGTGGAAACTATGCCCTTAGGAAAAGTTCTAAGTAAAACACATGTGGGCACAGAAGTACCTCATTCTGACAGGGAAACCTAGGATGGCTTCCCTGGGGAGGAAGCATGCTAATTACTGAAGGACTGGATTTTGATCAGGAGAGAAAGTAGGAAGGACATTCTAGAAGAAGAAATGCAGAAGAATCCAACATTTAAATAGCAGCTAATGCTTAAAGAGCCCTTACTCTGCCAGATACTGTTCTAAACTCTTCAAATACATTGAATGAATTAATCCTCATAGCAATCCAGTGAGACTGGTACTGCTATTGTACCCACTGTGCAGATGAAGAAACTGAGACACAGAAGAGTTATTTTCTAAGGGTCCCAGAGATAGAGTAGGTGGTATGACCAAGATTCAAACCAAGAATATTTGGCTAATTCTCCATCTCTCAGAACCTTTTAATAAGTGGAGAAATAATGGAGCACAGGCGAAGGGGTGGTGGGAACACTGGAGATAAAAAAGTGCTGGTGAAGAAAACAGCTGCTCCCTAGCTTGGCTGGAATAGAGGCAGTACTGGTGGAAGGGGAGATGGAGCTGTGGTCCTTAGGTTCTGGGGAGGGAGCTGGGAACTTACTTTCAAGTATCAGGAAGACATAGGACATGTTTTTGAACAAAAACACATGTGCTGACATGCTCTGAGATATGATGTCTTAGAAAAAGACATCCAGTGAGGATGAAGAGTGAGGGGCTGAAGGGTTAGAGGCCATTAGGTAGAAGATGCTGAGGGCTTGAACTGAACTCACCCCAGTTAGAGGAGGCAGTGGAAGGAGGTGGGTGAGAAACAGCTTTCCCTGTGTTTCTGCTTCCCAGGCTGGTCCGTGGGAGGAAGTAAATGGTGAAGACTGGGGTGACCGTCAACCAGTAAGTAGCATTATCTTCAAGCAGTTCTCTGGCCTCCTTTAGGCCTCAACTGACTTATTTGATTTTCAAAACAATTTTGCCTCATCAGCCCCCTCATTTCTTCCAACAATGAGTCCAGAAGATGGTTTTGTGGCATGTTTCAGACAGTATTTCAGAGCACATCATGGCACAGCAAAGCCAAAAGCAAGCGCTGGGGCTCGGCCTTTTCTGGTCCAGGATCTGTGGGGATGATTTCCTGGGGGTTTTGGAAGCAGACGCCAAGCCCAGGCTCAGTTTGCTCTGCTCCATTTGTAATGTCCTCGCACTGTAAATTGCAGACGTTACAGCGGGCACTCTCTTTATGGCTTACTTTCATCCTGAAATGTTCCTGTGCTACATTTTCATGGAACTTATGCACCTCGAATGTTGTAAAAACTGCCGTAAAAGTCAATATAAATGCAATAATGTCACGTCAGTCAAAGGCAGCAGAGCAGCCCTTTTGAGCAAACAATTGGGAAACTAGAGGGAAAACTCAATTGCTCCATGTTGCAAATTGATTAAAGATATGAATCAGAAAATTAAAGGGCTTTTGGAGTTTAGGTTATTACTAACTGCTTTACTTTATGGAGCAATTACTTTGATTCTATCTCGAGTCCAGTAAAGTGACTGCCGACATATGGTGAGATGGGGCGCCGTGTCTTTCTTATTAATGTGAATTACTCAAAATCAGCCTAAATGAATGCACACATGCATCTTAGCTGTGTGAGTTCATTTCTTAAGTACTTATTCAAAATTACAAAGAAATAATTAATAACTAGGACCACATCTCTATTAGACAAAACTTGCACATTCTTCTCATCTGCAGGAGAGCCAATCCTATTTTAAAAGAGGGAGATTTTTGCAACAGTCACCTGCATGTTTAGTCTATATTCTTTAGGCTAGTTTGGAAAGGCTGGGAAGCATAGGGTGTTGTCAATGTGGGTTGATTTGTGCTGCCACCAGTTTCGACCTACTGATTGCTGAGAGTCATTGTCATCTAATTGCCTCAGAATCTAAAAGTCCATAATTAGATAGTCATTCCTTTAGAGCTTACATCTTTTGGTACTAAGTTTTTTGTATAAGTATCATAGGATTGAATAAATTTAAGCTCAGAAAAAAACCTTAACAATAATTAATAGGGCCCTTTGGGCCTTGGCAGCCTGGAAGCTAAGAGCTAAATTTAATATTCACTTGTAGTTACAAGCCCTGTGCTGGATTCATGGGCTAGTGTGTGGCTGAGCACATTCAGTGGGTGCTCATTGAAGGATGGCTGAATGGAGGAATGAGAGATAATGACTGATAGTCACGTTTGTTGCTGCTTGCTGTGATTGAGAGTTGGCAGGTATGTTAAGTGCTTCTAAACATCACTGTAAATTCATCTAAACAAAAGTCTTTTCAGCTATTGTCATGACCATCTTACAGATGAGGAAGCCAGGCTCATAGAGATTAAGGGATTCCCCTATGTTCACCTACCTTGGATTTGAACCCATTACTTTATGACATTAGAACCACCACTCTTAGTTACTACCCAAAGGAATGATCACACAAGAGGGACAAAAGTAGGGTGCTTGGAGGAATTGAG
This sequence comes from Phacochoerus africanus, assembly GCF_016906955.1. NCBI lineage: Eukaryota > Metazoa > Chordata > Mammalia > Artiodactyla > Suidae > Phacochoerus > Phacochoerus africanus. Next base: position 96,971,483 of record NC_062545.1, read on the forward strand.
GGGAGCTAGGATTGCCTGGAGAGTTAATTTGGGAACAATAGATAAACTTTCTCCGATAGAGAAGAAAATTTTCAAATGAGTAGATCTTGATTGTAAGTGGATTGGGAGTTTCAAGGCATATTTTGGGAAAATATGCCTTGAAAGGTGTGTTACTCAGCAATAGAAGTACGGACCAAATGAGAATCAAGGAGGCTGAGGAGGGTAGTACCCATCCAGAAGTGCCCAGGAGATGGGGCTTTGTATGTCACACTCCTATTGAAATCTGAACCTAAAGCCATCAACTGCCAAACTCCCTTGTTCTGGTACCACACTGATCAAACAACTTCTGGGCCTGGTTTTGGTGTGCCAGGTGTGTCTGTCTACAGGCAGGAATGTCCTGGCTCTCCCTAATCTGATTGGCATGGGACTTATGGATTTCATGTAAATTAATTAATAAGCTGCCTGATTTATACAATGTCTCTGAGGTTAATTGGAGACAGTTCCCGACCAGCCTATTCGTTCTTGGGTGCTGACCAAACTGGGTTTCTGAGTCTGCCAGGCTGAGAGGTTGATTCTGGATTGCAAAACTGAGTAAAGTTAGGAAGGCAAACCTGGGAGGCCTTTTCTCCACACCTAGATTCCAATTTATTCCATTTTTTACTAATCATTTGCTCTGCTTTCTTTTGTAATGGCCCTGAGTCTTCTGGTCACTAGTTATTTTATGCGTTTGGCTTTTGATGTGCCTTATAGATAAGTTATTTCAGATGCTTTTTGATTTAAAGGCAAACAGCTTTGAAATAAACATGAATATACAGATATGCCTGTATAAGAAATGCCCCAATCAGGAAGCTCATTGTTGAGAGAAAGGGAGAGGGATCACCTGCTCTGATCCAGATCCTGAAGGAATAAGATGCAGAGAAGAAGCAGAAAAAAAATAAGAAAGTGACAAACACTCCTGCTGAAACTTTGCCAAAGTAAGACTCATTGTCCTGCATCTATTCATTCATCCATCCATCTATCCATCCATCCATAGTCCTAGGTAATAAGTATAAAATAATGCATATTTTATATAACAGGTTATTGGCATTAGTGTCTCACAGTAATGTACAATTTAAAATATTTTTTCGTAGGCTCATCTCATTTTGAACCTCTCACTAACATCAGAAAGTGGAAATAACTATTGTTATAATTCCCATTTTGCAGATGAGAGAAATGATGTTCAACAGAGCTGAGTGACTTAAGATTATCCAGTTAGGAAGAGAATAAACTGTCTTCAGAAAAGACTGCCTTACCTTCAATGACAGGAAAAATACAATGCAGCCCCCAAATGTTTTTCAGAATGTTTGACAGGCAGAACACCAAGTTCAATGTATAGGTGTTCCCATTCTGACTCCACTCCCCTCCAGTTTATGTAAGCCTTATACAAACATTTATATTCAGGAGTTCCCATTATGGCGCAGCGGAAACAAATCCAACTAGTATCCATGAGGACGTGGGTTTGATCCTTGGCCTCGTTCAGTGGGTTAAGGATCCAGCATTTCTGTGAGCTGTGGTGTAGGTCACATGCTGCTATGGCTGAGGCATAGGCTGGTAGGTGTAGCTCTGATTCAACCTCTAGCCTGGGAACTTCCAAATGTTGTGGGTGTGGCCCTAAAAAAAACTTATACTCAAACACAAAGTAAATTCTAAGCCTATTTCAACATTTTAAGCAGAATTAACACTTTTTAAAAAAGGTTATTTAAAAAAGTAAACTCCTCCAGTTCATTTAAAATTTGATTCTTTCTTCAGAAAAAGTGATTTCCACACATATTCCATAAACAAATATGGTGAATAAAAAGATGTAACTGTACTGAAGTCAAACAAGCAATGTCAAAGAGACACTGATAAAGAAGGGTAACCATGTGTCCTCCTTTGATGGGCTGTGGGGCCTGGAGACTGTGGCCTGGACATCTCAGATTTGGGCCTCAGCTACTCACCTATTTTAAGACCTAAATGTGAACGAGAGATACTTTATAAGTATTTTTGGATTTCTCTGAGAAACTCTTGCAACTTTTCTAGCCCTTCCTACCTACCTTCCTCCTTCTAGAAATACTCCTCTTCCAATGGAAGCTGCCATTTTCTAACTGGTCCATCTCCTGAACAGGTGAGGCCAATTATAGACCCTTTGTTGGCATCAACTGGTTATTCTGGTCATGTTGCCTGACTTACCTTTAACCCAGTCAAGGCCCTTCCTCAGCATTTATTACTTTGGCCTCCACAAGACTAAAGATTTGCCGGTGATATGATGTGAGGCATTGGAATTACACGCAACCGTGTTCCCCGTTAGAACAGAAGCCTTTTTAAGGTAGGAGAGAATGGAGCTTACTCAGCACTGATGAGAGAGGAAGAGAGAAAAGAAGGTCATGAAATTATAATATCTTAATGTCCCTGAGGCTGAGCACACCTATGCCCTTCCAGAAGCCAAGTGAGCTGATAGGTACCTAAACTAGTTCAGGTGATGTTGTGGCTTATCATGAGAAATATGTATTTGGTCTCTGTCCCCTAAACCTAATCCTCTTGGAATCTCTTAAAGTGATGTGAGATAAAGATGTCATGATATACATCACAAACCTCTTACAGTCACATAGTGTATGTTAATGAGGTGACTTTTGGAAGTGCCTAAAGATAGGGGCTGAATGCTGGGGGGACCAACCACGTTTTTAGAGTTGAACTCTCAGTCCCATCCTCTGACCTCCAGGGAGGGGAGAAGGCTGGAGGTTGAATCAATCACCAGTTGCCAATGATTTAATGAATTATGCCATCAAAATGAGATCTCCATAACACCCAAAGGATGGGTTCAGAGGGCTTCTGGGTTGGTGAACATATGGAGATGCTAAAAGTGATGTGCTCGGAGAACAGAGAAGCTCTGTGTCTTCCCCACACACTTTGTCCTCAGCATCTCTCCCATCTGGCTCTTTCTGGGTTATATCCTTTCATAATAAACTGGTAGTCTGATAAGTATAATGTTTCTCTGAGCTCTGTGAGCTGCTATAGCAAGCTAATCAAACCTGAGGAAGGTTTTGGGGGACTCTACAATCTGCAGCTGATCAGTTAGAAGCACAGGAGACAACCTGAGTTTGCAATTGGTATCTGGAGTTGAGGGGACAGTATCATACAACTGAGCTCAACCTGTGGGATCTAATGCTGTCTCCAGTTAGTAAGTGTCTGAATTGAATTAATTGATTAGTGGTGTTGGGAAAAAACACACACCAGAGATCTCCTTCTTTCAAAGAGATTAGGGGGAAGGGCAGTCATCAAATATTATCTTGAAAAGATGGCAACAGGGGGTCTGATTTTGTGCAGTACATGATTTGCTGGCAGGGGTCACTGCACAGAAAAGGAAGGGGCAAGTTTGGGAAGTGGCAAAAAAGGAAATGTCCTGTTCCAGTTTTTCAAGGAAAAACTTTTCCTTAGAGAAGAAAGCTCCTCCAACACAGAAAAAGGTCTTAGCCACTGCCAATCCCTTTTTGTCCTACCATAGCAAATACCGGAATCTTTGATTTGATTTTTGTTTCTTCTCCTTGAGACCTTATGAGGCCCACAGAAGGCACTAGCCAATACAGAAAGACCCTGACCACCAAGATCAAGGGATTTGAATTTTACTATTCTCATTCCGGTGCAGAACAGAAAGACTGGGCCTGCTCCCCCCCAGAGATCCCAGCACTCATACGACCCCTTCACCACAGAATAAGAAACTCGGAAATTGGTTGAGCTTGTTCAGATGGAGTCTCAATTTCCAAACAAGCAATTGAAAGTTGGGGTTTCATGTTGAGGTAGACTTCAGACTCTTTTAATGGCATTCAGAGACATGGTTCTCCAACCAATTGGCATCTAGGAAATGTTTATTAGTTCTGACAGCTACGAGTTCCACCCTGGCCAATTTTAGCTCCTATGACTGGAAATGACTTGGATGTTTGAAATTCTGTAAAATACAGGCTAGTTTGAAATGGAGCCGCAGAAGTACAATGGCATTCTGGCTTCGCTCTTAGGCAATTTAGGTCAAAATCCTCTCTCTTTTGAACAAGGGAAAGTTTCCCTGAAAGGATGGGTGATAAATTTTCAATAAATCTGCTGGGTGGTGGGAAATGAAATAAGAGTTTTTTTTAATGATTTTTGAGCCTGAGTGAAATGATATTTTCATCGCTGTCCTCTTTCCGTAAATTTTCTCTTTTAAATTCCATTTAGGGTCTTTTTAATAAAATAGAAGGACCCAGCATCCTTTATGGGGGCGTTGCCTCCCAGCTCATGTCTATACATGTATGTAAGCAACCTTTACCCTGGAATGACTGATAACTTTCTTTAAAGTGTGTTTAGGAGTTCCTCTCATGGCATAGCAGAAACGAATCCAAATATGAGCCATGAGGTTGCAGGTTTGATCCCTGGCCTCACTCAGTGGGCTAAGGATCTGGCATTACTATGAGCTGTGGTGTAGGATGCAGACACAGCTCGGATCTGGCATTGCTGTGGCTGTGGTGCAGGCCGGCAGCGGTAGCTCTGATTCTACCCCTAGTGTGGGAACTTCCATATGCTACAGGTGTGGCCCTAAAAAGCAAAAAAATAGTGTTTGCCTCAGTATCAATGAAGAAGGGGATCTTTACATAAGTAAATTTTTGAATTGTTTCCTTCTTTAAAGACTTTAAAACAATATTTTTACTTTTTTAAAAAACACTAGGGATCGGGAGCAACTTTCCTTAATTAATTAACTAGCTACTTTGCTCACTCATTCACTCTTTTTCTATTATCTTATATTTGAATTTGGCTACATCCTGTGATCCTCAACAAGGGCACTGAGGTTATAGCCAGCATCTCATCCTTATTCCTCATCAGCCCTGCTTTCATGTGCAAGCTTGGGGTGGAGGTAATTGTGTTTATGTGTGTCCACATGTGCTTAATATTTATTGATATATACTTTGAGTTTGTGCTGTTTTGACCTTGCAAGCATTTTTCTTTCAATTTTCTCAAAAAATCTTGAAGCAAATATATGAACGCTCATTTTAGAGAAGATATAACTGAGCTCAGAGAGGTTGAGTGTCTGAGCTTCAGCAAGAGGCAGGCTGAGTGTGTGGCCTCCTGTGAATAGCCTGGCCTCTCTGGGCTTCATCTCTTCCTGCATCCAGCGAGCCAGCCCTTCTTCCTTACAGCTACAACACCCTGCAATGACTCTCAATACTGGTTTAGAAAATGTCGAATTCAGTTTGTGAATCAGAGACATTGGCTAAATGTCAAACGGTCTTGGCAAACACCAGAAGAAAAGAAGGATCCTCACTCTGCCCAGATCCTGTTTTTAAAGTAGAAGAAAATGGAATGTAAATGCACCTTCTGAATTTTCAGACAATATGATTTACTAACAAGCCCTGGGAACTTTGCTGAAGATGTGGTCCCTGTAAAGAAACAAATGACTGAAATCAACAACAGGTGTTTAAGCAGATATTAGTAAGCATCTCTGTGTTTTTTCTGGTCAGGGCATTAGCCCCAATTTGGTGTTCAGGTTTTAGATCAAGGACACCACTGACCAACACCCACACGTGAACCCCCACATGAGGGTACATTTTAATTTGTCCTCACTTGATTTTTTAATCTTGCTTTTATTCCATGGCCACTTTAAAAGGCTTTATTATCACATATAGCCTAATTCTTTTCCCTCTATGTTTTTCTTCTTTTCAACTCTTCCTTTCTCTTTTTCCCTGTCCTGTCTTTGCCCTACTTTTTCTGTTATTATTGTTTCATCTCCCACCTTGAGCTTCTCCTCTCCATCCTTCTTGCTGTACTTACTGCCCCTCTGCCTGTTTTCTAAATACCCCTCTCATTTCTCTTGTCTCCAAAGCACTGACTGGGCTGGGCAGAGTTTGTTCAAGACTGGCCCAAGGAAGTCTGCTGGGTGGAAGTCTGCTGGGTGATACAGTCTGCCCCAGGGAAATCTGCTGAGAAGTAGTCTGGGAGCCACATGAGCTGGCTGCTCCTGTACTTAGCACAAAAACCTTGTCCTACAAGCAAATCCTCTGGCTAGTTGCTTTTTAGCTCTAAGACGTCTTGAGGGAAAAAGAAGTGTTATCTTTATGGATCAGTTTCCCAGAATTGAAAGCCAGTGGTGAACATTACTGGAAACTTTGAAGACGGGATTCCCAAGGCAAGTTAGCTGGGAAAATGTGGAGGCCCCACCAGAAAAAAATATTCACTGCTCCTTGTAAAGACTTAGCAGAAGGCTACAGAGAAAGGTTTCAAGGGGAAGCCCCAGAAAATTAAGAGAAACAGGTAGCATCTCTTTTGGAGCTGAGGTTCCCATTCCTCTCTCTGTGCGTCTCTCTGTCTCTCTCATGCACACACACCATCTCCATTCATGCAGCTATGAGCCAGCTTCTGAGTCTTGGTTGTATGACTACCACCTTCCGTAAACACAGATGGGCTACACGACACTCAGGTTGAATTCCAGCTCTGGACTTTTTTATGTCTTCAAGTCAGACCCATGAGTGGGATTGGGCTGAGGAATGAGCCTTTCTAGCTCTGGTGTTATCAAACCAAATGTTCATGCAAGGCAGAAGCTGTATGGTCTTCCGTACAATGAAGCAGGGCAATTACAGAAAACTTCCTGTTCTTTCCATTTTCTTCCCAGATCTGTGCTTTTTTATATTATGGGTGGGCCTTATTCTCCCCTCAAGTGCTGCTCTGAAACCAGCCATTTGGTCATAACTTCAATCGGGTCATAAAATAGCACTCAACTGTGACCACACTAGCTGCCTTATGGAGAACACTTGCTATGTGCCTGCGACTGTTTTAGGCACCTTGCTTACATCATGAAAATCTTCTAGTGGTCCTGCAAGGTGTAAGTGTTTGTAGGGCACCAGGTATACATAGAAGAGGAGATCACGATGAGTGAGTAATTCCGCAAAAACTAGGCTTCTTTCCTGAAAGGGATGTCATTGTCACTATCATCAATATCTACTGCAACACACTGTCAAGCTTGGTCAGTTCAGGGCACCATGAGGTCAACTGTTTGGGGTTTCAGTGATGTTGGGGCAACCTTCTCTACATCTTCTCCCTGCTGGCTATGAGCACCTCTGTGTCCGAGTCACCTATACTCCCACCTGATGCTCAAAGCACATTTCATGCCCAGTGATGTACCAGAGAAGTGGGTACTCTCACAAGGGTGCATGGCTTGTGTTTATTAGAGCTAGAGATACTGAAGAAATGGAACTTTTGGGAGAACATGAAAAAAAAATATGGATACAGAGACACAGAGAGACAAGATGAGTTGTGGAGATTACTCTGCCAGAAAGAAAACTTCTCTGATAGAACATTGTCAAGTGTTGTCTTGCTTTGCTGAACCCTAATTATGCAGTATTGGGTAAATTGCTTAAACCCTTAAATGTCCACTTCTCTTTCTCTTTCTTCTCACCTTTGCTGGAATTTCCTTTTGGTTGATGATGTTGGTGTTTCAGGAGTTTCCTGGTGGCCTGACAGTTAAAGACCCCACATGGGTCACTGTTGTGGCTCAGGTTTGATCCCTAGCCTGGAGAACTTCCACATGCCATGGGTGCAGTCAAAAATAAATAAATAAAGTTGGTATTTCACATCGTTCTGTATTTATACATCTCCTCATCCTCCAAATTCTCAAATTTTCTTTGGTTGCTCTTATACCCTTTGCTACTGCTCTAGAACTTGTGGTAAAAACTCATGGACAGGTGCAGACATAGTTAAATGTACACACTCTTTGGTGTGGTATGCTCTTTTAGGAATTTTTTCCTACTTATTAAAAAATGGGCTGCTGCAATGGATGTCTGGGGGCCTTTTTTAGTTTACATAAACAATAATGGGAAAAAATGGTTCCTGGAAATTTGCAATGTAGTGTTTTGATGTGTAAATTGACTGTACAGGATTGGGCAACATTGTTTTATAGCAAAATATTGAAATCACCTAAATATCCATCAATAGGATACTGGTTAATTAAGTCATAGTATTTCATGCTATGATATAAAGTGCAAACATTAAAAATATTGTGATATCTTAGAATTCCCTGGTGGCTTAGATGTTTAAGGATCTGGTATTGTCACTGCTGTGGCTCAGGTCACTGCTGTGGTTTGGGTTTGGTCCCTGGCTTAGAAACTTCTGCATCTTGTGGGTGCAGCCCTTTGAAATTGTGATGTAATGATACAAGTAGCTGAATTAAGAAGATTGACCATCCCAAGTGTTGCTAAGGATTTGGAGGAATCAGAACTTTCCTACACTGCTGGAAGGAATGTGAAATAATACACTCATGCTTCTGCAGCTACCATATGATTTGATACACCACTTGTCAAACACTCCAGCAGATTTGGAGTTGGTAGGTCTGGGGTATAGGCCTAGTATCCACATTTTGAATTATTTCACCATGTGCTCTGTTGTATGCTCTTGATTAAGAGATGCCATCCCTAACCTAAACCCTGTATCACAGCACCTTGCATATAGTAATTCAATAAACATTTGCAGCTTGACATGGTGAAGGAAACTAGGATTGGGGTGAGAACTTGGGATAAAGTTTTGTCTCTGCCAGTAACTAACCAATGACCCAAATACAATTGCTTAACATTTAAGGGCTTCAGTTTTTTTTCTATAAACAGATGGTGGGGAAGGCAGGTAGACCAGATGACCCTTTAATCTCTTCAGCTCCATCATCTAGGGAGGAATGTTTATGATTCAGAATATAAAAGATTACAAAATCTTACATGGTGAAATTGGGTTGAGAAAACCTCATAATCAGTCATAGATATAAGAGAAAGGTCTTGCTCAGAGATTTTCCACTGTATTTAAGGACCTCCAACCACCCCCCTGTCAGATGCATTCTGAGGCACATGATGGGTAGTGTATTAGTTTTCTAGGGCTATCACAACAAAATACTACAGATCAAGTGGATGAAGAACAGATTTTTTTTTTTTCTCCTGGAGGTTAGAATCCAGTACAAGTATCAGCTGGGTTGGTTTCTTTTGAGCCTCTCTCCTTGGCCAAGAGATGGCCGGCCACCATCTCCCTGTCTTCACATAGCCACCCCCCATATGTATTTGTGTCCTAAATTTTCTCTTCTAAGGACACCAATCTTATAGAATGAGGGCCCACTTCAAATACCTCATTTTATGGGAAAAAGGAAGTCTATTCATCAAGCATTGCTGGGAAACCTGGACAGCTGCATGCAAAGCAATGAAACTAGAACACACCCTCACACCATGTACAAAAATAAACTCAAAATGGCTGAAAGACTTAAATATACGACAGGACACCATCAAACTCCTAGAAGAAAACATAGGCAAAACACTCTCTGACATCAACATCATGGATATTTTCTCAGGGCAGTCTCCCAAAGCAATAGAAATTAGAGCAAAAATAAACCCATGGGACCTCATCAAACTGAAAAGCTTTTGCACAGCAAAGGAAACCCAAAAGAAAACAAAAAGACAACTTTCAGAATGGGAGAAAATATTTTCAAATGATGCAACCGACAAGGGCTTAATCTCTAGAATATATAAACAACTTATACAACCCAACAGCAAAAAAGCCAATCAATCAATGGAAAAATGGGCAAAAGACCTGAATAGACATTTCTCCAAAGAAGATATACAGATGGCCAGCAAACACATGAGAAAATGCTCAACATCGCTGATTATAAGAGAAATGCAAATCAAAGCTACCATGAGATACCACCTCACACCAGTCAGAATGGCCATCATTAATAAGTCCACAAATAACAAGGGCTAGAGGGGTTGTGGAGAAAAGGGAACCCTCCTGCACTGTTGGTGGGAATGTAAACTGGTACAGCCACTATGGAGAACAGTTTGGAGATACCTTAGAAATCTATACATAGAACTTCCATATGACCCTGCAATCCCACTCTTGGGCATCTATCCAGACAAAACTCTACTTAAAAGAGTCACGTGCACCCGCATGTTCATAGCAGCACTATTCACAATAGCCAGGACATGGAAACAACCCAAATGTCCATCGATAGATGATTGGATTCGGAAGAGGTGGTATATATACACAATGGAATACTACTCAGCCATCAAAAAGAATGACATAATGCCATTTGCAGCAACATGGATGGAACTAGAGACTCTCATACTGAGTGAAATGAGCCAGAAAGACAAAGACAAATACCATATGATATCACTTATAACTGGAATCTAATATCCAGCACAAATGAACATCTCCTTAGAAAAGAAAATCATGGACTTGGAGAAGAGACTTGTGGCTGCCTGATGGGAGGGGGAGGGGGAGGGAGTGGGAGGGATCGGGAGCTTGGGCTTATCAGACACAACTTAGAATAGATTTACAAGGAGATCCTGCTGAATAGCATTGAGAACTTTGTCTAGATACTCATGTTGCAACAGAAGAAAGGGTGGGGGAAAAATGTAAATGTAATGTATACATGTAAGGATAACTTGATCCCCTTGCTGTACAGTGGGAAAATAAAAAAAATTTAACAAATAAAAAATAAAAAATAAATTTAAGATAGTTAAAAATAAATAAATAAATAAATAAATAAATAAAGACCTCATTTTAACTTAATTACCTCCTTAAAGACTCTGTCTCCAAATACAGTCACATTCAGGGGGTGAGGGCTTCAACATGTGATTTAGGGGAGAACAAAGAATAGAGTATCTATGCAAATGGAAGTCTCCACCTATGATGACAGAATCTCTCTTTGTCTGGAGCTTGAAGGAACAGAGAAGAATTGGCTTAGAGAACATTAAAACCATGATGATTTTAAAACATGCATCTCTTGCATCCTGTGCTTTAAGGCAACTAACTGCCTGCCTCAGACGTCTCTGTTACTGGTAAAAGCTATTTCTGCATTAGAAAGTCCTTGGTCCCCGTTGTTACCAGGAATGAGAATTATACCAGAGGTGACTTGAACCATATTCCAAATTCTGGATTGGGCATACTCTGCCCTCTGAATAGCTATATCAGAACTATGGACTTTTTATCTTGTTCACAAAAACCCCAAAGAGTCAGTTCTATCATAAGAGAAATCTTCAGAATATTTGAAATCTATTTTCACTTAAGTTTGAAATAGTAGAGAGATGAAGGATGAGACCAAAGAAATCTGAAAGCATAAACAAACCTGACAAATGATCCCAAGCTGTATTTCCTAGACTTTTTGTATTTTACTACCAAAAGCTATTTAAAATTGAGGTGTCTCAGAGGGCCTCCAATTTTTGTTGAACCAATTATAGGGATTAAAAAAATGAAGGACATATTAACAAAAAAATTTGAAGGACATAATCTCTGACCTAAAAGAGTCATAGTCATTTAGATTGAATATCTCGCTTTATTAACAAATAAGCAAACGAAAACAGAACAAAAACAAACATCTCTTCCCTTGAACATCTTGCTTCATTCTGAGAAGAATTTAGTCATGAATCAGGAGCCATCTATACACTAGTGTCTGTGCCCCTCACTATTCTAGATTAATGTTGTTCAAACTTGAGAACTTTCAGATTTTCCACAAACCTAATTTGTGTTAAAATTGAAGTTAAATATTGTCCTTTTGGGTTTCGTCTTGGTGCCAACATACTCATGGCAATTTTGACATGGAATTCTTTCTTACAAACAAGAGAACTCAATGGAGAGGGGCCAAAAGGAATTTGAAAATATGACTGGGTGCATGATTCCTCCCCTTGTGTATTTCCATACAAGATTTGAACATTTCTACAGAGATTTAAAATGAGAGTCATTTAAAAAGGAAAGGAGTGGCGGTGGTCAGGAAGCAGATCAATGACTGATGAAATCAAAATGTCCGAGTTCTTTCACTTTACAGCTTTCTTCTGCTTCAGTTCCGAATCCCTTCTTTTAACCCCACATTTTCAGACTTGAGCAAGAGTCACCTGGAAGACTTGTTAAAACCAGATTGTTGGGCTACATATCCAGTTTCTGAATCACAGGTCAGAATGGGGCCCAATAATTTGCATTGCTAATGAGTTCCCAGGTGATGCTGCTACTGCCTACTGGAGGACCACACTTTGAGAACCTTTGCTCCAACACAGTCTGATAAGGAGAGCATCCCCATGGTGCATTATTGAGAGGCAGGAGAGTGCAATTGTGATGATAAGAAGAATGATGGCAGGAAGACAGAATGAAGACTAAGAAGCAACTCAAGGCAAGTTTGGACAGATCCACGGATTCGGAAAAATGAGCAGATTACTTTCATACAATACTTTTAAAGCATTTGCGGTCTGCATCATGCTGAATGCTTTGAAAACAGGCATTCATTATAACTTTAAAAATCAAATGACTGTATAAAAAAAATCTTAATTTGAAAGCACAGAACCCAGGCACTTTAAAATTTTGTGCATACACATGATTTTCCATCAGCAGCTGTTAGGAGGATAATTAAGGATTAAATTTTCATTTAATCATTTTCAGATATGAATATAGTACTTTCCCTCTCCCTCACCCCCACCCCAAGCCATTTGAAAGATGAAGCTGAACCTCAAGCTCCAGGTCTTATCTTTAGAGAACAAATAGATTTACTTTAATTTTGTAAACTCATTAAAGTGATTTGAGAAATTGTTGATTTATTTCCTATTTCCTGAATTAAATTTTCATAGTGAATAGTTGTGGTGTTTTTTTTTTTTTTTTTTTTTTTTTTTATAAATCAGACTTCTCATGTTCCTGAATGAGCAACAAAATTTTATTCCATGCCTACAAAGAAATCTGGGCAAATCATATCTTATTTGATTCTAAAGCTTATTGGAAATTGGTGGAAGTGGGCACTAGGGGAAAGTAAGGAAGTTTTGTAGCAGAATCACAAAACTGGGGCACTAGAAGGGACCCCACAGGTCACACTATCCCACAGCTTTATTTTACGTGTGGGAACCCTTGTGCCCAAGGTCACAGCCAGGCAGTGTATTTCCTGAGATGGTAAACCAGGCTGTCTCATTCAGAACCCTGGTGTTAGGGGGCATGTTGTTCTGTCCTTGCTCTTCTGATTTTGACTCAGCGTCCTGAGACTCTGGGAGAGACACAGGAACATGAAAGAGCTTATAAGCAAGCTGAAGTCAGGCCCTGGGCATGTGTCAGTCACTCAGTGTTTCCTACACGGAGCCAGAGACCAAGCATATTATAGGCCACACACATATTTTAATCAAATGAGCTGAGATGCTTAAAATTTGGAAAGGACCCTGAGGGGAGGAGGACAGTGGTGCAAATATAAACCATCCAACTGTGCAATTTGGCGAAGATTTTTTTTCCATATTCTGTGAAAAACTGGACTTCAATTTTTATGCTTTGAAAGCCTGAAGGCAGCTGATTGGGTTTTGCTTTTTCTCTGGGAAGAATCCATACTTCTTTATGTCTCCCTTTGAGGCAAGAAATCCCCCATCGGAGGCTATTCCAGCAATCCAGCTGAAAGTACGGTGGGCGCCTGCGCTTTCCGTCTGGGCCTGGGTTTCAGTTCTCCAGAAGGCTGGGGTGGGTCAAGTTCTGTCTGCCCCAAGGAAGCTGATGGTTTCTGGCAGGCTTGAACCAGACCCTGCCAAACCAGAGGGAGGGGCTTCCCACTGCTTCCCAAGGCAGTTCTGGAGCCACTCACAGTTCACTCCCGATTGATTCCAGCTGTGCAGTGCCAGACCAGCCAAGACTCCTGCATCAGTAATGCTATCTGAAGGGAAAGGGCGCATCTGTAAAAGCATCTGAAAAGAGGTACTCTCACCTCTGCCTATGCCCCTTGCCTCCATCCTAGCCATTTTCCCGATTCTCATTTTTCACTTCTTTTCTTTCTTAGAATATCTCGTGGCCATTTCCCCTCTCCTTTTTCATCTTTGTCACACTACTTTCTCCTTTCCATTTCACCCCCACACTGTGCCATCCCCTTCGGCTTTCTCTGCACCTTTTTAGCCTCTCCCTTCCTATTTATGCTTTCTCCCTCTTTCTCTCTCTCTCTCTGTGCCTCTCTCACTGATGTTTTCTCACCCATCCCTGGCACACATTCCTGCCAGCATATCACCAGAGTCCTTCATCCATTGAAATAAAGAGATCTTGGTTTTGCACAGCTGCAGGCAGGATTGAACAAGATGGTACTTAACAGCATGGTCTTCCGCGGCCAAAAAGGAAGAGTGAACTTGTGTGTGTTTAGTAGCTTTGTCTGGGCTTTCATTGTCCAGCGTTCAAGAGCAGATCTTAATTTGCTAGAGAATCACAGCCGAATAGTCAATTTGCTTTAAAAGGCTCTTGATTTAAGCCTTCTGAGAGCTCTACCTCTGGCTGTGGTTTTGGAAAGTGATTGACTGTCATCTCAAAATGTTAGAGTAAACAGCGGGTCTGCACAGTATCATATGTTTACTTTCCACAGTGGCATTTTCTCAGTCACGTGGTGGCTATTTAATTTCCACAACTGACATTCCACAGGTCTGAGATTTCATTCCTTTGGGAGTATTTCAAATACTTGTGGTTTTAACCAAGATGAATATATATGTGTGTGTGTGTGTGTGTGTGTGTGTGTGTGTGTGTGTGTGTAAAGGAGAAACACATATGCCACCAGCCCCCAAGCCCTATTCACTGTTGTCCCTGGCAGAGTCTCATGGGTACTCCTCTCCCCATCAACTCTCAGACACCAGCAGACACAGAGAGAGTAGGAAGGCCCAGGCGTCATATTTTCAGAGATCTTTTAAGACTAAGCCCTTCAAATTTATTCTAACCTTTCGCAATGTTGATTCCTGACTCCTGGATTGGTCCCACCCATTGAAGAACTGGCAGTAGGCTGTATCCTGTGTTGCCTGAACAGATGCCCACCCCTATCCCTCAGGGTCCTTGAGTTTCCTCAGTGAAGGGATTGGTTGTACCTTCTTTATAAAATGTGTTAGATTTCTGAGAGTGGAGGATAGTGGAACAAATTCTTATTGAAGGATTTGGGTTGTTGATCCCTCACTGAATAAAATAAAGGAACAAAAATAGTTACATAATGACTACTAAGTAGTAATGAGGTGTCAAAAACAGGGCAAGCCCAAAGGTACATTGTAGGGAAAAAAATAAGACTACTCTACATCACCTCCAATTCAACCCCTCCTTCAAGCTCTCTGAATTCTGGTAGAACTTGGCACCTTTTTATGATCCTCCAGTTGTGTAGAAAGCTCCCTAAGGGTGTGTCCTGATGGAGTCAAGAATGGATTTCTACATCCTGCCCCTCCTTCTCTATGACTCTCACAAGACCATTGTCTTGTTGTCTCTTAGCCTGTTTCTGCTAAGGAACTGATGGCCTCCATTGAATGAAGGTGCCTTAACCGATCACACTTCTATGCAGCTGCTCTGGTCAATAGTTTTACTTTAACAAAGGCCAAGTTACCAGTTGCAGAACTATCATTAAGACAGAAGAGAACGGAAAGTTCAAGTCCAGTAGGAAAACTGTCGCAGGTTGATGACTAAAATCAGAACATAATGATTAGCAGCTTTAACTTCTCAAAATTTCATTTCTTGACTTTCTATGGAAAGAAGGGGGGAAGGGTTAGATCACAGGTATAACATGAATTAGGGCTTTGGATGTCAACACTGGAAAAGCCTTTATTGAAAGGCAACCCAAACATCACATATATACTGTGGAGTTCCTCAAAGCCTAGAGCTGTCATTTTTTCAATCCCCTGGGATGTCTATATATCCTTTACCGGAACCAATGTTGCTGTTATATTTAACTTACCTGCTCAAATGTGGAAAAATTGTATTTGCCTACACACCTAGAGACCATGTCCGAAATTAAATTTTTCAGAACCTGCTACCTTTATACCTTATATATGTGCCATATCCGAAATTAAATTTTTCAGAACCTGCTACCCTTATACCTTATATATGTGCCTATATATAAGGTAACCTTATACCTTATATATGTGCCTATATATATATACACTCTACCAATATTCTGCCGAAGGACACATCTTCTAAAAAGGTGACATGTAGTCAAGGTGGGTCTGTGCAGAGACTGGCAATGATGGCATTTTTTAAACTTTTTACATTTTAAATTTTTTAATTTTAAATTTTAAATTTTAAATTTTTAGATGGAAGATGAACATTAAGATGATCACAGCCTCCAGACACATTGACCTAAAAATTGCCCTTTAAAGTGGACATTTGACTTATAAAACTAATTGTTCCACAGACAGTAGAAGCAGTAGAGTTTTAGATAAATTCACACTTAATAGGCTGAGTTAAGTTGTCTAGGGAGTTATTTCTAACTTTTGTGTTTGCCAGTGGGTGAGGCACATCAGCACACTCCTTGCAGCCCATTAGTGAGACTGAAAATTACACAATGTTTAACTCTCTTTTTAATAAAATTGCAGTTCAGCTGTTGTCCAGAAAGAAAAGTCAAAGTTTCAGTCAATTTTAACCTATCAGATAAAGAATTAATGATTACATAAAAATATGCAAACTATTTACTTAATAATGTTAAAAAAGCACACATAATACAGTTAATAATTCCAGTGGGTTTCCCTGGGGGCTTGATTTCCAAGAGCTATGTAGCCCTTGATTGAGCTTAAAAATATTTTTAAATTGAAGATTTTTCCCATTTTTCACCCACTTGGGGTAAGATCCTTGAAGCGTGCTCTATGGAGGAAGTCTAAGATCATCGACATTATGTAGGAACCAGGGACACCCATGGCCAAGTATGTTCAGAAAACTTGGGTTGATTAAAGTTAATGGCCTTTCTTTAAAGGAAATCTTCTGTACTTCAGTATTCATGTACATTTTTTACATGTAAAATGCAACATTCACCACATTTTAAACAAGAGAACCCCCTCTGTGAGAAATACCTTGTAGGAGTACTGTCCTCTGAACACACTTTGGGAAGCACTACTTTAGAATACTAGTAATATTAATAACAAGGCCAGAATGGCCATCATCAAAAAGTCTACAAACCATCAATGCTGGAGAGGGTGTGGAGAAAAGGGAACCCTATTACGCTGTTGGTGGGAATGTAAATTGGTGCAACCACTGTGGAAAACAATATAGAGATTGCTCAGAAAACTAAAAATAGAATTACCATTTGATCCAGCAATTCCATTCCTGGGCATCTGTCCAGAGAAAACCATGACTCAAAAAGATACATATTAAGGATAACTTGATCCCCTTGCTGTACAGTGGGAAAAAAAAAAAAAAAAAGATACATGTACTCCAGTGTTCATTGCAGCACTCTATACAATAGCCAAGACATGGAAACAACCTAAATATCCATCAGCAGAGGAGTGGATAAAGAAGATGCTGTACGTATACACAATGGAATATTACTCAACCATTAAATGGAAAGAAATAAAGGCATCTGTAGCAATATGGACGGGCCTAAAAATTATCATGCTGGAAATTATCCAGCAACATGGATGGACCTAGAAATGATCATAAGTGAAGTCAGTCAGTGAGACAACAACATGATATGCTATCAGTTACATGTGGAATCTAACAAAAAAGACAGAATGAACTTCTTTGCAGAACAGATACTGACTCACAGACTTTGAAAAACTTATGGTTTCTATATGAGAGTTTGGGGGGTAGGGGGTGTGCTGGGGCCTTGGGATGGTAATGCTATAAAATTGGGTTGTGATGATCATTGTATAGCTGTAAATGTAATAAAGCTAATTGAGTAATAATAATAACAATAATAATAATGAGTGCCAATAATTGCAAATATAACTTGCATTTTCTAAGCACATACCATATGTAAAACACTTTTCTTGGTACTTGACATGTATTAACCTCTCATCCTCACATCATCCTATGATAAATGCAGTTACATAAGCAAATTATCCAAGGTCACCACGTATTACATTTAGGAGATATGATAGGAATGAGGCTGATCGATCTTCACCACTATACTCTTTACTCTCACATTGTGTTTCCATCACTCTTTTCTCTACTGGAGGTTGACAGTGGTAGAAGAACCACAGTGTCCAAAAGCCTGAGTCCCACTGAGCTAAGAGCTTGGATGACCAGAAGGAGCCTGTTTCTCGTGTACCACCCCCTGTTGCAGTCTAATTGAAGTATTACCAGGTGTATAGTCAATATTATTTTTTTCTAACTGAGATATTTAAACTTCTGAAATTCCAGCACCATTGCAGGAGACCCTACAATGCACAATTTAGCACCAGATCTTATCTGTTTTCTTATAGATTCAGCAGTGTAAGTCCAAACAAGCTGTGGAAGTTTTGTCTTCTCAACTGGACTTTAAGCTTCTGTGGCCAAGGACCTTGTGTAATACTTGCTGCCAATGTAATAAGTACAAGTCATTGATCAATTTATTTGAATAGCCTTATTATTAACTGTCATTTTATTCATTACTATAAAATATATCTTTGAATAATAGCACCCATAGAGCATTTGGCACTTTGTAAATGCTTTGGCAAGTGCCAGTGAGGGAGATATGAGTTGTCTCTCCTCTTTAAAAAGATTATCATGTACATAATTTGATCAAGGTCATCATGTAGAGTTTGAAGGTGGTAGAACTGAGAATTGCTGTAGGGTCTTCAAATCCAGACCCTGGGCTTCACTCAGCTGCCTGGTCTCCATGTTACTGCAGATCGTGGAAGGTCTCCTTTAGGTGTTGCCATTCTCTTTGAAGGGCCCCCACCCCACACGTGCACACTGGTATACTTCTCAGTGTGTACTCCTCAGTGCATCTCACACTAAGTTGCCTTCTAAACTCCCACGTTTTCTTTTGTCTAAAGAAAGCCAGTGGCTTCAGCCTGGCAGAAGTCAGGCAAAGGAAGAAATGAGGGGAGATTTGGCTAACTTTTATGCTAGTGTTTTATCCTCTTCTCCTCCTTCCCAGAGGATGGAGAAGGACCCCTACCATGCTGGGACACTTTTTAGGATCAGGAGAGTAATAAAGCTTCTTGGAATCATGAAATATTTCCACTGTTGAATCATAGAGGCAAAAACAGGAGAAAATAATGTGTTGGAAAGAAATGAAAACCAAAGACAGGAGAGGGGCCCAGCATCAGGATAATTCTCCAGTACAATCATTGCTGTCTGCAAAAATGAAAATGGTTTGCAATGTGCCCTGAATCTGTGGGACTTCATTTCATACAAATGGCACCAAAGGAAAGATCATAACGATAGCAACAGACCCAGGACTCCAACTTGGCTGCCTCATCTTTGGCCAGAAATAATTTAGAACTAAGTAAGTGGAAGAAACATAAAGAGAAGGAAAGGTGAGGAGTAAAGATAAGAGTGATTCATAAATTGAAAGATGATAGTATTTTCTTCCATGGAATAATGCATTCAGTAAAGAAACAAGCACATCTTCAAGGGCACTGAAGGAGGGCTGCGCTTTAGATACAGAAAATGGAAGTACCGAGAAGAATGTGGCCAAAATGCTTAACGAGGAAGATAATATTTTATTTCTTTAGTAATTGCCAAGCATTGAAGCTCAAGTTGACTCTGAAGGTGTATTCTTGGAAACAGGAACAAAAGAACATAAAGAAATAATCTGGGAAAGTGGATGGCAGGATTTTTATTTTATTTTATTTTATTTTATTTTATTTTATTTTATTTTATTTTATTTTATTTTATTTTATTTTATTTATTTTTACTTCCAGACAAGAGGAAAGAGAAGGGCAGCGTACAGTAAAATATTGAGTGTCGGGTGTGCTATTTCTAAGTTCGCCTTCTCACATGTGGTGCTGACAGAACGATTTTTGGTGGGGGGATGGGAGGAAGAGATGTCAAAAAGCTAACAACTTTCATAGCAAACTCTGACAGAGTTCAGGAAAGACCATTTCTAGCACTAGAAAATTTTCTATTTTCTGAGTTTGTTTAAATATACACAGATGACAAGTTGGCCTGAAGCAAAATTGTGAAGTGGAGAACATTGGCTTTAGGGCCTTATGAATCAATCAGTCATCAGCTATTTACTGAGCACTTCCTCTGCACAAGGCATGGTGCTGGGGAAGGCTGAGGCACCAGGCACGTGGGTCCCTGCCCTCAAACAAACTCCTGTTAGTTAGGAAGCACTGTTCGCTATACCTGGGTATTCTGAATGATAGTATTGTGAATAATGTCATGAAGCACCGGGAAAAAACATCCTAAAGTAAAGCGTGAATACTATAGAGCATTTATCATGTTGCAAGACATCTTTTAAAGCTTTACAAATATCACTTCCTTTAATCCTTGCAACAACCCTACGAGGTAGGTTCTGTCACTACCCTCACTGTATAGCTGAGGAAACTGTGACCTGGCTAGTGAGCAGTGGCATTGGGGTGTGAGGAGAACAGACAATAAAAACCCAGAGCCTGGGGTCCTAACCACTGCATATGCTACTACCCCTTCCCTACTGCACACAATGAAAGGTAAATTATTTCAACAGTCAATACATGCAGAAGGAATTCTGAATAATGAATTCTTTGTTATTATCTTGGTCCAGACTCTTACTATGGCCTTTGAGCCTGACAACAGCCCTGTGAGGAAGAGAGGGAAGGTCCTAATCACATTTCTATGGTAGAAATGATCAAACAACATTCTCAGGTTCCTTTACCAAAAATACCAATTTAATAAAGGGAGAACTAGAATTAAGGTCTCCTTACTGCTATTCAGAGCTTCCAATCCAGAAACAACCAGACCACTTTGCAGCATGGGTGCGAGGCTCAGTCCTGACTACTTTTACCATCATTCTTTCCTTCCACAGCATTGACTGAGCATGTTACTGCATGCTAGACATCAAGAAGTTAGAAAAAAGACAACACCAGCATGAGCCAAAAAGAGTGATTGACCCCTTAAACATTTATGTTTGTTTAAACTTTTTATGTTGAAACAATTTTAGATTTAGGGTAAAGCTACAAAACTAGTACAGAGGATTACATATCCTTCACTCAGCTTCCCCAAACATTAACCACAGGACAAATGCCAGAACTAAGAGATTAATATTGGTATAATATTATTAGCTAACTATAGACTTTACTTGGATTTTGCCCATTTTGCTACTAATGTCCCTTTTGTTTTTTGTTTTGTTTTGTTTTTTTTTTTAGATTTCATCATTTATTCTTCTTCTTCTTCTTTTTTTTTTTTTTTTGTCTTTTTGCCATTTCTTGGGCCGCTCCCACGGCATATGGAGGTTCCCAGGCTAGGGGTCGAATCGGAGCTGTAGACGCTGGCCTACGCCAGAGTCACAGCAACACAGGATCCGAGCCGCATCTGCGACCTACACCACAGCTCACGGCAACGCCGGATCTTTAACCCACTGAGCAAGGGCAGGGATCAAACCCGAAACCTCATGGTTCCTAGTCGGATTTGTTAACCACTGCGCCATGACGGGAACTCCTAACGTCCCTTTTCTGTTCCAGGATCTGATATGGCAATCTGCATCACATTTAGTTCTCATCTACTCTATCTTCTCCAATCTGTGATAATTCCTCAACTTTTCTTCATTTTTCATGGCCTTGAAACTCTTAAAGAGTAATGGTCGTTAATTTTGTAGACTGTCCTTCGATATGGATTTGTCTTATGTTTTCTCAGGATAAGATTGTAATTATGCATTTTTAGTAAGAAATTTACCAAGGAAGCGTTGTGTTCTTCTCGGTATATCAGTCAGGGGTTACGTGATATTGACATATCCATTTATTTACTAGTGATATTAACCTTTGTCACTTGGTTAAGTTCCACTGTGAATTTCTATTTTTCCCTTTGAAATCTATAAGTATTTTAGGGAAATATATTGAGATTATATAAATATCTTGTTTTCAAACTTCCCCCACTGATTTTAGCATACACTGGGGAAGCTTGCTGGTAACAATTCTAATGTAGTGTTTTAATGATGATTTTCCATTTCCCTAACTTTTCTTCATTTTAAGTAAAATTATAATAGAAGGAAAATCTGTCTCTTCTCCCACATTTATTTATTCAGATGTTTGTGTATATTAGTGAGGACCCATGGCTATTAATTTCATCCTATTGTTCTAGGTTTGGTCACCAGGAGCTCTTTCAGGTTGTCTCCTGCACAATTCTGACATATCCACATTCTTTTTAAAATACTTCCTTACTTTCTGGCACCACAATATGTTCCAGTCTCATCTTGCATTTTCTTTGAACTAGCTTTGGAATCAAAAAGGCTTCTTCAAGGAGTCCTGACTCCTTTTAATGGAAAATAGTATTTAGAAGCCAAGATCTGGGCACCAGGTGTGTTCACTGCTACTGCAATGTCATTGCTCCTAAGTCCTTTCAGCAGATAGAGCTTACAAATATGTGAAGGTATATTAATGCATACATACACCATACCCCTACGAATTTCCATATCTTTCCATTTGTATCCCTATTAAAAAGCCATGGGTTCATACTCAATACCTCTGATTCTAATTCCAGCACCACAGGGTTTATTCTATTCTTTTCTTCTTTCCAACAGTGAAAAATAAAATGTTTTTTAAAAACAAATATTTAGGTTTTTAAAAATATTTGTTTTTTAAAAACAAATATTTAGGTTTTAAAAGTTTCTCCAAACTTTTTCTTGTCACTCTTGTTATCCACAATATATTTAATTATTTGTTCTAAACCAGAATACACATAAAATATTTCAGAGTCCAGAGTGCTAACCATTACACCATGGAACCCACCTCACATAAAATATTTCAGAATTACTACCTCATACCCTTTTGAGAAACAAACTTACTAACTATATCTTAATGTTTTATATATTCCTTTTTGTCTTTTGCCTTACAGCATTGACT
Source organism: Phacochoerus africanus (assembly GCF_016906955.1). Lineage (NCBI taxonomy): Eukaryota > Metazoa > Chordata > Mammalia > Artiodactyla > Suidae > Phacochoerus > Phacochoerus africanus. The sequence continues at coordinate 96,994,159 of NC_062545.1, forward strand.
TTTGTGTTTTGAAAAAAAATCGCATTTATCTCTCAGATAACTCTCAGTTGTACTGTATGGGCCATATTTCTCCTGAAGAGTTATGTTTTAGAAATTTAACTTTAAGAGTGACATCAGCAATGTAGAGAGCATCCAGAAGAGGATGACCAATGCAGTGAGGAGTCTAAAAATAAGGCATTAATTGACCAATGAGTGGGCCATCTCCTTGCTTGTATCCAGTATATTCATTCAACCACCACTGGTCCATCCATCCATTAAAAATAATTATTTGTCGCATATAACAAATGACCTATACACAGCAAATAGATGGAACTATTGAGGTTAGAATAGAAGTTGGAGTAAGCCCACAATGCATTTCTTCAAGCTTGTCAAGTTCTTTCATGTGAAATAAGAATACTTTTTCTGACTAGCTCCATAAGACAAATCAAGACCAATGAGTAGAATTTAAAATGAAGCAATTTTTTTTATTAAATATAAGGAGGAATTCTTTAAGTTCTTAGAATGGTCCAACAATTGAATAGGCCAACTTATATAGAGTTATGAGTCTTCTTTGATAAAAACTTTTGTCAGAGACTAGAAAGTTGGACAGGAATTCTTCTAAAGTCCTTTTGAAACCTGATGTCTGTGGTTCTGTAACACACCCTTGAATATCCAGATATCACTTGCTTTAACTCCTCTTTTCTTTCATTTGGACTCTTGTGCAAGGTACTTGATTTGACAGAACATCCTCAGAGACAGAAAACCTATCCAGGAATGACAGAGGTCCTGTCATATTAAGAGAGATACAGAATTATAGTTTGAACCCTTTTAAGTGAATCAACTAAGCAATAATATTTGTTGGCTGAGTGAGAGGTGTTTCAAAGATCAGTCGAGGGAGAAGGTAAGCCCATCATAGGAGGAAATAGAGTAGATAGGGGTAATTCATAAGCGTTTATCTGTGAATTGCACTGTTATCATTATCTCTGAAATTCATTTCATGTCAACAAATATTATTGAAAACCTAATTTGTGCTGGGCATTGTTTTAGGTGCTAAGGATACAGCAATTATCAAAAGAAACAAAAATTCTAGCTATTATGGAGTGTACATTCTACTGGGCAGAGGCAGACAATAAGAGTACTTAATTAGAAGTATATAGTATACTAAAAGGAAATATGTGAAATAACTTTTAAAAAACAACCAGGAGAATTAGATACACCAGGAACCAGTGTAGTTTATGATGATATAAACTGAATAGGTCAATGTGGGTCTCCTTGAGAAGGTGACTTTGACTACAGACTTGCAGGAATCTGGAGGGGGAGAGTCATTAGTGTGGGCTCCTGACCCCCTTTCTGCTTCCGTGAGGTCATGTGACCTGTCCTGGCCAATGAGCTAAGAGAGGAAGTGACCACATCCCTTCTGGGCTGGAGCCTGTAATGGCATTGTAGTTGAGAAATATTAGTATAAATTTTACTGGTTTATTTTATATCACTAGAACCTGAGAAAAGGAGCAGGTCTTGATCATGCCATAGTAATTGTAGGGTGCTTTTTGGTCACTGGCTTTATTCACATATCCTCACTCCTTTTATTTACATGCTTGAAACTTCTGTCCAGACTGAGTTATCTAAAATTCACTGGGTGTGGAACTTCTTAATAAATATTAACCAAGACTTTATTTATTTATTTTTTGTCTTTTTGCCTTTTCTAGGGCCGCTTCCATGGCACATGGAGATTCCCAGGCTAGGGGTCTAATCGGAGCCATAGCCACCGGCCTATGCCAGAGCCACAGCAGCGTGGAATCCGAGCTGCATCTGCAACCTACACCACAGCTCAAGGCAATGCTGGATCCTTAACCCACTGAGCAAGGCCAGGGATCGAACCCGCAACCTCACAGTTCCTAGTCAGATTCGTTAACCACTGCGCCACCACAGGAACTCCAACCAAGACTTTATTTTTATGTAGAGTTCAACCAAAACATCTTTAAAAAATTATATTACATATCAAATACACTTAAGCAAAATAATAGTTTTAAGATCGGTTTGTTTATACATTCCTTATATCCTCTGATGTTTTTACTACATAAAACATCTATGAAGTAGCATTTATCAGTTGCTATGTGGCTATATCTTGGATACCAATCACCCTTCACAGACACACTACAAAATATACATACTAGTTATGTATACATTAACTTCGTTACAGCTGAGGCACATAATTTTATAGCTATTACTGTCCAGCTGAATGCTGAGTTGAATGATCTGAGTAATTCTTTTACAGGTCAGGGGTAAGGAATGTGGTGTATGACTAAAATACTAGATGAACATCCTGTGTTTTCTATAACATGTGAGAACATTGCCTTGTGACTTAATGAAATTGGAGTCTGGGGACTGACTAGGTCTCCTCAAACATGACACAGATTTGATGGGTAACCAAGCTAACAATGTGCAAATTTGTGTAGATGCCTTTGAGGGCACAGGGTGATTCTCCTGTCATACTAGTGATTATGTCGCCTTCATTTCCAACTAGTTCAGAAATAGTTAGTGTTTGCTGTTCTGCCAAAAATTCCAACTATTCAATTCTGTCTGAAAATTCTGCTAACATGTACTGACAGAGGCATGTCCTGTAAGGTCACTTTTTCAAATAGGAGATGAGGTAGACATGTTATAGGAGGTCTACTGAGATTTGAGCCTCTCCATCCTGCTGGCAGTAGACAGAGCTGAGAACCTACTTCTGCTTCTCAGACCTCTTAGTCAGACCTCTTAGTCTCTATACTCTTCTGCCTTATTTGACAACTCTGCCATATTGTGTGAGCTACCACCCTTTCCTTATTATGTTTATTGTATTCTTCACCCCCAAAAGCATGAAGATATTCCAGTGCCAGTCCACTATGCTATCACTCCCTTCAGACTTGTGGTGGCCATCACTGGGAGCACCAGGTAGTTTTAGGAAGGTGAGCTACTCTGTGCAGTCAGCAGTCATCATCAAACACCTACTATGTGCCAGTGCCAGGCATGGAGATGCAGTCATGAACTGGAAATGTTTTGACATCAAAGAACATCAGAGTCATTGTTTCTAAAGTACTCTGCATCCTGTGAGTCACCCTCTAACCATTTATTTAATAAGGAGAACATTCCTGGAGGAGAATATGATTATGTCATTATTAGAGGAAATATAAAGAGGTGAAATCAAAGTATGAAGAACAGGGAAGATGAGATATGTGGACATGGTGCCAACCAACGTTAAGGAAATGGAAAGCGAAGGTGCTAGAAGACATGGTTGGAAAAATGCTGAAATGAAAATGAAAGGCAATAAAAGGTGTAGTAATAAAAATTGAGGGCTAGGAAAAAACTTCCTAATACAGAGAACATTTAGACTGCAAAGGTGTTTCCCAATGACTGTGATGGAAACCGGATCCCTAGCAGCATTTAAGACTAGACTAAACAGAATTCTAAAGAGATAAATTTTAGGGAGCAGTTTGGCATGGACCAAAGGGTGGGCCTGTTTTTTATTCTTCCATCTCAAGTCTATGACTATAAAGATCTTACTTTCTCAGAAATATTTGCTTGTTTTTTAAATACCTTATAGCCCAATGCCTGCAATGCACAACTTGATCATAAAATATCTTGCATTTGTCTGTTTGTTTCAAGCTCATTCATCTTACTTCCCTCCCAAACCCTATAATCTCCAGGGTAGGGGGAGTATCATAAAGTTTTCTTCCGTAAATCCCGCAGTAACTAGAACAAAGTGGAAGCAAATACCAAGTGCTCAATAAATATGTATTGATGAACTATGGGTTTCTTTAATACAAATATGTGTTTAAGCCTCATGCTAGGAACTGGGGAATATAAATATGTCTTATCCTCAATGTATGAGAGAACTGGAAAAAAAATCAGAAGTAGTTAAATGTCCATATAAAAGTTAAATAAGAAATGCTGAGCACTAATACATAATAATAATACATAATATAAATGACATCAAAGGCAATTTCTTATAGATGCTAAATAAATGGTACATTATGATATGTACAACTGGTATGAGTTCATTGTTTCATAAAATGTTCAGTTCAAAATGACAGAATATTTTGTTTTATCCAAAGTGAAAAGTATTTATTTTTCCCTTCATTGTTCCATTGTCTCTTTGGGACAGCACATAGCATGTGACAGATTGGGCATCACATACATTCAACTGTGAGCAATATGGTCCAGCATCAGGTACAGCAAGCAGGTGTAACAAGTCCAGACTCCAGGTACATCATCTGATTGTATGAACATGGATAGGGAGATGGCAACCATCATGAGTCTGGCTGGCTAAAGGTCATGCTCCACATGACAAGTGATGCTGGATGATCAAACACAGACAAGGAGAGTAATTGGAAAGGCCCAGAGTTTAGCAGTTTAGAGCAATAACAGTAACATGACCAAAGTGGAGGTACCAGTGGGACTTCTAGAAAGAAAAGCTCTTCATTATCCTTTGGCTTTACCTAATACAATGTGTGTGTGTGTGTGTGTGTGTGTGTGTGTGTGTGTGTCTACAAAATGGGATGGGAGGAGGCAATGTGGGGTTTTTTTTTGGTCTTTTTAGGACCACACATGTAGCATATGTAGATTCCCAGGCTAGGGGTCAAATCGAATCTGTAGCCACCAGCCTACACCACAGCTCACCACAGTGCCAGATCCTTAACCCACTGAGTGAGGCCAGGGACTGAACACCCAACCTCGTGTTTCCTAATTGGATTCATTTTCCACTGCACCACGAAAGAACTCCACTAGCAATGTTTATTGACAGAAAGAGGGACAGCCCTGAGGGTGAGCCCTGCTTCCAGAAAGGGACTTAAATGAGTCAAGCTTTATAGTGTAAAATCAACATAACACTTTGAAAATAACCTGAACCTGATTCTCAAAGGCTCTGCCCCTTCATTTCCATTACTAGGGCCTTCCTTACCCTCTGGGTAGGATTTCAGATATACTGGGAAGTTTCTTCTTCTTAGTTTGTGGCTGATACCTGAGGATATTTCCTCGGGCAAAAGGCTATTTTAAAACAGAGATACGCCACAGAGAAGAACACAGTAAGCTATTAGTTGCCTTTTGTATCTCAATGAGGGTGTTTTTCAAAGCTGTCCATGCAGAGCCAAAAGTATAGGGCAGCCATCCATCGATAGGGAGTACTGCCTAATGGCACCACTGTCCCTTATATCCCAGCATCACTGTACACTCCAACAGAGGGAAGAACCCACTTCCAGCTAAAGATAGTGATGCTTCAGCTTGAAAAATCAAGCTGCAAGTTCCCATCGTGGCTCAGTGGTTAAAGAACCTGACTAGCATCCATGGGGACACCGGTTCGATCCCTGGCCCCATTCAGTGGGTTAAGGATCCTGAGTTGCCATGAGCTGTGGTGTAGGTCTCAAATGAGGCTTGGATACTGTGTTGCTATGGCTGTGGCATAGGCCAGCAGCTACAGTTCCAATTGGACCCCTAGCCTGGGAACCTCTATAAGCTGCTGCTGTGGCCCTAAAAAGACAAATAAATAAATAAATAAGTAAATAAATAAAAAGGAAAGCAAGCAAGAAAGCAAGAAAGAAAAAGAAAAATCAAGCTTCATTTGTAGGGCTTAACCAAGTGAAAAGAGCAAAGGAAAAGGTAGTTCTTTTCGGATCAAGCCAGCACTTCCCATGGAAAATGCCCTGTTGTACAGACATCTTAGTGGTTGAGCCAGTCCAATTTTAGCTCTCCCCATCAGTGATTGTTTCCCCCTTTTCCCTTGAGAGGTGATTTGAGAGTCTAAAAGGCCATCCTAGCATAGATCCTAGAAAAATCAGGGATTTCATAACTTCAATGAAAATACAGACTGAAGTTTAACTACAATTCATGACATTATGAAAAACCATGTAGCAACTGAGAAGTGACTTAAACGTATCAGCAAAACATGCAATGATAAAAAGCTTCCTAAGCCAGCAACTGACTTCCTTCTAGGTGAGCCTAGGCATTAGACAAACTCTCCACTGCAGAATTTTTGAGGAATCTTGCAATTGCTGGTATCATAATAATGGGCCCAACTGGCTTAAATAAAAGGATGATTTTTTGGTTCATGTAACTGAAATGTCTAAGTCTTTCAAGCTCAGATGGATCAAGGACTTCTAACATTATCAGCCAAATAGGTTTTTCTTCATCTCTTCACTCCAATAATTTCCTATGTCTTGGTCTCATTTTCAGTGGCTCCATCCACTGCAGAAGTAGAATGATCATCCAGCTGTTTCAGGCTTATATCCTAATAGCTGTAAGTTCAGCAGGACAGAGAGAATGCCTGTCTTGCAGTGGTCCCATCAAAAGTCTTGTGACTGCCTCGTTGGGTCTGATTGGGGCATTATTCTCATTCTTGAGCCAATCTCTGAGACCAGGGCAATGGAACACAGTGATTGGTCAGGTTTGAGTAGCATTTCTTTCCCTGAACATGGGGGAAAATCAAGATACTCCACAAACTCCAAAGACTTGAAATGGGTGGGGAGAATATTTCTTAAAGGAAAAGAGGTCAGGAGGGAACAAGTGGTGTGCAATACAACCACCAATACCATTACACTCTAGTTTCAGCTTCTTCTCTGCTAACATGTGTGTATTTGTGTTGTGGGGTGACAAAGAGGGGGAGGGCCAGGCACAAACAGGTGAGCAGAGTAATGAGGTCTCCAAAGAAATGTTGGATAGCCTATTAAAAAGAAAAAAAATAATGAACAAGAAACTGAGATGTAGGCTAAGTGGGAGAACAAGCCAGATTCATTGCTTGTTGGCCTAGATGGCCCTTTGAATGAAACAAAATCGTCTTCCCCTTCAGATATTAAAACTTTAACTGTGACTCCTCTGAGATACTTTTCTTCACTGGGCTTGGTGTAGTCATCTGTCCAATGGAATGGAAGAGTGAAAATGACTTAGATCACCTGAACCCTGTTTCAATTATGCTACAAATTTTTGTCATATTGATTTTCTTTACATTTTATTTAAGTCAAAGTATAATTCCAAAATCAGACTAATGAAATTACCTAATATAAGAAATACCTCCTTTAAGAAAATGTAATATAATATACCATTACTTTCCTATGTTTTCAGATTCCATTTATGTAGGCTTGCCAGTGGTCCTTTGCATTGGTAACAGCATACCCTAACTGACCATCAGTGGCAGCCTCAGCTCTGTGACCTTCTGTGTAGCACTTGAGGCAGAGGCCAAAGTGAATTGTTCAGCTGTGAATTGGCTGGATCATTTCACCCATGTTAACCTTTCCTGGGTCAGTTCAGGCAAGATGTGTGTTTAATCTCAGGTAAGAGATTAAACCTCTGGCTTAAAGAGAACATTTTAGTCCGCTACTTGCTTAAATAGCAGAATTTAAACATTATCCTAAATTGAAGTCCTTTTTTTCTCTAATATTATTAGAAGTCTCAGCAGGTTAAATGATGCTTAAGCAATTTGTTTTCCAGAGCTAAGACCCAGCTATAGATCTTTTTATTTTTGTTCTTTCTTTTTAGGGCCACACCCAGGGCATATGGAAGTTCTTAGGCTAGGGGTCAAATTGGAGCTACAGCTGCCAGTCTACACCACAGCCACAGCAACACAGGATCCAAGCCATGTCTGCAATCTACACCACAGCTCAAGGCAACGCAGGATTCTTAACCTACTGAGCGGGGCCAGGGATTGAACCTGCATCCTCGTGGATACTAGTCAGGTTCGACTGCTGAGCCACAGTGGGAAATCCTATAGATCTTTCATTACAAATCTGTACGATTGTAGGTTGTAGTCCAGGCTTTCCTAAGATCCAGGTTTTCCAATATCTGATTTCTCCACAACTGTGGATGCAACCTTTTCTTAAGCTGGCTTTGTTTTTTAAGTGACCCTTTGAGTAAGAAATCCATGCCCTAGAAAATTCATAGTTTTTCAGGGCAGGCTATTGCCAGTCAACAGATGTCTAAAGTGGGACCACCACAGCTCAAAAGATTTAGGACTATTTCCTCATTTCCAAATTTACTTTTACTTCTATAGCAAGATGTCAGGCCTTACCCAAGGAGTCTGGCCCACCATTCTCTGTGATCCTTGATAAATCAAATCACTTGTCCTCTTGAACATTATTTACTCCCTGTTGAACACACCCTGAGTTCCCTTGAGAATGTTATTCTTTTTGCTTTTTAGGGATGCACCCAAAGCCTGTGGAAGTCTCCAAGCTAGGGGCCAAATCAGAGCTACATCTGCCAGCCTGTATCGCAGCCACAGCAACGCCAGATCTGAGCCGAGTCTGCAAACCACACAACAGCTGGTGGCAATGCCAGATCTTTAACCCACTGAGCGAGGCCAGGGTTTGAACCGGCATCCTCATGGATCCTAGTCATGTTTACTACTGCTGAGCCACAACAGGAACTCTGAGAATGTTATTCTTAGTGTGATTTCTCAAGCAGAACTCTTTTAAGAACAGTTTTTCCTGACTTGATTCTCTACCTAACAAATGCATTTACAGGTCTCTTCCAGGGAGAAGCTGTAGAGATGCATTGACTGAATTCTCTTTTTTATTTATTTTTAGTGGTTTTTGAATTTTATTTATTTATTTATATACAATGATTTTTATCTTTTTTCCATTATAGCTGTGAATTCTCTTTTTTAAACTCCTTCCTTAGTTATGAACTTTCCTTTTCTTGTGTTTAGATTATGTTTCTCTGTGATACTGTTTAAACCAAAACATTACAAAGTTAGGGCCTGGAAAGCGGTGGCAGTGGTGGGGACAAGTAAAGCACTATTTTTCATGTTTCATAGAATATATAGTAGTTGTTCCACATTGTAAGTGACCTTCTTTGTTGGATAAAAGTGAGTAACAATGAAGTATATGAATAAACAATAGAAAAAAGAAACAAGTATTTCTAAATTTTCTCTTAGTTTTTTTTTTGTTGTTTTTTAAATATATCTCTATTACTTTGGAAATAGTCGAGAAGTATCATATTGGCTAAACTCCTATGAGAAAATCTTGTGTGAATGTATCATAATGGAAACATATGGGGTAAACTCAACAAGCAGTGAGTGAATTATTGAATAAAGGTAATGAAATAGATTGATTTACAAAAATGTGCGAGTGTGAAGATGGGAATAAAAGAAAATATATGAAAGAAACACAATTGCTTCCTCTTTTAAACTGGGGGTGATAATAACTATATCCTAGGGCTTTTGTGAGCAATAAACAAGCTAATAAATTTAAAGAAATTAAAATGGTGCATGGGTGCATTAGATGTCCCAAAAAAGTGATTTCCTCCAGAGGCAGTTCTATGACTGCAGTTCTGCTTTTCACCATCAAGTGAATGTAGTCTCATTAAAGATAGTAAAAGACTCATTCATTCATTTATTACTGAGTGATTACTTGTTTATTATTTGCAGAGAAAAAATCCCCATCTTTGCTGAGTTCACATTTCAGTGGGGGAGATAAACTTTTAAAAACTAAATAAGCACAAAATATTTAGGTTATTGATAAATGGTAAAAGAAAAATAAAGCAGGTACAAAAAGAGAGACTGAAGAAGAAAAGTGATATTTTTGACAATGTGGTCAGAGCCAGCCTCTTTGTGAAGATGACATTTAAGCAGAGATCTAACTCTTGAGAAGGAATGAGTTATAGCCTGTGTCTGGGGGGAAATGCTGCAGGTAATTTAACAGGAGGTGTTAAGGCCCTGAGTTCTGATGTTTGGCAATAATGAGGAGACAAAGAGAGGGTTTGGGTGAAAGTGTTGGGAGAGGGTGTGGGGAAAGGCGGGGCCTGGGAGGTATCTGGGGCAGGTCACTGAGAGCCTTCTAGGCCATGGTAGGAGTTATTTCACAGTGTGCATAATTCATTAACTCATCCTATGCACCCTCACTACCCTGTGTGGATCAGGAATTGTGCTGATGGATCCTCAAAGGTAAGACAGCTCAATAGACCAGACAGAAATGCACTCCAAAAACACCAGTGTAATTACACAGTTTTTATAAGAGAAATATATGCACAAAATGCAGAAGGGGCAGATAAGAGGCTCCAAAATCTGAGGAAATCAAGGCAAGTTTTCAGGAGATCAGTTCTGAGAAGCAAAGGATAAGTAGAAGTTTTCTAGGAAGACAAAGACATTGGGGAGGAAGTGAGGTAGGATAAATATGTCAGGTAACAGCAATACAGCAGTAGTAAGAATGACAAGTTCAAGAACGCAAATGTATAAGGGATAGAGAAATCCCACAATTCAGCCCATGATTTTTTTTTTCCAAACACTGTTAGATTCAACAAGTTTTCAACAAGTATTTAGTACACATTACCTACCTATGTTAACACTAAGTTAGATTACTGTTCATAACAAGTTTAAAATAAATTCTGTTCCTGGGCACAGATTGGTGCCATCTGAATAGCTGAATTGTCATGACCCACTCTTAAGTTAAACTTTATTTTAACTTCCATACAAGGAGGTTACTGTACCAGTGTCCAAGAAAACCAAGGCATAAAAGTTGATGTCTAGACCTTACCTCCTATTCTGGCTCTGGCTGCTTCTTTTAGTGATATAGCTTCATAGACAGATAGATAGATGACAGAAAGATGATAGATAGATAGATAGATGATAGATAGATAGATAGATGACATATCTATCTATAAATTACTTTTTCTCCATTAAACTTCTAGTTAGAGATAAATAAGTACCAGGAAAGTAATCTACAACATAATGACTATAGTTAATATAGCTGTATAATATATAGGAAAGTTGCTAAAAGAGTAGATCCGAAGGATTCTTATCAAAAGGAGGAGATTTTTCTTTTTATTCTATTTATATGATATTATGGAAGTTATCTAAACCTATTGTCATCATTAACCATTTCATAATATAGGCAAATCCAATCATCCCTCTGTACACCTTAAACTTATATGGTGATGCATGCAAATTATTTCTCAGTAACACTTAAAAAATGAAAATTAAAAAAAAATACAGTAATGAAAATGTGCATCTTCCTTGACTTCTCACTGGAGCCATCCAAGTCATCTCAGGAAAAAACCACTCTATTGTGACCTTCACAAGAAGCCTATTATGTAGCACTCAAATTTCCTTGCTGGATTATAAATAAACATCTAGCATCTTATGATTGCCAGCTCTGCCATGTTGCATGATCTGGATAAGTGACCTTATTTTTATGAATCTAAGTAGCTAATGATTGCAAAATGCATCCTTACCTTAGGTATATAAAAATTTAAAAAGAGAGAAGTTTTGTGGGGGGTGGAGGGGGACGCCAACACTCATTATTAGATGACATCAACTTTAGTGTTCATTTCATTAGCGAATACAAGATGTGAAAACTATATTTGTTTTAAAATCTATAAAATACATCCTTAATTTTCCTAAGCCTCAGATCTTACCCAATAAGTTGTTGTGAAGTTGATATAACACATGTAACGAAGGATCTGATATATTAGAGGCACACAAAAATGTCCAAGGGACCAAAAAGTCCCAAGTCTTTCTACTTTTCTTTTCTTTTTTTTTCCTTATAATTTATTTTTTTTCCCACTGTACAGCAGGGGGATCAAGTTATCCTTACATGTACATATATATTTTTTCCCCACCCTTTGTTCTGTTGCAATATGAGTATCTAGACATAGTTCTCAATGCTACTCAGAAGGATCTCCTTGTACATCTATTGTAAGTTGTCTCTGATAACCCCAAACTCCTGATCCCTCCTACTCCCTCCCTCTCCCATCAGGCAGCCACAAGTCTCTTCTCCAAGTCCATGATTTTCTTTTCTGAGGAGATGTCAGTTTGTGCTGGATGTTAGATTCCACTTATAAGTGATTACATATGGTATTTGTCTTTGTCTTTCTGGCTCATTTCACTCAGTATGAGATTCTCTAGTTCCAGTCCATGTTGCTGCAAATGGCATTATGTCATTCTTTTTTATGGCTGAGTAGTATTCCATTGTGTATATATACCACCTCTTCTGAATCCAATCATCTGTCGATGGACATTTGGGTTGTTTCCATGTCTTGGCTCTTGTGAATAGTGCTGCAATGAACATGCGGGTGCATGTGTCTCTTTTAAGTAGAGTTTTGTCCGGATATATGCCCAAGAGTGGGATTGCGGGATCATATAGAAGTTCTATGTATAGATTTCTAAGGTATCTCCAAACTGTTCTCCATAGTGGCTGTACCAGTTTACATTCCAATATCTTTGATGAATATAGATGCAAAAATTCTTAACAAAATCTTAGCCAACCAAATCCAACAACATATCAAAAAAATCATACACCATAACCAGGTAGGGTTCATCCCAGATTCACAAGGATGGTTCAACATATGCAAATCAATCAACATCATACACCACATTAACAAAAGAAAAGTAAAAAATCATACGATCATCTCAATAGATGCAGAAAAAGCATTTGACAAAGTCCAACATCCATTCATGATCAAGACCCTCGCCAAAGTGGGTATGCAGGGAAAATTCCTGAACATAATCAAAGCCATTTATGATAAACGCACAGCAAATATAATACTCAATGGGGAAAAACTGAAAGCCTTCTCACTCAAATCTGGAACAAGACAGGGATGCCCACTCTCACCACTGCTCTTCAACATAGTTTTGGAAGTCCTAGCCACAGCAATTAGGCAAACAAAAGAAATAAAAGGCATCCATATAGGAAGAGAAGAGATAAAACTGTCACTGTATGCAGATGACATGATACTATACATAGAAAACCCTAAGGACTCAGCCCAAAAACTACTTGAACTGATTAATAAATTCAGCAAAGTAGCAGGCTTTAAGATGAACATTCAGAAGTCAGTCGCATTTCTGTATACCAGCAATGAAATCTTAGAAAAGCAATACTAAAATACAATACCTTTTAAAATTGCACCTCACAAAATCAAATACCTCGGAATACACCCGACCAAGGAGGTAAAGGACCTCTATGCCGAGAACTATAAAACTTTAATCAAAGAAATCAAAGAAGATGTAAAGAAATGGAAAGATAGTCCATGTTCCTGGATTGGAAAAATCAATATTGTAAAAATGGCCATACTACCCAAAGCAATCTACAGATTCAATGCAATCCCTATCAAATTACCCAGGACATTTTTCACACAACTAGAACAAACCATCCAAACATTTATATGGAACAACAAAAGACCCAGAATCGCCAAAGCAATCCTGAGAAACAAAAACCAAGCAGGGGGCATAACTCTCCCAGACTTCAAGAAATACTACAAAGCCACGGTCATCAAAACAGTGTGGTACTGGTATCAAAACAGACAGACAGACCAATGGAACAGAATAGAGAACCCAGAAATAAACCCCAACACCTATGGTCAATTAATCTTTGACAAGGGAGGCAAGAACATGAAATGGGAAAACGAAAGTCTATTCAGCAAGCATTGCTGGGAAACCTGGACAGCGGCATGCAAAGCAATGAAACTAGAACACACCCTCACACCATGCACAAAAATTAACTCCAAATGGCTGAAAGACTTAAATATAAGACAAGACACCATCAAACTCCTAGAAGAGAACATAGGCAGAACACTCTCTGACATCAACATCATGAATATTTTCTCAGGCCAGTCTCCCAAAGCAACAGAAATAAGAGCAAAAATAAACCCATGGGACCTCATCAAACTGAAAAACTTTTGCACAGCAAAGGAAACAAAAAGAAAACAAAAAGACAACTTTCAGAATGGGAGAAAATAGTTTCAAGTGATGCAACGGACCAGGGCTTAATCTCTAGGATATACAAGCAACTTATACAACTCAACAGCAAAAAAGCCAATCACCCAATGGAAAATGGGCAAAAGACCTGAATAGACTGTTCTTCAAGGAAGTTATACAGATGGCCAGCAAACACATGAAAAAATGCTCAACATCGCTGATTATAAGAGAAATGCAAATCAAAACTACCATGAGATACCACCTCACTCCAGTCAGAATGGCCCTCATTAATAAGTCCACAAATAACAAGTGCTGGAGGGGTTGTGGAGAAAAGGGAACCCTTCTGCACTGTTGGTGGGAATGTAATCTACTTTTGTTTTTTTAAGAAACCTTCCTTTTTCCTACCTCTTGAACTTTTAAAACATCTATGAAGACATCTGACACAATGGATTTCTCCCAGTAAGCACATGCTGGCCTCACACCACCTCTCCCTCCATGGGGAGAAGTTTAGTCAAACAGCCTTTCTTTTGTTGTCAATCTGTTGGAAAGCAATGACATGACTATCTTTCGAATCATCTGCTTTCGAATGATCTGGATACAGTTTTTAGTAGGATCTTCTAATATTTTAGAAGGGTTTTGGGAGAGGACAGATAGCACAATGTGTACTTTTATGCTCCCATCTCACACTAGGAAAAAAATGAATCCAACAGTAGAAAAACAGATTTCTACCAGGAGAGTCAAATTCTCTTTTGTGACGCCTTTGACGAAGCAGCTGATGACTTATGGGGTTTTACAGTATTCGAGGCACCAAACAAAAAACAAAGAAGTTTTTAGATACGGCCTCTGCTTGCCCTCAAGATTGGAGCCTGCAATCTTCCCCCAAATACACATACATATATATAAATAACTAGGTAGATAGATAGATAAGTAAATAAATAAAGACATCCATAGAAGTGGTTATTAAGAACCTGTGGCTGGTCAACAAGAACCTGCTGTATCACCTAAGAAACTCTATGCAATATTCTGTGATAGCCTATATGGGGAAAGAATCTGAAAAAGAATGAATATGTGTTTATGTAACTGATTCCCTTCGCTGTACAGCAGAAATTAACACAATATTGTAAATCAACTTTATTTAAACAAATAATTTTTAAAATGAAAAAAACATCTAAATAATATAAAGCTGGGGATGAAGACATCACATTTACTATATATACACATATAAACTACACAGGTGCACACATGCACACACACAATTATATAAATTAGCACTCATCTATAGTGTGCTTGTAAATGTTTAATAACATGCTCTTTTGGGAAAAAAAGTCCTGGTTTATAGCATTTGCTATAGATTTCTGTGGTTTAAATATTCACACCATGATGGTTTCAAAGTGACCAACATGGTACCACTGAATGTAGAGGTTGGAGGGAGATACAAAGGGATGTCATCCTCCCGTATTTCCACCTTACAGATACACAATAAAATTAAATAGTTCTAAGAACATAGCTAGGATAAAATGTATAATGATAATAATAATAATAATAATAAAGAACTTGTGAGACTTTGAGAGATATTTGGTAAGCAACCTCAGCACTACTGACACTGAGGATACTTCTGTGTTATAAGGAAGGTCCTGCCCATTTAGGATATTTAGCAACAGATCTGGTCTCTATTTACTGGATCCAGAATAAATGCTTCCCCTGACCCCCCACACCCTGCAAGCAAATATGCCTGCAGACATTGCCAAATGTCCCCTAGGGGACAAAGCTTGAAAACCTAGTTGAGAATCACTGATCTAGATGCAACAGGCCCACTGGTTATGATATATGATTTTTGCTCCACAACCTGGGAAATGGAGACTTCAAGAAAGTAACTAACTTGCTCAGGAGCACAGGGCTGATAAGGGGCAGAAGCAAGACTTGAATGCAGCCTCCTGACTTCAGGGGGCATGGTGGCCACACTACCCCACTGTCTGCTGGATACCGAGGTCCCGAGTTGCTCACCTGGGGAAATCAGAACAAGGATATTGCATCTACCTGGGGAAGTCGGTCACCTGCGAGAGGGAGCTTCAGTGCAGACAAGGGGGATTATCACAGAGGAAGGCAGGATATCCAGGTTCCGGGGTACACAAAGCTTCTTAGAGCCGTTGTGTGGACTGAGAGGGGGAGCACTGAGGGCTGGTTTGGTCTAAGTCAGTTAAGGCTATGCAGTCAGAGAGTAGTATTTCCACCACCAGGCATTTAAGCTTATCCAGGGTCTCCTGCCTCACCAGCCACTAGTCTATCAGGCTCTACTTTCCCTTCTGGGTAACATAGCTACGGGTGCTGGAGAAAACACTGTATGGTTGCTGCTGGTTGAGTTCTGCTCTCTGACCCTCAGCCCTCATGGGAGGCATTTGTCATTGGGTTTCTCTGCCTGGAGCACTAAACAGGCCTGCCAGCTCCACAAACTGCGAAGAGAAATAAAGCACTGGGAAGTGATGCTTATCCCCCCACGGTCTGGCTTTTGGCCCCTGCTTTTACCTCCTTAATAATCCCCAAAGAGGCAGTGGTAAATGCAGTTCTGCCCTTCTCACCTCACCCTGCCACCAGCATCCCAGTCTTGCTGAGCCTTCATCTTCCATCCCCTCCCTCCCCTCCTTCTTCTTGGAAAAGGATCTCTGCTCAGCCTTGTCAATCTGTCGTGGAGGTCTCCAGCATCGCCACACACACCCCCCGACGCCCCACCACCCAGCACCTCCTTGGCTCTGTCCTGAACATCAGTCTGTGTCTGTCAAAACACTGACAGCGCTTCATCCTGCTCAGAGAGCATCAGATTCCATCTGTACCGCAAACAGTCTCCCAGGTTTATTTTGCCTATCACTTCTGAACACTCGCTATTTAAATTCCAAATCATTTTTTTCTGGGGGTTAACAGTGTCCCTGCTATTCTGGGAGTTTCCTCACTACATATCCAACTCAGCCACCTTATTTGTACACTCCTAGGATCCTATACATACATACCTGCACACACACACAAATGTGCATCTGTACACACACAAGTGCACATGCAGACACTTGGTTAATGTCTTGCCCACAACATCACCTTCATGAGCATCAGGTTAGGTTATAACCAGTCTGTATATTACAGGAACAGCATAATGTCTGGGGTCATTCCTGCTTTCAAAGGCACTTGAATTGTTGTTGGGGGAGAATATGGAATACTTTAGAATTTTTTGTTTCTTTAGGCTCTTTCCAATCAAAATTTAATTATGTGACTCTTTCAGTTGAAATATGTCAAGAATGCTTGTCATCATTCTCTCTCGTATCTCTTAGATGCTATTGGGGGTACATTTAGAAGTATTGGTAAATAAAGCATGCCCATCATTTCTCTATTTATTAGTAGAAACAAGATCACTTGACAGCAGGGAGGGTGAAGTAATCCTGCGTCTTGAGGGCTCAGGACTCCCTCGCCTAATCTGACATCTCCTCTGTCAATGTTAAACACTTCTAGGTTCAACGATACTGACATGCAACTGAGTATAAAACTGAGAAGAAATAAACAGTCCTGGCTCTAGAATCCAAAGTCAATCTTGCTCACCAGTGCTCCTGTTAGTGGCTTGGCCTCTGACCTGTTGGAGCCTAGACACCTGCTAGGCGTTCCTGGCAGCCCTGACCTGACCTCCACTTGCTGCTTGCTCATTGCCCCCCTAGCTGCTCTCCTACTTAACCTAAGTCTTTCTTCCCTCTTGAATCTGTGATGTGCTGAGTCCCAGCCAGCTCCCTGTTAGTGCAGGTTAGGCCCCTGTGGCAGTGAGGGCCTTTGGATCAAGGAGTCAGCACCACCAAGCCAATGTAGACTTGATGCTGACGCATTGATTTCAGAGATGAGGTTTGAGAGCTGGTGCCAGCTTCAGAGGAGAGTGCACCCTTGTCTGACTTGGAATGGCCAGTGGGTCTACCATGAGTAGGAAAAGAGAAGACCCAGCAGCCGGGGTGCTTCTGTTAGGGATCATGCAGTGCTCAAAACTTCCTCAGACCCCAGCTTAGTTTCATAGTTTGTTTTCTTCAAATCTCAAGCTATTCCAGGAGCAAGGGGTTGGGCCCTGATCAGCTGTGGGCTCAGCTGGCAGTAGGGCCCATGCTGTCCCCTTCTACCATACTAACTCCTTCACACGCTAGCAAGTCGTGTGACTTTACTTCCCACTCCTAAAAGCCGACCAAAGGGTTTGCCTTCAAAGAGTCCCTTGTGGAGGACACAGATTGTCAGAAGACAATGAACTTCTGCCAGAGGGAAAGGCCAGGGCCCAGGCCCATTCATCTTAGAGCACATCTTCACACCTAGGAGACACCTGCCCTGGGTATGTAAAGCTGGATTGTAGGTAAAACTGTAAAGATGGGATTTCCAAGTACAACAAGGCCTTGCCCTGGTCAGTGTGCTCTGGGCAGGGTCAGTTCCCACTAGCTGTACATTCTGCTTTCTTTTATTTCCCCTCATTATTCCCTCCCCATCTTCCTTCCACTTTTCCTCCATTTCTTCCTCTGTCCTTCCTTCCTTCTCTTCTTGTATCTTCCTTTGTCACTTTGTGTGCATTTGTATGAATACCATTTGTAACTTTATTAAAAAAATGTAAGAACATTTATAACATATACGTATGCTATGAAAACTAGCAATACAACCAATATTGAGTAAAAGAAATGGGACGTGGTCCCAACTGGAAACTCCTATCTCATTCTATTCATCCCCCCATCCCCAAACTAATCAGTACTCTACCTTGTGTGTATCTGACTTGTGATTTTCATGGCCCGTTGAAATTCTTATAAGCACAGAGTTTTCCAGACACTGAGTCATTACCTTCTGTAAAGAAAATTTCCCTCCAGCTTTGAGAAGATCACAGGAAGAAAGTTTCTGAGCACTACCAGTCTTAATAAAAGTGGAAGCTATTAAAAACAAACATATCATCATCCAACACCATCCATAAGAAACACGCAAATCAATAACACAGCCCATGATTCTGAAGCTACTTCCTAGGATGTGTGAAATGCTATTAATCTGGTACACACAGCACGTTCTTTTCTCAGCCTTCTAAGATCTATGTTCAATAGGTGTCTGCTGTGTTTGTGTTTTCCCCTTACAATTCTAGGTTCAATAAGAATTTGTTAGAACTTTCAAGCATGTGAAATCTTCTGGGTATGGAGCTGTCCTCCACAGTGGATTTGCCTTACCCTCTCTCAAAACTTGGAATCCATAGGAAATCATTTGAAGCTCAAATAAGGAGGTGCTAGCCACATGTGACCACAGAGTACTTGAAATATCCAAACTGAAATGTGCCGTAAGTGTAAAATGTACCCTTGATTTCAAAGGTTTAGTACGATGAAAATGTAAAATGTCTCATTAAACCTGATGATATTGATTACATGTAGAAATGGTAATAATTTGGATATACTGGGTGAAATAAAATATATTATTAAAATTGCACGTATTTCTCTTTTTTAATATGGCTACTAGAAAATTTAAAACCACACATGTGGTCCACATTTCATGGCTTGCCTTATATTTCTATTAGATACTCGGTCTTAGAGTATTAGATAAGACATGATCCTGTAAACACTCGACTGTGTTATAAAAGTTACAGGAATTCCCATCATGGCTCAGTGAAAATGAATCTGACCAGCATCCATGAGAACACAAGTTCATTCCCTGGACCTGGTGTTGCCGTGAGCTGTGGTATAGGTTGTAGACGTGGCTTGGATCTGGCATTGCTGTGGCTGTGTGGCTGGCATTGCTGTATAGGCTGGCAGTTATAACTCCAATTCGATCCCTAGCCTGGGAACTTCCAAATGCTGCCACTGCAGCCCTTAAAAAAAAAAAAAGACAAAAACAAAGTTACAGTACAGTGTAGGTTCTTGACCTTTTGCCCTCAAATTAATTCCTTGTCCTATTCCCACTTTGCTCTGTCTCATGGGTAGGGGGATGGAGGCGGGGGTTGCTGCTTCCTATAAAGTTCTGTTTTCCAAGTTTCTATGACATCTGGCTTCTGCCTGGGTTTGGCTAAGGGGAGGAACTACTAGGAACTACTAGGAAATTAGAAGGCAAGAAGAAAAGAGAAACCAGTGTGTTTTCCCTCTTCACTTCTAGCAGTGTGTTGACAGGTGCTGTGTCACCCCCACGCTCCAGGTCCCCATAGTGAGGCTCCAACTCCCACCAGGTAGAGTGGTACCTGGGCCCTGGGCTCTGGTAACATTACCTTCTTCCAGCCTGGAGGGAGAGGCTTCCTGCTGTTTTAATGACAGCCTTACTCTTTCCCACTTGGCTTTTTATTGTTTGTATCACTTGTGTCACAAATTCCCCTGAAGGAGATCAGCAAGAGCTGGAGGAGGTGATGTAATACCAAACAAGGGTCTGATGGCTGGAAGGGCCTCAGAAGTGATCGAGTGCATCTTTCAGAGTAGACATGTGGAACTTAGTGGGAATGCTATGGGAAGAAGACAGAGGGGGAGGGAAAGACAAACGCAGGGGAGGAGTTAAGTCCAGGAAATAGTTCAAACATGGGAATTTGCAGGGTTTCCAAATTTTAGAATTTGAAGGGGTATGGACATCTGTGATCTAAACTTTTCATTTTAAGAGTTAAGAAATCCAAGTCTAGGAGAGTTCAGTGACCTTCATTCATCCATTAAATATGAATTACAATCCAGACACTGAACTAGAGTGGTGAGCAAGAGCCAAGTGGCTCAGTGGAAGAATTGAGAATGGGGCTAAATGTTTCTTCCTCACCATCCGGGGGTTGTTTTGTCTTGAGCTGATGGACTTACCTCCTGGTCAGTTTCATGCAGGGCATCTCTAAGGGCTGTGTAGCACCTTATTTGGAGCACATGTAGGGCCACCGGATGGAAGAATTGGCAGCTGCAGAACCTTTCCCCAGAACAGTCATTCTCAGCCTTGGCTGCCCAATAGAATTGCCTTGGGAGTTTGAAATCTGCCAGAGCCTAGGCCCCAGCTTCTCATCCAGTAGATCGGGTTTGCAGCCTGGACATTGGTATTTTTAGAAAGCTCTCAGGGATTTCTAACATCTGACCAGGGGTGAGAACCAGAGCTGGACCATGCAGTAGCTCTATAAGTTGGCACACATGGCTTAACAATTCCCCCAGCTGTTCTGTGGGCTGAGAGCTTATCCAAGTATAATGCTCCACGTGCCCTATATTTGGTCAGAAGCCCTTCTGAGACTGGCCTTCCAAACATTCTCCAAAATATGTTCTCATCTGGCACTGCCCATTTGGCTTTATCACTGTTAGCATATAACCGAATGTCTCCTCTTTACTGTGGTCCATCATCTGCATCTTTATTCATAAAATCACATGGCCTTAATTGGATGCTCTGAATTTTGGATTCAGAAATGTGTCAATATTTTGATGTTGTCTTTCCCACCTCCCGGCTTTTCATCCAGTGCCATTTAGTATGTGTCACACACACACACACCTTCAAAACTCCCATCACGTGTAGGCTCTCATTTCTCCTTTAATAAAATTTCGCTTGTAATTTCTCACAAACACTTAGTTCCATATCTTGGAATCCAAGAATTTGGTGATGAAGAAAACTAAGAGACTCTTATTGCCTCATTTTGTAGAAGACTTGTGTGGGGGGGAAGTGTTCTAATTCTAGGTTGAGTATTGCCTTCACTCATTTCATACCCTCCCTCTCCCTCTCAGAAGTTGAGGGACAGAGAAGATTTCTGGGAGTTACAAATCTCTCTCTCTCTCTTTTTACTGGCATCCACAATTCTAATGTCCATATGGCTCTCTCTGTGTGTGAGAGTGTGTGTGTGTGGGAGTGTTAGGGTCTATGATATACAGTACCTGCAAATGCTCATAGATGTTATGGAAATGATGGAAGGGCTGTGCCAATCTCGCAAACACAGAACATGCATTATTCTAAGACTGTGGCTTTCTGAATGGGAACCTGTAAAAACAGCTGATAGATTTATGTTCTTGTATTAAACAGGCCACCCAGCCCCAGTGTAAAATCAGGGTGACAACTGAATACATCACTGTTCCCAGCAGCTACCTGGGTGCACTCATTACCCAGTGGAAAATGGGCCAGGCTTGTTCATTAGAACTCTCTCTTCCTAAGGAGAGCCATTTACACGCTGTCTCATTTAAAACAAACAAACCAACCCCACAGAGATTTAAAAGAAAACAGAAAGACCTTTTCCTTTCTAGACTCTGAAAGGCAGTGCCTGTTTCTTCTGTTTGCCTTTGTCTAAGCCATCATGGATAAAGGATGGCTGTGCACCTGCTCAGGAGAGGGAATCAGTTCCTTGTGGGAGGAGGGATTACCTGTTGGCATTAATTAGAAGGAAGTGGAAGCTGGTAAGTATTTGAAGGAGAAATGACTGCAGGAACAGCATGTTACTCCCCCATGTCATTTCAGAAGAACAAAAGAACTGGCAGGACTTGGAATAGAGACCTGTGAAAATACCTAAGGTCAGGGCTCTGAAGGAGAACTGCCCTACCTCACGGTCATGGTCACTGGACCAGAGCTCATCATCATGACACTGGGGCCAGAGGAGGAAGGGGGTCTCAGAGGCTTCATAGCCAGTGGCTTAACTTTCTCAGATTCTGGCACTGAAACCTCAGGAAGGAAAGCCCTGAGAATCCAGTGATCACCCCTCATTCTGCCCCACTTTTTGTTCTGGGCCTCACACAAAAGGCTTTTCCGACTCACCCCTTCCCTGCTCTCTGTCTTTAGGCACCTCACCTGGCTCCCCTCTTTTGCCAGGGCCCTCCTTGCCCTGACACCCTTTGGGAAGCACCTCTTCTTTAACCTCCTCTTAGACCTCATGGAGTCCTCTCCCTCTGGTCTGCAGGCAGCAGCAGTAGATAAATACTCCCTAAGCCCTTCCCACGTGGGCATAGCAGTCCCTGGCCACTCTGCACCTGGGGACCCCTGACAGCCGCATGCACACCCTCTCTGCTCCCCAATCTGCGATGGGCAGGATCACTGTCCTCCAGCCCTGCCTCCTTTGGCTGCTTGCCCCGAGGCATTGAGCAAGTTGTCCTTATTCTGTGTGTTCCCATCTGCCTTCTCTAAACAGGGGCACCATGGGCACAGCTACCCTGGGTGATAGAAAGAGTTATCTCTTGGGCATGCTGGGAGGTGAAGAGGAGAAAAGAGTCAATGGACCCTGAAGAGACTAAGCTCTTTCTTGGGGCAGGTTGCAGCATTGATAGTTCTGACCCGCCTTCTCTCAGCCATGTTTTCTTGGGTCTCTGGTGGATTTTGGAGTAGGGTGAGTTGTCCCCCAAAAACCCCAAAACCTGTGATCTTCCCAGTGATTAACCCTGTGTATTGAGATCAATGTACATGTTAATATGTAAGCTGCCTTGCCCCAGTCCCATGAACAAATGATGTTGTGCCAGGCTCCCTGGTCCACCCCCAGCGGGTCAGGAGGAGGTTTGGTGAGAATAAGAACAGACACTGGCCAGGGGTAGTTTACTAGCCCTGAAAGACAAGGGTCCCTGGGCAGGGTCCTTGCCCCTCCAGACACCCTGTTCTATGCCTAGCCAGCTCTGGGGGCAAGGTGGGACAGGTGTGATCTCCTTACCCACAGTTCCTAAGTTTCTCTATGTGGCATGAATTGTAGCCTCCAAGAAAGACCATACATTTGTGGAAACTAAAACCCATTTCTACCAGGGAGATGAAGAAATGGGGAAAATAATAGTTCTCTCCTCATAACAACTTTGAGTGCCAACTGAGGCCATACTTAAGTAACTGACACAGACTGATGGTGTCATTGATCAAAATCTGTGGAGGCATTCCTGCTGAGGCGCAATGGGATCAACAGCATCTCTGGAGCACTAGGACTCAGGTTGGATCCCCGTCCTGGCACAATGAGTTAAGGCTCTGGCATTTCTGCAACTGTGGTGTAGGTCGCAGCTGCAGCTCATCTGATCCCTGGCCCAGGAACTCCATATGCCTTGGGACAACCAAAATAGGAAAAAATATATATACATGCAGACTAAAGACTAGGGGTATCCCCAATCCTACTTGTGGTTCCTGTGGGGATGAACCCACCTGCCTGAAGTAGGGGCATATTTCACCAATTCATGTGAAACAAAAATAAGAAAGTCCTTCGCTGACACTAAACTCCCTGGCTTGTACAGGCTGGAGGACCTTCAAGGTGGACCCAAGCCCTGCATGAATAGGTGCCCAGGACACTTTCTGGCCATTCTCAGCCCCCTCAACAAGAACAGCTACCTTCTTTCCATGGCAAAAGTTTGGCAGCCACCTGAACACTGCTCATTTACTGTAATCATTACACTCATCTCTCTTGCATTACATTTTATTACTTAATTTCTTATCACATTTAAGAAAACTTTTTCACCTTTTTATTTTAACTTGGTGAATAAACCCCACCAGCCCAAGAGTGGGGCAGCAAGGATGCTGCTGGAAGATTTGAGCAAAGCTTCCAAGCTCCAGTCACCCCCACTGTGGTTCTTTGAACTTCCCTGAAAGGTAGAATGTAGTAAAACACCCTAATTAAATGCCTCGGGGATTCCCCTGACAAAAAAATATACCCATCAGTATAAAAAGTGTGGCAGTTCTTTTTTTTAATCCCTCCTCAAAGATGACAAACTATAATGAAACACAGACCCATATTTTTTATAACTTTCTCCCCATCCCCTGGCCAGCACACCTAGGAGTCCTGCTCTAGGAACAATCTGGCTAAATTCCTGGAATATAATCTACATCCACAAATGCAAAATTCCTCCTCATCGCCTGTGCTCCCTATTCTGCCCGGGCACACTTCCCCCAGCACTGAGCAGAGGAGAGGTGGTCTCTGTTCTCCACGTTAGTACATTAACTCACAGGGAGCCTCTCTCTGTTCAGAGGTGCCAGGTGCCATGCAAGGCAGGGGTGGTGTTTTCTTTCAACATGATTTAAATGGTCACTGTCCAAGTTGAGGCAAGATCTAAAGAACCTGAGGGGAATGACCCCATGGCCTAATAAAGGAGAGGTAAATACATTCTGACAAAATGGACAGAGTGAATAGATTTTTTTCCTACTCCTTAAAAAGTTATATTGAAGTATAATTGATTTATAGTGTTATAATTTCTACTGTAGAGCAAAGTGATTCCATTATACATATACATGCATCCATTCTTTTTCAGATTCTTTATAACTTTGATAGGCCTTCTGCTGCCAAGATCCCATCTGCGGCTGGCCCTCCCTCCTTCAACCTTTAAAAGTTTTCACTGCACCACTCCAAGCTCACATTGTTGAAAGTAGGGAAAACTCAATTTCTCCTAAGAATTTCTCCATTTTACGTGGCTACTAGCTTCTCAGAGGTGTTTGGTGCAGTTCAGCACATGGCTGAGTCCAGACTATTATTTTGAAGGGGTCTGGGAGAAGGGAAACCAGCAATCTGGTATTTCTCGTTTCTGCTTCATGTAGCAGGAAGAACATTGGCCAGAGGGTCAGAAGATATGAGTCCTATCACTGTTCTGCTACTAGGTGACAGTGAGGCTCCATCCAACACAGTAGCTACCAGCCCTGTGTGGCCACTGTGCATGGGCAGTGTGGCCAGTCTGATCTGTGATCTGCTGTAAGTGTAAAATACATGCTGTGTTTCAAAAACTTGGCACACACACAAAAAGACTCTAAAATGTCTCAGTAAATTCTATATTGACTACATATTGAAATGATACTATTTTTGGATACCTTTGGGTTAAACCAAAGATATTATTAATTTTATCTCCATAGTTTTACTTTTTTAATTGGCTACTAGAAAATATAAAATTTCACACATGACTAGTATTATATTTCTACAGGAAAGTGCTGCCCTAGCAAACCTTAGCTTCCCTAATTGGTGAAATTAACTGTGTGAGAGAGCACCTCTGACAATCAGTAATTTCCCTGCATGCACTACATCTTCCAAGGTCTACTGCCTCCGTTTCTTGATATTTAAAAAATGATTTACCAGCATCATTGATGAAAGTTTAAAAAAATTATTTAGTGAAAATCATATGTGCGTAGCATGTTGGCATCCGGGTACTAAAAAGATATAAAAAGCACAAGTCCTGCCCTCAAGGAGCAAATGCTGGAGATGAAGCTATAGGACATGGAAACACAAAATAATCACTAATGACACAAAATCAGATGTGATCAACTGCCAAAGTAGTTCTTCTCATAAGATAGAATGTATAAGGCTTTAACTGATTCAGAGCATTTCAAAGTCGGAAACTATTTCTAGTGGGGATACAAGTGATAACAAAACAAAGTGAGGCTAGTGTTTTTCATTCTCCCCCAAGTAGCCACATGATAATAGTGGGGGATGGTGAGTGAGCACCAGTGAGTT
Source organism: Phacochoerus africanus (assembly GCF_016906955.1). NCBI lineage: Eukaryota > Metazoa > Chordata > Mammalia > Artiodactyla > Suidae > Phacochoerus > Phacochoerus africanus. Next base: position 97,020,126 of record NC_062545.1, read on the forward strand.
AAAGGTAATAAATGGAAATGTCTTCTGAGCCATTATATCTACTTCTAAGTGTACTTCCCTACTTTTCCCCAGCAACACTGAGAAACGTGAATGGTGCTACCCATTGTGCCTAGTTACTCAGAATCTCAGCCATTTCTTCAAACCTCCAAGTACAGGGGTGTAGAGATGATAGGAGCCTCTCTGAGGCAATGGGGTTTATAGTAGAGAAATTTGGCAGAAAAGGACAGTAAAGTATGAACTTCTTTCACTCTTCAAGGAAAGGGAGAAAGTAGTGGTTCAATACCACTCCTTGGCACGTTGGGTAGCGCCCCTTCTGCTTCCTGTCCTTCCTGTCCCTCAGCCTGCCCAGGGACAATGCCCCCTCTGCAGATGTGACCATGGCATTCATGAAGGTCGCACAGGTATGAATCAAGTGAACTATTCTACTATTCTGGGTTCCTCAAGGGAAAAAAAAAAGCATTGGGAGAAAATCACAAACTGGCCAACGTCCCCTCTCTCCTTCAAAATTCTCCTCCCAGCTAATTCAGGAAATAACATCTCAGAGGTTCCCATCTTGGTGTGTGTGGTGTTTTTAAATCCTCTCTAAATGGCTAAGAAGGCAATTCTTTTCAGTCATTTGCTTTGTGCAGCCCTCCCCTTTCCTGGCAGAGACAGTGTATGTACTCTATTAGAGCATTTTTTTCTACATATAATGGCACCAATTAAATTACCTTGCAGCCCGACCTTAATCTGGCAGGAATGATTATTCCATGAAACAGTTAGGGCTCTAATTGACATGAAGTGCCTGCAAAATATGTCTTTTGCAGCAACCCCTGTCAAAGTCACATTGATATGCTAATCCCTATAGCTGGCAGAATCACTTCATAAAGAGAGACATTGAAAATTGAATTATTTCAATTTCAGTACCTAGGAATCTAGTGATCTGTCTGTATATGTAACTAAGTAGGTGCAATACTTTATATGGGTAAACAGCTGTACTAGGGCGTTGCCATGGAAACTGCTTGACTCATGGCAGTTGTGTTAGTGATGAAGTCATTAGCAGTGTGAAATGTACTTTGAGGTTGTCAAGTGTAACACTCCAGGAATATTTCAGCGGTCTTAGTGGAGCCTTTTCATTTACATAATTTAGGCTTTCACACATGATCTCATTATGGTGCAAGAAAGGAGTGGGTTGTAAGGGCAATTGTACCAGGCCAGATGAATCTCCATTATCCCATTCAATTATTATTCTTTATCCTGAAATAGGGTCCCCCAAATAAGTCTTAGAGGAAATTGATAACTCCCTTGGAACAATGACTTTGAGAAACCCTGTTGGTGGTGGGACAGGCTGGATTAGCTTACTTGTTGCCTGCATAGTTAAAGACCACTGAGAACCCTGGGTGGTTTCTCTTCAGATGAATCAGTTATTTTTGTTCTGATGTTTCATTAACACTATAAATTAGGAAATAAAACTTTAAAGCCATTGGATTCCTTTTTTAACCAGTATCCAAATGAGTGTTGCCCCTTTCTTGTATGTCACCAGTGGTTCTTCAAGGATCCCAGTGATGATGTGATGTGCAGTATCAGTGAATTTCCAGTTTGGAAATTGTCCTTCAAGTCAAATGATGATCTCTGTTACTTGATCTTCCAACACATGGCTCAACTTCCTCCAAGCCCTCCAGGATTATTTCTGAATGATTTGGGGCCATTTAATAAAATCAGACACCCTGAATCAGGTGCTAAGGACTCTTCCAAAATAGAATTCTAAACATATTTTAAGCAGTGATTATAGGAGTAGAGTGAACAGAAACTTCTCATGGTCAACTTTTTTGATAGAGCACTCAGAAGTGTGAGTTTAAGTGTATAAGTTTATAGCTACATCTCAATTTTTAGTTAGGTATTCTAATTTTTTTAATCCATCCATCCATACATCCTTTCATTCATGTGTTCATTCATAAAACATTTATTGAGTACACCAGGAAATGTTCTACATGATGAAGATAAGGTGGTTAACATAACAGACAATAGCCCCTGTCTTCATGAACCTTAAGCTAATGGGGAAGACATGTTTTTAAATATATATGCAATTATGGTACCCAGAAATGATGAGAGAGACTAAAGGAAGTTACCTGATTCAGACTGGAGAAATCAAGCAACACCTTCTTGAGTCCATTCAAGCTGAGAGAGGAGGGGCAATCTGGAGGAGGGCAAGAGGAAGCCCTTGTGAGGTGCTGAGGCCCAAGGAGTTTGCTGGAACAAAAGAATTGAATTTGCCAAATTGAGGGACAAGGGTTTACCCTTGGCCCCATCGTTGGTAGGGGAAAAACTGATATTGTCTTAAAAGGGTGATTGTGTTTACTATTTCCAGGTGAGTAGTGATTGATCAAAAAATGCTACTACATAGATGAGAATCCTTGCATTTCTCAAAGACTGAAAATATTTGTCCCATCCTCAAAAATCATTCCTGTTTTTCCCTTGCACAGAAGTGAGTAATCAAGCAGGTATTAGATATTTACTCAAGGAAGTAACTTCTATGCTAAGCCATAGAGTATGGTTTAATTTATTTTTCTTCCCTCTAAATACAGTTTCATTCTAATGAAATCACCATGGACTTTGCATATCTTTTGCCAGTGCAAGCTGTGAATGTATATTAGTACTCGATATTATTGTAACTGTTGCTCTTCTTATGTTGCAAGATGCTCAGGGATGGGAACAAGCTGCTAGTTGTTTTACATTCTCTCCAATCATCATTTAGAACTATATAGATGTTGTAGAAATTTCCAGAAGGAATGTCTGAAAGGTAACTAATATGCTGCCTGGTATGCCTTGGCCCTGTGAAATTCTTAAGTGCCTACTAAGCTAAATTTTCTGCAGAGGAACTTATCACATGTTAATATTAATAACTTGAAAATGATTTCCATGGTCAAATATATTTGTCAATGTAATATAATACCTGCATGAACACACACAGTGCCTATTAGCATCTCACAAGCTTTGTTTACCCCTAAATTCCCAAGCTCAGTTGATCATGGACTTTCCTTTACTTTCCTCTCCATTCCTGGCCAAACATATCTCAACATGTGTAAAACGCAATATGGGGAACCCAGTTCATTTTAAGTCTTTTTCAAAACATTTGAAATACATATATTTTGATTTCTTTTCTCTATATGTGTGTGTGTGTGTGTGTGTGTGTGTGTGTGTGTGTGTGTGTGTGTGTGTGTTTTAGGGCCACACCTGAGGCATATGGAAGTTCCCAGAATATGGGTTGAATCTGAGCTGCAGCTGCCAGCCTATGCCATAGCCACAGCCATGCAGGATCCAAATAAGGTCTACAAACTACACCATAGCTCACAGCAACACCGGATCCCTAAACCACTGAGCATGGCCAGGGATCAAACTTGCATTCTCATGGATACTAGTCAGGTTCGTTACCACTGAGCCACAACAGGAACTCCTTGATTTTTTCAGTTTTGGAAATATGCACAATGATCTTTAGTTGAGGTGAATCCTCAATGAGCAATAAAACTTATTCTTTCATTTCATTATTCATTGGTCAAACACACAGTGATTCCTTCTACTGGACTGGTAGTATGCCAGGAACCCACTGTTCAAGGGAAGCAGTGAATAAGAAATCTCACTCTTGCAGAGCAACAGGGTAAGTGGAGATGGAACTTGTCCCAAGGTCTGTCTTGGAACAGAGGTGAGGCCCCTCCTGTTCTGCTTTCCAACGGTAGTTTGTGCTTCATGCCAATGATGGGTTTCATTCAGCCTGATTCCACATCATCCATTCAGTTACCAACCTCTTTTGATGTTCCTTAATATACATTTTTACAGCATATTTTTGAGGAGAAGGGAACATCCATGGATGATGCAGCTTCTTGTAGCCCTCTTGATCCCTCAGTGTTCCATCTGCAGCAGTGCCAGTGACTGTGCTCAGGGTGGGCCTTCTCACAGGTTTTTATATGGCTATCCAAGATCATCATCAAGAAGCTGTCCATTCTCTCCACAGCCCATAGCTCCTGACATCTAAAAAGAACTAGAAAAGAGCCCATTACAAACATTTTCCTGGATTTGTTTCCTCAGAAAAGGTCAGGACACAGTCACCACAGGATAAGAATCAGCTCATTTCTCGGACGCAATCCCAATCCTTTCCATCAGTCACCTCAGTGAGGCGTGTCATGTTCTGTCCATTTTTACAGGCCTTATCTAGCCGCAGCCTGCCTTTTCACCTTGATAACTGATTTCTGCACCATCAATTGCGTTGGCTATGGGAACTATCTGAAGGACCGCTAAAGAGGGTGAAACACCAGATTTACACCTTTCCTCTCTGGTGTCTTTTATCATAGAAACACTTTGTTAGGTCCTGACTTTAGCTATACAACCATAAGCTACTGAGTTCTTTAAGTTTGCCCATCTGCAGAATGGGGATGACCTAAAGGCCTGTTGTGAGCATAAATAAGTTCAAAGAGGTAAGTCCAGCAGTAAGTAAGTACTCAAAGAATGTCAGCATATTTTACTCATACTTTTTCTTAGCACTCTTTATCAGAGGCAGGTTTGCAATTAATTTTTGAAGGTTTACCTTCTACTTGAATTGAACAAGCACTATACATGTCATTCAGCAATTTGTCAACTGCCCATTAAGAGCAAGGTTTTGCACAAGGCTTTGGGGAAATGAAGGTAATTAGGAATGAATTTTGCCTCCAAAGGGCAGAATTGTGGAGTAAAACCCTCAAAGTTCACCATATGTTCAGTCCTGTGCTATGTCCTGGGATGGCGTGGTAGAGGAACAAACATAGGGGAAAAACGTCTTTGTCTTCCAAGTCTCCTATAACTTTGGTGCTGTACACAGACATCAGTTTTTTACACAGATAGTAAGTTAAGTTGTGATATGATTAGCCAGTTCAAAGAAGCAGCTAACCTGACTAGAACACCTGTCACTAGGACTTCATTTGGTGTTTCAGGACTTGTTAAACCAGTGTCCTGGTCCTTTCACCCTTCCAGGTGGCTACACCAAGCTGTATGCTGAAAGGTGGGGGGGGGGTCAACCTCCCTTCCAGAATCTTTCTGTTGGGTCCATCAATAACCAATAACTTGTCCCTTGTTAAGCTCTCCAACCAGTTCTCTGGGCTCATGGATTTGAGGAGATGGTCCCAGGCTGTTTTCAGGGGCTGTGAGGGAGTGGTATTTCTGAAGAGTGCAAATCTTTACTTCCTCAGTTTGGGGAGAAATGAAAGACAATTTCTTTTCAGAAGTACTTTTCCCAGGGTAACCATCATAAAACTGTTCATCTCTGTTGGCTGAAATATTTTTCTCCTTTTCAAATACCTTATTGTTCTTTTCATGTTTATTGTTTCCTTTATGCCTCTTTGATAGCTTCTTTTTGAGGCCTTGTAAGATATTTTGATACTAAGAAAGGCAGATGTGAGACCCTCTATTATTCTGCCTCTTATTTTGATTTAAAGTTACATGCTCCCCAATGGAAGAAAACAATACAAATACAGCACTGGAAGAAGAAAAGAATGTGGGAAGATGAATAGGAATTTATTTCATTGGAAAACGCAAGAATGATATCAGGCATTAACAGCCAATCAATGCCAGAAACCATGAGTGACATTTAGATAGTCTATTAACTGTATAATAATTGCCTTGTTAGAAGATTGTATTTCTTGAAGGTGCAGCAACTACTGAAAGATGGTCTAAAACAGTAGTTCTCTCTCAATATGTTGTCTAATTCAGTGTAATCATCATCTTTTATGTATTAATTACAGCTTAGCTTCACAACTGGGATCAACGGAAGAGCTGACATCAAATCAGGCCAGATTTGATTAGCATTCTTTAACAGGATTCATAGCCAGGATGGCATTGTGAATCCTGCATCTTTGGGGGATGAATGTGGATGAGAGTGTTTTGTTGGCAGTCATAAGCAGAGTAGTACATGAAGCCAGGCTGTTCCACTGGAAGTTACCTACAGTGGGAGAAACAGTAGGGCTCAAGGAAGGCTTCATTCTAATTCCTGCTTCATTACTGCTGGCTATAGATTTGGGATAAGTCACTGGACTTTCCTGAGTCTCAGTGGTAAAAGTGGGAGTAAAATTAGCCACTCTCTTTACCCAACAGGATAATTTGGAGGATCCAGTGGGATACACACAGAGGTACATTTGTAAACTTTAAACAGCCTAAATAATACTAAATAAGTGTTAGCATAAGTCCCTGAAAGACCAGAAACACCTCTCCTTGCTGGACAAATAGCTTCATCTTGGCTGGTCTTCTTCAAGTCCAGGTTAGGAGTTTCTGTGCATAACAGGTACTCAGCCTATGCAACAGACCAGATGGCCTGGCTGCCTGGCCTGGACATCACCCTGAAGGAAAGAGTTTACAATCCCATTTAGGACACAGATAAAATGTGACAAGCCACTCATTCAAAAGGTCAAAATAAGTTCACTTTAAAGACAAAGAGGCATTTTATACTCCCTGCCCGTGTCTTCATTTTAAAAGGGAGAAAATCCTTCAAAGATGAATTTACTTAAGCCACTGTTAGAGCCAGGAAAAACCTATAATCATAATATAATATCTTCTGAATATTTATTACTTTAACTGGACCTATGCATCATTTCTTTTATTCCTCACATCATTCTCTACGAAGTAGCAGGAGAGATAATTTAAGATTTAGGAAGATGTGTCCTGGAACCATTTGTCGGAGGAGACATACCTGTAATTGGTGGTGCAACATTGAGAAAGCAGGTCATCCAGAGCAGTGCTAGCTCCTGTTACTTAGAGGAAAGACTAATGAAACACGCATTTATTTAAAGTGGTTTGTTTGTTTTGTTTTTCCCTTGATAGAAATATGACAACCTAGCATGCAAAAATCTACTGGGGAGTTTGGGCTCTACCTATCCAAGGGCAATATCAAGAGCAAGTGTGATGTTAAGACCTATTTACTCTCTTCTGATCAAGTCATTTAAAAATAGGATTTCCTTTTTGTGAAGCCCTGTCAGCCTCTGTCTATTCCCCAGCCCTTGCCCCTTGCAGCCTCGTTTTTCTTTCTCTTGTTTAGATAGTAAACCTGATCAAAGACCATCTGTCTGCTGGCTTTCAAGGGAGGTTAGCACACATCAGAATGTAGATTAATGTTTGATTGTATATTAACATCATTTTAATTATGAAAACTAAAATTTAAATGAAAATACCCCAATTTGAATTGCTCCCAAAGTCAGTCTCCTGGGCAGTTCTCTAGGAGAGAAGGGAAGGGGATCCTCTGACCTAATTCAGTGAAAGGAGTGAGAGATCTTACAATCCAACCACCAGGTTTCCTTGTTTTTATATGACAATGACATCTTTCTCAGTCTCAACTAAAAATCAATTCTCCATGTTTTTGTGTTTTTAAAGATACAATCTGGAGCTAAGTTTCTTGACCTGTTGGTTGAAGAGCCATTGTTCAGCTGTGAAAAACTGCAGATTAACTTATAAAGTCCATCACAAGTCTTCTGACTATAAGGTAGTTTTGTTTTGCAAATTGGATTCTTTGAAACGTTAGAAGTTCGGTAAAAGAGATAAGGTCTGGGTTCTGAATAGATAATGATCACCCGGAGATAGCTCAGCTTGTACATAAACCGGTGGGTACATTGGAGAGCTCCTGGAATTGCTGATGACATCAAGCTGCCACCAGTTAACCAGAAGCCCTTTCTCTTTAGAAGGTTTCCAGCATTCTGTGCAAATGTCTAATATTCTTATTTTATTTTATTTTATTTTATTTGTCTTTTTGCCTTTTCTAGGGCTGCTCCTATAACATATGGAGGTTCCCAGGCTAGGGGTCTAATCAGAGATGTAGCTGCTGGCCTACACCACAGCCACAGCAATGCCAGATCCAAGCTACGTCTGCAACCTACGCCACAGCTCACAGCAACACCGGATCCTTAACCCACTGAGCAAGGCCAGCGATCGAACCCACAACCTCATGGTTGCTAGTCGGATTCATCAACCACTGAGCCACGACGGGAACTCCCTATCTAATATTCTTTAAAACAAACGGGGATTTAGGGATCAACTTTGCATGCAAGGTTGGCTATTGTCTTCTTGGGGTCTTTGCTATTGTGATTAGATTAGAATCCAGGACCACCAGGGACACCCACATGAGCACACATGCACCTCCACATACACACTCGAACACACCTGCACTTGCATGTGAGCACATATCCTGCTTTGAAGTGTAGTGGAGGAAAAGGGCCGGAGCATGGAAGTTCCTTCTGCTGCCCTTTTATTTTTTCCCTTCCCTCTACTGCTTTTTCATTGCCTCCAGTTCTGTCCAAAGAGTTATTTTCCATACGCATGTCCTTGGCCTGAGGTGGTCCCAATGGGTGTTATTGCTTGAGGAGGCATAAAGCTTTGCAGGGATGGTTTCCTGGTTTGTAGCTACTTTTAGCTAGTTGACTGGTAATTAGGTTTGTGGTTTTGCCTTATGCATTTTTCAGGTGGAAGAAAGGTATCTATTCAGCCCTAATCGGTGTCTCTTAGGAGGCCAGTCTCTGAGGTCAGGCCTAGGTTTGACCTGGGTACATTTTAGAAGCAGAGCTATGGTGTCAAAGACAAGGACAAGACCATCCTAAATGACCTTGCTCTGTTCCTCTCATTGCTGTCCTTGTTGTCAAGGCCCTTTCTGAGGATCTACAGCCACATGCATGTGTGTGTGTGTGTGTGTGTGTGTGTGTGGGTTTGTGCATGTGTTGTAGGTTTATTTTCTCCTTCCATTTTCAATGTAACTAGTGCATTAGGAACTGTTATATATTTGTTTCATAGTTGAGGGCATTGAGCTCAGAGAGGTTAATACTTTGCTCACATTTGCACAGCTAGTTAAATGGCAGAGCCTGCCATATCTGTAACCCTTCCAAATTCAAGTCATGAGAAGCTGTGTAATTTCTTTCCTATTTAGAAACAACAGAAATTTTCCTAGCTTATAAACAACAGAAGTTTATTGCTCACGGTTCTGGAGGCTGAGAAGTCCAAGATCAAGATGACAGTATTTGTTGAGTGAAGGACCTCTTCCTGGTTCATAGTGTAGGGGAGGAAAAATAATTTCCCTCTACCCTTCTGAATTCCTGGCTGACACCCCTGGAATAAAAGCTTAACAAGTGAAAAACAAACAGGAATTATTAACATGTGTATCTCATATACACATGGGAAATACACAGGGAAAATGAGTAGTTTTCAAAGTAGCTTAGAATTCAGACTTAAATACCATCTTAATAGGGAAGAGGAAAGGAGAATGTAGATGTCTTAGGGCAGAGTGATTGATTTTCAGGGATGATGAATGGGCCTTTTAGAAGAATAGATGGGAGATGTGATGGTTTGTGACAAGTGTGTCTGAGTGTGGGTTGACTTCCAGCCTCTTCCTCTGTGACAGGATGAATACTCTTAGCTAAAGGAACTCCTGGGGAGGCATCTATGACAACTGAGTTCCTTTTAGAGAACCTATCTTTAGACAGATTAGGGAATTCTGAGAAAGCTTCTTCCTGTATTTGCTGTTTTTCCACTGCCTACAGCTTAGAATAATCAAAATAACCGTGTGGCCTATTCTGGAGTAAAAAGTTCTGCTACCCTTCCAGGGCCCCTTCACTGTGTTCTCACCTGGTAGAAAGGGCTAGGGACATCTCTGGAGTCACTTTTAGAGGGGACTAATCCCACTCATGAGGGCTTCACCCTCATGGCCAAATCATTGCCCACCTCTTAATTAAGACCCCACCTCTTAAAAACATCAAATTAAGACCCCACCTCTTAAAAATATCAAATTAAGACCCCGCATCTTAATAACATCAATTTCGGCATTAGGATTTTGACATATGAATTTGGAGGGGCACACGCACATTCAGCCCATAGCAACTACCTATTATGTGCAGCTTCTGGGCTAGATGCACAGAAGAGATGAAGATTAAAACAAAAAAAAATTCTTTCTTCCTTTACGAAGTAAGAATAGTTCAGAGTTCCCATCATGGTGCAGCAGAAACGAATCTGACTAGGAACCATGAGGTTGCGGATTTGATCCCTGGCCTTGCTCAGTGGGTTAAGGATCCAGCGTCGCCTTGAGCTGTGGTGTAGGTTGCAGAGGCGGCTCGGATCTGGCATTGCTGTGGCTGTGGTGTAGGCCAGCAGCTACAGCTCTGATTGGACCCCTAGCCTGGGAACCTCCATATGCCATGGGTGTGGCCCTAAAAAGAAAAAAAAAAAAGGAAAAAGTAAGAATAGTTGATAGCTAACCCTGATTGCTTTTTTTTTTTTTGCAATTTTATTTTATTTTATTTTTATTTTTTTTATTTTCCCACTGTACAGCAAGGGGGTCAGGTTATCCTTACATGTATACATTACAATTACATTTTTCCCCCAGCCTTTCTTCTGTTGCAACATGAGTATCTAGACAAAGTTCCCAATGCTATTCAGCAGGATCTCCTTGTAAATCTATTCCAAGTTGTGTCTGATAAGCCCAAGCTCCCGATCCCTCCCACTCCCTCCCCCTCCCATCAGGCAGCCACAAGTCTCTTCTCCAAGTCCATGGTTTTCTTTTCTGAGGAGATGTTCATTTGTGCTGGATATTAGATTCCAGTTATAAATGATATCATATGGTATTTGTCTTTGTCTTTCTGGCTCATTTCACTCAGGATGAGATTCTCTAGCTCCATCCATGTTGTTGCAAATGGCATTATGTCATTCTTTTTGATGGCTGAGTAGTATTCCATTGTGTATATATACCACCTCTTCTGAATCCAATCATCTGTCGATGGACATTTGGGTTGTTTCCATGTCCTGGCTATTGTGAATAGTGCTGCAATGAACATGCGGGTGCATGTGTCTCTTTTAAGTAGAATTTTGTCCGGATAGATGCCCAAGAGTGGGATTGCGGGGTCATATGAAAGTTCTATGTATAGATTTCTACCTGATTGCTTTTGCCTTGTCAACCAAGTACTGTTTTAAGCATTTTACATACAAGGATATGATAAATCCTCAGGGCATCTCTGAGGTAAGTACTATTATTACTATCCTCACTTTACAGATGGGGAAATGGAGGCCTAGATGAGTGCAAGGCAGACCCTGATCTGAATTCCATCTGACTCCCAGCCTACGCTCTTTACCTAGGCTTTCTTCTCCAAGGCTGGCAGCCTAATAAATGAGGCAGATGCCTGCCTGAACGTCTCTTCTGAAGCAACAAAAGTACTGCATGACCAGTAGGAAGGAGAGGCTGTGCTGATATGGGAGGATTATTACCTGAGCCTTGAAGGATGGGTAGGAGTTAGGGTCAATGACAGGTGGATGACATGACTTCCTACATAGGCAAATCATCTTCCTGATGGCTGGGTTCAATGATCACCACTATTCCTAATATACTTCACAATTTATAAAATATTTTCACAATTTTATAAGGTGGGCATGGTGAGTAATATTATCCCAATTTTAATGATTAAAACACTGAGGCTCAGAGAAAAGAAAAGACTTGCTCCAAGTCATGTCCTGGAAGTAGTAGTTGAGTCAAGACTGGAACCCTGATACTAACTCTGTGGTTCCCATCTTGAGAAAATTATTTTCTGTATTTGACCTGTTTTGGCCTCACTGAGTTTCATGCTGGTTGATGAGGATGTCACTACTCATGAATGAAGATGACTTGGGGTTTCCAGAAGTAACAGAAGCAGCCCATTGGAGTCCCAAGGGGCTAGCCAAAGGGTCCCTGTCCCCAGAACCACACAGATCTCCCCAGAGCCTTGAGTTACCTATCTGCCAAAGAGGGACTATCTAAGGAAAATTAAGAAAACCTGGTTCTTGCCCTTAACTACATCTACTCTTGGGTCTGCACTCAGCTCAGAGAGTTTGTGACTGCATTCAGCAATTTTGTTTCTGCTCCATTCAATCAAACTTGTGTGTGTGGGGGGGAGGGGGGTAAATTATAAGCCAAAACAGCTTCTGAGGAGAAAAATGCAATTCACTCATGAGGTTGCTTTGTCTCTGCAGTGTCAAATGTTTAGTTGGGATGATCTTGTATCCAGAAGAGTCTCCCACTCTTCCTACTTAGAAGCCTTTGTTCCAGCTAAGTTGGTCAGTTTATTAGTCCTCAAATGAGTCCCTACTGCAAACATTCTCACCACCATGAGAATTTACTTTTACTTATAATATTTCCCCAGTCTACAATCAGCCTCCTCTTTTCCAGGTCAGGCCCCCCTCTAAAATTCCAACCACAGCCACCTGTCTCTGAAGACTTTCAATGCCAGCCCTGAGCTCTTTCCCTCTGTCGGGTTCCTACAGTTCTTGCAAGGCCATCCCATTTTGTATTCACCCTTTCTGCCCAAGATGCTTATCATCTGTGTATATGCCCCTATCTCTCATCCACACAGGAGATGTGGTTGCAGGGTGGAGGAGTCCATGCTTGATGTCTGGGGAATGTGGCCTCACTTGGGGCTCTTGCTCCTGGATGAGGCAGGGTGGGGAATTGACTAGAGATAGTTTGGTCGATCTCTAGTATGTTTGTTTTCAGATGACAATATTTCTAGCTGCTGGGAGTTCAAATAAGTAAATCGTTGGCCCCTACTCCTGTTTGCAGGCAGTGAGGAATCACAGCATTGTCAGACTGGCACTGTTATGAAGCTTACCAAGTAGCTTTTCCAATGATTTCATTCAATTAATAAGGACATTGTAACCCAAAAAGGAATAGTGACTTTGTTCAGATTTTCTCAGAAAGTTATGGGAGTGGGGTTGGGGTGAGTTTCCTTGTCTGGGCCCCTTGGCACTTCCTATCACAATATTAATCCTCCAAAATACCTGGTCTCTCGACATTATCTATGGACAGAGACCTTCTTTATTTCTTCTTTGTTATCCATTCTTTAGTTTTATCAAGTCTGGGTTGGGGGTCTTCTTTCCACAGCCTACAGAAACTCAGCTTCTATTACTAAAAGAGAAAGAATTTTCATTGTAAACTCATGTGCTCATCCTTATATAAACCACTGTAGGAAACCTGAGACATTTTAAGTAGTCTTTACTGTAAAATGCATGTGGTATAAGTGAGCAGATAGGACATGTGTATGGAAACTGTTAACAAAAATATAAAGCAATAAGTAGTCAATATCTTAACTGCATTAACTGGCCAAAAAAATTACAAAAATAGTTCCTCAGACCAACCTTACCTATAGAAGTCATCTCTGGGTAACAGCAGAGAAAAGTCAAACTTGTGAGTCAGGTGACAGAGCCAGGATCCAAGGTCACCGTGGATTAAGGAACTTTCATAAAACTGTCCATGAATGAAGATAATGGTAGAGGCAGAGGACATTTCTGGGGATGGCCACTAATGTTGGCTGCCGCTCTTATCACCATGGCATGTATATGGCTTTGACTTTGTCCAAGATGTGCCAAATGAGAGGACATTTCTGTTCTCCTCCATAACTTCTCGTGTTCTTTGTTTCGATGGGAGTGTCACAATAACATTCACTGGAGTATTGCCATGGCAAATAAATTTACAGACTAGTTGAAATACACAGTACTGCTTTAATAAATGTTTTTGTTCTTAGTATGTGATTATTGTTTCTTTTTTTTCCCATCTCCCTAAAAGATCAGGATTCAAATTGCATATCAAAAAGTAGTCTACTGCACTAATGTTGGAGTTAGGTTTGGCTGTCACCACCAGTCCACGATGCATCCATTCCTACACATGTAACCCAGACACATTAAATATGCATTGTCATTGAAAACCTTCCACTGCTTGCAGCACCAGGCAGGTTGGACCTATCTACTAAAAGATGCTGATGACATACTAGTTGGATTATGATTATAATTTAAAATGTTCACTCTTTAAACAACTGGGGAAAAACTGTGTTGAAGCCACCCGACTCTTCAGAACATGGGGTGCTTTTTCCCTTTCTTCCCCATTTTTGCAGTATGTATTAAAAATGTTGATTATATTAGAGTCCTATTCTCTCCAGAGCACCTCCAGGAAATCATTCTCTGCTCTTTCAGCTCAACAAGCATGGCCTCCACCTGATCTCTGTTATACTACTTCCAGTACTGATCTTTTGGCCCTCTTGATAGATGCATTTGATTTATGCTGAAGATGTGTTTGGCTGAGACTCAAAACCCGCTGTGGGCAGGACCCGTATCTTACACTTGTAATCCCCCTGCTCCTCCAGCAACTAGTGTAAGTTGTTTCAAATTGCAAATACTTTAAGAAGATGTGGTGATTAATTAAGACTGAAATATTTTTTGACATTCTGACCCACAGAAAAGATAACCCGGAGATCATATTATTCAGGGTTTTGCTTTTTTCTCTACAAAGAAAAATTTAATGGTGTAGCTTTCCAACCTATGACCCACTGAGCCCTGGGAAGACTGAAGAGTCATTGCAAGATTTCAGTTGCACATATACATAAATATTTTCTTCACAAACACATGAGAAAAGTACAAATATTAATTATCATATTGGTCCTTCCAACTGTTCTGCCACTTCCACAGCATTCAGCTTAAGGCTTTGGAACTTTTGTTGAAAGGAAAATCCTAGGTGATAGTTGGTCTGCGTATTGGGACAGGGTGATCATTATGTAAGCAGTGAAAGGAAGGTCTATAGTTGGTGTTGGGAACAAAAGAGGAGATAGGATTCTGAGCACCGAAGAGGAGAGAGTACCTACATTACAAATACTACCTCTGGGTCCCTGGACCTGTGGGTAATGCTCAGGACGTGTTCTCAGTTTGGGTTCAACTGCTGAAGAGGAGGATTCAGAGGCTCATGAAATTCAAGAACAACCTCTGGGTAAAGGCTCTGGCTCCCTATTTCACTTAAAAATATGGATTAACTCCTCATTAGCACATTGATTGTGTCCATCATGGATCAAGCAATACCTATGTGTTTCCTCATCTTTCGGGAGTCAATAAGACTGTTTGAGAGGCAGAAGCCAACCCTGGGAATCATTCCCTAACTAGTGTTCATTGTCAAAAGCAAAATGAGTTCTTCCCACCTGACCTGTGACAGGGGTTGGAAAAGAGGCTGGTCTGCTGGAGATGGAAGCGGTCCCAAAGAGAGATGGGACCCTTTCCATATTCAGAGAACTAATGGGGATGGGGTGGAGGAGGTCAAAGTATTTCAGGGTCAGCAAGAAAGTCTGGGCTGGGGGGTGGGTAGGAAAGAGCATGGTAGTAGGAAGACAGATGCATTGGTCAGTGAAGGTGTCATAAAGAAGATGTCTGAGGTCCCTGACCGTCCTCTGGGGACAAAAAAGGGGAGTCAGATCAACAGAGTATTTAATGTCATGGCCTCTTCCCAGCTGAAAGTGCCCTGCAAAGGTCACAGAATTTCAAACTCTTAATCTTGAGGTGCACTTGGATGTCATCTAGTCTGACCTCCACCGGTGGCAGGAGTCTCTACCCCAGGATTCTAAATAGCCTCTACATGAATTCTTCCAGGGACTGAGAGCTCACTGCTTCCTGAGGCTCTTCTTTCTTGATGGGTTTTATTAGGAGGACATTCTCCCCGCTGATTCTCTGATGCTATCTTCTCATGACTCCATCACAATCCTCTCCCTCCCACTCCCCACACATAGCGCCAGTCCTACCTGACCCCACTGCTTCACACACCTCCTCCCACTACTTGGAATTTAGAACTCTGAATTAGACCTGCTTCTCTGCTTAAGTCACTAGCTTAGGGCTTCTTATTATATTAATTGCTGTGTGTAGCAAAGAGGATTTTTTTCCTGCCAGCTTTCTCCTCAGCCTTATTATTGTTCGGAAACCATAAAACCAAAAACTGCATTTTTATGACTCCATATGACCTTCAGAATTCCAGACACGGCTGACTCCTGCTTGGGCTATAATATTTTGGCTCATTAATCTCAGAGAAGATATTCCGATTTATAATTTTATTAAGTTTCTGAGGATTTTTAATACTGTGTTTCTAAATATGATGAACTTCTCTCCACCGAATTTTAATTAGAGACCATATTAAATCCTCAATTAATGCTTTCAGTAATGCATATTTAATATCCAATAACATTTGATCAGGATACTTTCAGTGAGAGAGGGACTGGGGCTTTAAGGGCCCTTGGTTCTCACTGACCAGAGGGCAGCTACATCTTCCTTTCAATCTTTCCTTGCCCAGAAGAGCAGGGCCCATTATGAGACATTGGTCAGGAACACGATTAACACCTTTATTGTTACATTAACCTCCCCACTGGAATGAGTGGGGAGTGTTCTGCCACTGGGTACGCAAGAGGCAGAGGGTAGATTTTCTGAACAAGTCAGTCCAAAGCACATGGAGGACTTTTTAAAACTGTGAAACTTAACAATATTTTCTTTTCTCTTTTCATCTCTAACCCAATTCCCAAAAGCATAGAATGGCATGCATTAGTGCAGGTATCTGTCCAGGTTTTCTGCAAAGGGCCAAGCAGTAAATATTTTAGGCATCGTGGGCCGTGTCCCATGCCCCAACTGCTCAATTCTGCCCTTTGAGCACAGTAGCAGCTGCCGACAATACATAGCTGGATGGGTGGATGTGGTCCAATAAAACTTATTGATGGACACTGAAATTTGAATTTCTTATAACTTTACCATGTCACAAAATGTTATCGATAATTTTTTTTAATCATTTAAAAGTGTAAAAACCATTTTTACCTTGTGATTTGGCCAATGGCCATAGCTTACCCACACTTGCTTGAGTGGAAAGGGTCCAGACCGGAGGTTGGGGCCTGGGAATCTCATTCCAGCTCTGCCACTAACTCACTGAGAGACTTGCAGGAAAGTCACTGCACTCCTTTGGGAACCAGTTTATTAATAAAATAAGTAGTTGGCCTGGATGGCAGCTAGGATCTTATTCGAAAGACGAGTGATTTCTTCCGCAGCACTGACTTCCTTAGGTGCTCTTTCTAGAGGCCTCGGGAGCCATCTGTTCTCATTTCCCTCTTGTTTCTTAGAAGAACCTCTCTCCCCCTCCACTGCAAGGATGGTTGGCAGGAGAACAAAAGTTGCCGGGCCAGCTCAGGAGTGCCCCTGGCTCATGGTCTGCACTTTGGAGACAAGAGCTTCCTTCTGGTCTTGGTTGCAATCGGAATGATTTCTCTTTCTGCTTTCCTTGCCTTCATTCTCCATATATATATATAAAATGATTTTTATTTTTTTCAGTTGTAGCTGGTTTACAGTGTTCTTTCAGTTTTCTACTGTACAGCATGGTGACCCAGTTACACATACATGTATACATTCTTTTTTCCCACATTATCATGCTCCATCATAAGTGAGCAGACATACAAAATAATGCCATTTTCATCAACATGGATGGAACTAGAGACTCTCATCCTGAGTGAAGTAAGTCAGAAAGAGAAAGACAAATACCATATGATATTCCTTATATCTGGAATCTAATATACAACACAAATGAACCTTTCCACAGAAAAGAAAATCATAAACTTGAAGAATAGACTTGTGGCTACCAAGGAGGAGGGGAGGGAGTGGGATGGATTGGGAGCTTGGGGTAAATAGATGCACACTATTGCTTTTGGAATGGATTAGCAATGAGATCCTGCTGTGTTTCCTTCATTCTCTTGAAAGCTTTAGGATCTTCATCCAGAAAACCCATCCAGGGAGGGCTAACGTCTGGGAGAAGCCCACAGAATTCAGAAACAAGCAACAAGTCTGTGAAATGGAAATGTCATTCCTTCTAAGATCTGACCCTCAGCTAGTGTCAAGCCCTGAAAGGAGGGCCACCTCCCTCCAGCCTCTCACTTTGATTCTCTATCCCTTCTTCAGCCAGATCTGTCTCATCATAGTCTATTTCCTGTGAAAACCCACCCTCAGGATAAGGACATAATTTGGTCATTCATGTTGAGATAAGAATAACTGTTGAAAACTTCTAACACAGGAGAAATCTGGATAAATTAGGTTTTGATCATTATAAGAGCCAACATTTAATTGGGCCTTATTATCTGCTGAATTCTGTAAGTGAATTCACATGTGTGTGAATTCACATGTGTGTGTGTTCCCACCTAAAATTCAGATTTTGCGGAAAAAGAAATAAAGACTTAAAGAATCTTAGTAACTTTCTCAAGGTCATCACCTATTAAGGTGCAGAACTGGGATTTGAACGAAGCAATCTGACTCTAGAGCTTTTCTTCCATTATACTGTCTCTGGAATGATCAAATGTGGAGAATCAGTGAGTGGAAGAAGAAAAATATTTGTAAGAGCTTGCCTGAACTGCCCTATCATACACATTGTGTTGCTGCCACTCATCCTGTCTCTGGTGAGGTTGCCTCTCCAGGCACATGCTCTCCTTCCCTCATTCACTGTTTGCCAAGGGGTGGGGGGTACTTGTGTACTGGAATCTGGAAGGTGATTTTCCTTAGTGCTGTTAGTTCTGCCTCCCTCCTTTGCTCTCGGGCTACCTTGCCATCTCTTGCAATACAATTTCATCCAGATGGCTAAATAATAACTTCATTATAAAAATAATTGGGTAACTAAAGCTAATATTTATGATTATACTAGAATTTTCTTTCCCCCTGTTCTGAACATAGCAAAAACATAACACTTTAAAATGCCGCTGAGGCCATCTGTTGTTTCCTATCAGTTCTTGACGTCATTTGAGTGGTTTGGCTATTTTAGGGTTTCTATAACTATGGTCACACAAGGAGGCATTTCAAAGAGACTTAGGGCTGCTGAACAGGGATGGACTTTCAAGGTACCCAGAGGTCATTTATTTCACCCTGGCCTCTTCTCCAGGTATTTTTTTTTTCCTGACAGGTAGCATGCAACCCAAGTTTTAGAGATTCCTGATGTGTTCCTGAGAGATGTGTTCAGTAAGAAGTCATCCTCCCTCCATATGCCAATGAATTTCTCCTGCCAGAAACATCTGCCCATGTGCCCAGGTTCTGCCCTCTTGACCTGCACAGAATAAGGTGTTTGACATGAGCAGATATTACAAAATTTCATAACGGTGATCATGTGATCATTTTGAAAGCTTCCTTATTCCATAAGGAGTATCATCAACTCCTTCAAATGCCTCTCATATGATTTAGCATTGATTATGCTCACTTTCCTAATTTTCCCCCTCCCATTAGCCTCCAGGCTCTTCTTAACATGGGTGATCATAATTCTCAGAAGCACTTTAAGAATTATTCTCTCATTTGACATTCACAACCACCATGTGAGTAGGGAGGATGTTGATTCCCACTGCACAAATGAGGAAACTAACACCAAGGTGGATGAAGCAAGGTGTTCAGCAAAATCCTTGACTCCTTTACAGCCTGAGGGGGAGTCACTCCTTGTCCAGTGCTCCTCTCTCTACAACCAAATATCTGTTCATGGCAGAGTACCTGGCAATGGACATGCTCAGAGCATTTGTTTTCATTTTATTTTCAATGCTTACTCATTTTAGATGAAATACCTCAGACATAGATACTAAAGGAGTATAGTGAATAATGTAATGAGCATCCATGTAGCCACTACCCAACTTAAGAAATAAAACATTACAGATAACAGCTTGTATACACTCCGGCTCCCATGGCCCTCCTTTTACCTGAGAAATAAACATTATTCTAAATTTGATGTGTATCATTCTCCATTTTTATATCTATCCCTACACAACACATAGTAACATTTTGTATTTTATTAAAGTTCCTATTTATGCTGTTTCTATTGTAGGTATCCTGATTTTTTTCTTACACTCAGCAGTTTGGTTTTTAGACTCATCCCTATTGATACATGTAGGACTGTAGTTCATGTTTTTTTTAGGCCCTGTAATATACCCTTAAATGGATAATTTATTAACTATCCTACTGGTGATTAATATTTTAGGTTCTTTCACAATTTGCTATTGCAGCAAGTCTTCAACAAACATGGTACCTTGTTTCTTGAGCCCAAACTTCCCTAGAGTCTGTCTAGAAATGTAACTACTAGGTCATAGAATATGTGCAGTGTTACTAGATATTACCACACTGCTCCCTAAATTGACATTTTATGCCCACCAGGAGTAGCTTAAGGACTCCATGGTACTACCTTTTCATTCAAACTTAGTATCACACT
Organism: Phacochoerus africanus; assembly: GCF_016906955.1. NCBI lineage: Eukaryota > Metazoa > Chordata > Mammalia > Artiodactyla > Suidae > Phacochoerus > Phacochoerus africanus. Next base: position 97,040,122 of record NC_062545.1, read on the forward strand.
TTGCCAGACTGATAGATATGTTCCTCACTGTTTTGAGAACTAGACATTAGAGTTTTTAATTTATATTAGAATGCAAAACACTAAACTTTATCAAAGTGAACTGGCCTGAGCAAGACACAGCTCTGAACTAGAACACAATTTCCTTGGCAGGAGTTAGAATTTGGTCTGCTGCCATTAGCCATTAGTCAATGTTTCCTAGGCATCAGGTAATGAAGAATGCTATCACATGCCATGAGACATTTGTTGGAAATACATTTGCATATGTTAATGATGATGGAGGCAATTGACAGATAAAGTGGTTTTGTGATTTGCACTCATGCTGCTTTTGGAGATATCATGGACAGGTGCACTGTATTGGTCCATATAACAGCAAGACATGATCATATGATTCTCTGGAAACAGGCATGCCCCACACTCTCAAGGAGCTTGCCCTTGAGTAGTGGAGTACGTGAGGACCACAACAGTAGCTCAGCTGGAGGGTAAAGAGGGTTGCCTGGGGTTCAAGTCATGGAAATATAAATTCAACCCAGCTTTGAAGATGTGCTCAGACAGATGCCATGCTGACCTAGAGGTGACAAGATGCCCAGGGCAAGGATCTGCAAACTGGCTAGTCAGGGAAGGTCAGGCAGATATGGAGAGCTGAAGCAAGTCAGCTCATGCAGGAAGAAGCAAGGAAGCCCCTGGGGTCTAGCAATCTCAATGCCAGCAGGTCAACTTGAGCAGTTCCATGGAGGAGGCATCTAGGCACATCGTACAGAAAAGGCAGTGGTGTTTCCTTGGCACTGCGCTTTGGCTTAGGGAGGCCTGGGGGCATGGCTACTGACTAGATCCAGAAGGTAGGACCCTCAAGTCCACAAGTGAGGTCTGCACAAATTTTTGCTGTGTGTCTGCCAGCTTCAGATACCTGGGAGATAAGAGATAGAAGATTCAGTCTTTGCCTCAGATGTGGTTTCCAATCAGAGAGCTAGAACAAAGAAAGTAAAAAGGTATTCTAGGTGTTGTTGCATACTCACATATTAAAGAGTGGAAATAAAAATACATTTGAAGGGCTGTGGTGGTGAGTGGCTGGCAGCACCACAAGCTGAAGTGACAAGTCAGAACCAGTGGTTGGGAGCTTCAAATGCCAACCCAAGGGGCTGAAACTTCACTCAGTCACAGTGTCAGCATATGTACCCAGCACCTGAAAGTCCAGGCATCATAAACCCTGAACACTTTATCTCAATGACCCTGTGAAATGGGTATATTTTTATCCCCATTTTATGGATGAGGGAACTAGGCAGAAAGAAGTTAGGAGACATGCCCCAAATCTTCTAGCAAGTAAGTGGTAGAGCCAAGCTTTGGACCTCAGCAGGGTGGCTACAAGGTCTGGGATCCTAACCACTATGCTATATTCCCATGATAGGATCTGGGGGTTCCTGAGTAAAGGCTGGTTAAAGACTCATAGCTTTAAAAAAAATCATAAATGCCTGGCGCCACCTTGAACATTAAATCTCCATGTGTCTGAACAACTCTGTGTAACTCTGATGTACACACATCTGCTTGACAATTGCTGCCGTCAGCCACCCGGGTTTCTGGTTAAGCCCCACAACAACCCCAGTGTTGAGCAAGGCATTGTCACAAGCAGACTGTATTCGCAGGACTGATATGACGGTGGTGCCTGGCAGGGACTAAAAACACCTCAGAGTGTTGAGGTGGGAAGAGAGTGACAGATTTTCAGGGGCCAAATCTTGAGAGACAAAGGGCTGGGCCTAAGGCAGGAACAGAAATGAAATAAGCCATCGATGCCAGAGACCAGCTAGGGCCATGTAAAAAAGTCATAGATATCTTCAAGTTGGGAAGGCTTTGGGAATGATGAAGTCCTCATGGCACTGGGTGTACCCTATTGGTTCATGTGTGGGCTGATCAAAGCCCTGTTCCACCACAAGCTATGTGACTATGGGCAATTCACTTAAATCTTTCTCTACTTTGCTTGATTCATGTAAAAAATGAAAATAATAACAGCACTTCTCTCATTAGGTGATTAAATGTATGCAGTGTTTAAGCAGTATTTTGTTCACCAAATATGCTCAATAAATGCTATATCATTATTTTTATTGGTAAAAAAGGGAAATAGGTATGGGAGCAATGTGAGAGACAATAAACTAAGATTTAGAGATTTTGGCTTTAGATGTGATCTCTGATCCTACTATCGGCTACCTTCAGACTAGTGGAAAAAAAAAAAAGAGCCCCTGTTTTTTCCAAAATAACGGCAGCTTCGTTTTCAATGAAAATGATGCTAATTACTGGGTATTGACCCAAGATGAATTTCTCTTTGATGAACTACGTACCGCTCTTCAGAAAACCTAGCCAAATCATCTCAAATACCAGGAAGTGTGGGGGTAATGCAGCAAATTGGGGGAAAATGTGTATCAGAAAAAATTATTGCTACAAAAATATTTTCAGTAAGTTTGTTCCCTTCATAAATAGTGTGAATGGAATGCCTGAGCAATCAGCTGAAAGCCTGATCTTCACTGTGGGCTAATTGCTCGTCTGGTTAGTGCAGAATTTAATTTGTGCTATTGTGCAGGCAAGGCTGAGAGCGTGAAATAAACAATGTGTGTTAATTTCACGTTTTCCAGTCTACTTAGCCAAAGAGAAAGCTTGGGCTCCTCTCAGGCCTCACCCTACCCCCTCCCCAACTCCTCATCCTGGAACTCCAGACCACAGAGAGGAGGGGCATATGCTGACTGCAGGTGTGGGGTTCTTGCTCCAAGACCAAAGGCTCAAGAAAATTTGTTGACCTGGGCAGAGATGCTGACCAAGGACACACACGGTGCTCCTCCAAACCCACCCCAGGCCGAGGGCTGGTGCAGAGATCTTTGTTCTGAGACAAATCAGCATCTGCTGGGACCAGGCAGCTGTCTCTGTGTTCTTAGGTTCCACAATGCCTCTGGCCTCCTGTGGAACAGCTTTCACAGGGGCAAACAGAGACAGCAAATTGCAGGTATCCATACTGAATGGATGAATTTGATGAGCTGAGGGGGTCTTTCTCTACTCAGGGCAACAGAAGAAGCAGAGGAGGTGCCCACATTAGGCTGGCCCTTGAGGGAGCCTGGGCTGGCCTCCCTGCTGCCTGCCTCTCTCCCTGCTCCCTTCCGAAAATCAGATGATTCAGACTGCAGTCTGGATACTCAGCAGCTCTTACTTCTTTCCTTATGGCTGAAGGCCTGAGGCCCCAGAGAAGGGACCTGCTCAGGGCCAGAGCGGCAGTCAGTAGCTTGACGTGGTCTAGAAATCAAGGACCCCGCTATCCTCTCAGTGCCCTTTCTGCTAAACCACTTTTCATCAGGTATACAAAGTGTTCCATATAATCTCCTCAGTAGCTACCTTGTGAGCAGAGAGCCGGGAGTCAGGCTACCTGAGTTCAGCTCCTGGTTCTAGCCAGTTATACGAGTTACTTAGCTTTCTCAATGCCTCAATTTCCTCATCGGGAAAATGGGGATAGCAATAGCACCCACCTCGTTAAGGCTAGTGTGAAGATCAAAGTAGTAAAACATGCCCAGTGCTTAGAACAGCACCTGGCAGAATCTAAGGGCTCAGTAATTGTTAGCTCTTATTAGTGCTAGTATTTGACACCTTCTAAATTCCCAACCTGTCCATATTGTAAGATTTTTCTGTGTGTGTGAGAGAGAGATTCCTGGCCCCCAGAAAGGGGGGGTTCTGTTCCTTTGCCTTCACTTTTTCATCTGCTTGTATTATTAAAAACCTAGGAGGGGAATGCTAGTATTTGGAAATGCCTGAGGTCTCCTTTTAATTGAGGGAAGAGCAGAAGAACTAAAGTCATTGACGCAAATCCTTGTGATGGCAGGAAGCCGGCTTCGTCTCTGCCTCCCCAGTGACAGCACAGCCTGACACGCTGCACAGGCTGCACAGCTTGAATATGTGCAGAACCACTAGGGAGGCCAACGAGAAAGGCAAGATGTGGCTTTTGAGGCTACCGAGGCCAAAACTAAGTAGAAAAAAAATCTCCTTACCCTTCAGGCCTTCCTTGATCATGGAGATGACTGGTATGTCTTTTTAAGAAAAAGCTAAGTCAGTCTTATTTTAACCCATTAAAGCACAGGAAAGAGCAACCTTATGTGCTCTCAGTGGGACCGTGTAAATATTGATTAAGCCCCTGCCTTGGACTGGCTCCTGTACCAAACACTGAAGATTCCAATGCTGTGCCTGTCCTCAGGAGGCCACAGTCCCCATAAGCAGGGAACCTTAACCATATAATGCAGCTTGACATTGAAGCAGCACCCTGTTGTTTCCTGTACCACACCAGGACAGTGAGAGATTGAGGGACTCATCCAAGGTCACACAGCAGCATGTGACCTCACATCTCTGGACTTGAGGTCCTCTCCTCTCTCTACTGCACTGACCTATGGCTCCAAAAACTGAGGGCTATTTTTCCTGAGAGACTTGCTCCCCAGGCTGTCAGCAATGGCAGAAAAAAAGCACATTTTATGATAGTAGAAGGTGGAGTTGTGCAACCTGAATACCCATTGACAGAGGAATGGATAAAGAAGATGTGGTATGTATATACAATGGAATATTAGCCATAAAAAAGAATGAAATAATGTCTTTTGCAGCAACATGGATAGACTTAGAGATTATCATAGCAAGGGAAGTCAGACAGTGAGAGACAAATTTCATATGATATCACTTATATAAGTAATCTTAAAAAAGTATACAAATGAGCATATTTGCAGAACAGAAATAGACTAACAGAATTTGAAAAACTTATAGTTACCAAAAGGGACACATTTTAGGGGGAGGTGGGATGGTCTGGGGCTTTGGGATTGGCATATGCACACTGAGATATATGGAATGAGTGGCCAACAGGGACCTGCTGTATAGCACAGAGAACTTTACCCAATATTCTGTGATCATCTATATGGGAAAAGAATCTGAAAGAGAATAGATGTATGCAAATATATAACTGGATCACTTTGTTGTACAGCAGAAATGATCACAACATTGTAAACTAACTATATTTGAACAAAACTTTAAAAAATGAAACAAACAAAAACCCTGAACAAAAAGAACAAAAAAGCATTCACAGTGTTGCAACTGTAGAATGGGGGGTCTAGGAAAAGTAATACCATCTGCTAGTTACAGAGCCTCTACTCCATATAAGACCTTGGGCTGGAGTTATGGGAGGGGCATAGGAAGGAGTAAATTGTTGCCCCTGACTTCTGCTACAATAAAGACCCCAGGAGAAAATAGAGTATCCTCAGAGGAAAACTTTATGTTAGCCTGTGGTGGCTACTACCTGAATTGCATGGATGGGATATGGCTTAGAATTTGAGACTTTACATCTCTCAGTGCCAGGAGGGATTAAGCATGCAAAAAAGAACCAGTTAAGAGAGGACCTGGAAGCTCATCACTGGCTGCCTGACAGCAAGAGGAAATGTATCTTACCACAGGGAGGAGCCATCAGGGAAAGCTCCCAGCTAGAGGGGAAATTAGGGAGAAAGGATTTGAATCACTGGAAGAGTGGGACAAGGGACTCCCAACAGGAGAGGTGTCAGGATCAAAGGCACTGAAAAAGATAGGATAGCCGCAAATTTGTGCCAATGTGTCCTCAGTTGTAATCTAATTGAAAAGATCATTTGGCTCTGATGGCAGACAGACTTTGACATTCAAAGATGGAGAAGATGGCTATTTAAGTGCTTATTGCAGCAGAAGGAACAGGGGAGAAAGGAAAGGGCGGTTAGAATGAATACACTGTCAGGTGACTTTTCTCTGGGACTCCTCTGGTTGACCAGTACTCACAGATTAGACAATGAACTATGGGAGGAGCTTTACTGGACATATGAACAAGGGACTGAGCACCTCCCTGGCTTGATGGAACCTGTAAAGTCATCTTCCTTAATCACCTCTTCCTAGTTTAGAACTATTCATGGCCCTGGTAGGTGGTTACTCCTAGCTTGGGACTTGAGGGTTCCCTGATAGCTGATGTGTTGGCAGTAACAAGAGGACAAGGAACAAGGTCAAATCTGAGTAACCCATAAACCTTCCCAATCTTCAAGCCTTCATGGGGTGAGTACTTCCTCTTTCACGATTCCATTGAAGTTCATTTGCAAATAATCTCATCTAGATACAAGTATGTCAAGAAAGAATGAGATGTGGAGTGGAAAAGTTAGCACATAGTGCCTCCAGGAAGCATATTTCATCATCCTTTTGAGTGAGAGGTTGCCCTTGAGAATGTGAGCACCCCGGAAGGGGACCACAAGAACTGCCATCCGCCCTCAGGAGGGCTTTAGATTGTTGGACTTCTGCTTTCTGCTTTCTGGAAGTGGGCTCCTCAGGAAGAGGGAGGAGGTCTACATTCAGAGACCCTGGGAGGGTCAGGCACCCCCCTCCCACCCTCCCATCCCACCTCATCCCTCCTCTCCCCTAGCTCGGGAGCTGTGGAGCAAATGAGAACCAGAGGAGAAGGTCAGGAAGCAGGGGACAGGAGGGTACTCAAGGCAACTTCTCTGACCTCACAACTCGTAGCAGGTTGATGTGGGCTCTGGCTCCAACTTTCTTCCTGAGAAAGCCCAAGAAAGAGCTGCCTGATGTGTCATTCCAAAAGGACCCTCTGAGGCAAAGTAAATGACAGGTGCCAGGAGGCTACCTGCAGAGAGTAAGCAGAGGGAAGGGCAGGTCAGAGCAGGAGGAACACAGACCTCAAATGGCCCAGAATAGCAGGTGTGGTGGTTTGCCTAAGTGGCAAATCATCCTGTTCAGCATTTGAAATTTTCTGACATATAGAATTGGGTTGGGTATGTTGCAAAGAACCTGACTGCTTGAGCATTCCTAGAGACCTGGTACAAGTTTTGTTTTTCTTTAAGGATTTCTAGAGCTGAGGGAGCCTGAATTCTAGACTCTTCTGATGCTTGGCCCTCTGTTGAACTTTGAGCATCTACAAATGTGAGAATTATGTGATGAAAAAAAAAAAGAACATAGCTCTGCCTGGTGAGGTCACCAACCTACACGTGTGACCTGAGTGACTTGTTCCTATGCTGAGTTTCCATGGGCAGAACTGCGCTTTGCTTCACCTCCAAATCCTCAAACGTTTCCGTCCTTCTAGGACCAGTTCAAGGCCTCTGCTCGATGAAGATAGCTCCAAATAACTGGGCCCAATCCATCCATTCTCTTCCCAAAACTCCATTTGAGGAGGGATCTCTAGGTCTTGCATTAGTCATGATTTCATCACATATGTTCACAGAAAACCTATGAAATGAAGCATTCCCCAGTTTACTGATGGAAAAACTGAAACTCAAAGATGCTAAGGCATCTGAACCAAGGGCCAGTTGATTCCCAAGACTGAGCTCTGGACCATTGCATTCTAGCACCTCTTCCAGCCCTGGCTATGTGCACTATTGCTTTAGTATTTAAATTGCCTTGGATTTAAATACTAAAGCCTAGAACTTGCTGAGCTCTGTGGGAATATAAAGCACCCTCTTGTTTAGGGAACGTGCAATCTAAATAGACAAATAAAGCATTTGAAAAGACAGTTAAAACCCAGGATATACATGTTCACATTATATCATAATATCAAGCAATATTTACTGAGCATCTAATATGTGCCAGTCTGGCATTAAGCTCCTAAATACCTCCAAAGAAATCTATCTCTGTCACAGTGAAGCTTATAGTTCACAGAGGGAGTTTGTCCTTAAGCAAATAAGTTTACAAGGAGCCATGTAATTTATAGTGTAAAATGTTAGGAAGATAAGGATCTGTATGCTGTGAGAGAGAATAGCAGTGGGATCTGTTTGAGATGAGTAGATCAGAGAAGGCCTCTCGTCCAAAGTGCCACTTTAGCTGAGATTTCAAAGATAAATAAGAGCTGGCGAAATGCATAAAGGTGGGGATCTGGGATGGAATGATTTCTGGTCAGAGCCTTGAAGCAGAGAGAAACATGGAACTTTAGAGACAAACACCTAACCAGGGCAGCCAGCTGTGTGCCTCCAGCTTTGACATCCTTTTTGGGTTTCTGGAGCCCCTGGGCCCTACATTCTGAATGCCCTGGGCCTAGCAGATGGCTTCTCTTCTGTTTGCACCCCTGCTTTATTTCTATGACATTATCCACAGCTTCAATCTGAGCTTGGCCTCTTGCTTTGTCCATTTTTTTTTTCCCATCATGACGGGGGCTTCTGGACCATGTGGACATAGGACTCATGGTTCATTTCCCTAAAGAGGGGGCCACTGGGCCAACAGAGACCACCACACAGAGCTCTACTTCTGTTTGTCTCCAGCTCCTCAGCCTCCGCAGGAGCTAGGACCTGGGAAGACTGCAAATTGTATACATTATTTCCTTTTTGATTAGGTGAATAAATAATTTTATTGAGATGGTCCTCTTTGGAGGATGATGCTGGCCGGCTTCCAGGAATGGGAGACAGCTTGTTCTGAGCACAGAGGATGTGGCAAAAAAGACCTGGGGGACAGACACATCATGGGCAGGCTTGGGATCTTGCCTGGTACTGGAGAGGACCAGTTAGAAACATTTACAGAAAGATGTTTTCCCTTCCCTATGCCTATGAGGCAAGGTCCAGGTTTGAGCTGACTTTGTAAGCACTGGGACATTTGTTCTGGCCCACTGCCCTCCTAAGGAATGAGCTTCAGCTGGGATGAGTGCATGGGCACAGGCTCAGGGCAGCTGACCATAACTGAGTGACCCAAGAGGGCTTGTCTGAAGGAAACTCCTCCACACACAACAGGTATCATTTTTAAGGAAGACCTTTAGACCCTGCCCAGCATCTCCTTATGTGCAGAGCATGGAGATGTTGGTACATGGAGTACCTTTGCTGGACTTTATTCCATGTTCCTCTTTATGGCTCTCTAAATTTAAAGCCTGAGTCCAAGCTGGCATCCTCTGCCCTTATCCAACACAGGAGACCCCATTTGCCGCTACAGAGCCTCCTTAGGTAGTGTTATCCTGCCCAAGAGTTATGACAAGCTCTGGTTCTGATCACTTATGATGCCCTGTAGCAAAGGGGCAGTTTCAAAGTGGGGGGAAATGACATGTCAGACTGATTTAGATACAAGCCCCACCACAAGTCCTAGCCTTGAAATTCACTACTCTGAAAACAAGGGAGATGACAACCCTGAGTGTGGACACTCAGATCTAAGGCATCTAGAATAGGCTTCTCAGTGCAAAAGTGTTTCCTTTACTAGTTACTGGTATACCACTAGAGAGCTATTCCTTGAAGTTAAGTTATAGCAATTTCAGAAATCCTCTGTTAAAACATCCCTAAGATGGAAAACACATTGGTCCAATTTCAATCATTAACAACTTATTTGGTTAGAGAATAGTTGATGGCTATTCTTTAGGGTGAAGGAGATAGATGAGGATGTAAAACAATGTGCTACCATTTATGGAGCCCATTACAATTCCAGGGGAGTACTGGGTCCTGCACGCATGACTTCATGTTTAATCTTCAGAATTTGAACCCAGGTTTGCATGGTGACAACCACTGTTCTCTTTCCACTGTTCTAGATGCCTCTGTTTGAAGGGAATGTTGGGGAAATGCTGGCCCTGGAGACCCTCAGAGACAGCTACTCTGAGGACCTGGGCACCTGGGTGGAAATGAGGGCAGTAGAGTTCTGACTGGCTGTGGTCAGCCTGCTATCCAGACCCTATGTTGTCACTCCACAACTTGTGCTTCTGGCTGCTGGGCAGGCCCACCCCCCCCCAGGCTATGGGTATCATTCAGCACCACTTTGCTTCCAAGGAGGCCTCCTGGAGTCCCAGGAAATGCTGGGTGCACAGCCAGATTTGGAGTCACCCCTGAGCACATCAGGATGCAGAAATTGTCAAAGAGACTGGAGAACCTGCCTCCAAGGTGAAATGTATAGAGATTGCATTGCTGTCTCTGTGCACACTCCTCACTTCTGCCAGGGGAGCCCATTCTGGCTTCATGTGGGAGAAGACCTCTCACCCATGTGATTCTACTTATCTTTGACCCCAACCTCCATTCTCTCTGCCAGTGCTCCAGCTCCTCTTTATGATCGTTTTCTGGCTCCAGTCATCTCTTTGTGTTTTGTAAATTCCTTCCCATGTTTTGAGATTCAGCTCAAAGATGGTCTTTTTGATGATGCATAGCCCTCCTTCTCCCCCTTTTGTGTCGACCTAGCACAGGAGGGTTGCCCCAATCCTATGACAGTGTTTATCACCCTTTTATGCTTATCTGTCTTCTTTCTAGACAGGTAGCCTCTTGAAGGCACTTTCTCTCACTTTCCTAGTATCTAGCATAGTATCTGGTAGCACTTAATAGCTCTTTTGGGAAGCCTGGTCTGGTCTCTTCCTCACCTCCAAGTCTTGGGTGGCTATGCATTCTCTCTACCCCTACATGTATCATTAACACATGAAACATGATGAGGACTCTCTGTTAATTTGTGTGCACCATCAGTAGGCCATACCCAGAAGATGGCCCATGACTCTCTTGCCCTTTAGCCAATCACTAATGCCCAGAATGTGTCTGATCCCTAGGACATACTCAAGAAACACATGTTGAATAAATGAACAAGTTGATCTAAGCTTTTGAAGATGAATTTGTTTGTAAACTTTGCCTGGGTCAAACACCTTAGCCCATTGAGCACCTCATTCTCTCAGCCCAGGTCCCCTGAGAGGCACAGTTTATCTGTAATCATGCTCAGTCCCAACATTATCAAACGGTGCTCAATTCAACCACTGTTCTGGGGAAGTTGTTGTGGATGAGGACCTTCAATAGAATATATCATTTCCCTCCAAATTCCCAAGTCTTCTCCTTTGCCCTCATACAAATAGAACATCAACAACTAATGGGATTTTTCCTACTATGCGCGAGGAGAGAAAAGAAACATACTTGATTCTGTGGGGGGGTTTGATACTCTGCAAAACTGAGGAATCAGTGAGTGATGTCTTGGACAAAGCTTTCTTCCCAAGAGCTGGAAGACCACGCTCAACTACTAAATTCCGACGACACCAACTGGCCTGGTTTCCTAGTTTCAAATGCTGATTTCTTTGCCCCACCCCTTTTTTATAGTCTGTTTTTTAAGAGTACTTTTCTAGTTTGTTTAATAATTGTTGCAAAAATATTAAAATTTACTTCTATGGTTGGGGCCAAGAATTTCCCTGCACCCTGATCACATGAGTCATAGAACACAAACTCATTCAAAGTTTAATGGTAAGATAGATAATCCACTGTAAAATAGAAAATACAAAAGGGCTTATTCTCCAAGACATGACTCTCTGGTGGAGAAATTTCCCAGTCATGATAGTCCATGTTTTTTGGTAAGAGTGTCTTCCTATTTCTCAGGGCTGTTGATCTCCTACAGTGTATCAGGCTGACACTGACTTGTGGTCCAGTGAGCCTGGAAGGAATCATGGGAGGGATGAAGGCTGAGGTGTTCTGAACTTTCAGTTGATCACAGTTAAGGACACACCTCAAGTACTTGCAACCATGTCACATTAATTGCCATCATAAGGTAAAAAAGGGATTGTTCTGCTGCTGAAATATAAGGCTTAGGGAGGTGCCATGGCTCTCCCGAGGAACTGCCAAAATTCAGTGGTCAGGACATGTGGCTATACCTGCCTCTCACTGTCAGGACAGAAAGTTGCCTTCTCTGAAAGTGCCTTTTAGACTTAGACTTCCACATCATCTGCGTAAATATTGTGTTACCAGGGTTCATGGGCTTGACCTGAGTGGAAACCATGTAACTTCATATGGAAAGAATTATGGGCAAAAGATAGTGAACCAGGGCTCTAGCTCAGCCCTCGTTAGAGATCCACAATGTGGGTCTCACCTTCCTCATCATTGTACAAGAGAATTATTCAGAGAAGTGATTCTCGCTATTTAGTCTGAGGATCAATTGTATTCACATTATCTGGGTCCATGTCTATAAAGGTAGACCCCTAGGCTCCCCGCAAGACCTACTGAATTAGAATGTTAAGAGATGACTATGGAAATCATCATTTGAAACAGGCTTCTCAGGTAACATCGTGAAGCATCCTAAGACTCAACAACCCCAGACCAGATGACCTCTGAACTTCCATCAGGAGATATCATTTTATGTTTCCACAAATATAATTACTTCAAAGTTCACAAGGAGAAATAGCCTGGAACAGAACTACATATTTAGCCACCTAATTTTTCATTCCCCACTCATGTGTTTTGTGAGCCACATGGGAAGTCCATTCCCCACTCATATGTGACTGTTCCATGGAGATAGCAGATGGCATGAAACTCTAAAGGTGAGATGAGATAGGAAGAAAGCCTTCTCTGTGTTCTGAGGGAGAGACATCAGTCCCAGAATTACCCTCCATCTCCTGCATTATTATAAAAAAAAAAAAAAAGCGGACACAGCAAAGTCCAGGGGATGCTGAATGTCTGCAGAGCACTAATCACTGAGACAGGCAGACTAAATGCAAGGAGAATGTTTTCACAAATAGCACCTGTATGAGCTATTTTTAGAGCTGCCACAAAGAGCAGAGGGACATTTGTAGAGACTCCCAAAGGGCACCAGGCAGGAGAAATGTGAAGATGTTTTAGCGTGACCCCTCTGGCTGATTCTAAAATGCCCTATCAATGGAGTCATTGAAAACTTGGTCAGTCTGATATTTTGTTTTATCATGTGGTTGAGGATGAGATGGGGATTAGATAATGAGAAACAAGGTGAGATAAGGAGCATGTTTCTGATCTATTGATGATTTTTTGATAGTAGAACATATATTTAAAAGTTTAGTTGATTCTGATTCCAGAAAATAGAACAGTAAGTCCTGAGGGCTTATCTTGGAGCAGCTTGGAGTAGGACTAAATGGGAAATACTTTTATCTCATTAATTTTATCCAGCTGCAAAAAATGCCCTCCTGATTGGGACTGACATGCTTTATATTTACAAATATGGAAAATCTTATAATTTAGTGCTAATGCCTGTCGGTTAGGTTAAGTTGGTTAGAACCTAGAACTTAGAGATTGTGCACACTTGGGAAGAATATCAACTTAGAAAACCAACTCTTATTTCCAAAAAAAGAAATATCAGGGAACACAAATTGAGGTCTTAAAGAAACATTTCTGAGGGCTGGCCCATTGACAATTGGCTAAAGACATCAGCTCCACACAGAAGGGTAGAGTGTGCTGCCATGGAATTTCCCATCAAAAGTGAACCTGATTGATTTGATCGATGTTTTGTGTTTGTTTGAACTTTCAAGTAGATTCAGAACACTTGAGGTCAGGAAATGCCATTTTTTGATTAACCTCCTCCTTCTCCCTCATGTGATTAGGAGATTCACCTCTTTCTTTTTCATCCTCTCCAGGAACATTGGGTGGATCCATAATGAGATAGCTGTTCTAATGCTCTCCTATTTTATGAATGAGCAAAAGAGTCCCCTCAAGTCTACTTTTCAAGCTCACATGGCTATTTGTTTGCAGATCTGGCTTGGAACCCTGGTTTCCTGACCCCCAGTCCAGTGCTTTTTCTGCTATATCAGAGAATCTAAGGCCCGAGGAATTAGAAGTGTCTTAAAAGTCATCCAACATAATTTGTTATTCCCACTGCTTGAACTGATGAACAGAAGACCACACAGACTTTCTAATAAGTGTTCTGAAACACAAAATTAGATAACAGAGATGAATGTCAAGTAGAGATGATTTTATTTAGGTTTTGTTTACCATAAATACAAAACAAATAAGTAAAAATGCCACCTGGCTGCATTTTAATGTAGAGTGGTCTTGAGGTGTGTAATTCAGAACTTGTGGACAATGCAAGACAGTTTTTACAGGGTAAACAAATTATGATGGGAACCAAGCTGTGATTTTGCTGCATAAATTCTCTATATATTCCTTAATGCTTTCTAACTAATGCAAACACTGTGAAACTGTTGGAACAAGAACCTCAGTGAAATGATTATTAACAGAACTGCACACACACACAGACAAAATCAAAAACAGAAAAAAACAGATTTTGTCTACTCAACTTCCCAGTGATTTCTCCCTATTCCTTGTGTCAGGCTTCTCCCCAGAAGCCACTTCTTGTGTAAAATACCATATTTTAGAGGGTTTTTTCAGCTAGATATCATATCCCCCCCTTAAAGTATTTGCCCATAAAGATGTAATAAGTTTGGGGAGGGCAACTGGAACAGGAGAGGTGTCTTAGTCATTTGGGCTGCTATTACAAAATGCCACAGACCAGGTGGCTTATAAACAATAGAAATTTATTTCTCATAATTCTGTAGGCTGGGAATTTCAAGATCAAGGTGCTGGTTCATAATGGCTGTCTTTTCCCTGTATCTTCACATGGCAGAAGGAGCTCTCTGAGGTATTTTTTATAAGAACACTAATCCCATTCGTGAGGGGTCCACCCTCACAACCCAGTCATCTCCCAGAAACTCCAGCTGCTAATACCATCACATTGGGAATTAGATTTCAACATAATAATTTGTGGGAGACACAAACATTCAGTTCATAGCTAGAAAGGAATGGAGATTCCAAAAGTACAAAATCCTAAATCTGATCATATTTTTCTCTTTCCTTCTGATTGTTTTTACTTCCATTTTGACTCTTCCAAATTCTTCTCTGTATTGGATTGAGCTCTAAAAAATTGTCATATTGTAGATTAAAAAAATTCAAATATCAGCCATTACTGAGATTCAACTGAATGTCATTGAGTCAATGCGTTCTGGGGATTGAGGATGCTCCCACAGCATCTGGGCACTTCTTTCTTTCGAGTGCTATTGCTATGCAGCCACCCAAATAAATGAAGGTTCTCATCTCAATGGACAAGTGTGTAGCCTGGCTCCCTCCTCCTACTTCCCAAAACGTCACAATTTCTTGGGCTCTTGGACTAATAGATATTGGGAAGTAAAAGGTTTTTCTTTCTCTTCCCATTGTTGTTCTTAAAGATGTTTGTTGAACTATACTTAGCACTCGATTTAAAATGTGTGTCCTGCATCTATTAACCCCAAGCTACCACTGGGAACTATGTCTAGTCACTTATGATGGAGCATGATAATGTGAGGAAAAAAGAATGTATACATGTATGTGTAACTGGGTCACCATGCTGTACAGCAGAAAATTGATAGAACACTGTAAACCAGCTATAATGGAAAAAAATAAAAATCATTATATATACATATATAAAAATGTGTGCATTAGACATTTCAAGTTTAATGGTAGTGGGGAGCAGGGCAAAAGATAAAATGTGAGAGGTACTATAATTTGAAAACACAAAATAGTAATGTGCTTAGTGGGAATAGTGGGGTAAATGCTCTTCACTCAAATGGGAGTAAGCTCTTTGGAGACAGGTATTGAACTTTTGATACCATCCACCACTATGAACATAATAGATGTTCAAAAAGTATCCATAAAATCAAAGTAAAACATTTTTTCAGGATCCTCAGTAGTGAAGCCAATATGGTGGATGTTGGATGGCCCTTCTCCAGGCAGTTTTCAAACCATTCCATGAAGTCAGCCACTGATTCCCTGTCCTCCTCACAAGACCAGATTTTTTCCAAGCTTTTTCAATCTTTTTACTCTTCTCTGCGCCCAGGCAATGTCTGGCAATTATTTTTAAGGAAGATTCACATCTCTAAGTCCTCCTTTTCTCCTCCCTTAAGGAGTCTAAAAGCAAAGAAAAAGAAATCAGGAAAGTTGAAATGAACAGCTAACATCAAAAAAGAAAAAGATAAAGAAAAAGAAATAAAATAAATGGAACAAAAGGAAGAAGTCAGGAAAGTTGGAGCTTTTTGAACTTTGTGTTGGCCTTACCCCATCAGTTACCCTCTCCCAGCTTTTGCAGGACAGAGCCCAGCTTCCCCCTCCCTATCCCATGTGTTACCCTATCCCAAGAAACTCCAGCAAATCTTGGAACAAGACGGGAAGCAAATAAAATTCCCTGTCTGGACTGAGAATAGAATGCAATTAGCCAGGGAAGGTTGTGAAATTTGTTTTTAAATGCTACAAATATTTTATCTCCTGACCCGTACCTCCATGACATTCCCTTTCCAGCCACCCCCCGCCCCAGACCTCTTCCTACCGGGTCTTTGCAAAGTAAAGCATGACCTTTAGATTGAGATATGCTCTGTTGCAAGACATTGGAATAGGTTTCAACACGTAATTTGAGATCTATTTACTAAACCGTTTGGCACATACAGCACATTGTGGAGGAATTGTTGGCGGGCCCCGCAGTGTGTTTTTCACTCTTCCCTGATGCATTACCAGACAGAAGGTCATCTCAGTCTAGCAGAGAAGGGTGCTGCACAGGGCTCATTACCTCGCAGCAAGGCAGCCAGATGAGGCTGTGGGATGTTTTCTCTTCATCATTCAAGCTTGAAAGGAAACTGTCAGCCTCCACTTGCTCTTAAAGCAATGAAAATTTAGGTGACAGCCCTCTCATTAGCTCAGTGGAAATGAAGGTTTCTAGGCAAAAATTTCCCTTCATTGTAGACTACTAACCAACTCTACCTCAGGGGTCATTCTAGAAGCCAGGACTCGGGGATGGGTGCCAGCTTCTGGTGACAGGGTGGTAACAATAAAATGACACATGCTTCACTGGTAAAACCAGAAATGTTCATGATACATAGCTTCTGAGATGGGGAAAAATGGGTAGATTTTAGATAAATCCAGGCTTTCCATGGCTTAGCTTTCCTGGGAAATGGGTACATGTCTAGATTTTCTTCTTTTGACATAGGCATTCACATTGTCAGAAAACAAATAAAAATATTATTACACTGGCAAATACTCTTACTAAGAGAAACTCAAGGAAAAGTGCCAACTGTAGATCTTATTCCCTAGGCTTACCATTAGGCAGAATTTCTAATCTAAGAGGATTTGATTAATGTTTGATGAACCACTTGGATAATGCACAGAATTAAGGGAGCCCTAATAACTGCTTACATTTGTATAGCCCTATATTCTAGGACATCCATATGCATTATTTTCTCATTTGATCATTTAACAGCCATCCATATTTAATGGTCTAAGTGGGTATTTTAGTCTTTGTTGTTGTTGTTTTTATTTAATAAAATCTTAGGAATTTTAGAACAGAATCTTGGAAGTAAAAGTGACTTCAGCTCTAATTTTCATCAGTTTATGGTAACCAGGGATGCATATTAATCTTCAGGGGAACTGTTTTTAAAGCTTGTGCTCCTCTCTCAACTCCCCAACTTCTTGCTGTACATGTCTTCCTACTCTACACATCCTGAGTCTGAATGGGTAAGTGGCAGTGAGATCCCAGATATATTTATTTCCTAGATCACACTTGGAAGCACACCTTGGTTTCCATCGCTGCTCTAGACCAGCCCCTCATTTGTCTTGTGGGGAAGCTGAGGGTTAAAGCAGTGATGTGATTGACCTTGAGGCACACGCAGTGGCAGTCTACATTCCAACCTGGCCTCGATACTTAGTTGGGTGACCTTTCATTCACACTTTTCTACATCTTTCCAAATTAGGAGGGGACTGCCAAGATGGTGCTATTTATTTTAAACATGTTTTGCTTCTTGCTAGCCAGAAAGAAAAGTGATCAGAAATGTACTATCTGAAATGTGTCTGATATGGGTAAATTTCCCAGAACCACAATTTTCTCTTAGAGGCATTTCCACCTGAATGCATGATCTTCACAGGTTTTATTTTACTCCTCATTTCTGAGATTTGGCTCTGATCTCATGAATAGTAATGACCCTCTTCCTCTTGGTGGCACTTCATTTTGATCCTCAGTAATTTTCCCATACCACAGGACCATTCCCCTGAATTTGGGGATCATATCATCAATAACCTAAATATATGGGAAAGCAATGATGAAGAAGAGAAAGCACTTTAGGCAGCAAAGGAGTTATACCAGGAGAGAAGAACAAAAGTGTTTTCCCCCTCAATTTTCTGCCCCTCTGCCAAACTTCTCCCTAGTGATTTCACCTGTGCCATTGCACTCCTGGACAAGAAGGGCTCATTGTTATTTCTCAGATCATGGCGCTCGGTTCCATTTATTAGTGGGCAAAGTTATTACATAAAAGTGTAGAGCTCTAGTATTGGTGCTCTCTGAACACAAGTACTAAGAAATGAGGGCAGACTTTTCTTCCAAGCATTCCTCTTTAGTGTTGCATGATGAATAAGCAAACTTCCTACCCTCAATTCCTGTCTAGGGCATAGGAAGCCTCTTTAGGAAATTCCTGATGCATAGAGGGTTCTTCAGGCATGGAGGGTTACCACACAGACCCACTCTCAATAAAAGATGCTCTGTCCAAAATGTCTCTGATTCAAGTTAATGTCCTATCTGAAATTAGTTTTCTACTATGGTGGTTCCATCTACTTGATTGCAGCTGTATGTAATTAATGTATTTCTTTACCTTGAAGAATGTACATTTGCGGTTCTTTTTCCAGTAATAAGGATCTCCAAACCAATAACCCCTAAACTTTTTTTTTCTTTTTTTTTTTATTTTCCCACTGTACAGCGAGGGGGTCAGGTTATCCTTACATGTATACATTACAATTACATTTTTCCCCCACCCTTTCTTCTGTTGCAACATGAGTATCTAGACAAAGTTCTCAATGCTATTCAGCAGGATCTCCTTGTAAATCTATTCTAAGTTGTGTCTGATAAGCCCAAGCTCCCGATCCCTCCCACTCCCTCCCCCTCCCCCTCCCATCAGGCAGCCACAAGTCTCTTCTCCAAGTAAACCTGGACAGCTGCATGCAAAGCAATGAAACTAGAACACACCCTCACACCATGCACAAAAATAAACTCCAAATGGCTGAAAGACTTAAATATACGACAGGACACCATCAAACTCCTAGAAGAAAACATAGGCAAAACACTCTCTGACATCAACATCATGGATATTTTCTCAGGTTAGTCTCCCAAAGCAAGAGAAATTAGAGCAAAAATAAACCCATGGGACCTCATCAAACTGAAAAGCTTTTGCACAGCAAAGGAAACCAAAAAGAAAACAAAAAGACAACTTACAGAATGGGAGAAAATAGTTTCAAATGATGCAACCGACAAGGGCTTAATCTCTAGAATATATAAACAACTTATACAACCCAGCAGCAAAAAAGCCAATCAATCAATGGAAAAATGGGCAAAAGACCTGAATAGACATTTCTCCAAAGAAGATACACAGATGGCCAACAAACACATGAAAAAATGCTCAACATCGCTGGTTATAAGAGAAATGCAAATCAAAACTACCATGAGATATCACCTCACACCAGTCAGAATGGCCCTCATTAATAAATCCACAAATAACAAGTGCTGGAGGGGCTGTGGAGAAAAGGGAACCCTCCTGCACTGTTGGTGGGAATGTAAACTGGTACAGCCACTATGGAGAACAGTTTGGAGATAGCTTAGAAATCTATACATAGAACTTCCATATGACCCCACAATCCCACTCTTGGGCATCTATCCGGACAAAACTCTACTTAAAAGAGACACATGCACCTGCATGTTCATTGCAGCACTATTCACAATAGCCAAGACATGGAAACAACCCAAATGTCCATTGACAGATGATTGGATTCAGAAGAGGTGGTATATATACACAATGGAATACTACTCATCCATAAAAAAGAATGACATAATGCCATTTGCAGCAACATGGATGGAACTAGAGAATCTCATACTGAGTGAAATGAGCCAGAAAGACAAAGACAAATACCATATGTTATCACTCATAACTGGAATCTAATATCCAGCACAAATGAACATCTCCTTAAACTTTGTTTTTTTTTTAATTGTGATAAAATATGCGCAGTGTAAAGTTTACCATCTTAACCATCTTTAGGTGTACAATTTAGGGGCATTAAGTATATTCAGTGTCACCAACCATCACCACTATCTGTGTCCAGAACTTTTTCATCAACCCAAATAGACACTCTGTGCTCATAAAATAATAGCCTCCCATTCCCTCTCTCTCAGAATCTTTACTTTCTGTCTTTATGAATTTCCCTATTCTAGGTACCTCCTATAAGTGAAATTATATAATATTTGTCTCTTTGTATCATGCTTATTTCATTTATCATAATGTTTGCAAGGTTCATCCACATTGAAGCATATGTCAAATTTTCATTCCTTTTGAAGGATGCCTAATACTCTGTTGAACCTATATAACCATGTGGGTATCCATTCATCAGTGGGCACTTTTGTCATGACATTGGTTGGATCTACTGCATATTTACCTAACTAAGCTGTGGGGGTAGGGATGAGGGAAGAAAATAATAAGGTTTAGTGAGTTCTTAGGAAACCTTTGAATGAGGTTTCTTAAACTATAGAAATATTATGGTATCTACGTTTTTATGAACTAAAAAATGGACATGCTTTGACAAATATCATGTTTGCACAGAGATAACTGAAAAGAATTTTCAAATCAGACTGCCCAGAAAATTAAGCTGGTATGGTCGCCATAGCTCCTGTAGCAACTGGAAAAACAAAGCAAAAGAAAAAAAAAATGTCTCCATAAGAATTTCCCCTCTACTGAAGTAGAGATTCTAGCACTTTCTCTTCCCTGGCCTCATGAGTTTGGCATCTTCTGTGAAAATGAGTGACTTCTCTTCCTGAAGGTACATGTGACTGCACAACAAGAGGGGACAATGACCTGGAAACTCCAGGAAGAATGTCTTAGAAATTGCCTGTGGCCCAAGGAAGATGTCTGGGTCATCTCTCAGCCTCTTAGACCCTCTATCCTGTTATCACTAAATTCAACACTCAACACAGGACCAGAGACAGAAAGGATAGACAATGTCTTGGAAGGCAGTGTAACAGTGTAATCAGCACTGTCAACATTTTTAGGGCTTGAGTTGGACTGAAGTTTTGCTGGGATAGAGCTGCTTTGGGGCTCAGATAAGACAACTCAGTGCTTAGATTCATGAAGTCTCAGTTACTCCTTCGGGGGCTGTGTCAACTTCTTGGAGAAATATTTGGATATCATGACATTGGCACGGTAACAAAAGATTCATATGAGATTGGGTCAAGATTCAATCTCCCTCCTCTTGCTTTTCCCTAACTGGTGGATTCCATGTTATGTAAGAAGCACATGACTGACACTAAAGATGGGAAGCTGTGGAGGGGTGATGACGGAACATGGGGGAGGGGCCAATGGGTTTGTGAAAAGCAATTATGGAAAGCACATTGCAAGTCCATTGCAAGTCCCGTTATTTTTCTTATACTATGTTCCAAACCCAAACAAATTTGGAAAAAAAAAAAAGTATGTGTGCAAAAGCAAACCTTAAACCATTTTGCAAATCCCACCCTAGATTTCACATTCCTCCAATGAGGCTCACATTCCTTTATTCAGATTCCAAAAGTAGAGATAATTTGTTCCAAATGTTTCCAAAGCCGATCAGCAGAAGGGCCTAATGATTTTTCCAGAGCTGGAGAAAACTGTGAAATTTTCTACACTCTAATGTAGCATTCAAAGTGAAAAAAGAGAGACAAATGAGGGGAAAGGGCAAAGGAATGTTTTGATGATCTATTTGTTTATTTTGTTATAGTTATGGCTCTTTGACAAGGTTTGAGGAGACATGTTGATTGCCAATGTCTTATTTCCTTTGGCAAGGTAGCATTTCTTCTGTATTATGCAGCAGGATATGTTGCAGAAGTCAGCCACACAATCATGTATTTCTTGCAAGATGGTAAGTAAACGTATCTCAAAAAAACTAAACTTGGGAACCCTTGGGGATGATATGTGTGTATGTATGTATGCTGGTGACCCCCAAACCTCTACAATGACCCCCTTCTTCCTCCCTAACAGATCTTCAGACAACCATCAATTTGCAGATGACGATTCCCTCTAGCAATAGGAAAGATGATGTCCCAAGATATCTCCCATTTAGATTCATGTTTGGGTGCTATAGGCCAAAGCTGATGACTGACAGTTGGGGTAACTTCTAAGGAGGGAATAGGCTTTACTGGGATTGGAAAGAAAGGCTTTTTTTTTCACTTTGCTAGCCTGTCACCAGACTAATGTCATCTAAAGTTTTAAAATGTGTGTGCCTTGTCTCTTCTGTGATAGTCTAAGTTTCTGCAAGTCTGAAAGTATGTCTTCCTTTTGTTTGGGACTCTTGCAGTGCCCAGTACAGTGCTTGACTAGTAGTGTCAATTTGGGAAAAAAGTCAATAGAATGGGACATTGAACACAAATTAGCTCATTAAATTTGCATGGAACTGAAGAAAACTTTGATAAATTCAACAAGACATATAACCAGTTCAGATTCCAAGCCATGATGATTTGCAATGTAATAAATAATACTTTTAACATATCTTTAATGTCATCATTATTATCATTGTCACCATTTATTGAGATCTTTCTATGTGCTAGGTACAGTGACAAGTGCTTTCCATATATAATCTCTCTTAATCTTCATATCAACTCAGCAAAGGAAAATGGTCTCATTCTACATATGAGGAAACTGAGGCTCAAGGAATTAAATAACTTTAGATTTTAGTGACTGAAGTTGGCTCAGATCCAAGTTGGCTGATGAGTTGAGACCATGAAAGTAAACAGAGCTGATATCACAGCCAGCTCACTCACTGGGGTCAAGCAAGGGACTAGGGAGCCTAGAGCCATGATTGCGACTCTTTATGTTTTAAGAACAAACTCTTTTTTGGCTTCCAACCACATGCTTAAGCTGGGCCAGCTGGATTTGAAATTGTGCAATTGGTCACAGGCAGAAGAGTGTGGGTGGCTTGGGGAAAATTCATCATTAGGCTTGAAGCTGCACAGTCTTCTAATGGGAAGCTGGGAAAACATTTCTGTGCATGACTGATGATAGTGCATGACTGCCAGGATCTTAGGAGGGATGAACTAGGAATGTTAGCCATGGCCCCAGTCTTTGAGTGATGAAGGGTTTACTGGGAAAGGCAGGTTACCTATCCACCCCAAGTAGGACATGGGAACATGGATATGGGCATCAATGAATGAGCATCAATGAATGAATGAGCTGTGTTCCAGCTCTGAACACAGGTGTAAAGTTATGGATGTGATCCAACCCAGTCTTTTCCTTCCCACTAAGTACGATTATTTATTCTTGGACCCCTAATAGGGGGACAAACCATTTGCAATTATAAGAAGTCTTGGGTTGGAGAAAAATAGCATTGGGTTTGAAATGAGAAGACCATGGCTCAGGTCTTCTACTGCTGCTCGCTAGCTGGAGAAATTGAGTCTACAAGTTTGGGATAATATCTTCCTAAACCTATGTGATTTGTTGAGATGATAAAATTATATACAATGTATATCCACAAACATAGGAATGTTTCATGCATTTTCAAAAAGTATGTGAATAATAGGTATTATGATACATCATGAAACCCAAGGAAAGTAAGAAATATATAACTAGCTAAAAAAATGTTGCTGAATGTTTCTGTGTCCAAGATTGTATTAGACCTTTGGGTGAAAATAATGAGAGACATTTATGACATTAGGCAGCTTACACTATTTTAGAGATGGTAAAACTAGCAAGTGTCATTAGTTCATTAGATAAGCTGCACTGAGTAGGGTGTAAGAAGGAACAAATTAATTTCTTCCTGCCACTAGCCTTTTCGATCTTAGGTGATGAAAACTTAGCTTTCTAAGTCACTTTTGAATATCAACAAACAGTCCATTTTCAGGAATTAGAATGTTGGGTCAAACATGCTGAAAAGTTCTGCTCCACCAGAGCTCAGGGAGAAGTTGAGGGCGGGGGAATAATCTGCTCTATTTCTTTTCTTCATTCCACCTTCCTGATAGAATCTCTCTGCACTCCCAGACCTCCAAGAATGGCTGCAATGAGGAATGGGAATTTGAGGACAAGAGCACAATTTGCAGTAGAGGTTCTCCCCTTTGATCACATTGGACCTTTGCATCAGATGGACAAACACTGACTCTTTCTCCCTTGCAGCACCTCTGTGAGTTCTTTGTTGGCTTCCTCTGAGGTCCAACCCTGACTTGTTTCTAAGCACCCTGAAGCCTCCTCCATCTGAACAACGATGACTCTCCCTCTTAGTTCAAGCTGCTGGTGGCAAAACTCATCTCAGATCTTTCTGTGTGGCTTTCTCATCCTGGCAAACAAAGTTCTTGAGCAAGGTCCTTTTTAAAGGGGGCTTTTGCTGAGTCATCTTCTGCAGATTCCACTGACCTTTCCTTCAGCCCACAAGAAATACTTGGAAGCCAACACAGTCCTCACTCTTCCTCAACCATCCCAGGCTGCTGAAGTCTTTGGATATCTTCAGAAGGGAATCAAGTACCAGGCTCTGAGTCCTTCAGAATCCAGGAGATACAAATCAACTTCCCTGAGAGCTTTCTGGAAGTCTTCTGAGCTAGTTGAATGTGGAGAGTTGAGGGGGAGGAGTCACAGACCCCTGAAACCATTTCACAGAAATCCATTCTCCTAGCCTTCTCTCTAATAAGGCCCCATCCCACATGGCAGGGGAACAAGTAATGGGCTATAGGAAGCAGAATTAGTGTTTGGCCACTATATTCATCTCCTCAAGCTACCATATCAAATTACCACGGGGTGACTTAAGACAGTAGAAATCTAATCTCTCCCAGTTCTGAAGAAATCATGGTGTCAGCAGAGTTGGCTCCTTCTGGACGCTCTGAGGGAGAATCTATCCCATGCCTCTCTCCTAGCTTCTGGTTGCCAGCAACACTTGACATTTCTTGGCTTGTGGTTGTACCACAATTTCTGCTGCTCTCTTCATGTGGCCTACTTCTCTTTATGTGTATCCCTGTGCTTCATCTCCTCTTCTTGCAAGGACACCGTCCAATGGATTTAGGGACCCTCCTAAGCCAATATGGCCTCATCTTAACTGGAGTACGTCTTCAAAAACATATTTCTAATTCCACAGGTACCTGGAGTTAGGGCTTCAACATATCTTTTTGAAGGCTACAATTCAACCCACAACAACCACCTTCCTAGCAACTACTCCATAGACAAACAGGCATCCCTCTTTAGAATGTATGGATATCTGTCTCCCTCTGTTCTCAAATTTGGAGCCCTATTGAAGTAAGACCTAAAATAAAGTCTTCTGTAGTGTCTCCTTGAACACATACAAAATCACTTTAGGAGAACAGAAAAATTCTAACAGGCAGAAAAAAAGCTGCTCTTCCTCCCTCAGACAGTTTCTATGGATGATGAAGTAACTTCTTCTTTTCGTACTTTTTACCTAAAATTAAAAAATAAATAAATACAAAATAAAAATAAAAAATAAATCTTTCAAATATGCACAAAAATAGAATAATATAGTCCCATACCATCACTCATCATGAACACTTGTCCACATTCTAGCATTCTCTTTTCAAGTCTTCACTTTCCCCACCAAAAACTCAACAGGGAAATTTTCATTTTTCTTGGTATTTTAAAGCAGATATCATATCCTTTATCTATAAATAAAAAGAGATCTTAATCATCGGAGACTGACCCATATTCGGATATTACCTTGCACAGACAGTGGGTGGGGTTAATAGTGATGTGTATCATCTCTGCCCATGGAGGGCAGCTGGATGGCTGTGAAGAATGTAGCTACTTGTAGAGGCTAAATCCTTGTCCCTTTGAAATCTATGTCTACTCTCTCCTTTTTTCCAAAACTTCTCCAAAGTGAAGGGTAGCTATGACATTCCATCAATGATGTGGTGGGGTTACTTTGTTTTCATCCTGCTAGGTTTCCCGTTGGCAGTCAATTCTATGCTTCAAATATATAATAAGTGTCCATCGATGCTCAAGGACCTGGAGGAAAACTGGAGAAAATTATCTCAAGGGGGTTCAAGATATTGGAAGGGAGGAAATAAGACAAATACGTAACTACAACTCAAGGAGAACAAAAAGCCCAAAGAAATATAAGAAATTACTAGGTTGAGTCAAAGCCTTCACCCAGCTTGACAACTGCTATACGGTTCTGCAGAGAAGATTCTGGAATTGCGGTTTCTGCACTAAATCCAGCTTAAACTGTAATAAAAGTACTGGCAGTAATTTGGCTGATGTCCTTTTGCATGAGGAGAATAGCATGAAGGTGTAGGGAGATGTGCAGGGTGAATTTCCCAGTACTGTTTCCCAAGACTCAGTCCACCTTAGGGAGCAAATGCAGCCATACAAATCCTGACTCTTACACCTTCCATTTCAGAGTTCCTTCCTCAAGAATTCATAAAAATGCAGCTGAGGTGGATGGGCTGAAACCTCCTCAGCTACACAGGGTCTGGCAATTTATCATTCAGCAATGCTTTTCTCCGACTCAATTCAGCTTTTTTCTCTTTGTTAATAATAGAGTGTTTAGGGTGGTTTGTGGTTTCAGGTTATCTTCTTCCCCAGCCAAATTATATCCCCAAATGTATCAATATCTTCTGGGGAATCATAACCATTGACAGAAGAAATTATTTGCCTTCTCAGAGGATCAAGCAAAGTGGTCTGGAACTGAGAGATGAAAATATTTAGATAGAGAGTGAAAAAAAAATCTTTATTTGTAGTAGTGACTGCCTCCTGCTATAGACCCAGTAACTGAACCCCTCCAAGAGTGAATGTACAGGAGTCTGCAGTTGGAGAGAGGGAGATGGGAAGGAGGCGTATGCAGGGAAGGCTATCTGAAAGACATTTTTAAGGTATTTTCTTAAAACCCAATGCATAGTTTAACGTCATTTAAATTCAGTGGAATTTGTACTCTACAATACACATAGAAAATACTGGAGGAAGGTCCCATTGTGGCTCATTGGCTATGACCCTGACTAATATATATGAGGACATGGGTTTGATCCCTGGCCTCACTTAGTGGGGTAAAGGATCTGGTGTTGCTGTGGCTGTGGTGTAGGCCAGCAGCTGCAGCTCTGATTCAACCCCTAGCCTGGGAACTTCCATATGCCACAGGTGCATCCCTAAAAAAGACAAAATAAAACAAAAAAAAACAACCAAAGAAACAAAAAACAACAAAAAAGGAAATATTGGAAGATGTGTCCCAGCACTGGTCTTGAGAAAAATCATGGAGTCAGTAAATTGCAATCACTTCAGCCATAAATCTTTATCAAAAGCTCACAAGGAGCTCCACACCATGTTAGGGACAATGGGAAGTTCAAAGAAGTATAAACTTCTCCTCCAATTCTAAATGAGCTTATGTGACCCCCTACCCCATCAGTCCTTAGTACACCATGCTAAAAAAAGAGGAAAAGAGTAATACTTGGTTGATTGTGCTTATTCTGGGCAGCAGGATCTTGGCTCAACTCATTAATATAATAAGTGTTTTGTTTTTTTTTAATTGGGTGCCAGGCACTGCTACACACTAGATCACCCAGTACTGATTCACAAACAATATTTGAAATGGTTCTTTAACTTGATTACAGTGACCATTGAGATTGATTGAGCCTAATTTAAAATTGAGAATTATATATAGTTTATTACACCTAGTGGCATGTGATACATTACAAAGATGCTTATTTAGTCGCAGTTTCTTCTTACAAAAACTAATATTTTAAGATAAAAGGAATATTTATGGGTTTTCCTGCATCCTCTTCCCTTGTTTCTGTCCCTTGAGGCATGTTCAAGGCTGAGTTGTTTGTTTCAGCATTTGTATGTAATCAGTGATAAAAGAGCTAATATAAAAATTGAATCACAGTCAATTCCTTTACTATAAATGTAAGTCTGCATGTAAGAACCCAAAAAACAACTGTGTTTTGCTTCAACTATTGGATGAGAGTTTTTTGTTAATCACTTATTAAAGACATTCTAAACACCAGCAGTAGAACTGGGCTACATAGCGGATATTTGGGGAGTGGCATGTAGTGGACATATTCCAATATATTGCTCCTTTTTTTATAACTTCTCCAAAATTCGTTCACAATAGGGACAGTTACCAAATTCCCATTACACTTACAGAAGAATAAGAAATAAAGTCTGTAAGTCTTTCGTTTACAATATCACATAAATGTACTTACCTCTGTGGGTGTATCAGTTCTTTGGAAACCACCTTTAGGATGTCCATTTTAGATGACATTAGGAACCCATTTGCCTTGATCTCTGTTTTCTTTTATCTATGAAATAGGTAAAAAGAATTTGCACCTCCACCTCATGGAGTCATTGTAAGGAGTAAATGAGCTAATACCTATGAAGTGCTGACTGCTTACCTGTGGCAGTTAGTTTTCAGTAAATGGAGAGATCCACACACCACAGACCAGGTCCCTCTCTCTCTCTGCTCACACCTGGGAGACCCTTGAAGGCCCTCCTCCCTCTGCCTTCCTCTTCCCACTCAGAACTCCCCTCCTGTCTTCACATTTGAGTGCTCCAACAGGAATTTGAATGAATGAGTATACAGCTTGTATTTATTCATTTATTTGTTTATTTACTCATAGCTTTATTGAGGTATAATTGATATAAAATAAATGACACTTATTGAAGTACACGATTTGATGTTTTGATAAGTTCATGAAACTATCACCACAATCAAGATAGTGGATATAGGAGTTCCCATTATGGCTCAGTGGGTTAAGAATCCAGCATAGTGTCCACGAGGAGGCAGGTTTGATCCCTGGCCTCACTCAGTGGGGTAAGGATCTGGCGTTGCTACAAGCTTTGGCATAGGTCACAGATGCGGCTCAGATCTGGTGTTACTATTGCTGTGGTGTAGGCCTGCAGCTATCGCTCTGATTCGACCCCAGCCCAGGAATTTCCATATGCCATAGGTGTGGCCCTAAAAAGGAAAAAAAAATTATGGCAAATATACTCATCACCCCCAAATGTTACCTTGTGCCCCCATATAGGTGTAATCACTCTTTCCCCTCCCCTGGCTCCAGGCAAACATTGATTTGCTTTCATCACTATAGATTATTTTGTATTCTGTAGAGTTTTACATAAATGGAATTACACAATGTGGATTCTTCTTTTTTTTTTGGTTTGTTTTTTGTAACTTCTTGCACTCAGCATAATTATTTTGAAATCTATCTGTGTCATTGTATGTATAAATTAGATGTCCTTTTGACGGCATCATAATGAAGGTAGATTCGTTGATTACAGTAAAGGAAGAAGGCATTGAAACAATTATATTTGGATATAAGAATCTAAAACCTCTTGCATTATGGGTGTAACCATCAGTTTTGATATCATATCATATCACTAAGCCAGGAGAATCAGTGTCAGGAAAGATGACCCTCAGCAATCAAGAAAGTATCAAGTTATAGTTAGGATTTTCTATAGAAGATGTGGAAATGCAGAATATACTTTGTAGAAATTTCTTCCAAAATAACTAGAATGATTTTCAATTCTGAAATCTAAAGAAACCATTCTGAGCTACCTGGAAAACTTGCCTCACCAGAATCCTCCAAGTGTTCTGAGCAGCCAAGGCTTTACAGTGGGTCTTCCTCTTCCAGCCAGGAGAGGAGGAGCCTCTCCCTAACTCACTGAATAAATGACTCCTTTCAGGGGAAGGTGCTAAACATTCCTGGCTCCCTGGTCAGAACAGGTAGATGAATCCCTGGGTTTAGGCAGCATCTTTGCAAGCTTAATGGGGCGATAACGAGGAGAAAATGGCTTAATCTGTGTTTTGGCCTCCTTCTTGCCAAACTGGTTGGAATGAGAGAGGCTGTAACTTTGGAAAACCTAGTCATAAAATCGGATTTTTAACATGGATGTTTTTGGCAAGGATAGAGATACCCTAAAGGAGTAAGTGCCTGCCAGTTTCAGCCTTGAAAATGGACCAATTAATTAGAACAGTGAAGGTAGCAAAATAGATACAACATACACCACCTGGACAGTCTGCTTTTGTGCTGTAAGGAAAACAGATTTAAAAGAAGAGAACCCAGAAAAAAACAAAAAGGTATTTGCATGGTGGAAATGTCCTCTGGGCAGTAGCCTACCCAGATATTAAGGTGAGGGAGGCACCCTTGGAAAACAGAGCTTTCGAGACGAAGCAGCAGGGGACATTTATTAACAGCCGCCTGCCATAGCTAATAATTCTGCATCGGGCAGAAGGCTGGGCCAGATGATCTCTTAGGGTCCTTTCTCATTCAGAGATTATAAGATGCTGATATTTATAGTGCAATATTCAGAACCTATAAATTGTTCTCAGAAGGTGTGCCTTGTAATGTCTCTTTTATTTCATCAATTTTCCCCCTGGATCTTGCCTCCATTCCTCTGTTACCTCCCTGCCAACAGAGCAGGAAGAATGCATTCATAGATCCCTGAGTAACATCTGGAGGATACACATTGGCCTCTAGCCCTGGACAGATGTTCTGGGACTGTTCCTTTGGCTCCATATTTCACATGGAAATGTAACAATAACCACCTATGATGGCTCCCAGTTTCCCCACCACCAGATTCCACAGCCTGGAATTCAGACTTCTTCATCAGCTTGCCTCCACCTTGCCTCATAGTCCAAATACAGGGGGTTCAAGACTTGTTGGTGTAGGTCCTTAAGTAAACTGACTAGCCAGCAAGTATTTACTGAGCATATAATACGTGCTTACCTTTGGGTAAGGCATTAAAGGGGCACCAAGGGAAGGAGAATACACCTCCATGCCCAGGACATTTATAGCCCAGCTTTTTAAAGTGTGCATACAAAAATAGAGAAAGAAAGAAGAAGAGGAAGAGGAAGAGGAAGAAGAAGAAGAAGAAGTAGAAGCAGCAGCAGCAGTAGCCATTTACAAGTTTGTGTGTGCGCATCCAACTCTGAGTGGTGTAAGAGTTCAAAACAGGAATCCAAAAGGACTGGAAGAGTCAGGAGGCCCTTTGGCTATGAAAAGCTCTTGAACTGGGCTTTGAAGGATGGGAAGAAGGAGCAATCTAGTGGGGAAAAACAACATGAAATGGGGCATGGAGCTTTTTGCTAACTGACTCATGCTAGTTATTTAGTTATTTTTCGTAGGTACTTGTAGCCTCCAAAGTTAGAATTAGAAGGCTATGGTTCTGTTTCCCTCTAACTTGGTAGGCAGGCTTCTGTGTATTCAATTCTCTCATGCACACACAAGTTTATTAGCAGGAAGAGATGAAAACAACCACATAACCAGTGCTGTAAGCATCATGGGTCCTGTCCCTCTATCCTTGTGTGAAAACATGTACTGAAACAGATGCAGCAGAATTCTGGTGGCAGGATTCCAGTAACCTTCCAGTCTGATAAGCAAAGACATAGGACCCATTTGGATTCTTAACTGTGGGGACACCATTCCCCAAATGAAGAGAAAATTGCTCTCGCTAGATTATTGTACCTGATTTATGCAATGGCAGGGCTGCCTGTAGAACAGTGAAGAAAAAAAAAAAAGTCCCACATTTGTAGCTGCCAATTAAAAAAAAAAAAGCTTTCTAACACCAATTCTTCTAATTAACCAGCCACTGGTCATAACCAGAAATAAAGCTAAAGACCTACAGTAGGTGGCTCTGGAATCACGGTTTCTGGCTAGGGTCTTTCAAATGCTAACCACCTCCAGAGTGTATATTCCTGATTAAGGAAATACTAATCTTAATTCCCTCTAGGTTATAGATTAAAATTAAAAAACACTTGCCCAATGTGTTATCTATGCTAATGAATTTTGAAGTAAATCACAGATAATATAAATAGGTGGGAAAGATCATGGCATGGACTGCGGACAGGAGAGGATCATCAGCTGACCAATAGATGCTGCAAAAAAAGGAAACAACAGGTTGTATGGGCAGGTTTTTGGCACATAGGTAATGAGTTGGATTGCAGGCTATGTAGGTTTGAAGGGGTAGTCTGTGGATAGGGTGACTAATTTATCATCCAAAGGAGGGCTGTTTGAAGTGTAAAAAGGGACACTATTAATGATAATTCTAGGACTACAGATATAAACAGCTACTGTCCTAGGCAAACCAAGAAACATGGCCAAACTTAGTAATGGTGATTGTATTAAAGCATGGAGAAAACATGATGAAAGCTGCATCCTATGAAGACTCATGAATCAGAACCTCTGCTTTGGCTCACCTGGACACAGCAAAGTTTCCTTTGGGTGACTGGGTAGGTGAGAGGGGCTTTCTGGGAAAAACACTCCCTCTGACTGTACTTCGATTAATTACCTCTGACTTATTTATCTGTAGCTAGCATGGCACCTTACTATCTCAAGGCAACATTTCTGGAACATGTTCTGTATCCCCAAATGTTGGCTTTCCAAAATCAATTATGCAGTAGTAAGGAAACCACCTTCTTTGCTGTTTTGCTTATGCGAACTTGGGCAATTGCTTTTCTGGCCCTAAGACAGATTAGCAGCCATTTTTTGAGAAATTACTCTGTGCTGGTGAAGAGCTTTTCCCTGTGCTATCTCAATCCTCCTATAGATGCTCTGAGAAGTATGTGGGAGATAACATGACCTGTTCTCTGTAAATAAAGATTGGAGTGTCTAACCTACTTTCATACCAGTGTTTGTAAAGATAACACGAGGTGAGAAACTATCTAAAAATCAGAGAATTCCTTATCCTGGGTAGAATATCTTCACTGAGGTTCAAGGTAGAGTCCTCAAGATCCATGGTAGAATATGATGGAAGTCCCACCAAGAAGGCAATTAAGGTATATTTGTGAGCTTTGTGTCCTAAGACAATTAGGTGGTAAAAAATAGAATAATACAACTTTCTTGGTTTTTTGAAAGGAAAGATTCTGAAATGGAGGTATCCTTCCTTGGTAATGCATGGTAGAGTGATGAAATGCAAGCTGCAACTACAGACAGTGTTTGTTTGAAGGTGGATTCTGTGGTATGGTGAAAAATGCATTGGTGTGGGAGTCAGAAACCATGGATTCTAGTCTCTGCTCTGACTCTTTATGCATGTCACTTTGAGAAAAATCATAGCATGGATCTGGGTGATACCAGTCCCCACAACCTGTAACTCCAGGGAGTGGTCCATGCTGTGGATACATGTAGTCAGTAAAGGATAGAATCTCAAGCAGGACAATCAATCCCACAATAACCTTTGAGGTAGATGCTGGAGAACATGAGAATAACATTTCTGAGCCATCTTCCCTATCATCCAGCCCAAAAATCCCCCAGAGAGAGGCCCGGTGGTGGTTGTAGAGGGGCTGGGTCATTTCTTTACATAAATAGACAATTGACCAAGACTGCTATTTTTTTTTTCAACCTCCAACCTTACCACCCCTCACATTTATTCATTCTCTGAACATCTGTTTATTGCATGCCTACCACTTCCAGGCAGTTAGGTACAGTGAGTCAGACTGAAAGCAAAAATCATCCAACAGCCTCATGTGGTTTACAGTCCAGTGAAGGATAAAATGCAGTTCATCCTTATTATTCGTCGATTCCATATTTGTGACTTTGCCTACTCGCTAAAATGTATTTGTACAACCGAAATCAATATTGCGACACTTTCAAAGTCATTCACAGACTTGCACAGGGCTGTGAAAAGTTCAAGTTGCTGGAGGTGCACTTTCCCAGCTGAGTTTGAATAAAGCGATACACAGTCTTCTTTTTTAGATCTCATATATAAACAAATGTCTTTTTGCTGTCTACTTGGTGTCTTTTTTTTTTTTTTTGTCTTTTTTGCCATTTTTTAGGCCGCCCCCGCAACATATGGAGGTTCCCAGGCTAGGGGTCTAATTGGAGCCGCAGCCACCGGCCTACACCAGAGCCACAGCAACTCGGGATCCCAGCCACATCTGCGACCTGCACCACAGCTCATGGCAACGCCGGATCCTTAACCCACTGAGCAAGGCCAGAGATCGAACCTGCAACCTCATGGTTCCTAGTCGGATTCATTAACCACTGTGCCACCAAGGGAACTCCGGTGTCTCTTTTTTTACATTTTTTGTGCTTTTTTTTGGTGAATTTGCTGGGGTTTTTCCTTCTTTTTTTAATATAATATTTTTATTTTTTTCCATCATAGCTGGTTTACAGCAATCTGTCAATTTTCGACTGTACAGCATGGTGACCCAGTTATACCTACATGTATACATTCTTTTTTCTCACAGTATCATGCTCCGTCATAAGTGACTAGACATTGTTTCCTGTGCTACACAGCAGGATCTCATTGAAAGTTTTCTCCATAAGGTACATCACAGCCTTCTTACACTTAGGTGCCTTTGGAATGAATTTGCTGTTTTAAATGGCCTTAAGCACAGTACTGAAGGGCCTTCCAGTGTTCCTAAGTGCAAGAAGGTTGTGATGCACCTTATGGAGCAAACTTTCATTTAAGCCACATTTATGGTGCTGTTGGCCATGAGTTCAATATTAACGAATCAATTTTATATATATATATATGATATATATATATATATATATATATATATGATAAGGTGTCTTTAAATAGAAGGGCACATAAAACAAGATTATGTATTGATCGTTTGTCCAAAATGTTGTGACCACAGCACAGAAACCTAACCCTGCATTTTCCCTGGAAGCAATAGTTCAGTATGCACTAACTCAGTGTTTATGGCAAGCTTATAGAACAGAACTATTGCAAATAACAAGAATTAACTGTTACCCAAGGTATTTTTCAAAAGACGAAAATGAAGAAAGGATGAAGTGGTGAACGGTTACTGTTGCTATGAGGTTAGGGTGACCAGGTGAGACTTTGCTGGACAAAGGAAGATTAAGCTGAGATCTGAAAGATGAGAATGAGGGGAGCAGAAAAAGAGTGTTCTGAAGAACAGACACATCAGGGAGACTCCTCTGATAGGACAGAGAGATGGCAGGTCTTGTGGCTGGAGTGGAGGGTGAAGGTGACTGTAGTTTAAAATCAAGGTCAGAAAAATAAATAAATAAATAAATAAAATCAAGGTCAGAGAAGTGGACAAAGGTCAATCCACGCTAGGACCTACAGAGTTTTAATTTGAAAACAAAGGGGCATGATCAGATTCCATTTTGAGATCACTTTGGTGAAATATCAAGGACACTTTTGAGAGCAGAATGACTTCAGGGAGCCTGAGAGATTATTGCCAACATCCTGTAGAAAGATAGTATTTTCTTAGGACCAAAGTGTTGATGATTAGGATGGAGAGAAGCAGTTATTCATGACATACTTAGGAGACAAACTGGACGTGGCTTGGTAAGAACAGAATACAGAAAGACAATCAAGTGTTGAATTTCAAAGACCTTCCCATGGCAATACTATTATTCCAGGGAGTGGTGATTCTCTGATGATCAAGCTTTGTCCTTGAAAGAAGTATGGAACTTCCCACCCTACTTCTAGATGTAGATGTAGTTCTAGAGCAGGAACACATCCATTTGCCCACCTTATTGTGTAACTAAACGCCATTAAATCACCCTTTAATAAGTCTTTGAGACTGACTCTGCATACTTGTCTCTGATCTCTGAAGCCCTGATGGGTTACAGACTCAGGCTGTTGCTGGGGCCCAGAAAACTGGACACAGAACCTGTCTGGCTGGCATGGGGGTTAAGACCAGTGGTATAACAGTGTTACCACTTCAGTGTAAAAGAACCCTATTGGTAATTTTCCTTCAGTGATGCTGAAAATCTTTGTTTTTCTTTTTGTTTTTTCTCATAAGTGAACCCCTGACCCAACTCCAAGGGATGCCTCCCGAAGCTACCTTCTTTTATCAAAATTTCTTTATTAACAGTCTGCTTTCCTGTTTT
Organism: Phacochoerus africanus; assembly: GCF_016906955.1. Lineage (NCBI taxonomy): Eukaryota > Metazoa > Chordata > Mammalia > Artiodactyla > Suidae > Phacochoerus > Phacochoerus africanus. The sequence continues at coordinate 97,075,597 of NC_062545.1, forward strand.
GAGTATCCACACTTGAAATGAGACTCGCAGACGAGGTAGATCCTTTTTATTTGGGTTACATTCAGGTGGACTAAAGAGAATCAATAATGCCAGGAACTAGGTTGCTGTGATGGTGGTTCCCTTTCTGATTGGAACACTCTATGGCATTTCCTGTCTCTCCCATGTCATCTTACTCTTTCTATCTTTGGGGATCCCCACTCTTCAGCTGTGACACATGGAGCATTTGCAGCACAGAGCAGGAAAACACAATTCAGTGTCTCCTCCATCCAATTAAAATGTTTTACTATCTTTCCTTTTTATCTCCCCTTTGTAATTGGATTCCCAGTTTCTCAATTTTCATGGCAGCAAAGGGAGGGGGAAAATGATAGTGAGTATCTGATAAAAATAAAATGCTATGATTTAATTTCTACTGAAAAGATTCTCTCGAGCTTTAATGAGACCTTTGAAAGAGTTCCTGAGTCCCTGACCCAGTCAGATTGTGGCCCTGTGATTCCTTCTGGGTATTCAAAAATCTCTCAGAAATTCTAAGTACCATGAGATCAGAAAAATCTAAAATCACTGTCTATACAAACTGCGTGGAGAATCTGGAAGAGACAATATGTGTGGTGATGACAAGACTAGATTTTATGTGACAGCATTACCTGATTATATGAGACCTGAGGATCCTGAAACTGTAGTTCCTTGGGTGCGAGTAGAGGTGTCCTATAAGGGTGTCCTCTCCTAAGAAAGCAACTATTCATGATGAAATTTGTGCATAAATTGTTACAATTTGTCGACTGACATTACAATTTGTCCACTGACATTTCCCAATGTTGTTCTTAGGATGAAAAGGATCAATGTATGTGAAAGCCCTCTGTGTAATTCATTAATCAAAATGTGTCACTATCTTTATCATTATCATTATTGTTATTATCATGTTCCATAGTACTTGGCAGAGTCTCCTACATATATTCTTTACTAAATAAATATAGATCAGTCAATCATTGAGATAGATATTATTTAATCCATATGCACTCAAACAACAACTCTCTGACACCAAATTGGCGCCCAACAATTAATCCGGTTCTGACACTAACTACACAGAGTTATCGTAGACCCTGCAGGTTAAGGGTTCAGTCTCACAAGACGGTCTTCACTTCAGACATGTGACACAAATCCTGGGTGTCTCCAAGCATGTCTGGCTGGTTACAAATCTGAGGCTTCTTACAATCCTCTCAGGCTTTGATCATTCAGTAGAACAACTTGCAAAAGTCAGGAAACATCTATATTTATAATTACCAGGTTATTATAAAGAATACAGATAGCCAGATGAAGAGGTACATTGGGTGAGATCTAGAAAAGTCCTGACAAGCAGATATGTTGGATGCAAGGGGGAAGATTCAAATCCCAGAAATGATGTCCAAAGCATGGGGTCAGTAAGCAGTTCCATTCTGTGAAAACCCAGACAGATTGGGAAACAAAGTTGTTTGGCCAGAAAGTGAATTCCATAACTTCAGAGAACATGCTGTATCTCCACTATGCTCCTTCCTACAAGGAAGGGTAGAATTGGTTCTTGCCTTTATTCATTCATTTAAAAGTATGTGAGAAAAAAAAGAATGTATATAGGTATGTGTAACTGGGTTAACTTGCTGTACAGTAGAAAATTGACAGAACACTGTAAACCAGCTATAATGGAAAAAATAAAAATCATTATAAATGAGAAAAAAAATAAAAGTATGTTCTCTGTTATTCCAGAGAAATGGAATTTGAAAAAACAGCATCTCTCTCCTCTAACGATGAGCCTTCAGGCATCTGATGGACAAGTGGTCATAAGAGAAGCCTGGATCACATCACGCCCCATCATGCACATAATACCCTCTGCATGGCCACAAAATCTTAGCTCTGTTTCCTCAGGTATTTTTAGTTCTCAGGCAAACCTCTCCAACAAACTGTCTCTTCCAGACTTAATTTGTGAGATTGATCAATGAGAATTATCTAGCTCCTCTATTGGCCCTGCTTTCTATCATTCCATTGAAAGACACTTCTAGTTTATTTACTAAACCACCTGTGAGTTATTTCTGGGTTTGTCTTATGCGACAATTCATACATGTGTCTCCTTGACCTTGAGTGTTAATCTAGGGAAAATATTTATTAGAAAAATTGCAGTGTTAATCTAGGGAAAATATTTATTAGAAAAATTGCAGGGATATAAGAAACACGCCTCTTCAATTTTACTAAGTAATGCCAAGCTGCTCTCCAAACTGAGATGATGTTTTACATTCTCATTATCAGGAAATGAGTGTTCCCTTTGATATGCATCCTTGTCAACACTTGGAATTGGCAGATTTTAAGACATTTGCCAATATTGTGGGTGAGAAACTGCATTCACATTGCACTTCTCTGACGATAATGGTTGAACTTCTACTCACACATTTATTAAGATTTGTGTTCCCTCTTTTGTAAATTACCTTTTTATATATTTTGTTTTATTTTCCATTTGGGTGGTCTTTTTCTTATTGTACTAGTTTAAAAAATGTTTTCTGAGTATCGATCTTTTGTTATTTTTATGAGTGGCAGATTTCTCCTCTGAGTCTGAATTTTCTTTTAATGCCATCTTTTGATAAAGAGGAGTTTTGATATTTGCATAGGCATTGGTTTCCTATCCCATTCTGTCTCCTTTTTCATTGCACTCAGACCAGTTGTGTGTCTCTACCTTCCTTTTTCATGGCTAGTCACAGGATGCTAGAATACTAGTGTCAGAGGTTTTGAGTTTCATCAGTCTTCTGCTGGCCTCCTGTTCTGACTCTAGAGAAAAGGTTGGACTTGTGATATAATCGATGCTAGACTGGAGTAGTTTATAATGGGGTTTCACTGTGTTCTGCCCAACTTCTCTATGCTCATTTTGCTTTCTTGTTTTTAAAAGGTGCTGCATGTTCCCTGTCCATTTAGACTAAGATCACGTTTGGAAGGACTATCAGTTCATGGGGAAGCTTCCCTTGATCAAAAACACATGATTCAGCCTGAGGATGATATAAAGTGGGAACAAAGCCACATAATGGAAAGTGCATACATAGGTTCCAAGGCAGACTTATTATTCTTTACAGTCATGCGAGAACTTTGCAGTACACCAGGGTGGCGTATCGGGATCATTGACCATGTGGCAGGGAATGAAATTGATTCTGTTTCTTTAAAAAGGCTGCTAATGATCCCCTTTTATGCTGTTTCATGTTTTGATTGGCTGGTTGCATTCCAGCCTCCTCCTGGGGATGGATCGAAATATACCATTGGGTCCCCTTAGCAGAAGACCAGCACACCTGTTCCAGAACATGGCAAAGGTCAAGCAGAGACAGGCAGCAACAGTTGTCCTGGAGTTGCACTGGGCATTTCAATGCTCCCACATTGTGTAGTGAATGCAGCAAGGATGGGGAGACTGCGCACACATAACCTCTTTTGGTTATAGTACTCTCCTCTCTTGTGCATTTCCCCAACTGTTTCCCTTGAATTATCCAAGGTGCTGTCATCTCTAGATTGTAAAAAATTAAAAGGCAAGAAGTGGAACCTAGAAGAAGATTAAGAGAACTAAATAGGCATGACTTAGCTAAATGAAAATGCCAAGGGACCTGAAGCCAGCCATCTGTAGGTATTTTATATGCTTAGGTAATTCGGAAAAAGGCTACATCTAAATCTATCAATGGCAGGAAACAATGACTGCTTAAAATAGTATAAGAAATCAGGAGCATGCACAAGAAGCAATATTATTAATTGTTCATTGAGCATCTTTTCTGTGTCCAACCCTGCACACCAAAGAAGACTCAAGTCAAAATCAAATAAGTTACTGCCTTTGCCCTCAGGAACAAGAGAACTAAAAAGAAAAAAAACACATGTCCTTGGTTAGAGTCCTAGAGTGGACAACATGCTAAGAGCTCAGGGCAGAGAGAGATCCCTATGACCTGATGTGATCATAATTGCCAGAGAAATGTGTAAGAAATGGATTTAGAGTATATTTCTCCAAAGAAAGTAGTTATTGCTAAAAATCAACCTGGATAAAGCCCCAGAAACACATGTGTGTTACTGAGATGCACAAAACAATTTCCATTTCTGATTTCTCTGATTCCCAAGAACCCCTGTGACTCAGAGAGGGTTGCTTATAAAACAAACACACTCATAGCTCACGGTCACAGGGAGGGCATGCTCATCACTGTGAGGAGAATTCTTCAGGAAGAGGCTGCAATTCAGTCTCCAATGGCAGGACCAGCAGAACTCTGCGTGCTTGATAATTAGGAGGCTCAGTTTAATTCCAAATATCTGGGTCACAATCAATAGTGGGAGCATGAGGGGTGTATGGCTGGGCTGGTTTATGTGCTGGGTCACACATTAGACAGCTAATTGATGTGGCTTCTGGGGACGTGGCGATGCCGCTGACACGCACCACTTCCTATTACCTCTAGGCTTAATGGTTCATCTTTTGATTTCTGCCTCACTCTTGGCACAGTGTTATTTAAATAAGGCCCTGTTAAGAGATTTATTTATCACAAGGAAAAGATTTATCCAAGAAAAAAAATCTACCAAGACACAGCAGTTCCCTTTTCAGAGGTACCACAATAAGGAAGACAATAGCAATATTTTTACTGTTTAGGTCGATACAATTATAGGATGGGAGAAAGCAAGAAGCAAAAAATATAAATTTCACACTCAGTGACCTAGTAATTTGTCAGTCATTTTCTGCATTAAACCTGATGCCTTCTCTGGGACTAGAGCAGAGGATTCCAGAGAAATCACACTCTCGGCCTGGCCATGCTCCGAATTTCATACCACCTCTTTTGTTCTCCTTCTTTCTTGAGGTTTTCCTCTCTGTGTTTAATCGTATTTGTCTCTCAGTTCCTATGGCCTTCTGGTGAGAGTTTTTCTTTGGTCTTTCAAGTGGATGATACCAATTGCTGGGAAAAAAATTTTCTGTTCACCTACCAAATGAACATTTTATCTTTCTTTATTGGGAGAAAAGGGCCTAACATGGAATAGTGGAAACTCTTGACATCGATCCCTTTCCCTCTGCCAGCCCTGGGAAAGGAGGCAAATCCTAGCCTTCCTGAGTCTCAAGCCCACATCCTCTCCATTTTCCCCCTACAATAGACTCTCACCACTCTGCTGGTATGCTTTTCATTCAGCAATGAAGGCCCACTGTGTTTCTGGCCAAGCACTGAGCTTGAAAAGTATATAAAAGAGACGGAAGGGAGATTGTTCCCTCCAGGAACTTACAGTCTATATGCACAGATGGTACACAGGTAGGCATGGCACTGTGAAGGGCACGGTGGGTAGAGGATGGCTGGAGATGTAAGAGGGGCTCAGGCATGACAACTGTATCCAAACATGAGAAGGAATGTGGTGGGAAAGGGGGAGTGGATGTAATGGGGGGGCTTCAAGGAACGTGGATGGGATCAAAGCAGGGGATCATCTGGGAGGCAGACGTTAGGTCAACTAAGGAAAACTTCTTGATCCATTAAACAGAGTCTTCTGGGGAAAGAATGTGATGTGTATGAGGAACTCGTGGAGGAGTGGTGGGGGAGAGTTGCTGCCCCAGACAGGGCACGAGACTGGCCCATTCAAGTCCAAAGTTCTCTGATATGACAAGTATGTACTTGAGGGGCCTGCACATCGGTGAGGGCTGTAGTCACTAGGAAAGACCTCAAAGAAACATAAACACTAAGTTAGATCTATGTAAGAGTTGAATCAGCCAATTGTGGGGAAGATTCTTCTAGAGAAGGAATAATATATGCTCAACCTACCCTCATGCACCTTCACACACTCATTATTTCTCATAATTTTCTGCCCAAAGAACACATTTTCCTTTTTTGAGTACAGATAAAATAGTTTAAGACATGTTCATTCACCCCCCCCCCACCCCGCAAAGAGAAGGAACAAACATAAGAAGTGGAACAAATTATAGAGTTGATGCTTTTATTTTGTTCTCTTTTGTCTTTTTATTCTTCCTATTTTTCTGTCTTCCAAGAGTTTCCTGAGGATCTAGGAACCAGGACTAGTGCTGGAGATACTATTACCTACAAAGTCAGATATGCTCTCTGCCTTCACAGATTTTGCAGTCCATCAGGGGAGACAGATATTAGCCAAGTAATGTCTGAGATAATATATTTATAAATGACACCAAAGAAAATACAGTGCTGAAGGAAGTAAGAGAGAGTCCAGATCTGGGCTATGGTGGTGACAGAATATGCTTCTTTGAGGGAGGAATAGTCGAACTGAGATCCAAGGTTGAGGATGGTAACTAGATGAAAGGGATGACAGTCAAGAGGATCAAGAGGTATGGAGCAGGGGAATAAATTATTCCAGAAAGAGGAAACAATATAAGCAAAAGCAAGAGGAAGGACTACATATGAAAGGAACTAAAAGAAAATTCTAGAAAATACCAACAATTGTGTGCATCCACAATGGTAGAAAATTCAGTTTATGATTAGTGACCAGGGATACCAGGAAGGAATGGGGGTAAACTGATGAAAAGTAGAAATCTGGGGTCTTTGTAAATATTACGGTTCTGATTTTGTACAGTTCTTTGGGATGATGGGAAGGTTAGCCTTGTATTATAGGTCAGTTGTTGTACTACAGAAAATATTTATGATTGGGGTCATTGTGACCTAACTTAGCATAATTCTCTTGGAGTCCAGGCATAATTTACAGATTAAAATTGCAATCATCTTGTAATTATCCATACATGAATTATCCCAAGTGACCTGGGGTGTGAATGTTTTTTCTTTCTTCCACATTATTAAGCTTCCATAGGATGGGAAGAAGAAAACATATGAGACGTGGAGGAATCTTGGGGCTGGGTATCATTTGAGTGTGGCAGGCTTGAGTAAAGTTTGTGATTAGCGGTTTTCCTCTTACCACCTTCCAAGATTAAATATAGATCCTCAGATTTTCCAATCTTTTGTATTAGCCTACCCAGAGCTGTTTAGATGGGCTTTATTGTGAAATCTTAGAGATTTATGTTAAACAGATTAAATGAGTTGCTAGTTGTTTTTTTCTTTTCTGAGATTAAAAATATTTTTAACAAGATGAGTGGGGATTCATCCAAAAAAGATGATAAAAATCATTTGTGTTCAACTGGTCTCCCTCCATTATGAAAAAGAAGCAAAACTCTTAGCATTATGTCTAAAATATTGAGAGTATTTAAGGTAATTTTTTGGAGGAGATAGGATTGAGGTAATCTATAAAGTAAATGAATAACTGTTCTCTTTAACACCAATACTAAGTAAAAATAAAGACAAATTACCTATGCTATAACCTCACTGATTCAAGCTTATCTAAGCTATCGATGTTCTCTGGCTCACCAGTCCAATATGTTAGTATTCTATTTACCTAATCAATAGGCTTCAAAAATCCCCAGTGAATCCACAAACAGAGCTTCTAGGAATTGGGAGCAGCCTGATTTCTGAGAAAACTTGGAAAGAGGCAAGGTCTGGTTGGGCTGGTTTCTGAGCTACTGCCGGTAGCAGGGGTAGCTGTGATTCATCCTGCACTCAGCACTCTAACCATCTTGAGTGATACGTACTGTGTGGCCAACACTAGAGAAAAGCCATGGCCAAGAGAGTTTTGATGTTTGCCAGTGTCCAATTCAACAGAGCAGACAAATGTGAGCATGTCCTTGGAACCTCAGAGGGATAGCATACCTGAGCCCGGTCTAGTGGAGTCAGAGAGGTCTCCCTGCACCTCAGAGCATTTGGTTATCTGGTGGGATCAGCTTGTCAGTGCCTTAGTAAAGCAACTGCTTTGATACAAGAGGATTTCCATGGAAATGGGTGGATGAGGTGTTCACTCTCCACATGCTCTACTGGGTCTGATGTTCCACAAAAGTGTCACACTCTCCCAAAGCTCTCTGGTTTACCCCCCTTAAAACTCCAAAGGATTTTTTAGCTGAGTGTACTGGGGAGCATCCACTGGAAAACTCAAGGATGTCAGGGACGGATCACTCTTGTGGTATTTCTTTTAATATATGCTATCTTAAATGGATCATATCTTGACAGAACTGAAGAGAGACGATATTATGGAAGAAACACTTGAGGCTGACCTCATTCGAGACTCAGAGACAGGGATCCTTTACCTCCTGGCTCTATGGCCTGGGGCAGAGAAGCTCATGAATTTCTACATTAATCTCTTTTGAGTCCAAATGCTCTAACCTATAAAAGATCTCACACCTCCCTGGTGGGGAGACACTGTACTCACAGCATGGAGCCTGAAACACAGTAGGTATTCAACAAAAGACAGCTTTTATGATACTGACAATGAGTCAAATTTCACACAAGAGTAAGAGACCATCTTTTTTTGGCTGCCAGGGTAGGATGGAGAGGGGAGGTATCTGGGGATAGGGAGCACAAGACTCCTAAGTTATACTGATACAGTCAGGGCCTCCACTGGCCTCAGACAGAACACCTGGGCCCCATTCCTCTGAGTACTATTGTCTGAAATATCCTGCTCCATCTCAGGGCTCTGGGAGGCTGACCAGTGAGCTGGCCTGGTTGAGCTGCTGGAGAACAGTGAGTACAGGGTTGCCACTCAATGAAGCTAGAATAAAGGAGACCCAAGGAGGGGGTTAACACCAACCAGGGTGCTAGGGAGGAGCTGACTGCAGGACTGCAAGAGTCAGAGCAGAGAAGGCAGAGACTGAGTGGGATATGGAGTTGTCCAGAGTTGTTTTGAACACCCAAGGGGTTTTGTGATGGCTTTGACAGGGAGGCGGTGAGAGCCGTGTAGATAGATTTAGTCTTGGACTACATTACAATACACCCAAAGTATAGCTGTGCTCAGCATGCTATGATTTTCAGTGCTCAAAACGCCCAGAAATATAGGTGTGTGGGTCCTCCCATTTGTCCCTCACCTTTTTCAATCTCCATTTATAAATCTGTGCAATAGGAATGACATTATTGGGTTTAAGAGATTTTACTAGGACTAAATGAGATAATTGGTATAGAACACTTTGTTTCTTATTATAGGTGACTGTTATTATGACTACAATTATTTTTGGGGCCACATCTGTGGCATTTGTAAGTTCCTGGGCCAGGGATCAAATGTTTGCCACAGCAATGACAACATCAGACCTTTAACCACTAGGCCACTAGGGAACTCCAGGGATTATTTTATTTTCAACAATCATCATTGTATAGGGTTGCTGGTTAAACAGCAAAGCCCATTCAACAGCCTTTTATCCTAGCTACAGAATTTCTCTAGAGTATGACTGTATACCATTCATTGATGTGGAAAGTGGTTGACTCTGAGACAGACCTGAGGCCATAGCCAGAGGGAATAAAATTGAGGCCAAAAGTCTGGGAGCAAAGAGACCAAGAGACAGATGTTAAGAGTGGTGCCAAAGTGAGGGGTCTGGATCCAGGTCCTCAAACCTGTCTGACTGTACTAGAATTATCTGGGGAATTTTTAAAAAATTACAGACCTGCTGTATCAGAATCTCTGTGTTGTGTCTGGGGCAAACATTTTTTAAAGTTCCCTAAGTGATTGGGATGACTAGCCAGGTGCCAGAAGCCATCAGCCCTGCATGATCACCTGTTTGGGGCCTTGGATCTGGTCATCAGTTGGATGGCAACAGCACAAAAAGCACTGGAATGAAGCAGAGGAATGATGGGACAGGCTTCATTGGCCTAGGGATTTGCATCATTTGCTTAATTCTAGAAATGTTGGGGCTATGGTTCAGGCCTTTCGAGAGGATGGGTCCACAGGTATGAGGGAAGGAAGGTGGTAGTTAGGAGAGGAGCCTGGAGGAACTGCTGAGGCTGGAAGCCAGGATGGGTAGGTTTTCTCTTCTCTCACTCTCAGACCTTCTCTCCTGAGGAAGTGGCTTGGGACACACTTTTTTTTCAGCTGCTAACAGGATAGGGTAAGAAAACAGAGCTTGAAGGGGAAAATGTGGTAGAATTAGAAGAGAAAGGAAAAATCAGTGTGTGGATTTGGGTTCTTCTCTCCTTCACCTGACCTCCTCTGCTGCTACAGGGGAGTGAGGAGAAGCTGCAGGTGTCCCAAGGGGAGTGACTGCTCCTGGGCCTAGGTTTTCAGGAGGCCAAGGAAGAGACCAGCGGGGGACGGCAGGGGGTGGGAGGGATGCTAAGAGGATCCCTGAGAAAGTTCTTTTTATACCTTTGTGAAAGTCTCGGACCCTGCCTCATCTCATGAGACTCCCAGAAAGCCCCTAGCTCTCAGGCACAGCCTCTGGTAATCACAACACACATACACAAAGTCTCCTTGGAGACAGAGCAAAGTTCAGGAATCAGTTCAGATGAACAGGTGAGGGCCATATAATTCCCCAATCAAGGTAGTTGATTGTGCATGTCTTCAATTTAAGAAGAAATTAAAAATAAACTCTGAAGGAGAGAGATTAGTTGTTTATCCTTTGTCCCAATGAAGTTCCAAAATGATAATCCCACATTAAATTCCCCAATTTTTGCCAGAGGGACTGAGTTGCAGTGAATGATATGCTACGAAAATGGAAGAAACAATAGAAATAAATTTTGTTTCTGGGGCCAAAGCCTGACGGCCCCCACAGGCCACTCTGATGGGGCTATTCCTTCTTGGAGGCAATGCCTTCCGGGGTCTGGGTTCCAATGAAGTTCTGTGAATGTTGCTGAGAATCCCGAGACTCAGTGTCCCACCAGAGGACATAATGAAACACTATGTCATAAAACCTGACTTGGTTCAAGTAACCTTTCTTTCCCCATAATTTAATTTATAACATCTGACCATGACGGCACGACAGAGAAAAGAGGGTGGACTTCAAATACTGGGTCGAAACTCAACTTCTAGCTCTGCGAGTTATGTGGCCTGGGGCAAGTTAACAAACATCTAACACATGGACATGAAGGACACTGGCCACCTAGAGTCTTGGAGAGAATCAGATGGGATGACCCACAGGAAGCCATCTTTTAGCATCTTAAGGGCGATCCTGCTGCACAGACCCCTCTGGATCCCAAGTTTTCAGCTGCTTGTTTATATTTCTCTCAAGTCCCCTGGATCTTTCTGCACATGGTGGTCACAGGGGGATCTACGGAAAATACCGTCTAAGCTAGAGGGTGAGCAGACCAGCATTGTGAGCTAGAGGAGAGCTCTCTTGTAGGGCCAGTTTGAGCTGGATGGGTGAGTGGGCAGAGGTGAAGATAGGCTGGAAAGACTGGTCAGAGTTAGGCTGTGAGTCAGAGACAGGAGGCGGCCGGCTGTCTTTGAGTGCTGCCTCCAAAGCGGCTCCCCAGGCAGTGCCCCCCACCCCCACTGAATCAGCTGGTTAATGTCTAACTCTTTGGAGTGAGTCCATGCATTGCGGAGACCTCACAGCGAGGCCTCCCTGGGGGAGATGAGAAGAGGGCATCTCTTCTCATGGACAGGACTGGGCTGCACACCTCTATGCCCTCCGCTCTCGGGATGCACCTCTGTGATCAGGTGCTTATCTCCAGGTGTTTGCCTGAAGGGAGGTCATGAAAAATCAACACCAATCAGGGCAGTTTCCTTGGAAGCTGAAATTATCTCTCAGGCGTCTCAGAGCAGGTGCAGGGCTATTTTGGGCCAGCAATCACTGTGTGCAGAGGAGGGAGCATCGCCTCTCCTCACAAGGCAGCAGCCTGGAGAGAGCCAATTACGGCAGGCGGGCGGCTTCCAGCTCCTTCTGTCTGTGTCTCCGAAAAAGGCAGAACGTCCTGGCGCGGGTTCCTCCTTCGACCGCCGGGAAGGGCTTCCCTCCAATTGATGAAATGAGAGGGGCTCAGCTTCCTGGTCTGAAATGCTGTCCCCACCTGCAGGATCAAGTTCACATCTCTTAGCTTGGAATCCAAGGCGTTCTTTCTTCAAATGCACATGCAATCTCTCAGAATCTTTGCCTGGATGCCTCCTGTGTTCCTCACCAAACCAGACCATCCACGCCTGTCAGGAGATGCCTTCATTTTAACCCAGATATGCTGAAGCTGCCTCCGGATCTCTGCCCTGGCTGCCTTCTGCCTCCTCCCTTCTCCATTAGCCCACCTCCATCAGAGTTCCACTTTCCCAGGACTCCTTCATCATCCACATGCACTTCCTCCCCATTGCCATCCCAGCCCAGAGCTCTCTCCCCTTCAGCTCTGCCCTTGTTGGAACCACAGGACCCAATGATGGTGCATCTGTGTGCACTTCTCAACTGGCAGTGGAGGCTTCCACCCCCTGAAAACCAGAAAGTGGCTTCAAGTTTTCCTGCTTCTTCATGAACCCCATGTTACCTAGGACAAAAGTGTAGGTACTGAATTCAACTCCTATCTCACCTAATTCCCCAACTTTCTGCAGAGCCTCACTCATCTCCCTTCAGCCCTCAAAATCTCAAGGCTGTCAAATCAGTGATGCCAGTTACATACCAGCGAACATCCCAGAGTTTGGGAATCACTGTCTTCTAAAAGCAGGTTCATCTTGTGTCTCCCAACAGTCCTCTGAGGACAATGATAGGGTGTGTCTTAGGTGCACTTCCTCACACCTACTTCCGGCCAGCCCACAGAGAGAGTGGGTGTCACCATGGCTTTTGCTCCACTAAAGGCTCTCCAGCTGGTGATCTGGTTTCCAAGGAAGGGAAACACTTGCACTGTAAACTGATTTATTAAAATACATGCCCACCATTCTTGTCTTTTAGAAGCCAACAATCTAAAAATATGCCACAAAAAGAAAGGGCGCACAGACAATGAAAAGACAAGAACTGGGAGCAGACAGTATCTAAAAATACCAGGGCTCTGAACAGAAAAGGGTGGTTTTATAGTGTCACACATTGAAAGCTGGCCCAAAGCAGTACAATCAGCCTCCCTCTCTCTCCCTCCCTCTCTCTCCCTCTCTCTCCCTCTCTCTCCCTCTCTCTCTATCTCTCTCACTCTCGCTCTCACTCTCGCTCTCTCTTTCCTGCTCTCTCTCTCCTACCTCCCTCTCTCCCCCTCCTCTCTCTCTCTCTCTCCTTCTCTCTACCCTCCTCCCCTTTCCTCCTTCTCTCTCTCCCTGCCACCCCTAATTTCTTCACTTTTTACTCTATTCACTTATTGCCTTAGAATATTTAAACCTTAAAAAAGTCAAAAGAGAATGCAATGGACAGCAAGCACCCACGACCACCACTGCTTGTTCTCTGGGTGGCACACCATCTCAGTCCTGTCAGATCACTAAGATGAAAGGCCTCTCTTTCCTCTGTATTTTGTGCTCTCTTGATGCAGTGCTGGTGGAGTTGCCCTGGATTGTGGTCATTGTGTGTGTGGTTTCCATCCACCATTAGACTATAAATCCCTTTACAGAAGGGATTGTGTCTCATCTTCAGCAGCCACAGGACACAGGGCAAAGTTTGCAGCAAAAGAAGGTGTTTTTGCCCAAGAAATAAGTGTGCAATTATTTGGAACCATGATTCTCTCCAGGGCTTGACAGCCTGTGGACACGCTGATATTAATAACCACATCTTTGTCCCACACAGCTCCCACCTCCACAAGCAGACCGTCTGTCACATACTGATTCTATCTGAGTCAGGGATGAAGGAGGCGGCATCTCTACAACTTTGTCTAATGGAATTGCAGGCAGACCCTAACACAAGAAACACATGGGACAGATTAAAACTTCTGGCTTTGGCAGAAGCTCCTTTGCTGTATGAAAAGGCTCTAAAGCAATGAGGGGCCAAGGCTCTGTGCCTGAACCCCAGAGGCCATCTCAGGAGTGAAAAACAGTCAATCCAAGCGTGGCCCTGGAAGCCCACCCCCCTCTAACCAGGGCTGCTCTGTGTCTCCCAGTTTCACAGTCTGGGACTTTATGCAGGATTTTGTTTAAAGAACAGTTTCCCACTAATTAGAAAATAAACCAATAGGTTACAACAAAGTTTCTTAATCACTGCTCCCTAGAACAAAGTGTGTGCTCATGTTCACCTCCTCCCCAGGGTACCCCTTGACTGATGTCCCCAGAACTGCACTAGACCACTGGCCCCTGGGCAATAGAACAGGAGCTGAGAGAGTGTGGCTACCAGTTCCCTTTGCTGACCATGGAACTGCAGCAAGTTGACTTTCCTCTCCCCCTACTCCCACCCCCACAGACTTCAGGGCCCTCCTGTACCCTCCCCCCTTCCAAGACTTTATCAATCCACTTCGTTATCACCAGTGAATAAGCACATGTGAGAATGACCTATGTCCCTGAACTCAGAGATGAAGGCCCTGTGACCACAGCCAGTCAGAGTGACCTGCCCAACGATGCTGTTAGAAGGTGGCAGGGGAAACTTATTCTCCTTTGAGGCTTTGCAAGACAAAATTTCACAAGTTGAAAAGGTCACACTGAAAGGAACCATGGATATCAGAAAGTTCTGGGCATCAGGCACTTCCAGGTAAGGCCATATTCTGTCAGAAACAGAGAGGGTGGTTCTTCTGCAAGGGTGCTCAGCAGGGATGCAAAGCCATCACTGCAGAAACTCATTTTTCTGCAAAACTGACATCTCTTTTGATAGTTTCAACCAAATGAAAGTGGCCTTAAACTCCAAGAGAAATATTTAACTCAACTTTTCCCCAGTTTATCTGCCTTAGGTATGTACAGGACACTGTGCTGCAGCTGCCCCCCGCCCCCCGCAGCTGGAGACAGAGATGCTATGGGGACCAGAGCTTGCCCGTGTGGCCCCAGCTTGATAGCATGCCTGTGAATGGAATCCACTCAGCCCTGGCACTTTTCTGCCTCTCACAGCAATTCCTGTCTCCCTCTCCCGCCTCCTCCTCTCCCCCCTCCCAATCAAAAGTGTTATATTGCCCAAACCCCATTTCACAGCAATGTTGTTTTATAGGGCCCCTCCAAAATACTTTGAATAGTCCCTTTTTATCGCTTCCATTTTCTGAAAACTCCAGCTGCTCCTCTGAAACCATCCAAATCTAATTAACCGCATAAGCTGAAGTTAGGGAGAGTGGCTCACTTCGGGTCCTTAGCATACCCATTCAGGCCTTCTTTCAATATGGGCACAAAACCAGGAATTTCTAATAATTGTATCTATGGGCCTGGAAAGGGGAAAAAAAAAAGAAAAGAAAAGAAAAGAAAAGAAAAAGGAAAAGAAAGAAAGAAAGCTGCTAATAAGTAGGTCTGTGAAAGCCCGAGATCAGCACCTCGCCTGAACTTGGCAGCCCGGCCCCAAGAAACTCGGAGACAAAGCCACCGGGGATCTAAACAGCTTAGCCTCCTGACTCAAATCTTGTGAGAACAGACCCGGCTGTGAATAGAGATCTGAGTCTCAGCGCTAAATGGTCCCAAGCTCAGACGCATTGAAATGTCTTCTCACAGAATTGGAAAAGAAGCGGGCCAGGAAAGTTTGCGGAATGTCAATAAGGCTGTGCTGAGAAGTGGAAGATGAAGAAATTCAGAGGTTTGCTCCTGAATGACACGGATTAAGACAAAAGCAGGGTGTTGGGTCTCTGCCAGGTGGAGCTGATGAGAGGGACCCTGCTGCTGGGGGAGGGGTCAGGGATGGGAACTACCTGGGCCTGGACCATGCTGGGTTGGGGGCCTTGGGAAGTCACCTAGCTGCTACCTTAACAGATAAGAAGAGGCAGTGACTGGGCAGGGGCTGCAGTATTCTCCCCGGAGCCCCAGCTCCCTGCCTCCCTCCCCCTGCCTCTGGAGAAGGGCCTTCTTCACCATCACGACAGTGCCCCCCAACTTTACCAAAAGAAACCATGTATAAATAAATATTTGTGTCCATTTTCCCAGACCTATTTCAAACACCAGTACCTCCCAGAGCCTTCTCCAGTCCTCAGTGCTGTTCCCACCCTGTCCACTCCTTCCTCACAGCAGACCTTTTACTTCCTGCTCTAGTTGTCTGATTCCAGAGGGCTTGGACTGCACTGTCTACTTCTGGTATGCCCCCACCATTCCTCATGCTTAGGATGTCATTAATAAACATTGTTTGAATAGACACATGACTAACCCAAACTAGGCCTGAAATTCAGCTCTGATAACTCTTAGAACAATTCAAAATTTCACCATACTGTGCTTAAAGGCTCTTCCAGATGGTCATTTGGTTTACTTATTTTGATTATTGTAGGGGGAAGAAGTGAAAGAAGAGCAAGAGAGTTGTTTTTCTGTAGTAGTGGTATGCTGAAGGTGGCCAAATTATAAGGAAAATAAACTTATGCATGTATATATGTGTATATATGCGTGTATACAAATGTTTATGTATATTCATACATATATGGAATGGAAGCGAATGTGTTTACAACAGAGCAATTATCATAAGAAAGAAAACAGTTTTATTCTGGCAAGAAGTTGATGGACTATCTTATAAAGAAGAACTGTAGGCTTTTATAAGGGGTATAGATCAGGCAGCACACAATTTAGAGTAGTGCTTGGCATCTAGCAAGCACATGTTTTGTTCATTTTTACTATCAATGTTGTCTCGAGTTATTTTTCTAGTAGTGGGGATGGGTTTTCTCTTAGGAATAAGAATTCACGCACAGGGCCTCACTCATCACCTTTTACGGAGAAGGACGAAAGTACCCTCTCCAGTCACATCTTGGCTCTTGGTGACAGTGATCTGAAGCCCAGTTGTAGCCCAGGTGTGAAGAGTGACGGAACTGGAACAGAGTGAATCACGGCTGTTTTAAGCCATAGATTCCTCTCCAAATTAAACCACAGGTGGGTAAATAAGTCAGGGCCGTCTCTGATTGGGTGAGATGTGCAGAGGCCCTGCCTCACTTCCCCTCCCTCCTGCTCTCCCCTCCAAGCCCCTCAAGCCCTGGCAGCCCCCAGGGGGCTCACATGCTTCCTAGCTCAGAGGACTACCATGCAAAACCTCTGCTTTCCTCTAGTGCAAAGTGTTACAGAGTTAGAGGAAAAATTCCAGGTCCAGGTCCCAGTTCTGCCTTTTAATAGCTGTGGCCTTGGAAGATCACTTTCCTGGAATAATCTCATTAATCTGGCCTAGAAAATAGTTATTATAAGTACTTCTTACTTTACATACAAACAATGTGCATCCCTGTTCTCATGGATCTTAAAGGATACCAAACACAAAATGTAAGACATGACCATAAGTCTTCTTGGTCTTTGTGGGCTTCATTATTTAAAGAAGAAATGGAGGATTCAAGACATTGAGTGTTGTGACCAGGTCGCCTACAGCACCCATCTCATTGTTCTTCCCCCATCTCACCTGGTGACACTCTTGCCAAAGAAGAGGCAAGATCTATCTTTTGGAGGTCATGATCATTGACTGTAGAGCCAAAAGGATTAAGTTTAAGTCTCAGTTCCTTCACCTGGATTATAATAAGTACTATATGTCTTAGCTATTATTAATATTATTACAGTTATTTTTGCTTTTAATTGTCCAATTAATAAATGGTCCAACTTGTCAGTTTAGGGCTGCAAGTGGGACAAATTATCCCATAAACAGACAAAGTACATATATCCAAGCAAAACAAATGCACCAAAAAAAAAAAAAAGGGAAGAAGTCAACTTCAATAAACTTTGATTTATAATCAGAAAGTTCCCACTGAGGTATATAGAATGATTGGCCAATGAGGACAATACCACAGAGAATGCTACCCAATATTTTGTAATAGTCTTTGTGGGAAAAGAATCTGAGAGAGAATGGATATGTGTATATGTACGACTGATCATTTTGTTGTGTGGTAGAAATTATCTCAACCTTGTACATCAACTATGCTACAATAAAACTTAAAAAAAGAAAATTCCACCAGTAGGGGTAGAGTGAGCATAACTATATTGTTTAGTGCTTTCTTTCCAAAGGACTTACTGTGAAACAGCTTGTACCCTGGAGAAGAGGACAGAGCACAGCTGCCTCTATATCAGGAGTCTACACCCGGGACCCTGGCTTCCTCAGCTGAGCTGCTCTGGATCCCCGCACTCAGTAGCCACAGCAGTCACCATTACACCGACCTTTCTGGGCTTAGTCATCCACTTCCCCCAGGGACCTCCCTTTGGCCCCTTCCACATTCTTCTCCTCCCTTCAGTCTCCTCCCCAGCATGTGCCAGAGGCAGGGGTGGGCAGGGACAGAGACCAGCCACAGAAAAGCTTTGTGATGAGGCCAGACTCAGCTGTGTCCATTCAAATGCTACCAAATGGACCAAGTAATCATAAGGACAAAGAACAAATGTAGCTCATGTTGAGGACCTCTCTGTCATTACATCATCTATAGCAAAGACAGCTGAAATATGCAAGCTAGATGTCAGCAAGCTGTGAGCTAGAGAGTTGTCACTTTATACCTTCCTCTTCAGAATACTTCTGCTTCCTTTAGTGCCTTCCTCTTTCCTGCCCACTAGCTGTCCTCTGGCTGTCCAGGGTAACTAGCTGCAGCCTTCTGCCCAGGATGCCCCATATCCCTTTTCAGCCAGGAGACCCCACAGAAACTGAGACCAAATGTTTTGTCTCTTGCTTTCCTACCTCCACACGTGTGTACCTGGCTTGTCTCTTTCATTATTAACAGAATTGTCTCGACTAGTATCTGGTGGAATATTTATCAATACAAAAGCTGCTTCGAGATTCCATCCACTTCATTAGAGTGGTCTATGCACTTCAGAATGGAAAGAATGGAACTGAGTTCATAGGCAAATGTAGAATGTTTGGCCAAATGCTGGGCCAGTGAGTGGGAGGCTCTGTGTGAGGAAAAGGAGTAAAATCAGTCAGAATCACAGTTCCATTTGGCAGAGGGGCAGGGAATGGGTCATCCAGCAGCATGTAAAAAAACAAGGAGTGTCTTTGGATGTTTTTTACTGTGTTTTCTATCTTGGATGTGTAGCTTTGGGTTTTAAGTTTTGGATTAGAGGAAATTAGAACTTTGAAGGATTTGAGAGATTTAGTAATCCTTATTTTCCAGATGCAAAAGCAAAAACCTAGGAAAGGAAAATGACTTGACCAAGATCCCACAGCAAGATGGTGGCCGATGTGTTTTAGAAAAATTAGCAAGATTTCACAAACACAAAATGAAACAAAGTTTAGGAATAGGTTGTGGGGAGAATGCACTCCCTTGCTTCAACGTATTCTTCTCATTGATTTGGGGTTCTCAGAAAACAGCCGAATCTGGCATGAAAACTGCATGCGAAGAAATGGCATCCTTAGACATGACAGTGATAGAGTGGTAGCACCTGTCACTCATTGATCATCAGGTCGATTCAGCTGATCTGATTATCTAGGTGATACCCCCCCCATCACCACTCTATGTGTCCCTCCCCAAAGCCAATCTTTCCTGACACAGGAGGACCATTCTTTGGTCAGGAGTAGACAAGTAGCTATGCTCCCCAGCTAGAACCTCCAAATAAGCTCTTAATATCCGTTTGCAAGAGAACAGAGGTAGCCAAGTTTCCAAGACTCCAGATGCATCCAAATGACATGCTACATGTGGAAATCTGCCTTTCTTAATTTTTTTTAATAATAAGATAACTTTTTAAAGTTAAGAATTACCTTCTTTCCAATTTAAATGACAAACTGACTAATCAGTGAGCAAGCAGTCTGGAACATCCCATCACCCTGTGGTTTGACATTTTAGTGACTCTGTGACCTTGCAAAGGTTGCTCTCCTAGTGATGTGCTAGAGCTGGCTCATACCAAGCCAAGAATGTTCATCTTTCTCAAACTCCAGTTTTAGTAACTTCATGTTGTTAGCTTGAAATTAGCCATGATGAAAGTATTTACACCAAGGAAATCAGCAATGCTTCAAATAAGAGCTTTTTTTTTTTTTTTTCTTAGCTAAGCTATTTCATCAGCTTTCTCTTTTCACAGGGTGACTACTTACTCTGCTGTCAGAGGTCATTTTGTTTCAACTTACTTATGGCTCCTGAGTTGAGGAATTATAATCAAAGAAAAGTGGCAGGTCTTTATTTAGAGAAAGAGAGAAAGATACTCTAAAGGCATAATGCTCTTTTTGACTAATCAATGGCAAATCTTGAGCTGGCTGGTTGACACATTAGATGGGAAATATCTAGGTGGCTGTGATCCTTCATGTCCCCTTCTTGCTCTGTGCTACGTCATTCTTTTTTTTTTTTTGGTCTTTTTGCCTTTTCTAGGGCTGCTCTCGAGGCATATGGAGATTCCCAGGCTAGGGGTCTAATCAGAGCTGTAGCCACCGGCCTACGCTACAGCCACTGCAACTCAGGATCCAAGCCACATCTACAACCTACACCACAGCTCATGGCAACACCGGATCTTTCACCCACTGAGCAAGGCCAGGGATTGAACCCACAACCTCATGGTTCCCAGTCAGATTCGTTAACCACTGAGCCACGACGGGAACTCCAATGCACTGCATCATTCTTCATTCCTGCTGTGGGGATCCGGGAGGTCAGGGACAACAGATACATCCTTGGAGCTAGTTTGTATTGGGATGGTGGGAGAGACACACTCCAATGCTGCCCCATAACCTGAAAAAAAAAAGGCACTGATGAATTTTTGCTGGTCTCCTATGCATTGCTAATGGGCAAGGCTTCCCCAAAGAATACTACCCTAGGCATATAGCTATGCATTTCCTTTGATTATATACTTTGGCTTGCTACTGTTGAGTTTTGTTGTAGTTGGGAGTGTGGGAGGGAAAAGAGAATACTTAAAATAATAGCCTCATCCTTGCTGACCAAAAGCTAAAAAACCTTGGTCTATTAGATTCATTGTTAGCCTTTTGCTGTGTCTCTGCCACCAGGAGTCAGATTGAGATGTGGGTGGAATTGATGAGCTTCTGTAGCAAGATTTGAGGAAGGATTCATAGAATATTTCCTGTCACATTAGGCCCATGGCTTTATAATGTTGTTTCCCTTGTTAAGAAGTTGGAAAGTTGGGTCTATTATCACTATTTAACAATCTATGAAACTGCACAAATGCTAAGTCCAGGAAGGTTTGGGCCACCAGTGCTGACGTCAGAAAGGAAAGTCCACTTAGACAAAGGACAGGTGTAAAGAGCCAGTGGAAAGGGCTTAAGACAAACCTCAGATTCCTTCTCAGTTTTGCTTTGATTTGTCTTAATTCCTTGTTCCTCTCACATCAATGAGAATTGGTCCTATTGGATATTGAAAGGTTTAAAATGACAAGAAAACCCAATAAATACCAAAGATTTTAATCATCCAATTAAATTAAATTTGTCTTAAAATTTTTTGGCTATTCAACAGTAGAATGGCAGCCCTTAAGAAAAGATGAGTTCCTATCATCTTCAGCAAAGAAGAAACTGGATGACAACTTGGGTCTTTAGGATGTTGTAATGGGCGTTCCTGAATTAAACAAATGACTAAAACCAGCTCAGCTGAGAGAGGCTATGATGCTCTGTCAGGTGGTGGCACTTGTCCTGTGTGGGTTTCAGTCAACATGGGAAGAACAAATGAAGGAAAGCTATCTCTGCTCACTTTTCCCTGTCTGTATCCTCTCCCCACATTTTACAAAGGAAGGCCTGATTGCTTAGAGCAGAAAGATGGGGACAATTCAGTCTCTGATGAAGACAATTTCTAGCTTTCTCTTCCAGGATCCTTCTACCTACCCACTCCTTTCTGGGGTTCAAAAAGTTTACTTGTTTTCTTCTGTCTATGTTAGGAAGTCATCTTTCAAACTAGCCTGTAAACATGATTTAGTGTGACACCCAACTCTGGTGCATTTGCATTTTAAAGGAGGTTATTAGAAAAATGTAAGGCTTAATCCAAAGAGATATTTAATAATTTATTTAAATGTATTATATTTGATTTATAATGTTCTATCCATTTCTGCTATACAGGAAAGTGACCCGGTCCTACATATATATACATTATTTTTCTCATATTATCTTCTACCATATTCTATCACAAGTGATTGGATATAGTTCTCTATGCTATATAGCAGGACCTTATTGCTCATCCATTCTAAATGTAATAGTTTGCATCTACTAACTCCAAACTCCCAGTCCCTCCCCCTTGGCAACCACAAGTCTGTTCTCCATGTCTGTGAGTCTGTTTCTGTTTTATGGATAGGGTCATCTGTGCCATATATTAGATTCCACATATAAGTAATAACATATGATATTTGTCTTTCTCTTTATGACTTAGTTTTCTTAGAATCTTTATTTTCCTCCTTCTTGCTGCAAATGTCATTATTTTGTTCTTTTTTTATGGCTGAGTAGTATTCTATGTGTATATGTACCACATCTTAATCCACTCATCTGTTGATAGACATTTAGGTTGTTTCCATGTTTTGGCTATTGTGAATAGTGCTGCAATACACATCTTTTTGAATGAAAAATTTTTCTGGACATATGCCCAAGAGTGGGATTTGCTAGATCATATGCTAGTTCTATATTTAGTTTTCTGAGAAAACTCCATACTGTTTTCCATAGCGATTGTACCAATTTACATTCCCACCAACAGTGTGGGAGGTTTCCCTTTTCTCCACACCCTCTCCAGCATTTTTTATTTGTAGACTTAATTAATGATGGCCATTCTGACTGGTGTGAGGAGGTACCTCATTGCAGTTTTGATTTGCACTTCTCCAATATTTAGTGATGTCGAACATTTTTTCATGTGCCTGTTGGCCATCCATATGTCTTTTTTTTTTTTTTGGAAAAATGTCTATTTAGGTCTTCTGACCATTTTTCAATTGGATTGTTTGTTTTTCTTCTGTTGAGTTGTATGAGTTGTTTGTATATTTTGTAGATCAAGCTCTTGTTAGCTGCATTGTTTGCAACTGTTTTCTCCCATTCTGTAGGTTTTCTTTTTCTTTTCTTTACAGTTTCCTTTGCTGTGCAAAAGCTTGTAAGTTTGACTAGGTCCAATTGGTTTATTTTTGTTTTTATTTCCATTGCCTTGGGAGACTGATCTAAGAAAACATTTGTACGGTTGATGTCAGAGAATGTACAATTAATAGCGAAATCTTAAGGATCCAAGATAATTATTTTATATACAGACAGGTTGGCTGAAAGATAGGGTTCCAGTAAACTAAGATTAATTTTACATATATATATATATATATATGTACATTTGTTTTATGCTAGAATCATTGTTCTAGAGCATTGATCACAGTGTTTTAATTTAATCTATTTTAACAGTAAAAGCAAAGCTATGAGTGTGTGTGTGTGTGTACATATGTCTTATATATGGACTTGCTTTAGATCATGTTTTCATGGTTAAATACCTACCACACAACAGGCACAGGGCTAACTTCTGTCACAAGGGGAAGACCAGAAGACATAAGGCCTCTGTGGGAAGCTTACGGGCCAGTGCCTATACCTTGTAAAAGGCCTGACCAGAATCAAATCCAAGACTCCTGATAACAATTACAGCATTCTCTATACTATGTGATAGTAATTCCCCAGGAAGTTATAAAAAATAGCAAAAATGTGTATTGGTAGATCTTTCCCCAAGAGATACACCTGGATCAGGCTGGATCTTTGGTAAAACTCTATGAACTAAGAATAGCTAAGGCTCTAAGCAAAACCATTTTCTCTGATTGGCCCAGAGGAAGTGAATGATGCTTTCTCCATCTTTTCCTTCCCTGTTCTTGACTCACATTCTTTCCCCAAATCAGAGGAGGGACTCTGCTAGGAAACACACAGGGGAGAACAATGGGGTCAGTTACCTTCATGAAAAGGGCTGAGCACACGGGGAAGCCCCCTCTTCAACTACTCCCTCAAAGACCCTGTTTCCTTTGCCTCCCATCCCCGAGAAACCCCAAGGAGAATCAGCAAAGGGGAAAGATTCAAGGGAGCCTTAGGAAAGAGAGCTGGTGAAGAAGCGAATACAGGCAACTCTGTCATCTGCTCTGAGGGAGAGGAGGCTGGTGAGCTTGGAGGCCTGTTTTTCCCTTAACAGATGCAAGAAAAGAGAAGGAAAAGGTCAGAGATAAATGCAGCCCTCACTTTGTTCTGCATATTCAAAAGAACTTCTCTAAAGAAAGACCCAAAATATATGTGTGTTCACTCAACCTTTTCCTGTCAGGCACAGGGTTCCAGATATGGAAATGGCACGGTAGCCACCCATGCAGTGTTTGCAGGGCTGTGCAGTAGCAGTGCTCACAAGCCAGCCCCCACCCCCCCAAAAAGAGTACCCTTCATGTGAGACCCCTCAGTCAGGCTGCAGAAAGGGGAACTTGGAAACAGCATAGGATTTTGAGAAATCACTCCCAGAAAGGAGGAAAAAGTTCCCAGGGAGAAAGCTGGGGAGGGGTGGGGGAGGGGAGGCCAGAACACTGTCTTCACAGGAGGCTGAAACTGGAAACAGTGCAGGACCTCATCGTGGCTGACATCCCCGCTCATAATCAGAAATTCCTTTCGATTATGTGGGGAAAGTCTCTTTGCATTGTCAGCCAAGATGCCCCTGTGAAGAAATAGCATGAAATGAGTCTCAGAAATGTCAGCATGGGAATGAGATCCAATTGCCAGTGGCCAGGTTGGGGAAGACAGACCAGAGAGATGGGATGGAGGGAATAGTGTGTCGTCTGCAAAGCGAAACACCCTCAAAGGTAAAAGGACTCTTCGGCAGTACAAACGCCCATTATCTCATTATTAACCCCCAAGTTTTAATCTTGTAGCCTGGAGATACCTCTTTTTTTTTTGCATGTATTAAATTTTTTTCTATTTCCCCAATACATTATTTTTTTTTCTACTGTACAGCATGGTGACCAAGTTACACATACATGTATACATTCTTTTTTCTCACATTATCATGCTCTGTCATAAGTGACTAGATTATTCACAATATCCAAGACATGGAAACAACCCAAATGTCCATTGACAGATGATTGGGTTAGGAAGATGTGATATATATGCACAGTGGAATACTACTCAGCCATAAAAAAGAACAAAATAATGCCACTTGCAACAACATGGATGGAACTAGAGACTCTCATCCTGAGTGAAGTAAGTCAGAAAGAGAAAGACAAATATCATATGATATCACTTATATCTAGAATCTAATATAGAGAAATACCTCTTCAACCTGTTTCTAAAACTAAGGACTCAACCTGCCTTTTCAATCGTAATTCCCTTCTGTTCACCGAACTAGACTCTCTACCACTCTTCAAACATGCCTGGGACTTTCATACTATACCTCTCACCCATTTCTCCAAATCTTAGAGTATTTGAAAGATTGTTCCAAATTCCACCTTCCTGATGTTGTCAACTGCAATTAAGGCTCTTTTCATACAAATCTTACCAAGCCATGCTCTATATTAATCTCAACTATTTATCATCATCATCATAGCTAATATTTATTGAGCCTCAGCACTATACTAAACTAATTTAACCCTTTTATAACTTATTTCTTGGATTAACAGTGATGTTATTTAGTCCTTTTCAGAGAAACAAATGGAGGCTTAGCTTGATCACATGACTTATCTGTAATTACACATATAGGCAGAGTCTGCATACAAATCTATCTTTCTGACTTGCAATGCTCTGCTCTTTATCCTCATGCTTTTCTGTTTCCTGTCATGTTTCCTTGCTATCTACCTACTGAGGAGGAATTGATGAATGCCCATTTTGCAGATCTCACCCAGAGAAGATGTTCAATTACAAATGATAGATGCCTTTGTGTCTATTTTCTTTACTCAAGGCATATGTCCCAAGTAGTAAAATCTCCACTGCTGCTTTACAAGTAAATTCACAGATGCACATGAATATTGGAATACAGTTTTCAAAAGGACAAGAGGTACGATTTTCTGACACACAGTTAGCAAGTTTTCTTGAAAAGATTGGAAGAGTATGACTTTCTCAGATAAGACTTTAGGAACTAGAGATTCTAAAATTATCTCAAGGTGAACAATTAACTTCTACTAAATAACGAAATTTCTACATTATAATCATAGACAGGGCTGGAGATAACTCTAAGAGCATCTAACACCACTGATTTTTTGTTATCGGTGGGAAATCCAAAGTGTGAACTAAGGATGGACCGTCTTCTTGGTCACTTAGGTAATGTCAGAACCAACAGTGCTGAAGTGTGAAGGCTAGAAAAGATCAACCCACAAAGGAAACATGGGACACTGGTAGAATTTAGTGCTTCTCAAATTTTAGTGTGGATACATATCAAGAAGGGGTCATATTAATATGCAAATTCTGATTCAGCAAGCCCAGGGTAGGCCTGCATTTCTGCCCAGCTCCCAGGGCACATCTGTTCTAATTATCCATGAATTGACTATCCCCTGGAAGAGGGATCTAATTGAGGGCAGCACTGTCCAATGGAAATATAATTGGAGCCATCTATGTCATTAAAAATTTTCTAGTGCCGACATATAAGAAAGTTAAAAATAATAAAATTAAATTTAATTATAATTTATTGAATCTAATTATTTATTAAAATCCAGGATGTAGCTCAAATTTACAGCACAACTTGGACTCATCAGATTTCAAATGTTCTATAGACACACCTGGCTAGTGGCTACCAGATTAGATAGAATGACTCCAGACCACACTTCTGTCCTTGTTGACTGTTTTGTGGAGTCTATTTCATTTCTCATCTTGAAACACAACTAGACCAGCTCATCCCTCAAAGCAGGCTCATTTCTCTGGATGCCCTATGACATCCTTCCCAAGATTTACTAATTGATTTCTACTGGCCCCAACTTCTTACAAGGAGAAAAGAGCCTTTCCCACCACTTGACATGTTTACATATTCAGCTCCAAGCTCTCTAGTTCTTGAACCAGCTATGACATTAGATCAGGTGAGTTCCAAGCTTTTTCTTCTCCCAGGAGTCTGTGATTTTATTCAACATTAGCTACAGTCACCTTCTCAGCATCCCCTTTTTCTTCAATGCATACAGTTCTTATATCCTTCCCTCATCTCCCCTCTTAAACACTCATTAGTCACCTGCCTCCTCCCTCTGGAGCCAATTTCAGGCAACTCTTAAATTTAGAGACTTAAGTGGAACACTGGAGTCTGATAGAGGACGCTCCTATTCCTACATGCCCTGAGAATTCTGTCTCATGTTTATATAGTGCCCTAAGAAAAATGGCCCATGATCAAATTATTAAGTGTATAAAGAAGAGTATAGAGTGTAGCAGTTAAGTGCACAGGCTCTGTGATCAGACAGCCTGTGATCAAATACCGGGTCAGCAGGGGAGCAAATGTAAATTCTGTAAGCTTAAATTCTGTAAGCTTCATATAGCTATGCGATTCGATGAGATAACCCAAGTAAAGGAGTTAAGACTGTGCCCCTGTAGATGGGTGCTCAATATGTGGTAGGTGACTAGAAAAGGTGGAATTTCTTAAATTGAGAGAAGGGAACCCAATTCTTACAGAAGTAGTACTATGGCTCATTGGGACTGCAAATATTTGGGGCTCTGCCTAATTTAGAGCAAAACGATTTCTCTTTTACGCTAAACATTCAATCACTTTCATCTCAAGACCTCATTTCAGAAGCATTTCTCTTCTAATCCTATTGCTGGTTTCTTTCTCATGACCTCACTACCTGGCACTCATTGGAGATCTTCACCTGGCTTTTTAAGTGCCTGTCAAGTGCAGGTCATCTCAGAGAGCCTCATGCATAGGTCTCCTGAGTGACAGTCCTGTCCTCGTACTGCCTGAAGTCACCTGGCGCAGTTTGCAAATAAACAACTTCTCCCTTGAGTAAAAGAACAAATAGTTCATAATTGGCAATCTGCATAATGAGTGGTGCATCTATGCAAATATAACATTTGGAATACTCTATTAATATCTCAGCTGTGATGTCTTGGGCCACCCCTTCCCATGATAAAGAGCCAGAGCCAAATATTTTCCAGCTCCCCTTGAGGTGAGAGGAGAGTTTGACAAGCTGTTTTCACCTTGGGCTTCCAATTAGAAAGCAGACCACCAGAGTTGGAAGGGATCTCAGAGTCTGTTCAACCCCTACCCACTCACCTCTCACATTAAGGATGAGGAGTCAGAATCCAGAGACAGCTAGAGGACTGCCATGTTGTTCCTAAGCAGTTAGTGGTCACAAGCCAGTGTACAACTCCCAGCCTCAGCCCTCCCTGAGATGCTAACACCTGATCAACATCATACCGGCTGTCAGGCTTTTGCTGGGAAAATTCACAGCTGCACTGTGTGCAACTGTCTCTGGCTCTCTCTCCCCTGCTATCCCTTTCTCTTGATTAAACTCTTCTTGCTGATCTGGATGTCAAACCTAGAGAACTAACTTCTAGAACTGCAGAATAGAGGACTGGGAGATTCAAGCATCTAGTCCCAAACAAAGTGGCCAGTTGTGAGTTAATCAAAAGGTACAACCCCTGGGCTGGGATGAGCCCTTTGCTTTGGAAATAGAGAGACTCTTGAACACATACACACACACACACACACATAAAACCTCAGCACTGGGGGCATGCAGGACAGGCTCTGTGAGCAATCCATGAGCACATGTTTTTAACCCCTGCCCTTTTAACCCATAGTCTCCAGCCAATCTTAGGCAGCCTCACTACTTCCATTATGTTCTTCCCCATATCTAGTAGCTCCATCTAACAAGCAGAAACACCTGTCCACATACCTGCTGGCCAGAGCAGAGTGGGAAACTATAGCCATGGACAAAGCAGCAGGCCATTAACCACTGCCCAAGCTGGAAGAGTGAGAGTGTGGTTCTGAGAGGTTTGGGCTACAACCTGGCAAGGACACTAACCAGCCTTATATTCTCTATCTTTCTTAAGGCACAGGGCAAACAGCAACTCCTCTGTGACACATTTTTTGGACTTGACCTTACTACTCAGGTTTAATTAACAGCCCCTCCTCTTGGTCCAACTTGTACAAAACACCCTTTTCCTTTGTACAATTTCTGCTTTGCTGAGCTGTTCACATGTCTCTCTTCCAGGATAGATTATGAATCTCTTTGTCTCCTGAAGCCCTGAGCACTCTCCACAGTGTCTGCCCAGGCACATGCTCAGACAAAAGGAGTAAACTAAGTCATAAAAACCTCTGCAGTCTCCAATGTCCAGATGAGGGAAATGAGGTAGTTGGATGTTCTCAAGATAACTCTATGATTCTAAGATATTATTGAGAACACAGCAGGTGTGCAAATTCTGCAAGGAGTTACTAAGAATTAAGGGAGGCATGAAACCTGAGTCTAGTTGGAAAGAAAAACACATTCAGTAAAAAAAAGATCATTTCAGGCTAAACTTGCTCGCTATTGTTGATGCAACAGACATTCAGAGAAAAGAGAGATCACTGCCAGGTGGGATGTATAAAGATGGTTCTCAATGGAAGTAGGTGGGCACAGGGTGGGAGCACCCTAAGAGGGAAAGATACCAGAGCAACCCACAGCATCATTCGGGGGCCAGGTGTACCAGCCAGTTATCTGCAGAAGGGGAATGGCAACCTCATCCTGATTTCTAAACATCCATTAAGGAAGAGACATTTACAACTAGATTTTTGGTTCTTTTCTCTTGCTCATACCTTTAGCTTCTCCTTCCTACTCATTTTTCCCCCTAAAAATGAGTCCTATCTTAATAAAACATTTTGTCACTCATGTTATCCTTTCAAAATATTTCTTTGCCTCCTAACCCCTTGGATTTACATCGCTGGCTCCCCTGAATGAATGACCCCCCTCCACCATGTGCTAATATTACTCTCTAAGGGCCTCCAAAACATCTATAATTGCCAAACCTCAAAGCTCTTTCTTATTGGAGCTATTGACTACAGCCCGCCTTTCTTGAAATGTCTCCTCCTGTTACCATAGTCTTTTCAACAGCTTCAGCACAAACTTCCTTCTCTTTTTTACTGTGTTCTCTTTCCTAAATACAAATATTCTCCCAAAACACTGAAAGCACCTACCTTCAGTTTGATGATTACATATTTTCATTTAACATTGTCTTCTACCCAGATGACATGCAAATTCCTGATAACTAACTGCAAGTCCTATTTTAAGCTTTGTACACTAGCTTCCAACTGCCCACTAAACTCTCAGCCTAGAGTCCTAGCAACTCCTCAAAACCAAGGCCTAAAACTCAACTCTTCCTATTTGCTCTTAACCTAGCTCTTCCCCCACCCCAACATTCCTCCCTTCCCCACATTTCCTTCTGCAACCACATTTATTTCCTTTTATTTTTATTAAAGTATAGTTGATTTACAATGCTGTGCCAATTTCTGCTGTACAATAGTGATATTAAATACACACACACACACACACACACACACACACATTCTTTTTCTCATATTATCTTCCTTATGGTCTATCCCAAGAGTTTGGATATAATTCCCTGTGATATACAGCAGGACTTCATTGCTTATCCATTCTAAATGTAATAGCTGGCATCTATTATCTCTAAATTCCCAGTCCATCCCACTCTCTCCCCTCTCCCCCTCGGAAACCACATGTCTGTTCTCTACATCTGTGAATCTGTTTCTGTTTTGTAGATAGGTTCATTCATGCCATATTTTAGATTCCACATATAAGAAATATCATGTGATATTTGTCTTTCTCTTTCTGACTTAGTTCACTTAGTATGAGAATCTCTATGTCCATAAATTTTGGTGCAAATGGCATTATTTCTTTCTTTTTTATGGTGAGTAATATTCCATAGGATATATGTACTACATCTTCTATATGCATTCCTCTGTCAATGGATATTTAGATTGCTTCCATATCTTGGCTACTGTAAATAATACTACTATGTATACTTTTGAATGATAGTTATTTCAAATCTTAAGCTTTATAAATTCTCCCTCTTCAGCATCTCAGATTCCTCTTCTTTCC
This sequence comes from Phacochoerus africanus, assembly GCF_016906955.1. Lineage (NCBI taxonomy): Eukaryota > Metazoa > Chordata > Mammalia > Artiodactyla > Suidae > Phacochoerus > Phacochoerus africanus. Next base: position 97,106,191 of record NC_062545.1, read on the forward strand.
ATTTCATGTGTCCTCCCTTTTGTTTGGCTCTTTTCTCTTCCTAGACACCCGCCCTGTCACTCTCACTTTCAATCCATACAAAACTGCCAGATGCACATTTTCTATGCTATGGCTCTAAATATTCCTCTTCTCTGGATGAACGCTTTCCATGAATCTCCTTTTCCTACAGAACTTGAAAGAAACCCTGGCCTGAGCATACAAACCTCTGTCTTCTGTGGTCCCAGCTTCTGGCTTTACCTCCCACCACTTCCTTCTCAACCTCCAATCATGGAGATCCTGACTGTTTTCCAAAGGCATCCTATGAATTTCCATCTCTGTGACTTTCTCAAGCTCATCTGTCTTCCTGAAATATTCTTCCCCCTGCCATGACCATAAAAAATGTCCCAATCCTTCAAAATTGCTGTGAAATTGCCATTTCCTTCTTGAACCCAGAAACTAGTATAATATCTCTCTCTTTGTTTCTTGCCTCAGTCTCTTAGCTATTTTACTTTGAATTTACAATTCTTTATCTGTGGGCTCAAAACTAGACAGTAATCTCCTAAGGCTAGGATCTAAGTCTTCGTTGTTCCTAAATTCTCTGAAGAATTAACATTGCCTTAACAATTCTCATTAAAAGGGAATTAAATTGAACTGAACTGAACTGAATTACTGATAAAAATTTCTGATGACAGCTTCCTTATTCCTCATCTCCAGAGTAAAATCTTTGGAGAACTACTTCTTGAGAAGAATCTATGATCTACAGTGCAGTTAACTTGAACTTGGTTGGGCATCCTCTCTATCTGGTGAAAACTGACTTTAAAGACTTCAGTAGTTTTTTTCTTTAAAACTCTGAGATAAAATAATGAAAGCAGCCAAGACATGGAAACAACCTAAATGTCCATCGACAAAGGAGTGGATAAAGAAGATGTGGATCTTCTTTACACAATGGAATATAACTCAGCCATTAAAAGGAAATAAATAATGGCATTTCCAGCAACATGGATGGACCTAGAAATTATCATGCTAAGAGAAGTTAGTCAGACAGTGAGACACCAACCTCACATGCTATCAGTTACATGTGGAATCTTAAAAAGGACACAATGAACTTCTTTTCAGAACAGATACTGACTCACAGACTTTGAAAAACTTATGTTTTCCAAATGAGACAGGTTGGGGGGTAGGGGATGCACTGGGGGTTTGGGATGAAAATGCTATAATTGGGTCATGATGATCATTGTACAACTATAAATGTAATAAAATTCATTGAGTAATTTAAAAAATGATAGAAGTAGGTGATTCAGCAGGTGGCTGGGGTTAGACATTGATTTCTTGAATTCTTATTTATTCTTGTATATACAGCCACATTTATGGGCTGACATTTTACAGATGCTCTTTGGGAGGTAAAAATTTAGATAATAATGTGGTTCTGGCTTTCAAGTTTAAGATCTCTATGAAACTCTATAAGAAGAGGGTCCACATCATTTTTTAACCAAGTTTTCCACAGAGCCTGGAAAACAGCGTGCAATACACTCTTATGGATGAATCTGATGGGGATATGATACCTGACCACAGAGCTAATGAACTTAAAATCCAAGGAAGCAAATATTCAAACAAAAACACAAGATAGAAAAGTGACTGCATCATGTTAATCCTTGAATTCTCTAGCCTACCATTCTCATCTAGTGCCTAGAATAACCCAGATGGGCCCATTAGAGATGGAATAACTGTAGATGTTATGCAATATAAACTTCCACCTGGCACAGGATCTGTCCTTGATAAATGCCCTCCAGGTTCTACTTAAATTCCCTCAAAAATAGTAAGCTCACTGACATCTTCATTGTTGGACAGCTCTCCATGTTAAAAAGCCACTTCCTATATTGAGCCAAAAGCTGGCTTCTTGTAAATTCCACCCACTTGTCCTAATTCTGCCTCCAGTGTAACATGGTGACAATCTATTTTCTCTCCCATGTGAAGGCCTTTTCCATGTCTGAAGACAGCTATCATGTCTCTAACAGGTGAACTATTCTCCATTCCCTGCCCCGATTCTCTCAGCCATTCTTCCTGTGACCTGTTTTCAAAGTCATTCTTCACAATCATGACCCTCCTCTGAATGTGCTACAAATATGCTGTCCACTGCATATGTATCTAAAATGTGATTCCCAGCCCTGAATATAATTCTTTACTTATCCTCTTTTCAAATTGTTATCTTCTACAATCTAAGCCCCGTCCCTCTCTTAAGGAGGCCTAAGAGCACACCACATTTTATTGAGGCTTCATAATTGCTTGCTTATACCTAGTGTAGGATTATGTTAAAGCATCATGCCCATTTTAGAGAAAACCCTCCCCACCACGTCTCTTATCCTCTAATTTTGCAATTATCCCAGGACTTGACCATGGACAAAAAAGAATGTTAAGCAGGTACTCCATTTTACACATGAACTTGTAGTAGTACTCTGGTAGATAGGGAAAGGAGCACTCCACTAACTGGCTAGGAGACCATGTGTAAATCACTTTCCATCTCGCCTGCCAAATGGCATAGTAACTCCCACTTCACCTTCCTCACCAGAGTCACATAAGGCTCAAAGAAGTTAGTTAGATTTGAAAAATTGAATTAGAGACTCATGTAGAAATTATCAAAATGATTCATTCTCCAGTGAATTCCCAGTGCCTTGCAACTATCTCTCAGTGGCTGTCATTATACTCTCCAGGCCCCTTGCCTCCTCTGGTGGCAATGAAGGTTAACCTTATTCAGTAGTGTAGTGCCCAGGAAAAGAACAAGATCAGCCCTTACTAACTGTGTGACCATGATAACCCATTTAACTTTATGGAAATTGTCAATGTCCTCCAGCCAAAGGCCACCAGGAACACACTTGTAGTTGAATTTGTTGGGGTTATTACCCTTTGCAGCATTGTGAGGAAGTCTTCTCAGTAATGGGGTGGTAAAAAGAAACATTTGTAGAATTTGGGCCTTTTGGGGTGACTTGAGCTAGGGTCCAAGGAAATGCAGATCTTCTCTGGACTGGATGCTATAAGAAAGTGAGGAAAAGTCTATGACTGTGTATTTCAATAAATCTCATGTACTTTGAGAACAAGGAAAAATCTACAACCAGTAAACAAGTAGATGTCATTCATTTTACCCAAGAAAGAGTTTGTTTTGTTTTGTTTTGTTTTGTTTTTGGTATTTGTGAGTGGCCTTTTTTTGGTCTATATTTAGACAAAATTATAAAGTGCCCTTGCTTTGTCTCATTTTATCATTGTCTCAGAATAACCTTGTCTGAGGTTAGTATTCTGTAAGATTGTTTATGTCCATCAGGAAAATAACATGACTTAACTGTGAGTGCCAGGCCAGCTTTTAGATGTCAGAGGCTGCTCTTTTTTTCTTTCTCAAAATCAATTTAACTATTTGTTAACTTCCTTGAATCTCAGTTGCCTCTTCTAGGAAACAGAAATAATACCTCTTCACCATTGTGATTAGGTGCCACAAGTGTTCACATTTGCGGAAATGCTCTGTCAACTCTAGGTTGTTGGATAACTACAGAGCTACCTTGCTCAGCTTTGGGTTATGACCTGTAGATATTCCTGAGTTTTCATAGTCCCTGTTAAGCTATCACACCCTAAGCTTTATAACTTGAGTCTTCTGAGGCAGCTGCTCTTGAACTCTCCTAACCCTCTCTCCATAGAGGAAGCCAGCCAGTTTCTGCTCCTCTCAGACAGTGAATTATTTCCTCCACCACCTAGGGCTGATATCTCTGGTGGGGCAGAACCAGCAGGCTAAGTTCTTCTTATCATGTAATATTGCTGTATAGGGATGCTTGGCACATATTTGCTTAATAAATAATTACACTCTTAAAATCAAAATATCATTGGATGTTAGATTTGGTAGACACTAGATATACTCTTGACCAAGCCTCTCACTTTATAGTTGAGGAAGTTAAAGATCAGGAAAGGAAATACCTCCTGAGTATTTTTCTATGGTCTCTTGACCACAGTCATCCAAAACTACATAAGCCACAAAGACACAGGACTGGATCTGATATATTTTCTCTGCCTTTAGATCCTGACCTGAGCCAGTTGAGGGACTCAATATTTGAGCCCTCAGTTGAGGAAGTCAATACTTTATTTTTTTCTTTATCAATGAGTTTGGGGCATAGATTTTAGGGATCCCATCATGTGGACTATAAACTCCTTAAGTGCTGGAGACAAATGTGATTCCAACTCAATTCAGATAACATTTGGGAGTAAGTCTTGTTTTCAGTGCTAGGGATATAGAGCAGAATTAAACAGAGGATCTACCTTCAAAGAACTTGTACTTTTAAGGGAAATACAGTACATTGCAGAATATTTTGAGTAGTATAATGTGTGTCAAGGACAGTGGGATTTCATTCTACATGAAGGTATGGGGGAAGACTTCAGGCAAAAGTCATTTATGCTAGAGTTCATCTATCTGGTGTGGTCTGTAATACACTAGCTGCCATGGTGTATCTCCCAGATTCTCCACAGTGCTTGACTCTCTCCACCTCACTTTTGCAACCTGTACACTAAATGATTACCTATCCTGTATCATTAGAAAGAACCATATGCCCTGATGGGTTGGAATGAGGTTAAATTAGGTGGCTTTCGTCCCTGAAATATTTGTATTTTAGGTCTAATCTCTTTGTAAAGAACTTATGAAAGTTCTAGACACTTTATAGGCAATACTTCTAATTGATTAAATGACACCAAATTTTTCAGATGTTGCTTTTGTATACTTCATATAGCTCTTTTGAAAAGAGCTGCTAGATAACCTTTTTTTTTCCCTATGGCTATGGCAGTCTTGTATAATACTTGGCAGAGGAAGAGTTTAGATTAGAACTGCAAAAACCTTTAAAATTGTTTAGTCCAATGACCACAAACAGTTTTAATCTTAAGAAAGAACTCTATGTGGTTGTTAATGGCTTTTTAAGTGCTGTATTGAAAAGGATTCTGGGTCTAGTTTAGTAAGAAATAGTGCCATGATCTACTAGCACTATGTGCCATAAGTGTAGACTACCTGGTTTCATTTGCACTACACATTTAACTTCCCGAATGTATTCCAATACCTAAATGTGACAGAAAAGCAAATTAAAAACTAAAAAGGAAAGTGATTTGCCTAAGGTCACACAATGGGTCATTGAGAAAAGTAGGACCAAGACCCAGGTCTCCCAATTCCAAGTTTATTGTTTTCCTCATAACCCCATGCAGCTCCCAGGAGCACCTGGGAGGTTCTGTGCTGAACATCTGTGGAAAGTAGAAGAAACTGGCCCACTGCATATTAAAATAGCCCAGCTCCAGGTGTATTACACAGTGACTATATGGAAGCAACTTTAGCCGACAGGGATTCAAAACTCCATCCAGCTCATAGAATCCCAGAGGCTAAGAGTTGAAATCGGCTTAGCAGTCATCCAGTAAAACCATAAAACCAGTGCAGAAGTCTTCTCTATAGCTTCCCTTATGGTCTAAACCAACCTTTAGCTTAGACAAGATTTCTATTTATTACACTCCCACCTCCCTTGCCTTCTCTACCCCCCCACCTTCTGGGACTCCTTTTATAGGCCTTTGGTGTTCATATACTCGTGATGCTCTTGAGCCAATTTAGACCTTCAACCTAGGCTTCTTTTTATCCCAGGTTGTTCCAGAATACAAACTGTGTAAATCATTATCGCTGCTGGAGGTTGTAGAAGAAAAATATGGAAAAGTATCCTCAGATGGCTGAGCTGGGCTTAATTTTGGGGGGCTTACTTCCTCTACTTCTGGGCCCATCTCTCCGCTTCCCTTCCTTCCTGCAGCCCCCAAAGGACCACTGACAGTGAGGTGAGGTGAGAAGGGTGAATGAGGTTAATCTGAGCTTCGTTTGCAGGATGAGTTTGAGGAAAAGGACCAATATCAAGGGTAAGTTCCCAGAAAAATGAACAAGTTTAGAGAGACAGGGAGAGCTTCTAGGTTGAACAGAGGTGGAAAAGAATTTCTTTTATATATAAGATATGCTAACAGAGACACTACTCAAGAAGTAGAGATTGGATGTTACACTTGTTTGGAAAAAAGAGACCTGAAACCAGAAGCCTTTGCACATTTTCTTAAACCACTGGGCAATGACCCAGTGCATGAGAGAAGGATTGAGAGTATAAGGGAGCCTCAGAGACCCTCTCCTCTGCTGCCTCTGATGCGCTGGCTCCACCTCCAGTAGTGGATTTCACCTTCAAAATGAGCAGGATGGAACCCTCCCAGAATCAGCCAGGGAATTCAGGAACAAATCTTTCTCTTGTAAAGTGAAGGGATCAGAAACTTTGCTCTCTAAAGGGCTTCATGGCTCTAGGTTTTCCTGTGATTCTCAGTGGGAATCAGCCCACAGACTTCACAAAGGAAACATCCCTCACTTTCATGGGACTACCTGTAATGCCCTAAAGTCACCCCCCAACTTGCCTTGGCCTGTGTCTGAGTTAAAAGATGGATTGAAGATGGACTCTTAGGTACTGCTGCCCTCTGCTGGGTGGTATGTAGCCAACTGCCCTCACAAGGCTCTCTGTCCACCCACTAGCTGTGCAGCCACTGCCCCTGCTTGCCCTATGGTGACAAGTCTTGCACCTCGTGTTCAAGTGGAAAACCCCAAGGAAACTGAGGACCCTGGAAGGTGTGTGTACATGTGTGTTGGGATGAGATGGACATGTTGGGGGTAAACCCAAATAGCCAGTTGTCCTCAATTAAACGTGAGAGTTCCCTTGTGACCTTCACTGTGGTCTCACTCAGCTGAAAACCATGTGCTAGGTATCAGCAGGATGGCACCTTTCAGCAAAGATGACCAGGGCAAGCTTTGCCTGGCTTTTGTGATGGGTAAGCTAAAGCACAGAAGCAAAATGGGAGCAACTTGATGGCAGGGGAACATCAGGATATTGTAATTGTTCTCCTCGGAGATGAAAAGGGAAACCGAAAAACATCTGCAGTCTGAAATCTGCTCCGATGTGCTAAGTGGGCCAAGAAACCTGCAACCACGGAATGGGGCTAATTTACTGCTCTAATCACCAGCATCCAATCTGAAGCCAGACATTATCTTAAAGTACACACCAGTTCCAGGTGGTGCACAGTAAATGTTTGATTAGTGCTACCAAATCCCCTGCAAATTGATAACGCTTCCAATTGCGCAGGAATCCCGGGCTGAGGCTGGCACTACATTCTAGCTGTTTGCCTCTGGGTCACAACCTTCCTAAGAGACACAGCCATGTCCCTCTTCCCAGGGTGCTGAGATGCTGGGTTTAAACAGGCAAAAAACAAAAAGGAACCCAGCAGGGGCAAGGAGAGATGAATTTAGTGGATGAGGAAGAAACAGATTGTTTCCAGTGAGGCTTGAAAGTGGCATAGAGGAGGAGTGGGAGATTAAAAACCTGGAAAGTATCCAAACTGTGCCCTCTGTCCTATATTTTATATATGACCCATCCTCACATAATCGCACATGGTTGCCATGGTTCCCATTTTGCAGATGAGAGAACTGAGCAGACCATCCAAGGGACTCACCCTAGATACCTTAGCTAGAAAAATATAAACGTGAAATCTAGACCAGGGCTGACCTAAAAGCCTTCAACGTAAATGGCACCAGAGGAACTGGGGTTCAAATATACTGCTTCAGATGTTAGAATGCTTCAGGGATTGCACAGAAAAACGAGAATATGTCAGTCCATGGAATCAGAAAGGATGGGAATAAATCCACTTGTGCAGCTGAGGCTTTCACTGAGAACTTGCCACATCCCCAGGACTAAATTAAGTGCTGGAGTGAAGCAGAAGTTACAGCGCCTGCTCTCAAGGGGCTTAGGGTCTACTGGAAGGAGAGGAGATTGGCCCAGAAAAAAAAAAAAGAGGTGCTGTAGGGTTCAGAGTTGAGAGCTGCATGAACAAAGGATAATTCAAGTCAGCAGAGAAAAGAGCATAAGCCAAATTGTGGAGGTGAAATTGATGGTGGTGAGTTATTCTGGGGTAAATGAGGAGGCCCAGAAGAGGAGTAACATCTGTCTAGCTGGAGTTGGTTCAAAAACTGCAGCTGGAAATTACTTCGGGCTGTTTTTTTAAAACCCAAACTGAAGGGTCAAATGTTTCATGGAAATTTCATATCCAAAACCGGTAGATGGGAGGGGAGAGGATAATAAAAAATAAGGGGAGAACTGGAGCAGAGTGAGGGTTGGTGACAAGGAACTCGGCTTTTAAGACACCTGGAGTCAGAGCTGTTTCCTGTAGTATCTTCTAGAATTCCAAGACCTCAGGAGGGTTTTGGAAAATGAGGGTCAACCACAGCCTTAAAGTCTGAAGGCACATGGCACCACCTAATGGACCCAAGTGTTGCCTCTGTACCTGGGTTCCCCCATCACTGCTCACTTCATTGGGGCACGACCTGGAAAGGCTCACTTCCTATGTAACAGCAGTGGGTGCAGCTGTATTAACAGATACGTTGAGTCTTGCTAAGAATACCTAACCCTAGATTCCCCCTTCATTCAACAACTGCTAAAATTCCTGCTTTCAGAAGCCGAACAGCACTGTGGTCGAGAACAGGGCCCCTGGTTTAGGCTGGGATTTGAGTATCTGCAGCAAGACCAACAGACTGCAGGACCTTGAGCTCCTTGCTTGCCTGCCTGAAGCCTTGGTTTTCTCAACCACAGAATTAGAATGGAGATGGTACCTACCTCCCAGTGATAATGTGAAGGTTGGTGGCAATTACGCACACAAACCACTTAGCACATAATCAGGAACATGGTGAGTGGATTGTAATTGTTCAATCTGAATTGTTCTATATGAACCTTCTCTGAATATTAACTTACTCTCCCTCCAGACCTGGGGTTCAGATGGTTTCTGGAATGCTCTTTTCGGAATCACTATTTTACTCTAAACTGGTCCTAGCTCACTTGCTATTTCTTTCATGGGACCATCCCTGAGAATCTACACATTGAGTCATCTCTTTCCATAAGAATTTTGCTGTATCTCCCTTAGAACTTCTTTTCTTGTATTACAGTCATTTAGGCCCACATTTTTGTTCCCGTCTTACAAGGATGAGCTTCCTGTATCAATCAAAAGAAGCATGGCTGTACCGCAGCATCAATGATCAGCAAGCGTTTTAACAGGAAAGGCTTTTGTCTCCCTCATCTGTCAGCTGAGGGAGTCAATTTATGGTAGTCACTAAGGGGCCAGGTTAATGGGGCAGCCATTACCTCTCACTTTGCTGGTCACCGTGCATAAAGAGAATTCTATGCATAAAGAAGGTCTCACACCAGCACAAAACTGCTCCGGCCTGGAAGTAACACCCAGGACTTCTTGCCACAACTTATTAACAAATCAATCACATGTCCTGCCCCCAACCCAAGGAAGCAGCCAATGCAAACCCCTCTTCCCTGTATCTCCTTCCCACCCCAGGGCAAAGAGAACCAAATATTGGTGAGAATAAGTGATGACTGCCATAGCCCTGGATTGCCAAGGAACTCTCTATTCTACTTCGCACCACACCATGTATCTATCCAGCAGTGTGCCTTATATAATAAATGCATGGTAGAATCTTTATACAAATAACTGAATGGATATATTAGTTCATAAGTATGTTCTTTCTCTCAATAAAGATCAATGCTTTAGATAAGAAATCTCTTCTACTGGTACAAATTTCACATATCCTTGGGGCAAGTCAGAGGTACATATTTGTATACAGGGCAGAATTTTATTTCCGTCTTATTCACACTCTGATTTTTTTCACACTATGTGTTTTTAAATATAAAAAGTTGTACAAATTAATATGACAATCATCAGTAACTGAGAAGGATTGTTTGCCCTCAGGAAACTGACTCACACATGAAATAGCATCTACACCTGATGTAGCTGGAAGATAATCTACAGCTACTTGCAGAAAATGCATAAAGCAGGGCCATAGTGACAATTGCAGGGACTGCAAAATAAATGGTTTCCTTGAGGTCAGATTATAGGGGAAGAAGGTCATTTTGACCTGATTCTTAAAGATGGCATGTAGCTTGGGAAGGCTCAGAGCAGGAAAAAGTCCTGGATCTTCTGAAGCTCGCCTCGTTCATATTTTAAAGAAACCATGAACCTGAAATGAGATCTTACTTTTTAACAGAAAGAGAGCAAATTCACTCCTTAACTCTTGGCAACAAAATCTGTTATAATTATTTGAGAGCTTCTCCTGTTCCTTCCTGGTACTTGGGGCCACTCTGGACAGCTTGCTTCAATGCACCAAAGCTGGGAGTGCATAAGGTGCATGATTTTTGTATATTGGGATACAGAAATCTCTAACCCTTCATCTCCAACATCTCCCCTCGTATTCCCCAAGAGAACATGAAAAATAGGAATTCCATCCATGTTTCTCATTCCAGATGCTAGCTAGAAAGAAGAGCATCTTGGTATCTGGATGCAGACGAGATGCAAATTACAAACTTCTCCATTGTAGTCTATGAATGAGGGGCATAAAGGCCACAGGTGCACTTGTGTGTTTGAGTATGATAGGACTCTAAAGCCAAGGGATTCTAATACTTCCAAATGTGGGTTGGCTCCTTCAAAGAAGGCATGCTGATTCACTAGAAGCTTCTAATGAAGATTTTAAAATATTAAATAAATAAATAAGGGAAGACAGAAGTAAAATATGTCTATACCTAAGTATATGCATAGAAATAGACACAGTAATCTGGCATGGATGAGAACAAGAGTTAAGCCTCTGAGAAGAAAAACCTTTTGATTTCAAATAATTTTGATGGAAATCTTCCTAAAATATCTGATCCAAATGTGAGCCTTGGTAAATAGAAGAAAGTGGCCATCCTAAAACTAATTACTGCTGATAAGCTTGAAGTTTCTGACCAATCATTGATGGCTTGGGAAGCTTGTAACTTGAGTAGTGGAATGGGGTATGTTCAAACTTATGAGAAAGACTTGCATTTTATTTCCTTGACTAAAATTTTATATTGGGTTGATGTTTTATAATTTTTGTTCTCAGAAATATGGGTTACAGATTTTATCTTCATCATTTTTTTTCTTTCCTTTTTTCTTTTCATTTTCTTTTTTTTCTTTTTTTTTTTTTTTTTTTTTGGCCACTCTGGGCCCATGGAGTTTCCCAGCCAGAAATTGAATCAAAGCCATAACTGCCACCTAGGCTGCAGCAATGCTAGATCCTTAACCCACTTTTCTGGGCTGGGGACCGAACATGTGTCCAGCACTCCCAAGTCACTGTCAATTCCATTCACCACAGCAGGAACTCCTTCATCATTTCTTGAATCAGGAAATATAGCTCTCTTTCTCCTAAAGTATTGGGCAACCCAGAGGTCAAACTAAGCTTTTCCAAATGGTTGTCTCATTTTCCATCAAACCATAGTATTCTTTGCCTTCAAGGACTGATTATTTATGCAGTATAAAAAGCATTGTTCGTGAAGTGTCTGCTGTGGTACCATGGGATCGGTGGGGTCTCTGGAGCACTGGGACATATGTTTGATCCTTGGCCCTGCACAGTGGGTTAAGGATCCAGCTTTGCCGCAGCAGTGAGACAGGTCACAACTGTGCCTTGGATCTGATCCCTTGGCCTAGGAACTCCATATGCTGTGGGGTGGCCAAAAAAGAAAAAAAAATGTTCTTGTAGTTACTCTTAGATTCTCAAACTATTCCAATTAGAGTTCTAGCGTCCTTGGATTAAGTTATTAGTAAACACTGCAAAATTGTGACTTCTTAGAGTTTTGCTGTAAAAGGTTTCTCAAACAACAGAGTTAAACAACAGAATTAGATGGTGCTTTACATCTGAGGATATTTGCTGGTGAGTGCCAGAGGACAAGATAGGCTTTAGGCAACATAAGAAAATAGGCAAAGTTTGGCATGCCTTGCCCAGAGGATCTTTCCTTCCTTTCCTTTTCCCTGAGCCTAGTACCCCTCTCTCATGCTCTCTCCAAAAGATCTGTAAATCCTATCCCACAATTACTCTAAGGAGTAAAAATATTGACCCTGTTAAAAGATCTTTGCATTCTGGAGTTCCCATGGTGGCTCAGTGGTTAACGAATCTGACTAGGAACCATGAGGTTGCAGGTTCAATCCCTGGCCTTGCTCAGTGGGTTAAGGAGCTGTGGTGTAGGTGGCCATGAGCTGTGGTGTAGGTCACAGACGAGGCTTGGATCCCACGTTGCTGTGGCTCTGGCATAGGCCGGCAGCTACAGCTCTGATTCAACCTCTAGCCTGGGAACCTCCATATGCCGCGGGAGGCGCCCAAGGAAAATGGCAAAAAGACAAAAAAAAAAAAAAAAAAGATCTTTGCATTCTGACAGACATGCAGACCTTTAGCCAACTGATTACTGAAGCATAGGAAAGCCCCACTGGCATCTGAGAGAGAACTAGAGAAGAGATAGGTCCTTGCCTTAGGCCCTGGAGCTGCAGAACACAAGTAATCCTTTATTCTCCCTAGGCACCATATTGCAGACTGGACGAGTGTGACTTGTGCAATGCGGGCAGGCACCAATGCCTGGGTGGTGCCGGAGAGGGACTTCCACTTGCCCTGCTTCTCCTGTCTCCACCAGCCTTCTCTCACTGGCCTTCATGAGCCAAGCTGTGAGCAGTCTAGTCACTGAGACTTATCTCTGCCCCACACGCCTGTAGGTCTCTGAGGATGGGATAATCAGGATGGACTATGGGAGCATGCTGTCCCCTAAGCTGCATGGCAGGAATGGCACTCCATTGTCAGCCTCGCACCAGTGAATGCATTTTTTCATCATTAGCAAGTGTTCCCTGAGCACCTACTAAATGCCTGGCACTATTCTAGGAATGAAAAAAGAGATGAAAATATTACCCTAACAGAGCTTACATTTTATTATCTGAGAGAGATGCACAAATAACATACAGTATACATAGGAAGTCAAGGAATGAGGTTTGGAGGTAGCTGGGGGATGCGGGGGGGATTGCGATTTTAGCTGGAGTGGTTAGGTCCGAAAGACCTAAAGAAAGTGATAACTTAGCTACCTGTCATGAATGGCCCTGGGCCCAGGTACTGAGTTAAACATCTTTTTTTAAAAAAATTTTAATTACAGTTGATTTACAATGTTCTGTTAATTTCTGCTATACAGCAAGTGACCCAGTTATACATATGTATATACATTTTCTCACTTTATCCTCTATGCTGTTCCATCCCAAGTGATTGGATATAGTTCCCTGTGCTATACGGCAGGATCTCATTGCTTACCCATTCCAAAAGCAATAGTTTTCATCTACTAACTCCAAAATCCCAGTCCAAACCACTCCCTCCCCCTCCCCCTTGGCAACCACAAGTCTGTTCTCCATGTCTATGAGTTTGTTTCTTTTCTGTAGATAGGTTCATTTGTGCCATATATTACACTCCAGATATGAGTGATACCATATAGTATTTGTCGTTTTCTTTCTGGCTTACTTCACTTAGTATGAGAATCCCTGGTCCCATCCATGTTGCTGCAAATGGCATGACTTTGTTCTTTTTTATGGCTAGGTAGTATTCCACTGTATATATGTACTACATCTTCTTAATCCACTAATCTGTTGATGGACGTTTAGGTTGTTTCCATGTCTTGGCTATTGTGAATAGCGCTGCAGTGAACATAGGGGTGAATGTATTTTTTGAATGAAAGCTTTGTCCAGATATGTGCCCAGGAGTAGGATTGCTGGATCATATTTAGTTTTCTGAAGTACCTCTGTATTGTTTTCCATAGTGGTTGTACCAGCTTACATTCCCACCAATAGTGCAGGAGGGTTTCCTTTTCTCTACACCCCCTCCAGCATTTGTTATTTGTAGATTTATTAATGACAGCCATTCTGACCAGTGTGAGGTGGTACCTCATTGCAGTTTTGGTTTGCTTTTCTCTAATAATCAGTGATGTTGAGCATTTTTTCCTGTATTTGTGGGCCATCCTTATGTGTTCTTTGAAGAAATGTCTATTCAGGTCTTCTGCCCATTTTTCAATTTTTTTTTTTTTTTTTTTTGCTGTTGAGTATGAAACTATAATATCCTCACGGCATATGCAAAAATAAAATGAGCTAAGCATCTTTCACTCTGTGCCTTTAACATACATAATAACCAGGTAAGACAGTCAATATTGCTATCCCCATTTTAGAAGATGAGGTAAGCAATGTTCACAAAGGTTAAAAACACTGTCCCAGGACACACAGAAAGGTATGAAAGCAAGATCCACACCTCAGAATCCTATCCACTGCACTGCACCACCTCCTTGGAATGGGCCAAGTGACCAATAGCCAAGCCACCCAAGGTCATTGGATCCCATGGGGACCCTAGGACGTGCTCTCATCACACCCTCCCAACATACACATGCTTTCCACCTATACTTGCTGGTATTGTGCTTTAAACTGGGTTTAATTTTGTTCGATTTGTGTGAATTTTTGTTGCTTAATGTTTAGAAGCAGGAGAAGTGGAAACACAGTCAACTGACCCAGGTTATACTTGGACCAATGAAAACTCATGGCTTCAGAGCACAGCATAGTAGACAGTGTTCATACTTTTGCTGAAGTTCACCACAAAATGTCAGAATACATTTAAAACTCTGTGGGAGACAGGCCAGAGTAGAATAACATATTTAAAAGAGTTTCCACTAAAGTGGTTGGTGTTTACAGTAATTGCTTTAACTTGCATATACTATGCTTACATAAAGAATTCACTTATCTGGAGTTCCCTTCATGGTTCAGCAGTAACAAACCCAACTATTATTCATGAGGATGTGTGTTCGATCCCTGGACTTGCTCAGTGGATTAAGGATCCAGCATTGCCACTAGCTGTGTTTTAGGTAGTAGACGTGGCTCGGATCCCACTTTGCTGTGTCTGTGATATAGGCTGGCAGCTACAGCTCTGATTCAACTCCTAGCCTGGGAACCTCCATATTCCATGGGTGTAGCCCTAAAAAGACAAAAAAAAAATTCACTTATCTAAGCATCGAAATAAGGTGTCATTTTGTATGACTATACACTTCCTATCTGAAGCTTTGAACATAGCTTACTTATTTACAAATATGTTTGTATATAGTTTTTCTCTCTCACTTTGAAATAAAGCTACATAGATAATCAGAAAGTCCAATCTTTACTTAAATTGTTGGGATTAAACTAGTTTTTCTTTAAAGAGCATGTTTGCTTTCAAATAATGTGAATCAAACCTATTTTTTGTAAAAAAGCAGTAAATTCTTAGTAAATGAAGAAAGAAGATGAAAGAGCTTTCTTTTTCAGTTCTCCCAGTTTACTTTCCATAAAAGCACTTGACTGGAAAGTCTCTCCTCTCTCAATATTTCCCCTTATATCTACATGATAATATCATTTACCAATACTTTTACACATTCATACATTTTAGGGCTACTTTGTATATGTATAATCTCAACCTATGTTTAAAATAACTTAAAAGTGTCCAGGAAGACCCAGGCATCTAAACACGCCTTGCCCTCTTCTGCTAACCCATGCCTGAGATTTTGCAGACAGTTGATTCACTCTCTTGACTGAAGCTTTGTCCTCTGCAGTACAAATTTATAAAATAAATGCATTCTTGAGAGAGGTGCCACATTAGTTACTTTAACAGGAAATCATGTGCCAGGTCATTTTTCTCTACAGAAAAGGTTGTGGCAATACGTTGTCTCTGTGCATCATGGAAACCCAAAGTTTAGAACAAGACAACACTCAGAACTTGTAAAGATTTGCTAGCCCAAGAGGGTAGGAAAAAGGTTGACGCTCTCGAAAGTAACACAAGCATCCTGCTGGTCCCCTCTGACTAAGCCTCCTCATTGTCTGAGGGAGCACCCAGACTTCTCTCTTCCCTACCCCTTCTTGCATGGTGCTGGCCTGCTTTCCAAGAAGATGCACAACCATCACCATTTTTCTGCAAGTCATTCTCATCAGAGCAACAACTAATACTCACCAAGTTCTTGCTGTGGACCACATACCTTATAAGCATTGTGATCCTATTTCATGGAAGATATTTTATATATATATAATCATATGTATATATAATGATTTTTTTCCATTACAGCTTGTTCTGTCAATTTTCTACTGTATAGCATAGTGACCCAGTTACACATACATGTATACATTCTTTTTTCTCACATTATCATGCTCCATCATAAGTGACTAGACAGAGTCCCCAGTGGTACAGAGCAGGATCTCATTGCTAATCCATCCAAAGGTAATAGTCTGTATCTATTAACCCCAAGCTCCCAATCCATCCCACTCCCTCCCCTTCCCCCTTGGCAACCACAAGTCTATTCTCCAAGTCCATGATTTTCCTTTTAGTGGAAAGGTTCATTTGTGCCATATATTAGATTCCAGTTATAAGTGATATCATATGGTATTTGTCTTTCTCTTTCTGACTTACTTCACTCAGGATGAGAGTCTCTTGTTCCATCCATGTTGCTGCAAGTGGCATTATTTTATTCTTTTTATGGCTGAGTAGTATTCCATTGCGTGTATATACCACATCTTCCTAATCCAATCATCCGCTGATGGACATTTGGGTTGTTTCCATATCTTGGCTACTGTGAATAGTGCTGCAATGAACATGCAGATGCATGTGTCTTTTTCAGGAAAAGTTTTGTCTGGATATATGCCCAAGAGTGGGATTGCTGGGTCATATGGAAGTTCTATGTATAGTTTTCTAAAATACCTCCATACTGTTCTCCATAGTGGTTGTACCAGCTTACATTCCCACCAACAGAGAGTTCCCTTTTCTCCACACCCCCTCCAGCATTTGTTATTTGTGGACTTATTAATGATGGCCATTCTGACTGGTGTGAGGTGGTACCTCATTGCAGTTTTGATTTGCATTTCTCTAATAATCAGTGATATTGAGCATTTTTTCCTGTGCTTGTGGGCCATCCTATGTGTTCTTTGAAGAAATGTCTATTCAGGTCTTTTGCCCATTTTTCCATTGGCTTCTTGGCTTTTTTGCTGTGGAGTTGTATAAATTGCTTGTATATTCTAGAGATTGAGCGCTTGTCAGTTGCATCATTTGAAACTATTTTATCCCATTCTGTAAGTTGTCTTTTTGGCTTCTTTTTGGTTTCCTTTGCTGTGCAAAAGCTTGTCAGTTTGATTAGGTCCCATGGGTTTATTTTGCCTTTATTTCTGTTGCTTTGGGAGACTGACCTGAGAAAACATTTGTAAGGTTGGTGTCAGAGGATGTTTTGCCTATGTTCTCTTCTTGTCTTATATTTAAGTCTTTCAGCCATTTTGAGTTTTTAATGATAGCCATTCTGACCAGTTTGATGTGGTACCTCATTGTAGTTTTGCTTTGCATTTCTCTACTAGCAATGTTGAGCATCTTTTCATACGCCTATTGACCATCTGCACACCTTCTTTAGAGAAAAGTCTATTTAGGTCTTTTCCTCATTTTTCGACAGGGTTGTTTTTCTGTTGTTGAGTTGTTTGAGCTGTTTGTAAACTTGGGATATTAAACCCCTGTCCATCATTTAAGGAGTAGGTCTTATTATTGCTCTCAATTTTGAGATGAGGACACGGAGGCAGAAAGAGGTTGAGAAACCAACCCATATTCATGCAGTCAATGAGGGCTAGAGTCAGGATCTGAGCCCAGGCAGTCTGACATAAGTTTATGCTATTACCCTCTTATGCTATTACCCTCCATGCTAAAAGTAGCAAAATGAACTTATGTTCCAGACTCTGAGAAGAACACACTAGGCAGCCAGGGCCTCTCTGGGCAAGGGCATCTCTAGGCAAGGGCTGAGGTTCCCAGGAGGCAGGTGTGGGCTTTGAAGCCACCATGTTTCTCTGAGACACAGGGTGTAGACTTTCTCTCCAGTTCTGAACGCATCATAAATACCCCAGACGTGGGAGACCAAGCTGGGGTCCGTCATCAAGAAGGCCGTGTGGGTGAAATGCCACTTCCTTGGCTTCTACTGTTTTTTGGCACAGAAGAACTTGGGAGGTTTCCTGGTGGCGGCTGATTTTTGTTTTTAGTTTTTCTTTCATTATTCTGATGGAGTTGTTTGGGAGGGGAGGAAAATATATATTATGATGGGATCCTTTTTCCATTTGCGTCTATTTTTTTCTGATCTTTCTTCTATTTGGTGCCACCTACACACTTCCAACCACACAGGAAGACAACTGGTGAGATTAAGTTTAGAGTTAAAGGGTTCTGATTATGCTACTATTCCTGCAGAGGAATTTGCAAATGAGAATTGAAGGCAAGAGCCAAGTGACAAAGCCGCTCCATCAACACCCTCTTCTTTTCTTCCTCCTCATCCTCCTTAGATTTGGCTGTGCCCCTGACAGTCCTGTAGACTGAAGGCAATTGACTATCTCTTACTATTCAGGGGTGTATTACAGTCAGTTGCAATTTGTGCTGCAAGGAGCTTGCCACTAGTAATAGTTGAAGTATGGGAGTTTGGGGTAAATTTTTAAAAAGTGTAATATTATTTGAAACAAGTTTAAACTTGCCAAAAAATTACAAAAAGAGTACAAGAAGATTCAAATACTGCTTTTCATCCAGAGACCACCCCCATCAAGTTACACCAAGGGCTCCAGTGATGTGTTTACAGCAAAAGGACCCATCCAGGATGTTGGGTTATACCCACCTGTCTCTAGTGTCTAGATTCCCTCAGTCTGGAACAGTCAGTCCTTCAGTCTTTCCTTGAGTCTTACACTCTTGACCTTTTAAAGACTGCAAGGCAGTCATTTTATAGAATTCGTTTGAGCTTTCCTCATGATTAGACCTAGGTTACGCATTTGGGGCAAGAAATCCCAGAATGAATGCTTTGTTCTTCTCATTGGCATTTTCTCAGGTGACATGCAATATCACTTTGTCCCATTCATGTTGATATTATGATCACTTGATTAAGATTGTGCCTTCCAGTTTTCCCCACTGTAAAGCTATTTTTTCCCTTTTGTGCTTAGGAGGTATTTTGTGTGGAGCTACTTTAAAGCAATGTCAAGATCTTTTTCATTATCCTACTTTTACCTGCTAGTTTTAACATCCATTAATGATTCTTCCCTGAGTTAATTGTTACTGCAATGATCCTCAAATGGCAATATCCTAATTCCATCACTCCTTTTAGATTTATTAGTGGGTGTTCTCCTGTAAGAACTTTATTTTCACCCCCCACCATCTTTTTATTCATTTGTTTAGTTATATCCATGTTGACTTATGGGCTTCTATTTTATTAAGTCAGTCATAATCCATTCCTGTCATTATTTATTGTGATGCTCAGCTTTGTCCTAGATTTGGCCAAGAGTAGCCTCTTCAAGCTGGTTGCTGTGTCCTTTCCACATAGCTGTATCACTCTTTGTGCCATTCCTTTGAATTGTACTTTCCCTGCTCCAGTCCAGGGGTTAGCCATTTCTCCAAGGATGCCTACCTCTTTGTGGTGGAGAATGACTCTTAAAATATAGGATCTGTATGCTAAGCGTCCTGAAACCTACTAGGGCATTTCTGCTCTGAAGACCTTTCAGTTGACAGACCTCATTCCCCATCTCCCCAGGTCCCTTCTGAAATTTCATCTTTATGGGCCTTCCCTGTCTACCCTGTTGAAACTTGCAAACCCTGATACCCTTCATAGCCACAGTCCATTCCTCTCCCTCGCTTTAATTTTTCCCTATCACTTATCATCATATAATACTAAAAAGACTTTATGTATTTGCTTTATTATGCCCCCTCCCCCCATCCTCCCCCCAAAATAAAATAAAACATTGGCTCCATGAGGGAAACCAGGATGCTAGGTGACCAAAGTAGATGAAAATCCTTGTCCTTCCCAGTGAATGTGAAAGATGTATAGAAATGACCCAGGAAATAATGTTGAAGCTGAGTGTGTATAAAGACCCTAAGCTTAAGAAAGCCACGGCCATGCAGGAAATGTTAAGTTGGCATCTGAATAGCAGGGAGAGGGGTAAATGAGGGTGCAGCCACCAGCTGAGCCCATGGCAGTCTGGGCTGTACAGTTTAGCAGAAGAATTTGGTACATATCCTTATAAGTGCATCAGGAAGCCCTTGCCGAGTTTTAAATACAAGAGTGACCTAATCTAGCTTATATTTTTCAAAGATCCCACTGGTTAGTTAATGGAGGAATAATTATATGGGAGCAAGATTTTTAACAAAAATACTTACATGAAGGTTGTTGCAGTGGCCCAAGAGAGAGATTATGGCTTAGGGTGGTTTCAGTAGAGTAACGGTAGAAGATTTAGGGACTGTTTTAGAGGCAGATTCCCTAAAACCACTGGATATGGATTAGATGTGATTGGTGAGGAAGAGGAAAGTGTTGATAAGGATCCCCAGGAGGCAGTTTCAAGAACAGGGAACTGCATCCGTACATGTCTGGCTTCAAAGCCTGTCATTGTCACTTACCTGATATCCCCAGATGGCCAGAGACAACGGCTTTGCAGGTGAATATTTGGATCAGGTCTTGCTTTAAAAAATCTGTCCACACTTTCCTACATACCAGTGTGCCATAACCCCTCCAGTTGAAGAAGTGGTGCTTCAGGCCCTTGACACCTAAGACAGAGGCCCACCATCCCTTTGCTGGTGTTAACAGGGATGCAGGAACTAGCAAAAGAACCCACAGGAAACCCCAGGAACAAGCAATCCCATTCTAGGCATCTCACCCCACAACCCCCCCTTCCTCCTGCAAAAAATGTTTCTCTTTGTAATTGTCTATAAAAGATTATTGTCTGCATTTTATTTAATTATTCCATATGAAGTAATTATGAGAGAATAATCAGCCAGTTCTCCAATAATAGACGTTTCATAAAAGAACACAAAAGATGCTAATAAAGGCAGAGCCAGCCCTCATCGCTGTCATTATTAGTTTCTCTACATCTTTAATTTTCATACATTTTATTGTTTGACTGAAATTAATTGCCCATTCCTTTCTCCAATCAAGTTTATTGCAGGCAGGCCACCTCTAGATAGCAAAACCATTGGTGTGTTTATCTGTCAAATGTATCAATAGATCTTATCAATATTGAGGATATCTAGGAGGCTAGAAGGAAAAGAGTCATAAACTCATTGTGTCTTGGTAGTCTAATGGACTTTACAAGAATTTAGCTGCTTCCCCCAACCCACCCCTGCTCACCAATCTCATTTAACACATAAGGATTCTGAAATCAATGAGCAGAGTTTGCACAGCTGTTGGTAGTGGCACTGAGACCAGAACCTGGATCTCTTGGATGAATCAAGAATGGTGAAGCTAGAGAAGATTCCCCCAACCTCAGGTGAAACTGAGCTTTCTATCCTGGCTGTGAACCATTTCGGAAGGTGGTGTCTGGGCTTCCCCACCCCTGTGTACAGTGTTAGGAAGCATCTTCCTTCAACTCCTGGTTCCTAAAATATTCTTGTCGTTAATAAGACACTTCAGTATCACCTAAAAGGATGTATTAGTCTGCTCATCTACCATAACACAATACTTCAGAGGAAGGGGCTCAAGCAACAGATGTTCATTTTCTCTCAGTTCCAGAGGCTGGAACCCCAAGATCAGGGCACCAGCAGGTGGGTTTCTGTGTCACCTCAGCTTACAGATGGTCACCTCTCATTGCATCCTCACATGGCCTTTCCTTCATATTGGGGGGAGAGGGCTCTATCTCTTCTATCTTGTCCTCTACTTATAAGGACACTGGTCCTATAGGTTTAAGCCCCCAACCTGATGACCTTATTTAGCCTTCATTACCTCCTTAAAGGCTTTATCTCCAAATAGAGTCACTGGAGGTGAGGGTGTCAATGTATGAATTTTGGCTAGGATGGGATAAGGGGGCATGTTTCAGTATATAACACAGGATAATTTAATTCTGTCACAGAATCTCCCTTTAAATTTTAAGCTAACTTATGGTCTCCGGAGGAGACAGTTTGGGGGGTGGAGGGATGTGGTTATGGAATGGAGGTCCTGTGAAACTGGATTGTTATGATCATTATACAACTACAGATGTGATAATTCATTTGAGTAATTATATATATAGATACATAGATATAGAATTGATGCTGAGGAGTTCCAATCATGGCTCAGTGGCAAAGAAACTGATTAGTATCCATGAGGATGCAGGTTCGACACCTGGCCTTGCTCAGTGGATTAAGGATCCAGCATTGCTGTGAGCTGTGTGTAGGCTGAAGACAAGGGTCAGATCCTGCATTGCTGTGGCTGTGACGTGGGCCAGCAATTACAGCTCCAATTTGACCCCTAGCCTGGGAACTTCCATATGTCACAGGTGTGGCCTTAAGATACAAACAAAATGAAAAAAGAACGGATGTTGGATTTTACTGATTAAAAAAAGAGGCAAAGGATTTGAATGGACACTTCACCAAAGAATATATGTAGATAACAAATAAGCCTATGAAAATATGCTCAATGTCGTTGGCCATTAAAAATGCAAAGTAAAACATTTATGAAATACTGTTACACAACTATTAGAATGGCTTAAATCAAAAACGTTGATCATACCAAGTATTTTGTGAGAATGTGGAGGAACTAGAACTCATATGCTGCTGTTGAGACTGTAAAATGACAAAGTCACTTTGGAAACAGTGTGGCAATTTCTTAACAAAATAAATATACATCTCCAAAAAAAATTTTAAGCTAGTGTTGATAATAATTGCTTGGAAGTAATAATGGAGCTCCACAACTTCAGGCCATGGACACAGTAGTGTTTCTAGGGCCCTTGAGACAGGATGCTCCTGAGCTCTCTGTGTACCCCTCACCCCTCCCCATATGAGCTGCCTAGGGGGCCTGTGTGGTGAGTGAGGACTGGGTATGGAAGCAGGTGGGGAGGTAACTGGACATCCACCAGCCTCATTCACCCCACTCTCTGGGTAGGGGTCATGCATTATACATTCTCCTTTGTATCCGCATTGTCAGAGCCAGGTTCTGGTACAGAGTAACCACTCAGATAGGAATGAAATAATACCATTTGCAGCAACATGGATGGACCTAGAGATTTTCATACTAAGTGAAGTCAATCAGAAAAGAGAAAGATAAATACCATAGGCTATCACTTCTATGTGGAATTTAAAATATGACACAAATGAACTTACAAAACAGAAATAGTCTCATGGACAGAGAACAGATTTATGGTGGCCAGTGGGGAGGGGGAGACCGGGAATTTGGGATTAGTGCAGGCAAACAATTATATATAGGATAGATAAATCGCAAGGTCCCTTTGAATACCTGTTGTGGCTCAGTGGGTTAAGAACCCAACTAGTATCCATGAGGATGTGGGTTCAATCCCTGGCCTCTCTCAGTGGGTTAAGGATCTAGCATTGCTGCAAGCTGCAGCACATGTTGCAGATATAGCTCAGGTTTGGTGTTGCTGTGGCTGTTGTGTATACCACAGCTGCAGGTCTGATTCGACCCCTAGCTCAGGAACTTCCATATGCCACAGGTGTGGCCATAAAAAGAAAAAAAAAGGCCCTACTTTGTGGCACAGGGAACTATATTCAATATCTTGTTATAAACCATAATGGAAAAAGAATATATATATATATATATATATATATATATATATATATATATGAATGAATCACTTTGCTGTGTAACAGAAATTAATACAACATTGCAAATCAATTATGCTTTTTTTTAACCTAAAAGTTCATAGTTCTGGGAGCTCAGGGAATCTGGTTGATCCCTGATTTCCCTTCCTTTTTTCCTTCTTCTCATCAGAGGGGAAGTATCTCCCTTAGTATGCTTCACACTTGCTGGAATGGAAAGCTTTAAGCACAGTGGGCATGATGCAGTGATTTCCAAACCTATCAGAATCCCTTGGAAAACATGATTACTTATCCCCAGGCCACACACCTTCATTTCTAATGACTCTGTATCACCACGAGAGACTCCAGGTGTTTCTGTGATCCCCCAGGTGATAGCCACTGGTGTAATGGAAGGAAAGCTGAAGCCAGAGTTTCTACCTGGTCCGTCCACTGATGAACCAAGTCTGTAGAGTAAGATCATTCATCTGTTTAGACTTTAGATTTGTCTTCTCTTCAGGCAGAGGGTACAACCTGATTAGTGTTTGTCAACCTTATTTTGTTAGTAATGGAACAAAATCTTACACAGAAGACCAAAATATAAAACAGCAACAGCAGGGTTGTAGTGGTTGAGGATGGAGAGAACTTCCCACTCAGTCTCGTACTCAGTTCCATCAGACTATTCTGCAAAATCCTCAAGGAACTCCCATGTGGGACTTCCAAGGCTCTCTAGCTTATAATGTGAAAAATCCTGGAGCAAGATCTATATCTCTCTCAGTGGTGGCATTTAGTTACTCCATGGTAACAACACCCTTAGTTGGAGGTGAGCCCTCAGGTCATTTTTTAGATAGAGCCCGGGAAATTGCAGAACATCCATCAGGGCAGGTGAGCAGACTGAGAATGCAACAGGAACATTGGAAGGACACCTGAGAGCAGCATTAGAGCTCTGAGATGCAAAAAGTGCAGGGAGAAGGCCATGGTTGGCAGAACATATCATCAAGCTAAACCCAGGAGAGGTAGAGGCTGCAAAGGGTTGGAATAGAAGAAGATTCCAGGGCATCCAAGAAGAATGCACACTTGTCTCAGTACGAAATCTGATTTTGTTTATTGCTTAAAGAAAGGTCAATATCAGGATTTGTCAGAATTCCCTACTGGCTCAGTGTGTTAAAGACCCGACATTGTTACTGCTGTGGTTCTGTTTACAGTTGTGGCATGTGTTTGATCTGTAGCCTGGAAACTTCCACATGTTGTGGGCATAGCAAAAAAAAAAAAAAAAAAAAATCAGAATTTGTCCCATCTACTTCTTCTACATAGAGACAAATATAACCCTAATTAATCCTTGGGATCCATATGGCTCTGTCTGAGGACTGTCACATTCAAAGAAATAAAATGTAATGACAAAGCTATTTAAAAAAAATCTAATCTACACTTTAAGGTCCAAATCATAGAACATAGCAATACTTCTCTCAAATCCTCTTTTCCTGCCTCTTCAGTTTTTGTTGTTGTTGTTGTTGTTATTTTCATCCCTACTCTTTGAATCTTTTCATTCTGGAAATTCCTCACTTTCCACTGCACTCTCCTGACTCCACCCAGCACCCCAATAAAAACTTCTTCATCTGACAAGTACCTTGACTAGTTTTCAAACGTGTGGATCTGCACCCCATGGCTCCATGTTCTACACCTACCAGAGGCTCATTCCTGAATTCATCTCCTTTCAGTTGAATCCATCTCATAATTCTAACCAGTTACTCATTTGGAAGAGGTTCTTTTGAATCCTGTCCTAATAGAATTCTTTCTTGAGGCTGAGCTTTGCTATTGGACTCTGCTTGGTTTGGGCCAGCCCCTTTCTTCTGCCTCACCTTATTCCCTGCTCACCCTGTCTCCTGTCCTGACACTGAGCACACTCACTCAGATCCTTGGGGAAGAAATTCCTGATAGATCAGGTTTAAGAAAGGCAGACCCAAGGATACAGATAGCAGTGACCCTTACCTCTCACTCTGAAGACTTTTATAAAAGCTGAGTCTTCATGGTACCTCGGCCACTGGTTACAAAGCAGAACATTTGTTCTCACTTAGGACAATAGCAATAGTTACTTGCCTGATCTCATCTTTTAAACTCCTGAGTTCTTTCAGCTGGTGTGAGACGGAGACTAGACATTGATATATGGCACTCCTCCATTGATGTCTCAACCAATGCATTACATGCCTCTGGTGGCCTTCCAGAGGAGCAGGCTCTAATCTGTGGCCCTGCTTAGCGAAACTCTGCCACAGAAACAAATCTTACTATTTTCACTCACATAATAAGCAATTACAATTATGAACCTCCCCATGTTGCTTGTTTAATTATTACCTAGGTCAGGTTGAAATACATTTGGTGGAAATTGAACTGCCTTCCTTTGAGCTGAGGCACAAATGCTTTACTCTTCACTGCTAATATCAATGCAGGGGAAATCAAACTGGCATATGTTTTCAGTAACCACCACTGAGATCATTTTTCTCTCTCTCTGGGGTAATTCTGAGAAAGAATAGCGCTCAAAATATTATATTTGCCATCCCCTAGTACATTCATGTCATGTAGCGCCTACAATTAATGAGTGGTACTTGTGAGGATGTGAGTCATTACAGCAAAACATTTAATTCCATCCTTCTCCAATGTACTGATTTAATCCACCCTGAGTTAAAGCAGAGCTGTAACGCACCTACCCTGAATAGAGCTCTGTGAGATTACATGGTGTGTCCGAATGACAGTAATTTTGCACATGTACATAGCAGCTTCTAGGTTAGAATCTCCAAGAGTTGCTTCACACATGGTAATTGATGGCACCTCTAAGCGTTACATTAAACATTTAATTGAACAGTTAAATGTGGATTAATGAGGCCATTAATTAATACAGTGGGGAAGTCTGCAATTCTTATCTGTGGACCACAGAGAGGATTTCTCCATACTATGTATTTGAAATTCCATCATGAAAATTCAAACTTATGAAGCTGCTTGGAAGTGGGGGGTTGGGAAAAGAGTATGATGGGAGTAGAAATACCACATGGCTGGCAGGAAGAAGACCTGGAATTTGGAGACATGAGTTTGAGACCAGGCTCTACTACTAATTAGCTGTATGACTTTGTATAAATCATTTTACTTTCTGGGGCTTGGTTTCCTTATCTGAAAAATGATAAGGAACATTATCTCTCTAGGATTTCTCTTATTTAATCAATGCTCTGAGTCTGTGCATTTAACCCAATAGATTCTGAGAGTGGCCCTGTTGCTCAGCTGCTCACATCTCCACTGACTTCTGCTCATCCACCTTTGGTTCAGAACTCCAGCCAATCCGGTTACAGCTCACCAAGGGGAGGTAGAAGGGCCCTGGCCTTGGATCACAAGCCCCATGCTCCACTCTGCTGCTAGGAGGAGCAGCAGAAGTCAACAAATTCATCCAATTCTTCATTTCTCATTCTCAAAATATAGTTATGATGATCTACTGCAAGGAGTCATTATGAGGACTAAATAAGATATATATATATATATATATATATATATATATATATATATATATATATATATAATGATTTTTATTTTTTTCCATTATAGCTGGTTTACCAGTGTTCTGTCAATTTTCTACTGTACAGCATGGTGACCCAGTTACACATACATGGACACATTTTTTTTGATACTTTATATGAGTGCCCAAAGCATGATGTATGTGTAAAATATATTTTTGTTTTACTGTCATCACCCAAGGCCACTGGTGGCAGGTTCTGGGAATCATGTCAGGGACTGTGGCTGCTTCTTCATCTTGCTACTCTCCCCCTACCTTAATACTCATTCTTGACTTTCTATTTTTCTAAATATAGGCCTTGGTTTCCTTATCTAAAAAACAATAAAGAACATTATCCCTAAAATTTCTTTTATTTAATCAATGCTCTGAGTCTCTGAATTTAACCCAATAGATTCTGAGAGTGGCCCAGTTCTCAGCTCTCCACATCTCTACTGACTTCTGCTCATCAACCTTTGGCTCAGAGCCCAGTGCCTCTAGTTACAACTCACCAAGAGGAGGTAGAAGGGCCCTGTTATCAAGCCTTTCGTACCTACAATTCTTTACTCCACAAACTATTATTAATGTCCTTTATGACTATGGTAGTTGAAAAAGAAACAGAAAGAAAATCCTGAAGTTATATATGGTGGCATTGCCTGTTCTGAAGTAAACCCAACTCATTGAGCTTCACGGGGAGCTTTCCTTGCATCACCCCTTTTCTAGAGGAGAATTTTCAGGATTATTCTTAGAAGAAAATGAAAAAAATAAAAGGATCAAGTAAAGAACTGTTTGTGTTTTTCCCCCAAAATCCTCATGTGTAGGATATTCTAGAGAAGTTATTTAACTTTATAAGTGAACATCATAAACTTTTTTTATTGTTATTTCCCCAACACAATTTTTTTTTCCTACTGTACAACATGGTGACCCAGTTACACATACATTCTTTTTTCTCCCATTATCATGCTCCATCATTTGGGATGATATTTATAGGAGACAATGAGGCACATTATCAAAAGATTAAATTATGTTCTGTAGCATTTTATTACTAAATATGTATTATTTTATTATTTCCTTTGATAGATATGAATTATTTCTTAACAAAAATGTTTTATTTTTTTTTACTATTTTAAAGAAAAAAAATGTTTACCTTTTTTTTTTTTCTAGTGCCACACCCTCATCATATGGAAGTTCGCAGGCTGGGGGTCAAATTGGAGCTGCAGCTTCTGACCTACCCCACAGCCACAGCAACAT
This sequence comes from Phacochoerus africanus, assembly GCF_016906955.1. Taxonomy (NCBI): domain Eukaryota; kingdom Metazoa; phylum Chordata; class Mammalia; order Artiodactyla; family Suidae; genus Phacochoerus; species Phacochoerus africanus. The sequence goes on from NC_062545.1 coordinate 97,134,378, forward strand.
GGGATCTGGACCATGTCTGCGACCTACACCACAGCTCACAGACAATGCCTGATCCTTAACCCACTGAGCAAGGCCAGGGATCGAACCCTCATCCTCATGGATACTAGTCAGACTCATTTCTGCTATGCCATAACAGGAACTCCAATGAAAAAATCTTATTAATTCATTCACTCAAAAAATATTTGTCTGATACTTACTACATGCCAAGTAACGTGCTGAAGAGTATACTTCCATATATAGATATATTTCTCTCTATGTATTTTTTACATATTTGATCCTTGTTTGAAGATTCAATATTTGCTAATTCATGTACTAGCTAAAATTTATTTATAACCTCAAAATCAGTATTCAGACTGTTTTCACAGTCACTCATCCTGACTTGCATGTTCCCAGCTGAAGTGGAACAAAATGTGAACTATTTAGTGCTACATATTTTTCTGCTTTTTTTGTGCTTTTTCTTGGTAATTTTGCTGTTAGAAACAGCCCCAGCAAAATGATGAAGTGCTATGGAGTGTTCCTAAATGCAGTACAGTTGTGATGGGCCTTATAGAGAAAATACATGTGCCCAACAAACATCATTCCATTATGAGTTATATAGTGATGCTGAACTTGTGTTCAATGTTAATGAATTAATAAGTTATATATGTCATCTTTCAGCAGAAATACACATAAAACCGATTATACATTGGTTAGTTGACAAAAATGTGACCAGAGACTCAGGAACCTAACTCTGTATTTTCCCTAGGAGCAATGACTCAGGATTAACAAATTCAGTGTTCATGCAGAGTTATAGAACATAACTCCCACAGATGTTGAGAATTGGTTGTATATATGTGTTGCATAATGAAGTAGCAGACACTGACTAAAAAGGGGTATATATAGAAAATTTATCCAATGCTTTTCTATTTAGCCTGTTAATATCACCAGAAGTTGCAACTTTAAATGAATGCTTCTGTTTTTATTAGGATAAATGAAAATCAGTCAGCCTAATCTTAGGAAACAAAGAAATCAGCCTTTGAAACCAAAATTTCCTACATTAAAAGCTCTGATCAGGGAAAAATGTACAACAGAGGCACAGTGAATGCTTCTGGATACTCATGGTCTATCTTTAAGCAAAAATCAAGTTTGAGTCTTCCTCATACACATAGACTCAGTTCCCCTTACCCACAGCACAGACTGTCATCTACCCCATCCACCCCACAGCAAACATTCCGCCGAAAGGTGTACTAGGTTGCAGGTAACAGAGATGATAAGTCCTCATCTTGTGACTGCTGATCGGGAATGTGGGAAGACCACTGAAGAGATTTTGGCCTGAGCTGGAGGGTCAATGTCAGTAAAATCTACCCAAAGGATAAGATGCTTGAATTGAGAGATGAGGACAATTTGGTTTGGTGACTTGAGTGGAAACACTGGTGTAAGAATCCACAGCACTTACTTTGTGCAAAGCACTAGAACCTGCAAGAGGGATGAGACAAAGATTATTGAATCTGTGTCCTTAAAGGCCAGTTCCTGAAGAAAGCTTTCCCAGGGACATCCTCCTCTCCATGTACATATATACACCAAACAAAGACTAGATCTGGGTTGCCACAGGACTCCTTTCTCCTTCCTCTTTGCACTTAATGGATAAGCATCTGGCTCCCAACATGGAATGTATGCCCCTGAATGCAGAGGCCAGGAATTTTTGCTGTTGTTATTTTTTACTCTTGAATCTCCTAGTGCCTTAAACCTCACCTGGCTCAAACTTTTGAACAGCTGAATGAAGAAAGCAGAGTATGGCCAAGATCTTACACCTAGGATGACAATTTTGTTTTGTTTTGTTTTATTTTGTTTTTTTTAGGGCCACACCCGTGGCATATGGATGTTCCCAGGCTAGGGGTCTAATTGGAGCTACAGCTGCTGGCCTACACCAGAGCCACAGCGACACCAGATCCAAGTCTCATCTGTGGCCTACACCACAGCTCATTGCAACGCCAGATCCTTAACCCACTGAGCAAGGCCAGGGATCGAACCTGCAACCTCATGGTTCCTAATAAGATTCGTTTCTGCTGCGTCACAATGGGAACTCCGGATGACAATTTCGATAGGGAGTTTGGAAAGGTCATAATATTGGAAGGATTTTTTTCCCATATGGAACAATATTTTTTCACAGAAAATCAGTGTACACCCTATAGGTATTTTTTTTTTCATTGTGATCTAAGTTTTTCTTTGCTTAAGTCTTTGTCCTGCTAATGTGTAAATTAGCAATAACTAGAACTGAAAAGAGAGAAAACCAAAAGATTTACTAGAATTATTAGAACTGAAAAGAGAAAATCAGTGTTTCAGATCCCCTAATTTATACTTCTAAGTGCAAATTTTTATGCCAGCAGCTTGGCCCATGTTCTCTGCTCATCTGGGCAAGGGACTCACATGCCTGCTTTTATAACCTCTTACTTTCAGATTTGAGCTTGAGGTCATCATAGAATCCCATCCCCCAGAGGAATTATTTCCTTCTTCTCAGATACCTTAATTTTCCTTGCCATGAAGCCTACTTCTTTCTGAGTATAAGAAGTAAAATCAAGCACATCCAAATGAGACAGAAGTCTTAGCATGAATCACAGGTGATGATCAGGGTCAAGATGGCCAACTCTGAGATGATAGAAGGATGCTCTGAAGCTTCTGAGCCAGGAGGTATTGACTTTCCCCTGTTTCTCACTACTTTGTTGTGAGAGTCTTACTGAACTCAACTGTTCATATGGTGGGGCAAATCATATAAGCACATGGCCAGGGGAGCCATGGCAAGTCCTTTTTGACAGGGACAGCTGCTACTCAGCTCCATGCCAGAATTTGGGACCATTGTTGCCAAATCTTTTGATTTTCAAGAGAAAATAGAAATCTGGCATTCCATCCTCGGCTTGTCAGGTTTTGTTGTTGTCATTATTGTCTTTATGAAGTGCTTTTTTTCAATTATTAAGGAAAAGATAATGATAAATAGAATAGTCTGCCCATCTAAAGGAGCTTAAGGTGGACAGGGGAGCTAAAACTCATGGATCACAAGGTAATTATGCAGGTTAGCTTCTGTCGTCCAATGTTATCTACAGAGAAAGAGTGGTGGGCAGATTTTTGCTTTTTGCTTTGGCAACACCCACAGCATATGGAAGTTCCTGGGCCAGGGGTTGAACCCACACCTCAACGGTGACCTGAACCACTGGGAGAGACAACATGGTATCTTTAACCCGCTGTGCCACAAGGGCAGTTTTATTAGGTAATTTGGTTGAGGTGAATCCCCACCCCAGAATAATAAGAAACTCAACACTTTCTGCCCCCAGAAAAGGAAACTTCCTGCCAATAGAGCCTCTTTGCTGAGCTTGCAGAGTTGTCGAACTTCTTGTAGAATTGTGTTGCAATATTATAAGAAGGCAAGCGAAGGGGTTGCCTGAGTTAAAACATGTTCCAACAACAGTATTGTGCTAGGATTCTTATGCTCCCTTTCCTTTTTCTTTTTCCTTATCTGGACTCATACCCAAGTTCTTGACTTCTAGGATGGCATTCTTTCCTCTCCTTGCTTAAGAAGGAGCAATCAGAATTTTAAGGTAATAAGAACATTTTAGATTAAAATTCCAAGCTTTTACAAAACATGACTGCTTTTTCTCCAACATCAGGCAAGTTGATCACAGAGTCACAATTTCTGCCAATACGAAGCCATAATAGTGAACATGTGGGGTTCTGGAGCTGCAGTTCTGGAGCCCCATCTTACTAACTTCTTGTACTCACTGCGTGACTTTTAACAAGGTTCTTAATTGGTCTCTTAGCCACAATTTTCTCATCTGTAAATAAGATAATAATAGTGATTATTTCTGGGGTGCTTATGAGGATCAAATGAGATCATACCTTAACTATATGGGTGAAAAACCCTATATTATCTTAATAGAGTATGGTAAGAAAGATTACTTGTAGGTGAAGCACAAGAAGGGCTCAGTTAAAGAGAACTGATATCATTAACAACAAATATAAGCATGAATACTTCCTTGCTGTAGAGTTTTGTGAGAATAAGGAGGTATCTGCATAGTTTCTAATTTATCATAAATGTAGCAAGTCAGTCTAGGCAAACCCACATTTAGTATTATATGGGTGCTGAGTGAGCTTTGCCTTGACCGACAGAGGAGTGTACCACCCTAGACCATTGGTTTCAAGGCCAGCATTCATGCAGCCTTGCAATACTGAGTCAGAGAACAATGCAAACTCACACCCCACCATTGGAAGTTCTCAATTGGAAAATGACCTTTGTATATAATAACCATGGTACATTCAGAATTTCCCAAGATTTTAAGAATCTCATGCTCTCCCAACTGAATTAGCTAGGCATATTTGAGATTTTTAAATTCAATAATTCTGGAATTCTAGAACAATGACTGGGGTTAGAAGGAAAGAATTTAAAAGGAAAGAAGTTCCATCTTCTCACTTTCTCTCATTATTTTCTTCTCTCTTCCCACCTATAAATCTGTGAATACAATGGCGAAATTAACTGGAATATTTGGTTACATATGCAATTCACTTTTTCAGAGCTCATCTTTTGCGAATTTATATAACTACATCAGTTCCCCAAGGATACAACGGGCCTTTCCATGTGCCAGGCACTGTGCTAGACACTGAAAATATAATAATTGAGGATCTCACAGTCTTGAAGACAAGATTATTTTTGTAAAGCCCGAATCTTTCCTTTTCTTCCCTCTTCTTTCCATCCTAAGTACCCAGCGTGTCCACTTCTTTGCACTAAAGTCGATATATTTAACCCCTTCAAATCACAAGGGAGTCAACTTTTTTAGGAGATGACATGTCTTACACCAAAATGTTATCTCAAGTAACAGAATTTTAGACATTCTTGAAAATGTGACTAGGTGAAATATTTATAAATGGGTCTGTACTCTGAAGTTGTGTGGCTACAAAATATGTCTTGGTCAGGATCCTCATAGCCTGCAGTGTTAGTTTAGAAGGCCCCCGTCTTATAGTCTCCTTCACCACAGACTAGTGGGGACACTTAAGTCTTGGCTCATATTTTTTTGGCTCAGGAGCAGAGCAGTGTTTCTATTATCATCCTCTCCAATGTTATACAGCTGCGCACCTCTGGTGTTGCCCAAACAAATGTGTAGTTTCTTCCACTCTTTGGAGAGCCCTGATATGTGTGTACTCTGAGACTAGATGACACACTGAATTTGCCCATCAGAGCTTTCTAATTGAGCAATCACCACTATCAGATGGAATAAGGGAAATAGTCATCATATTTTGAGCTAGACCGTGAACAGACTAGACTTCTCTGTCCTTCTAGATAACTTCAGAGCCTATGGCTCTCATTTCCAAGTGTTAAAGAATTGCCACTTCAAAGGGTTCTACTCTTTCCCAATTTTTATTTAGAAAACTGATAATGGTTGAAATAGGCCACAGCAGGTCAAAGAGCCAGGAGGCCAGGGAGCTTATACCCGAGATGAGAAACGCCTTGCTGCCTGCTGGTTTAATAGGCTGCCCTTATTTCTAATGGGGCTTGAGTGGAGCTGAAATCGAGGCTGAGAAACCATATCAGAGCGATCTTAACATCGAACCACCTGACATTGAGTCTGTGGGGGATATTTCATCATTGTCTGCTTGACCTTTGGCCTCTTAGACTTACAGCCCATCATTTCTGGGAAGCAGCGACTAAAAGAGCCATTTGTTCCCCTTCGAATGTACCTGTTCTGATGCACTGTCAACAGCTGTTTGCATTGCTAACTGTGCCAAGGGAAAACAATTGATGCCAGCAAACTCAAATTTCTAACCACCTCTTTTATTTCTGTCACTCCTGGTGCTAATGATGACCTATATTCTCTACCATAATGATTATCTTAAAAGTCTTTTTGGCTTTGAAGAGAGCGTTTGAGTCCTAAGTGCCTGTATTGTGAAAGAATATAATACGGAGAGGTCTATTATCTTAGAATTCATTTGCCCATTTTTTTTTCTTTTTTTTTGAGGCAGTGCTGTAAATTAAACCGCTTGAGTTGGCTTTGTAGGTTTCTTTTTTCTTTCCTTTTTTTTTTTTTTTTTTGCATACACAGCAAGGATAACTACACCTCAGATTTATGAGCATTGTGAACAGGTTTCCATAGCAACCACTCTGGCTGCTCTACACCAAATAACCTTGTCATGTGAGCGTTTATCACAGGAACATCAAGGACTGGATTGCACTGTACGCTCTTTGGCTAAACAGCAGGATTTTTCTGAATAATAATTGGTCGTGGCCTTTTATTCCACCAGTCAGAGTTAATCATCCTTGGAATCTGAAATTAACCAAAATGCATTCAAAGCTCAGAGTGCAGCCATTCAAAAATTCCTCTTTAGAGGAAGAAAACTTTCTAACGATCTTGGTCTTTGTTGTATATGACCATGTCTGTTATTGTTATTGTCATTATTATTATTGGGATGGTTTAACAAGAGATGGGTGAGGAATTGGGAATGGCATATAGAACTTATTACCATGATATAAGTAAAATAGGCATTTTAACTAGCCTATTATTTATGAGAAGTACATGATATTTTAAGCTGCCATCAAAACCAGTAGTTATTTTTCCTCTCAAATTACCTTACAGGACATTTGATCATTTGAATGAATTTTACTAGGTTAATTTACTTTCCACAGATTCATGTTTTACTACACATAGAAATTTCAATGTGCTTCAGATGTATCATATTAGTAGAGAAAATGAATGGGGTGTAAAGGATCAGTGAGCTGTCTCCTTGCCTACACAGCATGTGTGTGTGCATGCACACGGGTGCTGGCATGCGTGTACACAAACCCACCCAAGATAGACCCCAGAAAGAAAATAATTGCATCACAAGAATACAGCTGGCTCTCTGTCACAGGCAATTATGTTAGAGCTTGAGGTGGGTGGGTTAAAAAAAATGTCAGGATTGTAGTTATTCATCTGCGGAGAGGTTTTCTCGTCTATGAAGAGTAGCCATGTAAAATTCTACTACGGATGGGCCCAAACTTCAGCAAATTCTCCAAACTGTAGTTTGCTTGGGCTTACTTACCATTTTGAGTGGCCTCTCTCTCACGCTTCTTTTTGTACTTCCCTAATCCCAGAGTCTTAGTTGTTAAAGGTCCTCCATCATTAATGTTGATAATAATTGTCACATCCTAAGTGTGTCCTCTCATAAAGATAGTTACATAAAAAAACTAAACTCTGACTCTCAAATGGAAAAAATTTAAGAAATCAGTAAAAAAAAAAAATTTTTTTTAAAGAATGGATTGGAAGAGGAAATATGTTTAAAAAATTCCCATTGTATTTTAACTTTGGGGCTGCAGTCAGTCCAATCAAATGAAGTTAGTGATTGGATTTGGAGATGAAAATTAGCTAAGTGGGCAGATTTTGGATAAAACTATGCAGGGAGATGGCATTGCCCACCCCATATCCTATCCCTGCTCTTATTTATTTGCAGTTCTCCTTTCGAAAGAAATGTATATATGAGGAAGGCTGAGTTTTGGAAAAGCAAGAGCATAGTGCTGTAGTTGGTAGATAGAAATTTGTTTACTCATCAACTACATACTAAATTCCTTATAAATGCCAAGATCACTGCTAGGTGCTATTCAGGAAACAGCAGTGATTGAGACCTGACACCTACCCTGAAGATGCTTACCAGCTTGGAGGGATGACAAAATATGAACAGGACCTGGGTAGCTGCTGCACTGTTGAATTAGAAACTAATCCCTTGAGGAGTTCCTGTTGTGGCTCAGTGGTTAATGAACCAGACTAGTATTCATGAGGACACGAGTTCAATCCCTGGCCGTGGCTGTGGTGTAGGCTGGCAACTGCAGCTCCGATTGGACCCCTAGCCTGGGAACCTCCACATGCCACAGGTGTAGCCCTAAAAAAGACAAAAAAAAAGAAAGAAAGAAACTAATCCCTTAAGAGTGAGTGGCATAAAGTCTTGAGGTGGCAACACTCACTGGCATTGTCAAGGGTTCCTGCAGCATGTGGTGTTGGAAAGGCTGGACTCCAAGGATGTGTGGAAGCCAGGTGATTGGAAGGAGAACATTCTAGGGAAAGAAGATGGCAAGTGTGAAAGCAAAAGGTATGTTCCAAGAATGGTCAGCATGTGTTGGGGTTCAAGGTTCCCACTCTTGAGTTGCAGGTAGAGGCAAAATTGAGACACCTTTAGGCTAGATTTGAAACATGGCTACCAGGATCACTTAAGTGTCATCTTAGGCTGCTTGGACATTTATTTGGATGGCATTAGAGAGTCATTTCAGGTTCTTTATTTTATTTATTTGTTTTTTTAATTGTTATTTCCCCAATGCAATTTTTTTCTACTGTTCAGCAGGGTGACCAGTTATACATACATGTATACATCATAATAAGTCCACAAATAACAAATGCTGGAGGGGGTGTGGAGAAAAGGGAACCCTCCTGAACTGTTGGTGGGAATGTGAGCTGGTACAACCACTATGGAGAACAGTATGGAGGTATCTTAGAAATCTATACAATCCCACCCTTGGGCATATATCCAGACAAAACCTTCCTTAAAAAAGACACATGCACATGCATGTTCATTGCAGCACTATTCACAATAGCCAAGTCATGGAAACAACCCAAATGTCTATCGACAGATGATTGTATTAGGAAGATGTGGTATATATGCAGAAAATGGATCTGCTCAAACCCGTAGGAGAATTTAAATTAGACTAGGTAGGGAGGAGGAAGGGAGAAATTTCTTTCATCTCTTGGAAAGATGGATTTACCTCAAGTTCCTGTTCAACTAGACTTTTAACTCTCTTAATTCTTGGGGAAAAGAAGAGACATTTTCCTTCTGACAGTGGTTTTGTGGTGCTGTATTAGAAGTGGGCAGAGGATCTCCTGGGTGCAAGCATCAAATCCGTGGCTGAGCAATTAGGTAGAAGAAGGACAGTTAAGAAAATACAGCTGGTCATATTGGGATATTTGGGCTGGTCAGGCTGAAGCACCAAAGATTCATCCAGAATCTTATCATTCCATTTGATTTTTTGAGTTTTAATGGAAGGGTTTTGTTTTGTTTTGTTTTGTTTTTGATTTTGATTTTTAGGGCCTCACCTGCTATGGAAGTTCCCAGGCTAGGGGTCAAATCAGAGATGCAGCTGTCAGCCTATGCCACAGCCACAGCAGTGCCAGATCTGAATCACATATGTCACCTACACTGCAGCTCACAGCAATGCCAGATCCTTAACCCACTGAGCAAGGCCAGGGATCAAACCTGCATCCTCATGGATACTAGTCAGGTTCGTAACCCATTGAGCCACAAAGGGAACTCCTTAACTGGAGTTTTGTGAAGAGGAAGGAAATGATCAACATTGTTGACCAGAGCTCAGTAAGCTATGAACAATCTGCTAATGAGCACTTAGACTCAAGAGTGCTTCAGTGAGATGCTAACAGGAGAAACATGTCCATGCTATGTGGTGGAAAAATCTTCACCAAATTGTGTCTAGAACCTAGGGTTCAAGAAGCACACCCTGACCTGGATGATCCCTGGGGTTTCTTACAGCTCCCTCTGGCTCTGTGGGGGGTATGTCATGTGTAGGTGAAGTTTATAAATGGAAGGGTAAACAATTATCTCTCCGGTGTCTCATCACCCTGTCTTGCTCTTGACTATCAAACTACTGAGCAAATTTGTTTTGTTCTGTGGTTCTGTCCTATAAGCTGTGCAAAGTGAATTTTTAATACTTTTTCCTTTGTCATTTTAGAAGATCCATGAGGACAAAGTGCAACATGTCCTTTGTCCTCTCAGTAGCATGGGCATTCTTCTGGAGATTTATGTCCAACATTGGGTTTTCCCTGATTCAAAATAACAGCTCTGGGGTTCTCTGGTTGCTCAGTGGGTTAAGGGTCCAGCATTGTCACTGCTGTGGCTCTTGTCACTACTGTAGTTCTAGTTTGATCCTTGGCCTGGAACCTCTGTGTGCTGTAGGCACAGCCAAAAAAATAAATACGTAAATAAAAAGTAACTGCCCTGCAAGAGAAATTGTGTGATATCTAAAGCTGTATAACAAATCTCTCCAAAATTTAGTGGCTCAAAGCAATAATAATAATTTAATATCTCTCATAGTTTCTTAGGGCCATAAATTTGGCAGCAGCTGAGCTAGTCAATTCTGGCTTGGGATCTCTCAGGAGGTTTTAGTCAAATGTCAGCCAGGGCTACTGTCACATTTGACTAGGGCTAGAAGATACACTTCTGAGGTGGTTCATTCACATGGTTTGCAAGATGGATTGGCTGTTGTCAGGAGTCCTTAGTTCTTCAACCACAAGGGTCTCTCCATAAGGCTGCTTGAGTGTCCTCACAACATGGTAGTTGACTTCCCCCAGAGTGAATAAGTAATATAAGATGCCAAGCTCAAAGCCATTATGGCCCAGGCTTGGAAGTCACATGCCACCATTTATGCTATATTCTGTTGGGCATACAGGGCAGCCTGCTTGGACAAGAGAGGGAATTACACAAGGTATGAACTCCAGAAAGTGAAGATTCTTGGGAGGCTTCTTGGAGGTTACCTAGCACAGAAGTGCTATATGTTTGTACCTCACAAGTGGATGTGTGAGTTTCTAGTATTCAAAAGAGAAAATGCCCGTTATGCTTAAAAACTCTGGGAAATTTTTTAACCTGTGCTGAGGCTGTGCAGTGCTCATTGGAGAACTACTTTAATCTGACATAATCTGGAATAATGGTTGATGATGGGTCAAATTATTTTAAACATACATAAAACAGTAAACTTTTTGTTTTAGCTTAAACTTGTAAATGTATATTCATATACCAATATTTTTATGTAGGACCAATGATTTTTTCTTTGGGTAAGAGCCTTCTAGTTGAAGTTCTGCCTCATCCTTTCTCTCAAACCATTCTCAGAATGTGTAAACTGGAGTTCCCATTGTGGCACAGCAGAAATTAATCCGACTAGTAACCATGAGGTTGCAGGTTCGATCCCTGGCCTCACTCAGTGGGCATTGCTCTGAGCTGTGGTTTAGGTTGCAGATGTGCAGATGTGGCTTGGATCCTGCATTGTTGTGGCTGTGGTTTAGGCTGGCAGCGGTAGCTCTGATTTGACTCGTACCCTGGAAACCTCCATATTCTGTGGGTTCAGCCTTAAAAAAAAAAAAAGAATGTGTAACTTAAGTAGTCTAGTTTTGTTTTCTTTAAAGTCAAGCTAGAACTTAAAATGTATTTGCCAAGCAACATGAATACAGACTTCATCAAGAAATTTATTATTTGGGGTAACATCTTAGAGATGTCGTACCCACATTCAATTCAACATCACTTCTTTTTTGAAATCGACTTCCCATTTATTGACTCTTTCCAAAGCAATCAACTTGCTTTTTATCAAAGAAACAAATCTCTTTGCATTCGTATTTCACAGGTTTTCATAATGCTTAAATAAATTACATAGTTATAACTACAACCAGCATAAAAAGGTATGGGAACAAACATCGCTGATTTGTGGAAAGCATCCAGTGTGACTGGTAGAGTAACTGGCCCCCTAGAGAGCAGTGCACTGGCCCCACAGGTCAGAATGCCCTGAAGATCACATGGGCAGCATCGGTAAAGTTGTTTTGTGTTAAGGCAATGTTTATGGTCAGTATTTTTACTTACTTGCACTTCCTTAAAAATATGCATTGAAATGACTGCTTTTTGTGCTCCTTTCTTGAAAATCAAATGTGTAGAAATAACTGACCTAGCCACTTAGCTGATCAAATAGTCATAGACTATTAATGGATCCATAGTGGTTTCCTTACCAAGCATATAGGAGGAGCATGAAGGATATCTCAAGGAATGGGAAGACAAATGCTTAAGTGTTAATTATGTTTGGCCCCAAACCTTAGGGTGATAATGTGGATCAGCTTCTACTTCAATGTTGAATGACATTATCTAGCAATAAGTGCATCAGTAGTCAGGGAGGCTTCTTGGAGGATAGGGTCTTGGCTTTGGCCTTGAATAGGATATGAAACATACAACAGAGGTGAGAATAAGTGGGAATAATAAGAAAGTTCATGGAATAACAAGGAGAACCTGGAGAAGAGAAGCAGAAATTGTGATCTCTCAGGGAAGGCAGGGCCAAGAAGTCCAGGTATTTTTGATTCACTTTTGGAAACAAGAAACCACGCAGATCTCTGAGCAGAGGAATAAGTCTGACAAATGAGATATTTGAGGACTATCAGACTGACAAAAGGACACTGGGCAAACTCAAGACTCTGGAGCCAGGGCCAGTTTGCAAGCTGTGTCAGGGTGGTTTGGGAATAATGGGTGAGAATGTTCCGACAAATGTTGAGTTTACAGGTAGAAAGATTTCACTAGAAAAAGTAGTTGAAGTTGGGCGCCATAAAACAGGGGAGCTAAGTAGGGAAAAATACAAGTTTGAATTGAAGGAAATAGGAGAAATTGTCGGTGCCACATCACAGGATGAATATTTGGGAGGGCCGCCAGAGACAGTGAAGGAGTGATGAGTAGAGACTCCATCCAGGTGGTAGGAGGATGGCAGAGTAAGGAGGGCTGGCAGGAGGCTGGGGACAGGGAGGGCTACACCCAGGGAGAGGTGATGGAATCCAAGGGATGGATTTGGGGATCGTCCACTGAGCAGACTGTAGAGGCCCCCAACGTGGGCAGTTGGAACCTCTGTGGAGGGCGCCACAGAGAGGGGGAAAGAGAGGGAATGACAATATCAAGACAAAGCCTTTGCTAAAACCCCTTCTCCTTCCACAGGGCCAGAACTTTTTGTGCTTTGAGCAGGCACTGTAGGAGCTGGTTTCTAAAAGCACACAGCCTAAGATTTTTATTTCCCCATTCACCCCTTTTGGGGGGTCTCATCTTCTGCCTTTCCTTTCTGGATCTGCTTTTAGACAACATGCATCAGATTTTGTATAAGCATGTGATTAGTTTCACTCTCATTTTTAACTTACTGCCATGTGTCAATTTAGATTGGCTCCCTGCCTCCATCTCTGCCCTTTCTTTGCTCTCTCCTCCTAACTTTTCTACTCATTCCATTACCCAAAATGTCTCCCTTGTGAAGGATGGGAAGCCCTCCTTTAGGACCCACACTCCATTGTGTCACACGTTGTTTAAATATCTTTATCACTTTCCCACTGGGAAAAACAGTAATTGATGGTATTTCCATTTATCTTCACTTTCTCTGCTCCATTTGGGGAAAAGATGACAGTTTCACATAGCTTGTTATTTATTTTCCACTCAGGCACAAGTTGGATTCCAACACCGTCCTTATGGGGACCCAGATTTCCTACAATCCCATAATATTTTATGAGCGATTTTACAATCCAGACACTGTATTATCATGTCCTTCTAAAAGGTGGTAATGTGAATTGTCAGCAAACAGAAGCTGGGACAGAGTAACTTGCCATAGTTTGAGGTTCAGCTCACTGTCTGCCCTGAGAAGAACCTTTTGCTTGGAGATTCCCTGTGTGGAGCCACCACTGCCATGGGTGAGTGACCACCCATGTTTAAGTCTCCACTGTTCAGTGACAGTGGACACAAGCTGAGGGGCTGCCCTGGAATATTCTCACCAGAAGACCCCTTAGCAAGTATCTGGGCTATGCCATCCATTTCACAGAGGAAGAGACTGAAGTTCAGACATGGGATGTGATGAACCAGAGACACACAGACAATGACGATGTCAACATTGGAGACTGAGCTTTCTGACAGCCCAAAATCATCTTAAAAATTGTTTGGCTAGATGCATGACATCCAGCATGTCTATTCAACTAAGTAGAAACAAAACCACAGACGATGTCATACAGTAATGTTAACTTGAAGTTTTATGCTGAGACAACAAAGTGAGCAGAGGTCCTGGTAATTGGCAGGTCTTCTTCTCAGCCCCAGTGCTGGTGCTCAAGTGCTCATTTTTGCTATACCTCGTCAGACTGCCTCATTTCTCCCAAGGTTACCAGGACTTCTGCATGAGAGAGAAATAACTGGAGCAGAGTTGAGAAGCTTGTTTGGGACATGCTAACCAATGCCACTCAGTCTGGCTTTTGGAGAGAGGCCCGAGATGGGGAGAGGGAGAGCACAGATTTACAAAGTTCACATAAGAGCACCCATTACAAATCTCAGCTGAACCGTGAGCAGATGGGATTTCCTGTAATAAAATGGAGCTGGGGAGTGTAGTGTTTAAAGGGCCTAAGGTGATTTGCAGTAAAAAGAACCCTGAACTTGGACACAGGTCTGGTTATGACTTTGCCACCATACAACCTCATGACCTTTTTGAGCCTTCATATTCTCCAGTGTAGGATAAGGAGGTTGATTCTGTAGACTCAGAGACCCTGTCCAGCTCAAACAATGGGATTCTATGGAGACTTTGCATCTGGGCGATGGTGAGCGGTGATTGCTAGGAACGTAGGCCGGAAGGGGAACTCGCAGGAAAGGCTAATGGGAAACACATGGCGCAGATGACTAGTGGCAGGAAGAAAGGAGGGAGGAATGGCAGGCTCAGGGGCCCCCATAAAGGCTTCACCTCTCCAGGGGCAAACTGTTTCCAAAATCACAACTGAGCGAGCATGAAGAGTTGGACACCCGTGACTTTCTCATAGCTCATCAGGGAAGAGCAATTCATAATCATCTCCATTGGCATTCTAAAGCATCCCTGTGAAGTAAACAGGCTCTATTATTGTGCATTTTCATATGAGATAACTGAGGCTCCAGGAAGGTACAAGACTTCCTAAGATTTATTGTTTATAGGCTAAATTGGACAAGACTCAAAATTTCCTAAGTTCTACTTACAGACCTTTTCCAATTCAGTTTGCTATAGCAACAACTCATATTTCTACACAACTTTTTACTTTTAAAGTATTTTGAAAAGCCATTACTTCATTTTTCTCCCACCGTGACCCTGGGGATGGTAAGGGCTATTGCTCCTGTTTTAGGTAGGAGGAAAGTAAAGCCCAGGTAAATTAGGTAGTTTTCTATTCATTCAACAAAGCCTCATTGAGCATCCATGGTCCAACAAGCACATTGCAGGCATGGCTGCCTAATGGAAGCCCAACTTTGATGTTACAGTGTCTTGAATACACCTCCAGTGCTCTTTAGTAGCTATGATTTTTAATGACAAAATAAAAGCTCTCAAAAGAAGCCTCCAAAAATGGCGTGGACAAAATGGCCCTGCAATGGTAACATCCTGTCCAAATGCTGGTCCTCTGTTGCTCTCTTATTTTAAGATGGCCTTCCAGCCCCCGAGATAATGACTTAGGAGATACATGATAATTATTAGAGACATAAAGAGCAATCACAACAGTAGATTAGGACACCAGGCCCAGATTTCAACTTTGATTTGAAATAGGCAAATCAGTGTTTTCTAATCTTCCTCTACCCTCTCCTCTCTAACTTCTCAGCACTGTGATTCCACAGCTTCCTCTGTCCTAGAAATGTATCTTTTGTTTAGTTCCTGCTAATCCCCACTGATGGATGCTGGTACATCAGTGGAATAAGACTCACAAAAATAGAGACTGGATGGCTAGTCTTTAGAGATATGTGGAAAAAGATGTCTGCTTGGAAGAGGGCACTGAGACTCTATCTGCCTTTAAGAACATATGAAATATAGTCACTGGGAGTAATGCAAGTATTTACTAATCACATGGCCTCTCCTGGAATTTGGTCCTTTAGTCATACACTCAAATATAGTAAGTAGTAAGGTGTCCAGAACTTTCTAGTTGACTAACATTGCATTAACCTTCTCCAGATCCCCAAAGCAATTCCAGTTTCTTCATTTCCCTTCAAGTCTTTTCTGTAGGTAGGTAACACAGTCCTGGTGTATTTTCACTTTAATGTTGAGGGTGGAGGGTGGATTTTATTTCTCTGAGAAATTGTGTGCTATCCCTCCACTTCACACATGACACTTCTCTCCCATTCTCACCCAGGATGCTCTTTGAGCGTCTGGAGATGGAGGTAACTTTATCCTAATCTACCCACTCCTCCTCATGTAGTCCTCTGTGATTAAAAAAGCAAGTCCTTGGGCAGAAAAGGGAAGTCAGTCTTGGAGAAAGCTAACCCATCCCTTCTCCAGCTCTCCTGCTCCCTCCCACCTCCCCTTCTTTCTGCCTCCAGTACCGCTTCCTTGATGACTGTCTTATCCAGAAAACAGGACCCAACTCAAGTCTTACCCTTCCTTAGATGTTTTGCAGACCAACTGATGCCCCTTGGACCTCTCTCTTTTCTGGGACAACACAGCCAAACTGTGCGTCATTGAACGCCATTCATCATTATTAACCTTGAATTGCTCACTGACTTGTCAAATGTGTAATGGTTATTTTCAACTAGACTGTAGGCTCTCTGAAGGCAGAAAACATGCTTCCTTCATCTCTGTTCCATTCCGTGGTTTACCTTAGGTAGTCACATTGAATATACTAGGTTTTTTTTTTTTAAGAAAATTGCTTCCAAGTAGAGTACACCCTGACTTTATCTCTGACAACACAAAGCAAAGATGAATGAGCTATATAAAGGCAAGGAGACCAACCTCTGATATACATACATACACACAAACACATGTAGTGGAATATTAGCCCTTGAACAAGACAGGACATGTATAAAGGAAGCAACATTGCTGTTCCAGAGTCCTAGCTCTACCCCAGGGAACTAGCATTGGTCACACAAGCCTATGTGAGGTAGCCCCTTCTTTGCTGATTCTGGACCACCCATCACAACAGCAGGAAATCTGGCCATCTGTTATCCTCCCTCAGGGAATGACTGCACTGCAACCATCTCCTTTCACCTCTTAAGAGGCCAAATTTATTCATTCTTTCTTTGACACAGAGTTGGGGAAATATTAGTATTGGCTCAGTTAAGACCATGGGTCATTTTACCAGTTAATAGTGGACCAACCCATTCCAAAATACCTACTGAGGGACATAGTAGCATGGAAATGGACACTCTATCCCCTTTCACTGGAAGATTGTGGGAATAATTTTTTATATTTGTCATGGGGGAAACCAGACCCTTGGTCTGACATTCACTTAATTTTTCTTTATGGTAAAAGCTGTTGACTTCTTCTATTAGTGGAATTAGAAAAAACAGCATTGGCCTAGAAATCAAGAGGTCTGGCTTCTCACCCTGGCTCCATGCCCAAGTCCTCCTCCTCTTGGTTCTTTCCATGGGACCACACCACTTGCACACCTGCCTATCACTTAGTACCAAGAGATGGGCTCATTTGGGTGGCATGTTTCCTTTGAAGACCACCCAGAAGTTCCTGCTGAGACTCACACTTTCTACTTAAAAGTATTGGCAGCAGGGAGACCCACCTCTGAGATCCATGGTGTATGTGCAGAAAGGTGTTAAAGTGGAAACTCAAGGGTTTGGGAACCAAATTTTCTCCCACCTCATCCAATGATGCACTTGTGACCAGGAACACCCCTTAAGTCTCAGTTTGTTTCTCTGTCTATAAAATGCAAATGATAATGCAACTAATCCCCACCCAAGGATTTCTTCCAGAGCTCTTGTGAAAATTAAAGGGGATTAGAAATATGACCATACTTTTGAAGCAAAATAACATGGAGAAACAGATGGCTCTCAGAGCATCGATGTGCTCTGCCAAGAAGACCTTCCAGGCAGGAGTCCTAATATCTGATTCTAGCTTGTCTACTACCTGTGTTAGCTTAAGGAAGGTCATAGGATCCCTCCAGCCTTATTTTTCTCATCTGTCAAATGGAGATTTATATTACTTGTCTACCTCTCACACAAAAGTGCAGTGAAGATCTGAAATAATATGTCTGAAAAAAAGCACTGACAAATATACAATGATGTACTCCAGTAAGAAAGGGTTCACCATTTTAGCAAGTCTATCTGGATTCGAGTCCACTCATTCCATGTAAGAAACCCACCCTCCTAAGAGGGAGTCCCAGAGAAAGAGCTTAAAAATTACCAGCTACTGTACCTGCTTTACCTCCGGAAGATATGTCATTCAACACAAGGAGCACTACCTGAGAATTAAAGACGGAAGCTGGGTATTTACAAGGAAGACTTACAACACAGCCAGTCCCTTGGGATAGCGTATATCTTAGTAGCATTATATTCAATTCAAATAAAACAACACCTTTCAAGGGCACAGAGTCACTTCTTCAGACTGTTGACTAGAAATGATCCATGTTTAAGAAGCTATAAAATGGCAACCATAGACCATAACTTTAAAATTTAAAAAACCCTGCTTTGCAGTGTTGTTAAAGAAATTCTACACAATATTGGAAGTATAGAGGAAAGACAGTGGAAAGCATAGAACAGTACTAACTCGGGGCACGACATCATGGCAACAGAGAAAAATTCCTGAGGGCTGGAGGTCATGGGAGACCCCAGGGCACATACTACCTAAGTTGGGCCTGAAACATGAATATAATTTGGAAAGCAGGGGTGGGGCGACCACCCTAAAATGATGTAGTATGAAGGTAAGCAGAAGGGAATAGCAGAATTAATGACAGAATGGACTTTCAAAAGACCCTGCCTCACTTATCACACCAAGTCAAAAGAAGAAAAATGAAAGAAAACTGCCATTTTGGTTATGTTTAATAATATAAGACACATATAAGATCAGCTTCCCTGCAGTGATTCAAAATGATGACCAGTGGTTTCTGATGAATGCTGGTTCATCACTGGCCCTAAACCAGTGATGAGTGGCTGACGAACCTCTATTATTTATTAACTTGTCCCCACCAGTGGTTCTTGGTTTTGAGAAAAAAATGGGGGTATGTTGTTCTCATGGGAGGAATCCACTTACTTTTCCAATAAACACTGACACTACGCCCTCACAAGTGCCTGACAGAGGAGAGGATCTGGTGGCAGGTGGGTTACTGAACAGGGACCAGAGAGAGAATCCAGGGGCCAAATGCAAAATTTACTCTTTTGCATATTTGGAGGAACAATGGTCCTGAACACAAATGAAATTCTGTAATGAAGGACAAGGAAGGCCAGCACAAAGATGATAGAGTTCTGAGGGGTTTTTTGGCATGAAGCGATGTTCACAATTTATTGTTAATTAAAGATTATTTTATAAAACAATATATATGCTGTGTATTTTCATTTTTTGGCAAAAAGGAAAACACTTATAGGGTGAATAAACACAGCTCCATTTTTAAAGACTAACCTCATCAAGCCAGGAGTCTGCGGGGAGCTCACACTCCTGGTAAGAACCCTCCTGTGATGGCAGGCTGGCCATGACCAGGCATAGGCAGTCACTCTGTGCAGTGTGGACCTAGCTGAGCAGAAACATGCTGGCAGGGTTCAGGGAGGACCACTCTTCTGCCCACCCCCAAAGGTTCCAAGTAGCACTGGGAAAGTCTTGAGTGGGGGAAACTAGTCCATCACTCTATTCCTTCCCGTTAAATCTCTTTGACGTGAGCAACACTCAGCAAAAGCGGTCTACAGCTGACAGCTCACCATGGTCGCCAGCGCCTCGGAGCCCAGGCCTGGGCTTTGCAAGGGACCCGGATAATCAGTGTGAAGTGATCACCTATTTAGTCAGATGAAGGAAATGTTATGTTGCTGCGGGAAGAAAGAAACAAACTGCCCTGGAGAGAGTCCTTGGCACTTTGAAGATTCTTGTCCCTTCAACAGAGCCTCATTTGTTAGGTCACTTGACAATGGAAAGAAGTACAATGCCGGCAAATGAGCCCATACAACCCCTGGTTTTCATAGTCAAAGAGGGAAATAGAAACTGTGCTCAAAGCTTTGCTGTTGAATATCATTCCCCCAGCAAGACAATGCCTCATTTGATTATTTGTTCTTAGTCACTAATTTGTTTTTATCCTGAGTAGCCATTAACCTCCTACTACCTCTCCATCTTTTGTAATAAAAATAGCGGTGTTAGGAAGGATAACAACACTCTTAGTGCTGTGCTCTCCCTGGGCAGGGTTCTGTGTGGCAACAGAGGAATAAAAATGACAGACATTCCTGTGCCAAATGATAAGGCCACAGGGGCAGGCAGGACCCAGGTGATTGTTTGAAAGAAGCTTCTAGTGTAGCTTTTGGGAAATCACCTCCATGAAACCCTCCTATAAAGAAAATAGGTAGGAAAATGAAGAATATTCAGTCCCTGATTAGACTCTCACTTGAGGTACACAGATTTTTGCAGTCCTGGGAGTCAGCTAAAGACATGCACCCTAATCCAGAGCTGGGGGTTGGGGGGAAGTATGATGCTGTGGTGGAAATTAGCCAGTGAGATATAGGGGAGGCAGAGCCCAAGATAAGTAACCAGCTCCAGTTTCTCTGCTGCTTCCCAATACCTGCCCTGAACTTTGATTCTGAATTTGGACTTGTCAGTGGTGATGTGATCCACACATTGCTCCCTGAAAAGGCCTGGACTGCATGTACCAAGCATTTTAATCTCCCCAGTGTAGGGTTATGTGACTGCCTGGGAGAACCTAGAGGAAGGTGTCTGATTCCAGGATGGGATCTCATGGACATGTAAACATAGATGTAGGCACCTAATGTTGACAGTTGAACTTGAGCCATCAAATCCAAACTTTAGAGGCAAGAGTTTGTCTAGGATTTTTGGTCCCTTACATTAGCAAATAAATCCCTTTTGCACATCCTCCAAAAGTTCTCATTTGTCACCATAAATGACTCTCTAACTGATCTTTTTCCTCTTCTCTGGAGAAGTGCTCCATCAACTTTTATCACCTCAAAATAAATCTCTACCAGAGTTCCTGTTGTGGCTCTGCGGGTTAAGGATCCAACATTGTCTCCGTGAGGATGTGGGTTCAATCCCTGGCCTCGCTCAGTGGATTAAGGACCTGGCGATGCCACAAACTGCAGCATAGGTTGCAGATGCAACTGGGATATGGTGCTGCTGTGGCTGTGGTATAGACTGCAGCTGAAAGTCTGATTCTAACCTAAAGAGAATTCCCATATGCTGCAGGTACTGTTATAAAAAGGATAGATAGATGATAGATAGATAGATAGATAGATAGATAGATAGATAGATAGATAGATAGATAATTTACCCCTGCTGACCTATGTCCTCCTCAGTATGGATGAGATAAAGATGGGCTTGAGTCATGGCTTCAACATTTATTAGCTAAGACACTGTAGGCAGAATCCTAAACCTACTCAAGCTTTGGCTTCCTCCTGTATACAGTAACCCCCTCACATGCTGATGTGTGAGGGTTAAATGAAACAATATCTATAACAAAGAGTGTGCAGCAGATATTATTTTATAATTTGTAAAAATTTATTATCAATATAGTTAGACAAACAGAACTATTTGCTGCATACCTTTGAAGGTAATCGCAGTTTGCCTGTCCATGTCTTGAGCTCCACTATTGCTTTGTCTTGCTAGGCCTTCTTCTATGATGGATATAAAAGCCTCAATCATTTTTTAAATGTCATCTCAAATTCGTATAACTGGCTCTGATTCTCCAAACACACATGCCTTTGCAGAGCACTCTCTACTATTTTCATGGCATGACCCTTATTTTATCACACTTCTCTAACTTGTACCTGCTACTGGTTAAAAAATTTTGAAGACTGGGAATAGGCAATGCCAGACCCTAATGTGTTATATTAAGTTGCATTATCTTAAAGTTTCCTGATAACAGGGTATTTGAGGCTGGGAGGAGTTTAATTTGATCTGATTCAAACCAAGAGGATGTGCATGTGGTTTAAGGTCACCATATATTCAGACCGTGGGGAATAATGAGATTAGGGCTGTGGAATGGACATGCAAGCCCTGAGTGGGCACAGAGGGCGATCGTAGTTTACAAAAGAAAAGTATCACTTCTCTCCTCTGAGAGGGAAAGATGGATGGGGCAGGGGTCAGTCTGGCCAACTTCTCAGTGCCTTCTTTTCACCCCATGCTCATATTATACCTCAAATTCCCCCCTCCACCTAGAAGATCCTCACTCTGCCTCTGAGGGACCTTCCTGGTTGTTGGGGACCTTTCCTTCACCTCCTGACTTCTTCCATCTTTGAATCACAGGCCATCTCATGGTCTGAATGTACCGTTTTAATTTTGTAGATTGCCTCCTACAGTTCTCTCTCTGAAGCATGAGTCCTCAAGGACAGATGCCATGTCTTCACCTCCTCCACTTGGCTTCTGGCCAAACAAGGGTAGATCCTTAAGAAGCATTTGTTCTAATATTGATGGTTTGTCCTCGATATGGAGAGACTTTTCAGTCTGATGAGACTCTAGAAGTCAACAGTTAATGAGTAAAGGAAAAAGTTGTAAGAACTATTTTACATTGAATGGACTAAAAAAGCTTAGAGTTTACTCAGTTTAATCAGGAGATTTATGTTGTTGTTTGTTCAATTTTAAATAAGTCTGATCCATTAAACTGTTTTGTGTGTGTAATAGCAGCAATGGAAATCTGGGATTTCTTGGACAGGACTAGGAGTAGGGAAAACCCACCAGCCAGGGCAGACCGGGAATAGCGGCATGGTTAGTGGGTTTACTAACTGGCAGCCTGGAGGCAATCTATTTTATTAAGAGATTGAAAAATTGTTTTAAAAAACCAGCATGTGAAGATTTCAATCAGAAATAGATGGGCACCTTTTAAACTGCAATTGGTTTCTAAAGAATGGGTGAGATAAGAATTGATAGAGGTGAATAGCTATCAAAATGTAGGGTGGGAAAAAAAAGAAGCAAATTGCCACCTACTTGAAGTGAATAGCTCTTGTAATGTAATGGGTTTTAAACTTTAAAATTGTTTCGTACTATGACATACACAACAGTGGAAGCCTGGATTGAGAGTGTTTATTGGTTTTTTCCAATGGAAGATTGCCTGTTTGGTATTTGAATAATAATCTCCATATAAAAATATGGTAATGTAATTATGCTAACTAGTATTTTCTATAATTCAAGACTCTGTTTATAATAATATATCATATTTTGCAGTCAGGTAGGAATCCATTTGTCCCCTCCACCTGGGCCCAGAGATAGGAAGAGGAACTTTAATATACAGTTTTCTAAAACCTGGTCCTCTCTGGAGTT
Source organism: Phacochoerus africanus (assembly GCF_016906955.1). Taxonomy (NCBI): domain Eukaryota; kingdom Metazoa; phylum Chordata; class Mammalia; order Artiodactyla; family Suidae; genus Phacochoerus; species Phacochoerus africanus. The sequence goes on from NC_062545.1 coordinate 97,157,314, forward strand.
AGTGTTTCCTGGAAGGTGATACAATAAATCTTACCAGAAATACCTCCATTTACCGCATGCTGCCAAGCAGAGATGGAGCTGATTCTTCGAAATTTTTCAGATAAGCTTTCTTTGACCAAACACACAGATGGAAGCATGCTAGCATGAGGATATTAGCCAAACCCAAAGGCAGAGGGAGGGAGAGAGTATTTTAAATTACTTTGGAGGAAACAAATGGAATAGGTCAATTACATTTGTTACTACAAATTGTGTTATTGAGAAATGTATATGTGAAAAGTATGTCATCAGTGAGTATTATTGTATCACCCACACAAGAAAACACAAATTATGAATTGTGGCTGGGTCTGTCCTCAGTTGAGACCTCTTTTAGGTTGATGTTGTACTAAGACAATTTTCACACTAGTCTATTGTTCTTATTTTTATCCTAAGAATAGAAGCAATAGCAGAGCCCTTGGGCCCATCCCATGTAAGAATTTGCCTTTGACTGGGAGAGTGAACCCTGAAAATATTGATTCATGGAGTAATAGCAACCCATTGGGTAGTGTCTAGTGGTTTGTCCCAGTGTTCTGTGTCAAGCCTGTTCAGGTCAATAAGCCTTAATAACTAAAATGAGAATACAGAAAGCTACAGTTTAAGTGAAAGTGGTAAAATATATCGGGAGATATGTTGCAATCTCTACTGGCCTCCATGGCTAGTACAATGGGCCAGGTTTTACCTATTAAAATTTATAAAGCTAAATATAAATTCCTGTATATAGGTTTCTCAAAAACTCACAGTCCAAAATAGTACATCATAGGGAAAATGTGGCTCAACAGCAGTCCATGACATGCCAAAGAAGATTAAAAGCATTAGGCTCTATTAATAGAAATAATATGCCCAGAGAGAGGAAGGTGATTGCCCTTCACTGAACATAATGCAGTTGGAGTTTTGTGTTAAATTTTAGGGCACCACCTTTTAATAAAGAAGTTGATAAATTGGAGTAAAATGTCCAGAATTGGGAAGGAGAAATGGTTGAAAGAAATAAGGCTGTTTACATTGAAAAAGCTGTCTGCTTTCAAATATGTTTGAGGCAGTCAGGTAAATGAGAGAATGGGCTTATTCAGGGTGACCCCAGAGAGCAGATACAGTTCCTGTAACATCCTGGACCTGTAGAACAGCTTCTCCTTCATCTGATGACCCCCCCAGCCCTTTGTGTCTCTTTGCACTAATCCTGACAACAGCCATGATGGCACCCCCTCTACAGAGGGGTGAGCTGGGGAAGATGGGAATTTAGGGAAAATTAAGTAAACATTACAGGTCAATCCTTATAGGAACAATCTTCATTCCCTTCCTCTTTATCACTCTTTTCTTCTCTCTTCTCTCCCTAGAGTTTCCTTCTACAAATTTGAATTCATGTACAGGAGACTCAAAAATTAACAAACTGACTGGGACAAGTGTGTTGGGTTCAAACCACAGGCAGCATTCTGGTTATCTTTCTATTTTAGTCCCATCACAGTGGCAGGTGATTTGAAGGAATGATAAAGCCATGCATTTATAGCCTTTATTGCCTGAATAAATAGGGTGGATGGCTTTAGGAATTAGATAATTAGAGCCAAATGGAGATGCCAGTGGGGCCAGAAGGTGAGAAACCAGGATGGCTGAAGATTTCATTTTGGAAAAGACAAAATGTCTTACAGTAGTAGAGCAAGTAGAACCAAAAGCTACATAGTCACAGCAAAAATTAATTAATAATTAATTAATTAATTTAATTTTTTTAAGATGCAAGAGAGGAGGGGGGCTTGACTTAAGTGAAATGCAAGTGGTAAGAAAAGACACACATGAAGTTCTTTGTATATTTGTCGATTCCCTGCTCAGGATTCTAAGGTGAGTCAGGCAGGAGACAACAGAGGGAGGAGTCTTCTCTTGAATAAGTACTTCTCACTACTGGACTCTCCCTCCCCTCCATATTTGGGCTTGTACGAACACATACATGAGCATACACATGCATGCACACACACACACACACACACCTCTTCTTTGCCCTTTATTTTCATCTTCTTTCCATTTCCCTCCCATTCTTACTGCCTTTTAAACATGGTCCTTGAGAGCTGTAGCTGAACTCTAAAATCTGTAAAAAGCCACCAGAAAGGGCACTCACTAAGACAAGGTTGACACCATTAGACCCCAAAGAAGCAGGAAAAAGAGCAAGGCCATAGGGCTGACACCTTCTTGTTTCCAGACACTGAAAGCCACCTCACGGGGACAGACTCATTCATCCAGGAACCCACTGCCAGACAAGAAAGGCAAATGGCTTTCTCTTCCTGCTGATGGTAAGACATGCTCCTCTCAAGAAGCCTAGCATGCCTGCCATCATCGAAATGCTGGAAGGGTCCCATCCCACTCAAGCCTCCCTGGGAGCTGTCACATCTGTTCCAGCCCTTGGCCACCCCCATCTCTATGGTGTCTATTCCCATGCAAACCAACCAGCACTGGAGGATGAACTGCTCACCCCCCCCCCCACCTCACCAGCCACAGCAGGGGGGCTGCTACCATGTGCCGAGGGCTCAGTATCGCTAAGTATGTGTTCTAAGCACATTGACAGTTTAACCCTCCAAAATCACCCATTTTTTTCCCGTTTTATTGATGCAGAGATTGGGAGCTGAAGAGGATAATTAACTTCTTAATAGATAATAACTCCAAGAAGGAGAATTCACACCCCTGCTTTTAATGTATGTATTCCCTTCTGCCTTTCCACGGCCTGGGAATCTTGGGTTATAAATACCTCACATCCTTGACTTCCTATTGCCCTTCCATATTCAGCCATACATCTGACAAAACATTTACTCGGCACTTACTATATATGAGGGACTGTGCCAGGCACTGAAACTTTAGAAGTGAATAGTGCCCTCAAGGACATGGAGAGACAAAAATGAAGACTTCTAGTCAGTATAACATGTAGTTATAGTCCTTTGCCTGTGGTAGATGATCAACGTGTATTTGAGTAAATGAAATCACTTTAATTAAACCTCCAAAATCATTCTGAGAGCAAGCAGCAAATCAGCATTTCTCTGAATGACTGGTTGAGGCAGGTCAAACAGAACAAGGACATTAGGGTGGTGGTGGGGGACCCTTCTTTACTATTGAAACCACAAGCCTGCCTGAAAAACACCAAGAAGTATTTTTAACCCTACAGAGAAGAGAAGTCACCTCCTGTCATCTGTATCTATACATACAAACTAGCTTGAAAGAGTTCAGTTGCAAGTCTAAAGAAAACCTCTATACATGCATGCCTGTTCCTGCATGTGTATGCGTCAGAGAGATACTGCTATATAGGACCTCATGGTTTATTATAGCCAAAACAATTGTTTAAAGCAAACCCATCCTGCTGGAGGCTAAACAATACCATTTCTGGAGTTCTCGTTGTGGCTCCTTGGGCTAAGAACCCAATGTTGTCTTTGTGAAGATGCAGGTTATATCCCTGGCCTTGCTCAATGGGTTAAGGATCCAGCATTGCGCAAGTTGTGGCTTAAGTGGCAGATGCGACTCAGATCCAGCAACTGGTGTAGGCCGACAGCTGAAGCTCCAATTCAATCCCCACTCCTGGGAACTTCCATATGCAGCCATAAAAAGGAAAAAAAATACAATTTCTAATCAAACAAACTATGGATGGCAAACTTATGGATGGTATCCATCAGATGGGAAACTGTGGGTAAAAATATCTTAGCGATCTAATGAGGAAGTTAAAGGTTCATGTATGTTCTATGATAGAAAAAAGGACAGGAAGGACAGCTTCTGATGTCTAGAAAGTAATATGAAGCCAACAAAATCACCTGGCTAAGAATTTGGCATTGAGACTCTCATACTGAGTGAAGTCAGAAAGAGAAAGAAAATTATCATTATTATTATTATTATTACCCATACCAGGCACTGGGCACTTTCTGTACAGCATTTCTTTTCATTTTCCCCATGACCCTATGTAACCTCAGTGTTAACTGGGACTTCTAGCAACTCAGGATGAGAGGAAGACATTCTGGACCTGGCTTGAAATGGCAAAGGTACCTGGTTATCTTGTATGGTTCCAGCAGGTCATTAAAATAAGAGAGTTAGTGTTTAGCAAAGTGTTCACTAAAGAAACTGAAATTAAGAAACTACTGATTCTCGAAGTTCCCACTGTGGCACAGTAAGCTAAGAATCTTCCTGCAGCAGCTTGGGTGAGTGTGGAGGTGCAATTTCGATCCCTGGTCCAGGGCAGTGGGTTAAAGGACTGAGCACTGGCACAGCTGCAGTACAGGTTATTCAATTCCTATGCCCAGAGAACTTCCATATGCCATGAATGCAGCCTTTAAAAAAAAAATCTGATTTTCATGCTATCTGTATTTTCTGGAATTTTTTTCTCTTCCAAAAAAATGTCAATAAGCAGCTATTCTTGGAGCATCTGTTGTGTACTTGGTCACGTGGTAGGTACTGGGAGGCCGGGATGAACAGTCAGCTTGGTCCTTGCTCTTCTAAGGTTCAGAGTCTAATGAGACGTGAATGAAATCACTACATGGAATCAGCTAAATCATTGCTGGCCGACCTTGGCCCCACAGTAGTAAGCAAAAACTCAGAGAAGCATTGTGCCTACACTTGGTATAGTGTTGTTAAGATAATGGCACCGTATCCACACAGCAAGCATTGGAGGGTTGGGAAGGAACGGAAATTTCAGTGTGAGTGAGGCCAAAAGAGGAGAGATCCCTCCGGAGGGGAGAAGTGGCAGCTGCCTGCCGTTTCTCCCTGGAGAGCCTCCCCCAGGCCCTGCCCAGCACAGAGCAGGCCCTGGAGACTCTGTGCTCTGTTCTCAAAAGCCAGAAAGATCCCTTACAAGGGAGTAATTCAGCTTTGGAAGGCTAGCTTCAGTGCCCAGCAACTGGTTTAACTGAATATTTCCCTTCTCAATGAATTGCTTTGGCATTTTTGAAGCCCAGTCATAATATTGTGGTTCACAGGAAGCTAAAAAGTGACCTTTGTAAGTTGATCAAATCATAAAACTAATGAAAATGGATGGCTGGGCCTTCCAAAGGGGCTTGGAGATAGGCCTGCTCTAACCGGCTCTGCCCAAGATCCTTTTCAAGCAAACACTGCTTTTAAGAAAAAAATTGTTTTTTAAAGTATTTCTTTTCTTCCTGTCAGCCATTAATTCGTGCCAGCCTGGACTAAATCCAGAGGAGTTTCTCTAGCTTTTGCTGACACACACACTCTGCGCTGAGTCTGGTATGCTTGCTCCCTAGTCCTCTGCCTACCCTGCCCCCACCCCCTGGCCAAGTCTGACAAGGGGTGCTCCCTCCAATACTTTAACAGCCAAGAAGCTGGCTTTCCTTTCACTTATCACCAGCAGACCCCTTCCAGCTTATTGGTAATGAGAAGAGTTCTCTGGGTACGGGGCTACGTGGTCACATCAGCAATTAAGTGGGAGGTGAACCCACAAAAAGACAGGGTCTGGAAACCACAGCCTTGAAAGTACCTTCCCTGTGTGGGAGGCAGGATGCTACCCTCAGTGTCAGGCACTGTCACTTACTAGCTGTGTGACAAATGGCAAGTGAGCCTCTGCAAACCTTCACTTGGTCATCGGTTAATGAGGAGAGTAATGAGGGTACACCAAAGGTATCCCTTGGATAAACCCGGAATACAGAGACTTTGTGCCACAAAGGACAGTGGAGTTGTCATTGCTGCTTAGAATCCTAGAGGAGAATCTGCCATGAAGGATAGTTTGAGTCCTTAGGTCTCAGGCTGGCCTTTCCCTGCTCCATCTGGGAGAATAAAGGACTTCCTGTCTGAGGGACATCAAGGTCACCTTGTTGGTGCCCCACTGTTCTGATCTGGTATTGACCTACTTCCCTGCTTCTGGTCTGCTGCTTTGCCCACCAATCCTGCTCCTGGGCCGCCCCTTCTAAGGACCTTGGTGCCCTCTCCGCCTCCACTCTGGCCCTCTTTGTCTGCATCCTAGTCATGCCAATGTTCTAGTCTGATGGATTGGAAAAGTAACAGGATCCCTTTTTCCAATCATAGTTTTATATAATTTCTCAGCTTGGGAAATGCTGAAAAGAGGCCTTTTCTTGCAGAAATTCCAAGGATAAGTCTGTAAGTACCTTCCTGCTGAGGGCACTAGATTCAAATGATCTGGGAATGGGATCCAGTTCAAGCTGGTGACCATTTCACTGCACTGAGGCTCCCCCTTTCACCACCCAGTCAAGACCCTGCAACAGGAGAGACATAACTGCTGAGGCAAGACCACCATGGGCCTTGGCTTCAGAGTGGATGGTGGGAGAAGTCTTCTGAGGGCGATACCTCTCATTCTTAGTGCTGGATGGATGGAAAGATGAGGAGGCTCTGGAGGAATCTGGTCTGTTTGGCTTCAATAAAAGAGCCAAGTTCAACTTGCAGATGTGTGTGTGTCTGAAGGCTGCATGGATGGATACTAGGCAGTAAGAGGGCCTTCTGACCACAGATACTGGGCATGAGGGACAATTTTAGTTTTAAACTTGACTTTCTTTCCCACTTCTGGTGAATTTTGGAATTCACTACCTCAGGAACAGAATGAAAGCATACACTGTATTTTGGAGCTTCACATACTAATCCCAGGGCTAATCAAAAACAAAATAAAATGAGAAGATTGAAGTGAGAAAAATTTACTTTTCTAATGCCAGTGCCATGGCTTTGATTGGCAGTTCTGCTAATTGCTGAAAGAGGAGAATGTGGAAAACAATATAAGAAACACCTCAGGGCTCTGAGTGAGTGAACGGGGTCGGGGGGTGGGGGATGCGGACTGGGAGAGCCGGCTTCCCTGTCTCAGGCTAAGAGAGGAGCTGTATCACCCCTGGCTTGTCACAGAGAGAAAATGGGGCTTTTCTATCCTTCCCCAGCACAGACTCCCAAACAAAAGCAGTAGATAATAACCTAAATGGGAACAAAGAATGGCTATATGTATCTGTACAATGGATTCACTTTGCTGTACACCTGACTCTAATATACTATTAGAGTCAGGTGTACAGCAATCAACTATTCATTGCAGCTCTATTCACAATAGCCAAGGCATGGAAACAACCAAATGTCCATTAACAAACTACTAGATTAGGAAGATGTGGTATATATACACCATGGAATACTACTCAGCCATAAAAAGAATGAAATAATGCCATTTGCAGCAACATGGATGGAACTAGATACTCTCATACTGAGTGCAATGTCAGAAAGAGAAAGACAAACACCATATGATATCACTCATATCTGGCATCTAATATACAGCACAAATGAACCTTTCCACAGAAAAGAAAATCATGGACTTGGAAAATAGACTTGTGGTTGCCTGGGCAGAGGGGGAGAGAATGGGAGGGATTGGGAGCTTGGGGTTAATGGATGCAAACTATTGCTCTTGGAATGGATTAACAATGAGATCCTGCTGTTTAACACTGAGAACTATGTCTAGATACTTACAATGCAGCACGACAATGGGAGAAAAAATAATGTATACACGTATGTGTAACTGAGTCCCCATACTGTACAGTGGGAAAAAAATGTGTTGGGGGAAATAACAATAAAAAAAAAACTATAATAATTTTTTAAAGCTGTAGAACACGCAGAACTAAGTTTAAATCCTGGCTCGGCCCCTTGCCAACTGTGTGACCTTAGGCAAGTTAATGAACCTCTCTGACTCTCACCTTCCTTGTTAGTAAAATGAAAAAATAGTGCTCCAAGGCTTTGTGTTAGTTTTCTAGGGGTACCATAATAAAGTACCACAGCCTGGGGGCTTAGACAGATATTTATTGTCTCATAATAAACAGGAGGTTAGAAGCTTTAGATCAATGAGTGGGAAGGGGGTGTTCCTTCTAAGGCTGTGAAGAGGAATCTGTTCCAGGCCTCTCCCTTAGCTTCTGTGGTTTGCTGATGATCCTCAGCCATCCTCTGCACATGGAAGCATCTACATGTCTTCATATGTATGTCTGTCCCTCCGTGTGTATGTCTCTCTGTTCAAATTTCCTTCTTTAAGGACAGAAGTTGTATTGCACTAAGGAGTATACCCTGTTTCACTATGACCTCATCTTAACTGATTTCATCTGCAAAGACCCTATTTCAAAATAAGTCACATTCTGAGGTATTAGGGGTTAGGACTTCAGTGTATGAATTTAAGCAGAAACAATTCAACCCATAACAGTCTTGTTGTAAGGATTCAAAAGTTAGACATGCATTGAAAGCGCTTAACAGAGTCCCCACTACAAAATACGTGTTCAATAAAGGAAGCTATTGCTCTTGCTATGTTTTTTTGCTAAACTGTCATTTACTAAAGGTTTGTCTTCAGCTGGATCAGATAACTGGAACAAAATCATCTTCCATATACATCACCCACATCATCTGAGTTACCCAGGATGGTGGGTGCCAGGGAGGTGAGGGTGTTGGGCTGTGGGAAGTTCTATGCTAAGTCTACACAGTGTCCATATACTGGCCATTCATACTGGAAAAGATTTGGTTATGTATGTGCATGTTGTGAAAACTCTACAGGAAAATGACTTTGCTCCAACATCTAACCACACTGAAATTTAACTGCAAGTCATTCAGGATTGGCTGCCGTTCACTCAAAGCTCATTTTTCTTGAAACACAGGACTAGGGAAGGAGGAAGACAATGTCTTTCCAGGGCCTGAGCAGGACCTGTTAGCCATTCCTGGAACCATGCCTGGGAATGGAAAGGCAAAGGGACCCAGAGAGCAGAAGTGACTGTGCAATAGAATGACTGTCACCAGCTCTGCAAATTTGCCTCTGTCCTAAATCGAGAGGGCTGGGCTCCTCCATTAAATCATCAGTGGCCTACCTGAAGGCAGGCTCTGTGTGTCTTTGTGTGTATGTGCATGCATGGGTGTGTGTGTGTGTGCACGCACCCATGTGTGTGCTGAGGCAGCTGAGGCCCATCCCAGGTCTTCCTTGCACTCACAGCCATCAAGATGACAAGAGAAGTCGAGCACACAGGACTAGGAATCCAGTCCTGAAGCTGAGGTCCCCCCCTCCAACCACGGTTCAGCAGTAGCCTCACTGTGTGACCTTGGACAAGATTCTTCCCCTTTCTGCGCCTCAATGGCCTCATCTGTAAAATGAGCATCTGGACAATCTTCTCTCCACAAACCCTTCTGGTCCAATGTCCTTTGATATTCTGATCCTGGCTCAGGCCCAGCCCCAAAGTCAGTTAGAAAGAAATTCTTCTGATTATAAGCATCATGAGAGATGAAGCCATCCTCAGCTTAGGCTTCTTTCTGGCTGGCCTGCTGCTGTGCTGAGGTTGTGCCTCTGGAGCAGGCTTTTGGAAGGGAGAAAAAAGGAGAAAAGATCATTTGCCTGTGTCAAAAAAAAGAAAGAGAGCAAAGTTCCATCTGATGAAAAGTGCAGCCCAGGCTTGCCCATGCCCATCTTTGAAGAATGGAAAGGCACTTTCCCTAAATAGTGTGAGTGAATATGATGAATGAGGTTATTTGATTAAGCAGGATGAAACTGGTGAGCCAGGCTATGTTTTATTTTGCCTAATGGCTGTAATCAGAAATCACACCATCATTTTTTCATAAGTGGGAGCCAGTGGTGAGGCTTATGAGTAGTTATGGGTTGGCAGTCTTTTTGAAGACTCTGCTTCTCTCCTGGAGCCTACAGGGAGATTGAGAACATGGAGAGGTCTCTGATGAGGTCTCCTCCAACACCAAAGTAATTGGATAACTTACTCAATTCTGTTAACAGCCATTGGTTCAATTTCCTTTTGTAAATTTAGATTCAATAGCCAGTGCCTAGCACAGTGGCTGGCATCAAGTTACAGGCTTCAAAAATATTTATTAAATGAATGAATCAGCGAGGTAATGGAACAATGAAGGAGCATGTGAATAATGGATGAGAGCCTTATAGGTGAGAGGGAAAAAATGTACAGATGAGTTTTTAGCTCTTCGTGTCAAATCAACATAGTTTTCGACAGGATATGAGAGACATTTGCGATATAGGATCCAATGAATTCCTTAGTGATAAACACGAAGATGCCTACTTTTTGAGGCCTACTTTTTGAGGCCTACTTTTTGATGCCTACTTTTGAGGGCTTTCCCTCATGTGCTGTGTAAACTGAGGGCAGTTCCTCAGCCTATCTGTGCTTCAGTCTTTTCATTTCCAAAATGAGAATAGGAGTTCCCATAGTGGCTCAGCAGGTTAAGAACCTGACTAGCATCCATGAGGACACAGGTTCAATCCCTGGCCTTGCTCAGTGGGTTAAGGATACAGCATTGCTGTGAGCATGGTATAGATCACAGACATGGCTTGGATTTGATGTTGTTGCTGTGGCGTAGGCTAGTGGCTACAGCTCCAATTCAACCCCCAGCCTGGGAACCTCCATATGCTGAGGGTGTGGCTCCAAAAATAAATAAAATAAAATGATGATAATAGTAGTATGAATGGTGGGAAGATACAATGGTGGGAAGACAGAATGAGACAGTACATATGACCACTAATTACATTTTGTGGTCCAATGCGCTCTGAATTAGGTTGGATGAGAAGACCTGGCCCTACAGGTGCACAACACATACATGAGGCAGTTCCCTTTATGACCTGATCACCAAAGGCAGACAAGGCCCTTCTCTCCCACATATCAGCCCACTCACCTGTAGTGTATCTATAATTCCTACTCTTAGAATTCCCTTTGAGCTAAAGCAATGCTCAAAGAGATCCCATTAATGACACAAATTACATGAGAAGGTAGCCACATTCAGCCATTAACCACTCCTTATTCCCCAAACTTGAATCTGCCTTCAAAAGATGGTACAGTGTGCATAGTACTTAAAGCCTTGTCTTTGGTGACACTCTGTTCAAATCTAGGCAATGCTATTTGCTAGCTGTGTGACTTTGGGCAAATTACTTAACTTCTCTGAATCTCAGTTCTCAATCATAAATGGTTAATGTTACTTACTCCTTGGTTTTACCATGGAGATAATATGAGAAAATGTATATGGAACTTCATATATCGCTCATATTCAGTTAAGGAGAGTCATTTTTATTAATTCAATTTTTCTCACAGTATAGATGTTCATTAAAAACTTTGTTATGGATTAAATATTTTGCCCCTGAAAAATTTATATGATGAAATCCCTAATTTTCAATGTAATGTGATGGTATTAGGAGGTGGGGCCTTTGGGAGGTGATTAGGTATAGATGAGGTCACAATGGTCGACCCCCATGATGAGGGTAGTATCCTCATAAAAGGAGGAAGAGACCAGAGCTCTCTCTTTCTTCCTTATGTGAGGAAATTGTAGTAAGAAAGTGGCCGCCTACATGCCAAGGAAGAGAACACTTCCCAAGAACCCAACCAAGCTGGCATCCAGTTCTCAGACTTTGATCCTCCAGAACTGTGAGAAATAAATGTCTGTTGTTCAAGCTATCCAGGTGGTGGTATCTTGTTATAGCAGCCAAGTTGACTAATACAAACAAGAAAGGTAATTCTCAAAGATTTCCAACAATATTTGGAAGAGTAGCAGCATTATTGAAACAAGTTTCAGTTCCCAAAGTGACCACTTTGAAGGCCATCCCTCATCTTCATGTAGCCCCTTTCCAACCCCACACAAATCAGTGTATATTGACAAATCCACATTATAGGTGAATGATGTTGAATGCACTAAGGATTAGGGAAATTCAATTGAAAAATGTAGTCTGGAAATGGGGATGAGAAAGATTAATAGGATGGGATAGGAAATGGGGAGAGAGAAGCTCCCCCATTGCTTGCTGCTTTCTTGTGACTGTCACCATTTTCATGAGCCCATGGCTTCCTGTCTTCCCCCTTCCATCCCCACACTTCTCCCCACACTTTACACCATCTTTTGCAAAAGGGAGCTAAGAACAAAGATTTCCTTCAGTTCATTCATCTCCCCCCACATTTTGTAGCTTAGGATGCTGACAAGTTGCTTCATGTGCCTGTTTCTTGGCCATCACATCAGGGTCAATTCCTTCCCTGGAGATATTCAGGCTAAAGGAGGAAGGACCAAGCTAGAGGATCTAAAGGCAAACAAGTTCTAGTCCTTTGCTAATTTTAGAAATCATCTTCCTGTTTTGACTGGAACCTTACCTTACCTCTTTGCCCCAGGGTAGAACTGAGGATACCAAAAGGGCTGCCCACGCAGATATTCCACCTTCACTTTTCTTGGGGATGGTGGGAGTCAGAGGTGAGTGGAGAAAGAGATAAAACACAAAACAACTGAATACAGTGCCATATTTAGGTTACAGCAGAAAAAGGGGTTAAATGGAGGTTTTTCTTCTCATATCTTATTGAGATCATTTTATGGCTCTGATCTCAAGGGAAGCAAGCAGTTTGCACATTTACCGTTTCCTATCAGTCGACCATCTGTAGGCACCACCATTCACAAAGAGCTTATACATTAACTGGTCACTTTATCATTGTAATATATTTAGAAAATCAAAAACCAGCTGCTATAAAGCTATAAACTGGACACTTTATTACATATTGTTTATCATTACTTTAGTATTTGGAGATTCATAAGGCACGGACTTTGAGATCTATCTATATTGCCAAGGAGGCCAAAGTTTATTTCCCTAATAATATGCAAATGGAGTCTTTATACCAGATAATGAATAATCACTTTAGATTAAGGGCTGAATTTTCTTTTAGTGGTACTGGCAGTGCAGCCTTTTGCATGCAGTTAATAATTAATTTAAAGAATTACCACTTCAGTGAGCCCTGCTTACATTATTTATTAAGTGTAATTAAAGTATTTATTAGTCAAGTAATAAATGAGGGACAACCCCCAGCACCTTAATACTGTTATAAAATAATCACAGACCATGTTTATCTGCAAAGCAAGACTGAGTGAGGCTCAAGTGTGTTCATAGATTGTTCAGGATCATTCAGTGTGTTCTCAACATGCAACACTGGGTACAGGTCAGGCTTCATGGCTTGGTCCAATCTACAAAACATGAGTGCCCTAGCCTTTTTTCATTGTTTGTCTGCATTTGTTGACTTAAAGTTAAAAGCAAAATGAAGCTAATACCCTCAGTCTACCATGTTGCTTGAAGCTTAGAATGGCTGATCCAACATTGCCATCTTGGAATTTCTTGAAGGGCTGCTGAAAGCATTACCTACAATTAAGATAACTATATAATTCACTATCCAAATCAGGACAATTTTGAAAATGAAAGAGGATGTTATCCATAATAATATATAAATTGAGAGGGTCTTAGGCAAAGCAGAACTGAACCTCTGAAAATTAGCATGGCTTTTATCCAGTCATTTGGGTTGCTTTTTATCAGATTGTGAATATGAGAATCAGTTTGTACTCATGATGGCCACTCGCCATATAAGTTTTTAGATAAAACCCTGGACTCCCAACTTCCTTCAATTTTGGGCACTTTGGGGCTGCCCTATGTCCTCTTTAGGAAAACTTTCCTGTCCCTCCAACCAGAAATGATCACACCATACTTTTTACACCTCTGTGCATATCTCACTGGCTGGCAGTATCTTCATTTATGTATTAAATCTACTCCATGAAGTGACTGCAAACTCTTTGAGGAAAAAGACAGATTGTACTTGTGAATGTTTAGTTCTTTCCACATTCTTCCCTTGGCGCCTCACTAAAAGTGAGTACATAGTGAACATTTACTAAACAGGTTTTACAGTTTGGAAGCCCCAACTCTTGTCTTTCTAACCAGAAGAGAAGATACATTTTCAGTCCAGGGTCACTGACCAGAATCTGTAACTGAACATATGGGCCTGTGGAGCAGACATAAGCAGAGGAAGATATGGCCAGCAGGCAACCATCCCAAGGGCCTCTCAGGTCTGCCACAGAAATCACTGGAAAGTGGGATTCCTCACAAATCAATGAACAAACTCCCAAGACCCGCTGCAGTCAGATCAGTCCCTCATTGGTCCTAGACTATTATGCTCAGCCTTTGTTCCCTGAGACCTTTATTTGGAAAGGCCTGTTCCATCTTAAAAATAAGGTTAAAACCTAACAAGGTGTATTCAAGTTAAGAGACTTTCCTAAGTTTGCTCAGATGATTGGGACATCTCAGAAAATCCTGCCTCCTTATCAGTGTGGTCCCACCTGCTTCATGTCCCTCATGCCACTCCTCTCTGAAGTCTTTTCCTGAGCACCTCTCTTATGCTTTAAAAATCCACATTGTCAGTTCCTCTCATTTCAACTCTTTGCATCTATGGTTTGCATAAACCTTGTGGTCTTCTTTTCCCACATTCCCCACAGTGCTGGGCACACAGTAAAGTGCTCAGCAGTGAAGAAGGTGAACCAGACCTTGCCTAGTTTTTCTTGAACCCTGTCTTCTCCTGCCTCCTGCCTCCACCCCTACTCACTTCCCAGAATCCTACATGAGGGGTATTGTCACTTATCAAAAGATATGACCATACCAGAGTTCACTGGTGGCTCAGTGGGTTAAGGATCTGGCCTTGTCACTGTTTCGGCTTGAATTGCTGCCATGGTGCTGGTTTGGTTCCTGGCTGGGGAACTTCCACATGCTGTGGGTATGGCCAAAAAAAAAAAAAAAAATGGAAAGGAAGTGATGTGAGGTCCAAGTTAAAGGGGCTGAGTGGCATTTGAGAAAGCAAACTCAAAGAATCAAACTTCATGTTTAATAACAGCCAGCACTGCTGGGCCCAAACTTGTGGGCTTTATAAATTGATTTGTCTTTGGGCCCCTTTACAGAGCTGTTTCTAGGCGACCGACAGGTTGGCTGTATATCATGCACTCTCAGGCCTCGTGCTGTGGCAGCCTGCTTCTGACCTCTTAATCAAGCTGGGTGCGGGCACAGAAAGGAGATATGTGATCACTTATGGAAACACCCAGCTGGCGTTGGTCCCACAAACCATCTGCCTGTCTCGCTATGGTCAGACTGACTGTCTGCTAAAGCCCCCTTCTCCTATGAGCCATTTATATATTTCCTCAGCCCCCTTATTTTTTTTCTAAGTGGAAAACAAATAGCATTATTGGATGTGCTCTGCTTGGCTGCAGCTGTGAATCACAAAGTTGGAAGTCAGTCCAAGTTAGAGTCAGACATCACATTTTTGCTTGGTTGGGGAGAGGTCCAAACTGCTGATCTAGCCTCATTTGGTCTCTGATATTTTATTTATCTACAAAGTTGACATGGCCCTGTTAGGAAATATCTTGCTGTTATGTATTTTCTCATTCTTTCAGCTTCCAAAGGGAAGGAGCCTTTGGTTTAGTTGTAACCAAGGGTCAAGATTTCTTCTTGGCCTTGTCAGGAGGTAATCAGTGTAAAGACAATACAATGTGAGAATTATTTGCAGCTGGTAGCAGCAGGGATGGGAGAGAGCTCATAGCGTTTGACATAATTCCCCTTGGCTCTTTGCTACTTACCAAAGTCGGTAATAGAACACAAATACAGAATGATGGACAGAACTAGATGAAGCTAGATGAGACCCTTGCTCATCATCATTGTTCCATTCAACTAGGATTGAATGAGGACCACTAGGGACAATGGCCTCATGACCTCTGAGTAGAGAAGACACAATCCCTATACCCAAAAGGTAACATTCTGATAGTCAGTTAATCAGCCAATCAACAAATCAATACTGACTATATCCTCTATGCCTGTTTTTGAGTTCCCCCAGAAGCAGACTCTGAGGTAGCGATGTGAGTGCAAACAGTTTAAATGGGGATCACAGGTAACACCCGAGAGAATCCAGGCAAGTAATATGGGGAAGAAAAGGCAGTGAATCGTGGCAACATCATTTTTTTAGCCAGCTACGGCTGTGCACCACTGAAGCCTAACTCTTGAGAAAACTCTGGGAAATGGTGCAAACCACATGGCTTGGGACCATTTCAAGGAGTGAGAGAGCTGGGGTGTTTACACACCAGTTCCCCAAGAGTCATTGATTTGAGGGCTAGTGACAGGGGGTGTAACTCTTCGAAACTCTGGCTTGCCATATATTCATAGAGCAATATTTCCTCTACGGAGGATGGAAGAAGGCACAGAAATGCAAATATTAGCAGCTGTAAGTTAGCTGAAGCCCACTGAAGGTCCAAGGAACATGAGGAGGGTCCTGAAAGTACCTAAGACAATCCCCAAATGAGGGGCTTTGGGGGAAGAAAGAAATTGAAGATACACTTTCTATGTTCATCATGTAATCAGTTTGGAAGGATGAAAGGGTTAGAAAGCAATCCAGCAAGTGTCATAGTGAGAGACTAAGCTAAACAGAAGTTCAATTAAAAACAAAATAGTAGTTCAGGGGAAGGAAAAATAACTAACCATTAGGAAAATTCCATGAAAAAATTTAGGATCAAATTAGGATTTGAAGAATGGATAGGATATGGGTTATGGAAAGGAGAGGAAGAAAGGTTGAGATAAAATAAGTTCCAAAATCAGGTCTAAAAGTTAAATTGAAAAATAAACAGACATCAAATTCAGAGCAATAAACTCCTCCCTCCTATTTATATTCATATTATCATCTTAGAGATATTTCACTACATCCAAAATTACATGCCAATAAATGATTTTTGTTTAAGTTTCTTGGCATATCAATTCAATAGAGAGATTTGGCTTAGATTACTTCTAAACTCCTTTTCTGTCAGAGATTTTAAGAATCATGGGTCATCAATAAACTATTCAAAGGGCCAATGATAACCTATTCTGAAAGATTATTTTGCTGTTTATATGAATAATTACCTGCTGATTTATCTGTTTACTCATTCAGCAAATCAAACCTCAGTTAACCAGAATGGTTAACAATTCAGGGTCTGGGGGTTGCTCACAGCTGGGGAGATGTCTGGTCACATGTCCCTTTGACAGAAGGACTGGATATGTGTGTAAGAGTTGTCCTTGGCTGCATTGTCCTTGGTTTGGCAATTGATGGGAGGCAGGACAGTGCTTGGGTTTAGCTGAGAGCTTGGACTCAGAAGCATGAGTTTGAGTCCCTGGTCTGCCATTTATGGACTTTGTGACTTTGGCAACTTGATCCCCATGAGCCTCAATTTGTTCATCTCTAAAATGGAGGTAATACCATCCACTGTCAGAGTTGTGTTAGAGATTAAAATTAAAAGGGATGAGATATTCCATGTTCCTGGATTGGAAAAATCAATATTGTAAAAATGGCCATACTACCCAAAGCAATCTATAGATTCAATGCAATCCCTATCAAATTACCCATGACATTTTTCACAGAACTAGAACAAACAATCCAAACATTTATATGGAAAAGGGACAGCACCTGTAAAGTATGATACCATTGATATATACTAGCAATCCAATATACAGTGATAATGCCAAAAAATCACATTAAATAAAAAACAAATGCATTATCTGTTCTTACCAAAGAGTGCATAACCTTCTAGTTTCAGCACTTCCTATCACTGGATTTTACATGTTACATACCAAGTCCATTGTATTAGTTCATGCCGTGTGTGAGTGAGATGGGAATTTTGGATTTCCGGCTGGGTACTTTGCATTTTAATGCATACATGCATTTCAACTTCAGGACAAACAGTGCAACAGAAAAAGAATAAAAGTTTAGGTTAATACCACAGAAATAAGGAGGGGTTCAATTGGTATTAATTTGATGCCAATTATTTTTTTTTGTCACTTGCATTTTTCTCTCCAACTCCGTGAACTAGAAAAACAGTGACTTCTTTGTGAGGTTTGCTCCCAGGACTTCTTCTCTGTGATGCTGGCAGCAAGGCCTTGAAGGGCCAAGAGCTTGGCAAGACAAAGGCAAGTTCAGACAGGTGAAAAATGGTTACAGAGCAAGGGGTAGGTGTTAGGAAGCATAACAAGGTCTGAGATGGGTCTGAGGCATTCTTCCAGTAGCATCAGACATCATGAAGATTGGATTTCAAGTGGAGGGCAGGGTCCTTCTCCATGGTGGTCAAGAGAGGCCCGCTGAAATGATTGCTCGGATAGCATTCTGACTTAAGGTGGCCATATGCTTACAGCCCAACCCTAGACATTTTATGGATCAGGAGAAGGAATTATTAATCACTCCTCTGAGACAACTGGTATAACCAGGACCCACAGCCTCCCAGCTGGGAAGCTTCCACCCTTTCACTTGGAAGCAGACACATCTCCTCAGCCCCACTCTGCCTGAGAACCCAGCCTTCAAATTCCAAGATCCCACCAGGTCCCAGAAACTCACTCTCATCCTATTTCTTTCTGAGGGCTGGATGTCCGTTGCCCCTTTCTGCCTCTGGACATGTCCACTACTTTCCAGCAGCCCCACCTTAGGGCTGGACCCAGGGTGACGAGAGGGAGGCACAAATTGCTTAAGGGGGGAAAAAAAGCTCCGTAATCAAGACAGATCATATCTAAATGCAATGTTTTTGTGTGTTTTTTTTTTAATTTTTGTCTACCCCATGGCATATGGAATTCCTGGGCCAGGGATCAGATCCAAGCCACAGTTACCACCTACACCACTTGCGACAACATCAGATCTTTAACGCATTGTGCCAGGCCAGGGATCAAACCCATGTCCCAGCCTTCCACAGATGCCACCGGTCCCATTGTGCTACAGTGGGAACTCCCTCAATGCAATGTTTCTAAAACTCAAAATTAATCCCAAAAAAATCCATGATCAAAACATCAAAAATGTAAAATAAGGACAGGGTCCATAACAGCACCAAGCCCAGCCACAGGGAACCTGAAGCAAAAGGAAAAACCAGTCATACTGACTTGTCTTTAGTTAAGATCTTGATGTTTCAATCATTGCGGAATTTTTTACTGATTTATTAAAATATTGTACTAAAATATGATTTATCTTGATGAGTTTTTTGTACCTCCTTCCATTTTATGCCTAAATCTAGTGCTTCACTTGCCTCACCCTAATTCTGTCCCTGAATTCTTTGTAAATATCAATCACTGCCATTCGCAGGTACATGGTGGGAACCTGGCCTTGGGCCAAGCACTTTTCTTTCATTTTCTTTTTATTTTAATTTTTTTAAATTTCCCCAATACATTATCTTTTTTTTTTCTACTGTACAGCATGGTGACCCAGTTACACATACCTGTATACATTCTTTTTTCTCACATTGTCATGCTCCATCATAAGTGACTAGACGTAATTAACTGAGCTACACAGCAGGATCTGATTGCTAATACATTCCAAAGGCACATGGATAGAACTAGAGACTCTCATACAGAGTGAAGTAAGTCAGAAAGAGAAAGACAAATACCAAGCGCTTTTCTTGTTGAATTCAGATACACTCCGATCCGCATGAGGTAGGGACACAGCCGTACACATGCCCCCTTCACAGTGGTCTCTTCCTGCCTTCTTGGTCATCCAAAATTCCCAAGTCAAGTTCACTTTCTTATGGAATAAATCAAGTTTAAACCTGAAAAGGCCCACTGAAACATTCTAATCCTCAGCTCCTTTATTCACATGAGAATCCCAATGCATGGTTAAGTGAATGGCCCAGGATCACACAGCTGCTTGGGACTAGCATTCATTCCTTCATTCACCTGGAAAATGCTTATTGAGCATCTCCCAGGTTCTCTATTGTAGATGTTGGGAATAGAACCAAATAGACCATGTCCCTGCTCTCATGGAGCTTACATTCTTGTGTGAGAGGGCAGTTTGTAAACCAACATAGACACACACGTACAAAATCAAACAAGGATAAGAGCCGTGAAAAAAAATGAAGCAGGGAAATGGAGAAAGGAGTGATGGAGTGAGATTTTATGTAAAATGCTCCTAAAGGGAGGGCTGTGAGCAAACATCTCAATAAATTTAAGAGGAAGCTGTGTGGATGGTATAGGGTGGTAAGGGCTAGTTCTAGGGCAATGTTTCTCCACGCCAGACACTCTTGACACCTGGGGCTAGATAATTCTTTATTGTGGGGCTGACCTCAGCCTTGTAGGATGTTTAGCAGCATCCCTGGCCTCTATCTACTTGACACCAGTAGCACCTGCTTTGCTAGTTGTAATAACTGAAAATGTCCTCAGATATCACAAATGTTCCATGGGGGGTAAGATTGTCATCAGTTAGAACCATGGGTCTAAGTACTGTCATAGGCAAAGGCAAAGGCAAAGGCTTTGACTAAGTCGGGCTTCCAGCAGCTCAGCACTGTAGGTCAACCCCAGCCAACCCTGATCACCTGCCACCTTCAGAGTCAGCACCACCAGACACCAATGCTGGTCTATGATCCACCTCACACTGGCTGCTGGTTGTTGGACTCTTTTCATTCATAAGAGTGGAAAGCTCCTTGGGGGAAGTGTCCAGGCTTCACTCCTCTGAATCCCATGGATACCTGGGCTCTCTGGACAGTGGCCATGGCTGCACCTTCCCCTCTGTTCCTCCATACCAGAGATGTTCTCCAAGGGCTTAAGGCTCGGCTGGGAGCCAGTTCTAGAGGACGGTGTCCCTGAGCCACAGCTAGCCTGCACTCTCCTGTGAATTGCCCTCTCCCTGTACTTAAGGCTGCATGGCTTTCACAAAAGGGACAGCAGGTGATGAAAGTTCACCTTCCACTCAATTAACCTTGAGAGAACAGGGTTTTTTCCTTTTCTCCCCCAAGAGACTTCTTTTTTTATGACCTTTTTGAAGCATCTTATTTTCTGGGCAAAAAGCCAAATGATACATTCTCTTCCCAGCTGCAGGGCTGTTGCAAATTTTCAAAGCTGAGGTAAAGACAGTCTTTGGAAGAAGTGCAAGGTGGGCAGTGGGGCAGGGAAACAGGAGAAAACACCTTATTATTCCAGCCTAGTTGTGCCTGGAGGGACAGAGCCTTCATGGAGCACGAGCCTTCAGGACCCATGCAACACATGGACCTTAGAGGCCTCAGGACTGTCAAGCACTCCCCCCAGTTAGGGAGCGCATATGAATACAAATTTAAAAAATCAATTCCACTTTGGTTGAAAGTTGAATATTAATAAGTCATAACAAAGCACATCTTGCATAGTGCTTTGCAATACCCAAAGAGTTTTTTTCCCACATATTTAATCTCTTTGAGTCTCAGATTCAGCTATCAAATAAGATTGAATCTTCTTTAAGACTGAATCAACAGAGTAGAATATATAGCAACAGCCCTTTTTCAGTGGATCTGATGGACAATGGTACCCCAAACCTCCCCTACCTGCTCCTAGATGTAGCTCCCTGGGGATGGGTTTAGAGACGAAGATCACGTGCCTCCTGTCTCCCTCCCACAGTGGGGAACCTCTGAAGTCAACTGCATGTCTGTGCAAAAGGGGAAATAAAAGAAAGCACCAAAACCAGCTCCACTTCCTCATGATGCCTTGCCTTTGGCAGATTTGGTAGCAAAGAGGTTTCATGAAAGTAGCTGGTTTTGCTTTGCATCACAATTTTGCCCCATTTCTCTGAGGCCCAGAGGCAGGTTGGAGACTTCTAGAATCCCAGGAGCATTGCTGAAATCCTAGAAGAGAAAGTCACTAGAGGGTGGCTTGTTTCATGGGGAACAGACATTGTGATTGGGAGTTAAGAAGCTTGCATGAGGTGAGAAAGGGCAGAAGAGCCTCATGGTCAAGAGCACAGTCTCAGGAGCTGGACTCCTGGGTTCCAGTGCTGGCTCTGATGCCACCCATTCGCTTGACCTTTATCTTGTCTCTTTACCTCATGGTGCCTCCATGTTCCCATCTGTAAAATGGAAATAATAAGGGTAGCTACCTCCTAGGGGTGGGAGGAGAAGAGAGGTCCAGGGCTCAGATGCTTTCTGATGGAGACCTGAGTATCAAGAATAAAAGGCTCTGAGGGGAGTTCCCATCGTGGCTCAGGAGAAATGAATGTGACTGGGATCCATCCATGAGGACACAGGTTCAATCCTTGGCCTCACTCAGTGGGCTAAGGAACTGGCATGTTAAATGACTAGCACTGGGAACCGCCATGTGCCAGGGGTGTGGCCTAAAAAGAAAAAAAAAGAAAAAGAAAAAGAAAAAAAGGCTCTGAGAGGTGGCAAGGAAGCTGGGGTCATGGATGAGGCAACACTTCCTAGGGAGCAGTTGAGAGGAATCCTGAGAGGCAGATGCAACACTGGGGGTTTGCCCTGGAGGTGAGGGGGCTGTAAAGAGCCTACCCTGGGGATTTCAGGGTGATACATGTCCAAGAAATCCTCCCTAGTATGGCGGGGGTGGGGGGTGGCACTGCTGCCTAACATCTGCCATCCTATAGCTGCCAGGCCAGGCAATGAGCAGCACAAAGGGGCTTCCTGGAACAGGTTTGTGGCAATGGGCACTAATGTAAAGGCATCTTTTAAGTCTCAGTTCCTATCATTAGTCTCCATTTGCTGTCACAGGATGAAGGACCAGTGATTTGTGTTCCATGAAAATGTTCTTCCCGGAACATTAGAGAAGGGAAATTGGCATTACAGCAAAACCCAGAATGGCTCCAAAGCTTCTGGGCAGGAACCCCCACTCAGGATGTGACCCCAGGAAGAAAAGCCTTCCCTTTGGGCTGTGGGGACCAAACGCCCCCAATCTTTTCGCCCTCCTCACCCCCCACTAAAGAGTCTTCTTTTCTTCACAATCTTGTGTTTGAAATGATCAACCAACCATGCATTGATTTCAATAAAACCTCTGAGAAGGAGGCAAGATGGTGGAAGAGTAGGGGGATGCACTTGCCCTCTCCCACAAACACAACAACAACAAAAATCACATCTACATGTTAAACGACTAGACAGAACAGCAACTGAATGCTGGCAGAAGAACTTAAACCTCCAAAAATGGCAAGAATCTCGTGACATAGCTGGGTAAAACAAGAGAAAAGAGGAGAGTGAGAGAAGGGGGATCAGAACCAAACTGGCGCTCCCAAAAGGGAAATGTGAGGGAGATGGGGAACCCTCACCCTGGAAAGTCACCTAATCAATGGAAAAATCAACAGAGTCAGAGGGATCTCCAGACTCCAAGAAAAGTGCAGCAGTAGGTCTGAGATCTGAAAAGCAGAGTGAGAGCTGAACAGATCATCTGAACTACTGGCACAGTCACCAAAAACAGAGACACTCGGGTAGGGGCTAGGCACCAAGACCTACACTCTGGAGGTTAGTCCCCAGGAGCGGGCTTGGGTTGGTGGTGTGGAGACAGCCTGAGGGATTAGGAAGCGGTGCGTTCTGGGTGGAGGGAGCAATATGCTAAGGGCTGGGGAGTGGAAAGCCACAACAGAGGGGACCTGGGAGAAGATCTAGACCCACAGGAGAGACAAGGTGCCAGTGTTGAGGAGGGGAGAGAAGGAGGGGCAGGCCCAAATAGAATACTCCTTTCACCCCAATGTGCGTGCTTGCCCACCAGCTAGCAGAGAGCGGGGCTTCCCAGTACATCCCCCCTCCCCTACCCCGCTTGCTCCTGACCTGAGGCCGCCTGCCATGCCAGAGGGCTGGCCTCACCACTCAGCTTGAAGCCAACAACTTCCGGGGCTTTCCCCAGCCTGGTCTTCCCTGCCCACCTTCTGGAGGGGTTACACTCCTGCGGAGCAGCCACCCAGCACCACCTGCCCCATGGAAGAGCTCCGTGGCCCAGAAGTGCTGGGGCAAGTTCTGCCCAGCCACAGGAAGTCTTCCCCCATCGAGGTGTGGACCTGCCAGTCCCTCTTGCCCTTGGGAAGTTCTCTTTTGCTTCAGAGTGACCCTGCTAGCCCTGCCCACCCTCAGGAAATGCGCTGCTGCCTCAAAGAAGGCCAGCCAACACCACCAGCCCTCAGGAAACACTCCACAGCACTGTCAGGGCAAACTCTGCCCAGCCACAGGGAGTACACCTCCACCAAGGAAAAGAAAATAACAAGAAAGATGAAGAAGCTCAGAAACCATTCCTAATTAAACCAACAGGAGAATTCACCTAAAGCAGTCAACAATGAAACAGAGCTCTGCAGTCTGACAGAGTTGGAGTTCAAAAGGGAGATAGTGAAAATACTGAAGGAATTAAGAGAAGATGTGAACAGTAATACAGTCTCCCTCAGAAAGGAACTAGAAAACATAAGGAGGAGCCAAGAAAAACTATAAAATTCATTTGCATAGATACAAACTGAACCAAGGGCAGTAAAACCAGAATGAATAATGCAGAAGAATGAATTAGTGATGTGGAAGATAGAATAATGGAAATCACCCAAACAGGACAGCAGACAGAAAACCAAATGAAAAAACATGAAAGTAATATAAGAAACCTATGGGATAAGCAGGCCATTCAAAACATAATAGGAATTCCATAAGGAGAAGAAAAAGATATGGGGATTGAAAATATATTTGAAGAAATTATCGCTGGAAACTTAAAGGAAACTGATTTCAAGATACAGGAAGCAAAGAGGGCCCCAAACAAATTGAAACCAAATAGACTCACACCAAGACACATTATAATAAAAACAGCAAAAGTTAATGGTAAAAAGAGGATCCTAATGGCAGCAAGAGAAAAGCAAAGTGTCAATTATAAGGGAGCCCCCATAAGGCTATCATTTTATTTCTCTAGAGATTCAATGCAACTCCTATCAAAGTACCCATGATATTTTTCACAGAACTGGAACAAACCATCCAAACATTTATATGGAACCAACAAAAGACCCAGAATCACCAAAGCAATCCTGAGAAACAAAAACCAAGCAGGGGGCATAACTCTCCCAGACTTCAAGCAATATTACAAAGCCACGGTCATCAAAACAGTGTGGTACTGGTATCAAAACAGACAGACAGACCAATGGAGCAGAATAGAGAACCCAGAAATAAACCCCAACACCTATGGTCAACTAATCTTTGACAAGGGAGGCAAGAACATGAAATGGGAAAACGAAAGTCTATTCAGCAAGCATTGCTGGGAAACCTGGACAGCTGCATGCAAAGCAATGAACCTAGAACACACCCTCACACCATGCACAAAAATTAACTCCAAATGGCTGAAAGACTTAAATAGAAGACAGGATACCATCAAACTCCTAGAAGAAAACATAGGCAGAACACTCTCTGACATCAACATCATGAATATTTTCTCAGGCCAGTCTCCCAAAGCAACAGAAATAAGAGCAAAAATAAACCCATGGGACCTCATCAAACCGAAAAGCTTTTGCACAGCAAAGGAAACCGAAAAGAAAACAAAAAGACCACTTACAGAATGGGAGAAAATAGTTTCAAGTGATGCAACGGACCGGGGCTTAATCTCTAGGATATACAAGCAACTTATACAACTCTACAGCAAAAAAGCCAATCACCCAATGGAAAAATGGGCAAAAGACCTGAATAGACTGTTCTCCAAGGAAGTTATACAGATGGCCAACAAGCACATGAAAAAATGCTCCACATCCCTGATTATAAGAGAAATGCTAATCAAAACTACCATGAGATAACCACCTCACTCCAGTCAGAATGGCCATCCTTAAGAAGTCCACAAATAACAAGTGCTGGAGGGGGTGTGGAGAAAAGGGAACCTTCCTGCACTGCTGGTGGGAATGTAAACTGGCACAGCCACTACGGAGAACAGTTTGGAGGTATCTTAGAAATCTATACATAGAACTTCCATATGACCCAGCAATCCCACTCTTGGGCATATATCCAGACAAAACTTTCCTTAAAAAAACACATGTTCATTGCAGCACTATTCTCAATAGCCAAGACATGGAAACAACCCAAATGTCCACTGACAGACGACTGGATGAGGAAGATGTGGTATATATACACAATGGAATACTACTCAGCCATAAAAAAGAACAACATGGAGTTCCCGTCGTGGCGCAGTGGTTAACGAATCTGACTAGGAACCATGAGGTTGCGGGTTCGGTCCCTGCCCTCGCTCAGTGGGTTAACGATCTGGCGTTGCCGTGAGCTGTGGTGTAGGTTGCAGACGCGGCTCGGATCCCGCGTTGCTGTGGCTCTGGCGTAGGCCGGTGGCTACAGCTCCGATTCAACCCCTAGCCTGGGAATCTCCATATGCCGCAGGAGCGGCCCAAGAAATAGCAATAACAACAACAACAACAACAACAGCAAAAAAAGACAAAAAAAAAAGAACAACATAATGCCATTTATACCAACATGGATGGAACTGGAGACTCTCATACTGAGTGAAATCAGAAAGACAAAGACAAATACCATATGATATCACTTATACCTGGAATCTAATATCCAGCACAAATGACCTTTTCCACAGAAAAGAAAATCATGGACATGGAAAATAGACTTGTGGCTGCCCGGGGGGAGAGGGAGGGAGTGGGAGGGATCAGTAGCTTGGGTTTAACGGATGTGAACTATTGCTCTTGGAATAGATTTACAATGAGATCCTCCTGAGAATTATGTGTAGATATTTACATCGCAACACGACAATGGGAGGGAAAATTATGTACACCTGTATGTGTAACTTGGTACCCATACTGTACAGTGGAAAAAATTAAAAACCACCTCTGCTGGCCCATCAACTGTCTCCACCTCCATAAATTAAGTTAGAAATGGAAGGAAGCTTAGAATATTTCTAGCCCAGACTCCTTTTTTTCTGTAGAAGAGCAAGTTGAGACCTAAGGAGATTTTCAACTTGCCCAAGGTCATGCTCATGTGTCAGTCCCTGAGTCCTCACAGATTTGTGGAGCCGTAACAGCAGAGTTGGGGGGAGAATCATGCCAACCAAAATCTGGATGGTGTGTCATGTGACTCTGCCCCATGACCTTTCATAGTTCTGGTAAAGTTAGGAAACCTACAAAAGGTTTGGTGTGAGTCAATAAGTTGATGTATAGAAAGCAATATCTTGGGGTACAAATGCGAGTGAACTAGGACAGTCATACTGAAGGGCTCTCTGTGCAGTCAGGGAGGAGCTGAGGTGGGAGAACCATGTGTGGCTGTTGGTTCTGGGCTGTGGCTGGATTGTGGAGCACCCTTGGTTTGCCCTCTTAGCACATCTGCTCAGAGAGCAGTTATGTAAGAATAAGGGCCAGATCCCAATTCCCTCTGATGCTGAAAAGAGCTCCAGCCCAGGAAGAAGAAGGTAACCTGCCATTTTTCTCCTCAGGGCTTCCACTCCCCAGCTCCAAGCTCTTGCGTGTCTTTGGGTGGGGACATAGAGAGCCATCTCATCAGCCCCAAAGTGAGGTACCTCAGCCACAGGGCATTCTCTGAGTTCTGGCCATACCTTCATAGGACCTCAGTGTTTTTGATGTCTCATTGCTCTAGAGAGACATAAACACTCTGTCCTCACAGTGTCCTCACCTTCTGTTCTGACATACAGGGACTAGACTTGGAAACTAGAAGCTCTCACTTTCCTCATTTTAGTGGGTAGCCTTGATCATGGCTTTGAGGGAAGAGCTCCCCTTTAGGAGAACCTATAAGTGAGTGGTGGAGGCGATCCTTCCCAACCACAAGAAAAGGAACCCCATAGACTTGGATGTGGCTCCCTGTCCCTTTTACCACAACCCCTTTCTCTCATCCTTGGCCACTTTACTTTCCACCAGCCACCATGTCCTCCATGTGCCCCCACCCAAGTCCAGTCTCTTTGATCAGTACACTATATTCTGGACTCTGGAAAATTCCTTTGGTACTCAAAAGTGTCCCTAAAACAGAGCCTTTGGGTTCTGAGGACCATTTTCATGAAGATGTGGTTGATCTAGTACTTTCTAAAACCTACTCTTATCTGGCAGGAAATAATGCTGCCTTAAACCAATGTTGGTTCAACATGGTGCCATTTTGGCTAGCCACCAAAGTCAGAGAAAAGAGAGAAGGTAGAGGCCGAGAACCTCATGGATGGCATTCCACACACTACACTCTGACTTTTCACCTGTTCCCCCTGCCATTGCCTCCATGCTCTACCCTCTTACTAAAGTCTTCCTATTCAGGGGCTGCCCTACATGCATATACCAGGGTTTTCCACTTCTCCTAGGGGGAGCACCAGCCCAGAATCTGTGATTCAAGGGAACTTCCTTATTGTCCCTGAAAGCCCTCCTGGACAGAATTTTCCTTTGTAAAAATTCCAACTTACAGTAAATTGGGGTTGGGAGGTATAAGCTGAAAAATCTAAGAAAGCCCTAACGAAGTTTACTCAAACCAACAACAGAGATGGTGCACTAAAGAAAGAAAATATCAGTAACATTTCACATCTTAAATTAGTAATAAGGGGTACTAGAGAGTTTTGTACTATTAATTCCATTTACCATCTCTCCCTCCCTGGAAATTTTTCAGTCTTCTTCCCCTGCAGCTTTAATGAGATACTTGTAAATTCATTTTGCTTTGTTGCAGAAAATATTCACCTTAAGAAGCATTTGGCATGCATGGGCCCAGTCCTTGGGTGACTTCAAGATTTTATTGGCTGCTGTCTCCTAAGTCTTGCTGTGTGACTTGGAAGCTGGAGAGAGGAAAAGGCTTTGGCTTGCATTTATTTAATTTATTGGGAAGCCAAATAGATATTTCTCAAATCTTTTTCCAATACCTAGGTTCCTAGGCCCAATTCTTCCCATCATATTTCACTTCCCAACTCCTTCACAAAGGCCGTCCAAGGCCAACATTATTTTCCCAGTTCATCAAGCTCACTTCTGTCTTCTGCCCCTTTACTCCTATTTTCTGTTTCCTACTCCACACTTCCCAAGTCCTTCTGCTTTTTATTATACCCAACATTGACAAGCTGCTGGTCCCAGTGGCTCTTGGCTGCTGAGCAGATAAGCAGAGTTATATTGAAGTTTTCCAGAAACTTCTGTTGCTTTGGGGGAACTTGCAGGGGCAGGGGAGGGAGCCTCATGGTCCCTCTCAAAGATGCTCTTTTGCGTTAAGGTACACTGAAGAATGTGAGGATGAATCTGAGCGACAGGATCATCTCTAGGAGCCACCTCACCTGGGCATAACTGAGCAATTGATGAAGGAGAATTGCATTTCTATTTCTTTCTTCTCTGCTAGGAGCAGCATTCTGAGCCCTCTTTTGGTAGCACCACACTAATCTTTTTATAGGATCTACTCTGATTTATTTTTGGCCTTTGGATCTATCCCTCAACTCTGCTAGGAAGCCTCCCACAGATGTTTGAGATCAAAGCATCTAGAATAATTTTGGCTCTGCAAAGAGGTAGTTCTGGAGAAGCAAAATCCATGTTTGTAGTCAGAGCCAGCCTCATGTTTGGGCAGAACCCACCATCGCTTATGTGATAAAACATGAAGGGCAATGAAAAGAACTTTAAATTCCATTGGGCCTTATTTCTCTGACAAGCGCCTGAAATTACATCAATTGAGAATTAGAGTATACTCAGGTAAGGTGGCATTACTCATCTTTGGCATTCTTAAGACAAAGATCCAAAAGGAATTGTGACCCAGGGATTTTTCTAGGTGCTATGAATTAATGCTAGATTGTCCCTCCCTCTGAGATGCTGAGGTGAGAGGAGACATTGGGATGATTTCAGATGGGAATTATAAAGGGAACATGGGTCCAGAGGGAGGCAGAAGGTAGAAGAGAAAATGCAAGGAACAAACTTCCCTTTTCCCAGGCGCCAGTCTTACCTGCAAGAAACTTGGTCCTCTCAAATCACCCGAAAACATCAAGTCATCATTAAGAGAGTGACAAACCCCAAGCAAAACAAATCACTGTTTCTGTTTGCATAAGTTCATAAAAAACAATATTTCCTTTTCCCTCCTCAGTATTTGCAAACACAGGGCAAATATTTTCATACTGCTCCATAAATCTGGAGTCTGCTGTACTGTAGGGAATTTTCTCTTCAACTGTCCCCTATAACAGCATCGAAAGTGAGGGAAAATAAAACCTCAATACCAGAGGCATAGACTTTAGGAGCCAGCTGACTGGCTGGAAGCAGCCCGGGTTTCCACCAAGTCTCCTGCTGGTATCCCGTGTTCAGCCAAGGGCCTCCTAGGCTATCTAGCAGGGCCCGTAAATCCCCAGTTTTACAGCCCCCTCATGAAGCTGCCAGGCAGGAGGTATAGATTGTCCACCAAAGCCTGAGGGTCCTGAAATATACGACTTGAATTGGAGCTGAGGAATAAGATAGTCAGGGAGATTGTTCTGCCTCAGTGACCGTTCCGGGTAATTGAAATGTATGCCTTTAAGGACTGGGACCGTTCTAAAGTTTTAATTATTTAGTAGGAAGGCTTTCCAAATGGTAGTGTGTACTTCCTTGAGAGCAGTGTGGTGGAAAAGCTTTGGAGCAGGCAGTTTGGCACTTGAATGCCAGTCCCACACTTAAAATGTGAATCAGGGAGTTCCTGTGGTGGCTCAACAGTAATGAACCTAATTAGTACCCATGAGGACCCGGGTTCAATCCCAGGCCTCGCTCAGTAGGTTAAGGATCCTGCATTGTCGTGAACTGCGGTGTAGGTCACAGATGCAGCTCAGATCTGGCATTGCTATGACTGTGGTGTAAGCCAGCAGCTGCAGCTCCAATTCAGCCTTTAACCTGGGAACTTCCATATGCCATGCGTGCAGCCCTAAAAAGACCAAAAAAAAAAAAAATGTGAATCAATTTGCAGAGGTTTTGCGGGAGGAAGAGGGTTTTTTCTTTTTAACGTATTTGGTCCTGAATTTCCTCACCTGCAAATGGGATCATCATGCCTAGTTCTCAGATTTCTATGAAGTACAAATGAGACATATAGGAAACTGCTTGTCACCTACAAAGTATTCAGTAGAAGATCTCTGTTACTACTGTTGACATCCTTGTGATGGTTCCTCCTCTTTCAAAACAAAACATGATGAACATGCATTAACTATCTGTTTCCCTCAGGGAGATTATATTTGATATGTGTCCATTTTTACAATGTTTTACATAGAGAATGTGCTTAGGAGCCTGGGAAGCATACAGTCAAGTTCAGCCCCTCCTCCCCCAAATAAACAATCCCAATTGCTATCACTTACATGGGGTTCTGCCGTCCCTCCCTTCCTGTGAACTGCACATCTTGAATTCACTGTATGGAGCCTCTAATCTGGGTTCTCTATAACTGGGGACTATGACAAGCAGTGGGGTCTAGCGGTGAGGAGCTAGGATGGGCCTGTGGTTAGAAAGCCCGAATTCAACGTTCTGCTCCCCCATCCAGTAACCTCGGCCTCCCTAAGGGAAACAGACAACATTGTCAGTCCCAACCTCAGGGGGAGGGGCAACAGAGGGGATTAAAGGAGTGCCCTCTGTGGCTCCACGAGTTAAGGATCTGGCATAGTCTCTGTGCAGATACAGGTTCGATCCCTGGCCTCACTCACAGGGTTAAGAATCCAGCGTTCCCATAGCTGTGGCCTAGTGACAGATGTGGCTTGCCTCCAGAGTTGCCATGACTGTGGCATAGGCCTGTAGCTGCAGGTCCAATTTGACCCCTAGCCCAGAAAATTCCATATGTAGCAGGTGTAACTGCAAAAAGGAAATAGATAAAAAAAATTTTTTAATAAAATTCTCTAAAGGAGACAATTCAGATGAAGCCCCTGACATAGCATGATAGATGCTCAGAAAATAACAGGTTTTTATTATTAACAAAAGGACACAGGGGGACAACCAAGGCCATTCAACCCGCCATTTTACACTTGACCTAAGAGGGAGCCACGATCTGGTCTTAGCCAGGTTTATAGGGTCCTCTATTACCCATCAGACTTTTTTTTTCAGACTTCCATTTCCTCTTGGGTTTTCCACGTGTTGAGTGAAGCAGCATCACACAAAGCTCATGTGCATAGATCCCCACTGTGAGGCTAAGAACTAGTAACCCCCCGGTACCAAGGTCTTGGGGCACACAGAGAGTATGGCAGAGCTTCATGAAATGAACCCATGACACACACCAGGGTGCAGTAAGAGTCTCATCGAACAGGGCAAGCTCTTTATGACAGGGTTTTGCTTAGACTTGATGAAAAGAGTATCCACAGTTAGAAGAAGCTGAAAAAGCTCAAATTGGCCCAAGGTGATTAGCCCTGACCGGGATTTCCTCAGTATCTCTGATAATGAGGGTGTTTCATGAGGTTAGTTGATGGGTTGGGAGAATATATTTTTAAATAAATGAGATATTAGAAGCCATTGGAAATCGAACACCTAATAACTGAATGACCTGGGCAGAAACCATTCATCTTTCTAGAGGGCGAGGTTTGTCTTTGTTAAAAGGTGATAACTACCAGGCCTCCCCAGAGGGGCTCAGGGTAAAGAGTAATGTGGGCCTTATCAGGAGCTGGAAACCTGAGTTCCTGTCTGGCCTTTGTTACTAAAGACCTGGTTGACTTTGGGGAAACTTCTCTCTCTCTCTGGACCACAAATTCCCCAGCTCAGGATAAGGGGCTTGGTAAAAAGAGCCTCACAAGTCCCTGTCAACTCAGAAATCCCACTGACTTCCAAGAGAGGGCGGCTGGTCATAGCTGTGACTCAGGTTAGAGAACTGCACAGCAACCTGTAACTATAAAGTCCCCTCTCAGCCTGGTGGCACCAAACATGCTGTCAACTTTTAGTGAATTCATGTGAATGGATTGGTTATAATACTGCAAATAAGGGAGATTCAAATGCTACCTTAAAAAAAAAAAGAAACATTAAAAATCGGATGTATGCTATGTTAAGGTGTGTATGTCTGTGTCTGTGTGTGGAGGGGAATGGAGGACTGTGTGCAATTTACAATTTCTATTTTTTGATGCTCATTCCTCACCACTGCGAAATGCTGGAAAGTCTGGAGGGACATTTGCAAATGTGCCCAACGTCAATTCCACTGGTAGAGCAGTCCATCTTCTTTGGAGTGTGTGTGACCTTTGCAGGTTGTCACATCCTGGGCATAGCACCAAGCCCTCCTCTGGGGGGCTGGCGTGGAGGAGCAGGCCCTGAGCCGTGGGGCGGTGCAAGCGGCAGTTTCCGGGCCCTGTGCCAACCTCTAGATAATTGCCAGCAGCGGGGGAGAGGTGGTTGAGGTTGGCGGAGCCTGTCTCTGACTGATAGATGGCCCCCGTCTCACTGCTGCAGCATCATGGCAGGAAGGAGAGCTGGGAAGCTGGGATACACATGGGGAGGTGGGGAGAAGGGAGAGTCAGAAGGAGGGAGATGGCCAGAAACAGACAGTGAAGAGAGCTAGAGAAATGATAAAAAAGCGAGATCTGGGATCACAGAGATATGAGCTAAAAAGAGAAAAAAAGAAAAAGATACATAGAGTGAGACTGATAGAGGAGAGCCAGAGACAGAAAGAGAATTGCAGACACAAAAGGGGAGGAAGGGAATGCACTCTGTTATTGGCCAGCTGTCATGGCATCATTATCCCCAGGAGCTATTTGGGGTTCGACGAGAGAAGTGGAGCCTCCAAAGCCAAATGCATAAAAGCACAGAGGGAAACACAAGAGAAAGCACCCAAACCTGCTCTGCCTCCTCACTGAGCCTTGTTGGCAACTCCAGAGGCAGAGGGAGTTTAATGCAGGTCACCAGCTTGCTTCATGTTCCAGTTTTGTCCCATCTTTCCCAGGCCCAGGCATGGCAGTAGATGGTGGGGCATACATGGTGGTACTCACCTGCCCTCCACTCCCCACTCCTTTAGCCCAGGTGGGGAAGCTCTGGGAAGAAGTGGACTCCAACAGGGGAGAAGCTGGCTGCTTGGCTTGCTGAGAGACCACCACCCAGAGGGATCTTGAAGTAGGTAGATGTATGGGAAGGACAAAGGTGTGTGCTTCACTAGGCAGGAGGTGATCATTGTCAGACTGTAAATATCAGAGACCTTGACTGGATGGGAAATGGAAGGAACAGTATCTTCCTTGTTTTCTAGGTACCTAGACCCTATCAGCAACAACAATTAGCATTTATTGAGCACTTAATTATGGGCCATGTGTTTGACTGAGAACTTTATACAAGTTGTACATTTTGTCAGCCACGCCACAATCAAGTCTGCCAGTTTGAGATGAGACCTACAGTCGAATTTCACATGTTTGTGTCAGTGAGGCGAGGGCTTAATGTTTTGCACCAAAGTGCACAGTTTTATTCAAGTATGATCATATTCACAGGATATATGCTTTGCATGAGACTATGGTAGAACCTGGTTGGTGGGAAAGTGTGGAGGTGGATGCTGGTGGACAGGGAGAAGGAAAAGATGATGGACAATGACGAAGAGAGACAGAAGAGTATATCTAAGGGTCTGCGTCTATTGGGAAAAAGATGGCATGTTCGTTAGTAGCTCTTATTAAGATGAGCCATGGAGGGTGAAGGCTGAAAGAATGTGCTGAGGGCCCCCCAGAGATGACATTCTTTTTTTTAATTTTTCTGAGATAACATTCTTTTTTTGTAAATTTTTCTTAGATGACATTCTTTCTTTTTGAGTTTGAAAAATTTTAATTCATGTGTCAGCTCTTTAAAGAGTAAAAATTATGTATGTGTTATCAATTAACTTGATGTCGTTAACATTCATGTCTCATTGGTCACTCTCCCATTGTGGGAGGCTAAGTCTGTGGTGGTCATCAAGTCTTCAGACTTGCATCCTTCTAACTACCATTATTGTTATTTGGCAGGTAAGTCAAAGGCATGAGTTGATAGACATGACTGGGAAAAATTTCACTGAGGTGAATTTCCTCATCCTCTCTGGATTTGCAAATCACCCTGAGATACAAGTCAGTCTTTTATTGATGTTCCTTTTTATTTATCTATTCACTATTTGAGGGAAACTTGGACTGATTATGTTTTTTTCTTTTTTAAAATTTATTGATTTTTCCACTGTACAGCATGGGGGCCAAGATACACTTACATGTATACATTTTTTTCCACCCTTTGTTCTGTTGCAATATAAGTATCTAGACTCAGCAAGATCTCATTGTAAATCCATTCCAAGTTGTATCTGATAACCCCAAGCTCCCAATCCCTCCCACTCCCTCCATCTCCCTCTGTGCAATCACAGTTCTATTCTCCAGGTCCATGATATTCATTTCTGTGGAAAAGGTCATTTGTGCTGGATATTAGATTCCAGGTATAAGTGATATCATATGGTATTTGTCTTTGTCTTTCTGACTGATTTCACTCAGTATGAGAGTCTCCAGTTCCATCCATGTTGGTATAAATGGCATTATGTTGTTCTTTTTTATGGCTGAGTAGTATTCCATTGTGTATATATACCACATCTTCCTCATCCAATCGTCTGTCAGTGGACATTTGGGTTGTTTCCATGTCTTGGCTATTGAGAATAGTGCTGCAATGAACATGTGTTTTTTTAAGGAAAGTTTTGTCTGGATATATGCCCAAGAGTGGGATTGC
Source organism: Phacochoerus africanus (assembly GCF_016906955.1). Taxonomy (NCBI): domain Eukaryota; kingdom Metazoa; phylum Chordata; class Mammalia; order Artiodactyla; family Suidae; genus Phacochoerus; species Phacochoerus africanus. Next base: position 97,192,359 of record NC_062545.1, read on the forward strand.
TGGGTCATATGGTAGTTCTATGTATAGATTTCTAAGATACCTCCAAACTGTTCTCCGTAGTGGCTGTGCCAGTTTACATTCCCACCAGCAGTGCAGGAAGGTTCCCTTTTCTCCACACCCCCTCCAGCACTTGTTATTTGTGGACTTCTTAAGGATGGCCATTCTGACTGGAGTGAGGTGGTTATCTCATGGTAGTTTTGATTAGCATTTCTCTTATAATCAGGGATGTGGAGCATTTTTTCATGTGCTTGTTGGCCATCTGTATAACTTCCTTGGAGAACAGTCTATTCAGGTCTTTTGCCCATTTTTCCATTGGGTGATTGGCTTTTTTGCTGTAGAGTTGTATAAGTTGCTTGTATATCCTAGAGATTAAGCCCCGGTCCGTTGCATCACTTGAAACTATTTTCTCCCATTCTGTAAGTGGTCTTTTTGTTTTCTTTTCGGTTTCCTTTGCTGTGCAAAAGCTTTTCGGTTTGATGAGGTCCCATGGGTTTATTTTTGCTCTTATTTCTGTTGCTTTGGGAGACTGGCCTGAGAAAATATTCATGATGTTGATGTCAGAGAGTGTTCTGCCTATGTTTTCTTCTAGGAGTTTGATGGTATCCTGTCTTCTATTTAAGTCTTTCAGCCATTTGGAGTTAATTTTTGTGCATGGTGTGAGGGTGTGTTCTAGGTTCATTGCTTTGCATGCAGCTGTCCAGGTTTCCCAGCAATGCTTGCTGAATAGACTTTCGTTTTCCCATTTCATGTTCTTGCCTCCCTTGTCAAAGATTAGTTGACCATAGGTGTTGGGGTTTATTTCTGGGTTCTCTATTCTGCTCCATTGGTCTGTCTGTCTGTTTTGATACCAGTACCACACTGTTTTGATGACCGTGGCTTTGTAATATTGCTTGAAGTCTGGGAGAGTTATGCCCCCTGCTTGGTTTTTGTTTCTCAGGATTGCTTTGGTGATTCTGGGTCTTTTGTGGTTCCATATAAATGTTTGGATGGTTTGTTCCAGTTCTGCGAAAGATTTCTTGGGTACTTTGATAGGGATTGCATTGAATCTGTAGATTGCTTTGGGTAGTATGGCCATTTTTACAATATTGATTTTTCCAGTGCATGCACATGGAATATCTTTCCATTTCATTACATCTTTTTTTTTATAATTTTTTTTATTTTCCCACTGTACAGCAAGGGGGTCAGGTTATCTTTACATGTATACATTACAATTACATTTTTCCCCCACCCTTTCTTCTGTTGCAACATGAGTATCTAGACAAAGTTCCCAATGCTATTCAGCAGGATCTCCTTGTAAATCTATTCTGAGTTGTGTCTGATAAGCCCAAGCTCCCGATCCCTCCCACTCCCTCCCCCTCCCATCAGGCAGCCACAAGTCTCTTCTCCAAGTCCATGATTTTGTTTTCTAAGGAGATGTTCATTTGTGCTGGATATTAGATTCCAGTTATAAGTGATATCATATGGTATTTGTCTTTGTCTTTCTGGCTCATTTCACTCAGGATGAGATTCTCTAGCTCCATCCATGTTGTTGCAAATGGCATTATGTCATTCTTTTTGATGTCTGAGTAGTATTCCATTGTGTATATATACCACCTCTTCTGAATCCAATCATCTGTCGATGGACATTTGGGTAGTTTCCATGTCTTGGCTATTGTGAATAGTGCTGCAATGAACATGCGGGTGCATGTGTCTCTTTTAAGTAGAGTTTTGTCCGGATAGATGCCCAAGAGTGGGATTGTGGGGTCATATGGAAATTCTATGTATAGATTTCTAAGGTATCTCCAAACTGTTCTCCATAGTGGCTGTACCAGTTTACATTCCCACCAGCAGTGCAGGAAGGTTCCCTTTTCTCCACAGCCCCTCCAGCACTTGTTATTTGTGGATTTATTAATGAGGGCCATTCTGACTGGTGTGAGGTGATATCTCATGGTAGTTTTGATTTGCATTTCTCTTATAATCAGCGATATTGAGCATTTTTTCATGTGTTTGTTAGCCATCTGTATATCTTCTTTGGAAAAATGTCTATTCAGGTCTTTTGCCCATCATTACATCTTCTTTAATTTCCTTGATTAATGTCTTCTAGTTCTCGGCATATAAGTCCTTCACCTCCTTGGTCAGGTGTATTCCTAGGTATTTGATTTTTTGAGGTGCAGTTTTAAAAGGTACTGTATTTTAGTATTTCTTTTCTTTTCTTTTTTTTTTATTTTCCCACTGTACAGCAAGGGGGTCAGGTTATCCTTACATGTATACATTACAATTACATTTTTCCCCCAGCCTTTCTTCTATTGCAACATGAGTATCTAGACATAGTTCTCAATGCTTTTCTAAGATTTCATTGTTGGTATACAGAAATGCGACTGACTTCTGAATGTTAATCTTATAGCCTGCTACTTTGCTGAATTTATTAATCAGTTCAAGAAGTTTTGGGGTTGAGTCCTTAGGGTTTTCTATGTATAGTATCATGTCATCTGCATACAGTGGCAGTTTTATCTCTTCTCTTCCTATTTGGATGCCTTTTATTTATTTTGTCTATTGCTGTGGCTAGGCCTTTGAAAACTATGTTGAACAGCAGTGGTGTGAGTGGGCATCCCTGTCTTGTTCCAGATTTGAGTGAGAAGGCTTTCAGTTTTTCTCCATTGAGTATTGTATTTGCTGTGGGTTTTTCATAAATGGCTTTGATTATGTTCAGGAATGTTCCCTCTGTGCCCACTTTGGTGAGAGTTTTTAATCATGAATGGATGTTGGACTTTGTCAAATGCTTTTTCTGCATCTATTGAGGTGATCATATGGTTTTTTCACTTTTCTTTTGTTAATGTGGTGTATGACGTTGATTGATTTGCGTATGTTGAACCATCCTTGTGCACCTGGGATGAACCCTACCTGGTCATTGTGTATGATCTTTTTTTTGAATGGGCACCTCAGGACCTGCCACAAGACATGAGTTCCATCTGAGCCAGGCCTTGAGGCATGAGTTCAAAACATTAGCTTGTGAAGTCAAAGAGAAGATGGCTTCCAGATGGCTGGAACTGCCCAGGCAAAGGCACAGAGGATGCAGAAATAGGCCATAGTTTAGTAATTTATCTCCTCCTTTGAACAAGCAGGGAAGGTGTATGAGGTGAAGCTAGGCAGGTAGGTTGAGGTTGGACAGAGGAGAGCATTAAGTTCAAATGCCCTGGGCAGTGACAGATGATGTCTGGGAAAAAGAGACAGCCCAGCCCTCTGCATGACCCTGTGAATGACTGCACGACCACATTCACTGATTCTTTCATTTACCAAATATTCGTCATGCACCCACTGCATGCTTGGCCCTGTGGAGACAGATGAACACATCAGTGAACAAAGCAGAAAGAGTTCCCTGCCTCATGGAGCTCTAATCTGTTCAGGGACACATACATTTTATGCCTTATCTGTCAATGATGGGACAGCAGCCATGTGGGCAGGAGTTTTATGGCTCTGAAACAGGCAGGAATCAATCCACTGGGAGACCCCAGTGCTTCTGTGTAAGGGCATCTGGCCTTGGGGAGCCAAGGGATAGTAAAGAGCATCTGAGACCTGTGATGGGAGAAGTTACAGACAGAAAGGTTATATTAGCAGGACTCTCCTGGTCGCAATTAACAAATTAAACTGTCTTAAGCAGTAAGAGGTGATCTATAGGCTCATGGAGACAACCCCAGTACAAGCAGGAGTGGGAGCTAGCTTAATGAATAACTAGAATTGGGGATTTTGTTGTGAGCCACATGAGAGGACCTAGAATCGGGGATTTTAATGCCACCCATCCCTACATCTCCGTTTATATTTCTCTGAGCATGTTGTGTCATTTCCTCAATTTAGCATCAGTCCCTCCAGCTTCACATTTTGATAGTTCAATTGCCAGAGAGGAAGTTGGCTTCCTCTGTTCAGCTCCACTTGGAAATTCCTAGGGAAGGGCTCTGGGTAGCCTAGTTTGTGTCACATGGCCATCCTTTGGACCAATCTGATAGTCAAGATGAGGTTCTATGATGCAGCCAGATTCAATTACCTCTTCCCTTTTATGATCAGTAGAGACGGAAGTGGGGGACAAAAATAACAGATATCTGCTATTGGGTTTGTGACAACTTAAAACCCATTATATTTAATGGACAATTGCACTGGAGGATGACCCCAGCATCTCTCCAAATGTTACTGTCCCCAGTCCACTCCCACAAATTACAAAGTGATACCATTGAATGATTTAGAAAGAGAAAAAACACAATGTGAATGAACTCTCTTAGAAGAAAGTAAAGTGGATGAATTTAATGATACAGTGGAGGTGGGGGGAGTGGGGTCATTGAGGGCAAAACAAGGTACCAGCAAATTCCAGGGCTCACCAGAGCTGCATGAACAGAGCCTCCTGCCTGCAATCCCAGAATATCAAGGCAGGACTGCCACTTCCTTTCCCACCAGCCAGCCTCCCCCCTCCCCAGCCTCCCAGCAGGATTGGGAAAGTTGGTCAGGAACAGTGCCTTCAGCTAGAGGCTCTTCATTAGCTGAGAAAACCAGCCCTGCAGGAAATCCCAAGCTGAGGAACAAGAACAATTTGAAAGAATGCAGGAGGCATTAAGCCAGAATGGTTCTCCAGGGGGTGGCAGGGCTAAGTGGAAACTCAGGCGAAGAGAACTAAAGGGGATGGAGTGGGGCCATCATTCAGGAAAGAAAAAGAATATTTACCATGAGGGGAGAGGGCAGTCTCTTCAGAAGGAAATCAAAAGGAAAATAGGCATTTTAACAGAAATCAATGTTTTAAAAATACATACTCATATTTCCAAAGAGAAGCTCTAGAAACTTGAAGTAGAGACACAGCTTTCTCTGCTATAAAAAATATTGGACTGGAAACGGAAACTGGGGGCCTAGCCTCACTTGCACCACTGCTGCACTGACTTTATTTCCCTGTCTGTCAAATGAGCTGACAATCCCCATCTTGCATATGACATAGTATCAAGCAGGGGTCCACTGAGATGATGGATAGGGAAGCAGGTTTTAAAATATTAAATAACTCTATTGTAATTAGTTAGGCTAGGTGAATAATTAGAAAATGACAGTTAGAAATTGGGTCACTATAATCCTGGGAGGGAGGGGACAGTGAAGAACGCTGTTTAAGGTTTAGGACTCAGGTGAGCTGGCATCCTGTTAAACAACACAGACAGAAGCAATACATTCTGCATTTTTTTAAAGTGCATATTGCTGAACACCTACTATATTATTCGTTCCTTGCTAGAGGTCAAGGATAAGGTAAAAGAGGCATGAGATATTATTCCTGAGGCTTCCTGTCTATCCAATGAGATAAACATGTCCAAATAAATGTAACTCATAGCATGAATTACAATAAAGCCAAGGTGGGTGTTGGTAATAAATGTCAGGAGAGCTCAGAGTAGTGATCATGGGCTAGTGGACCAGGGAGGTGTACCCTTGCAGTGTTCCTTGAAGCAAGGTTTGGATAGGTAGGCAGAGAATGAGGAGAGAACATGAGGAAGATACTTAAGGTGCAGTTCAGCATGCTATAGTGATAGCATATGTGGATGGCATGGCTGGAAGGATTGTTGATATGAATGAAACAGTGTATGAGATGGGAGTGATGGACAATCATTTTGGAAAGAGCATTGCATCCAGTTGCATAATGCCTTGACATCAATCAAAGGAATTGATTGTAAAGAAAAAAAAGCCTATTGGAAACCTTGTAGCTTGACCGAGTGTTGCTTTAGGAAGATGGGTGCAGGCACCCTATTGAATGATGAATAAATAGGAGGGGAAGGGCTGGTGGCAAGATACCCAAAGAAGAGTTCAGGAGTGCAGAGAGTGGTGGCTGGATGTTATAGAGGGAATGGAAAACAACAGGGGAGGATATGGCAAGACTATTACCTAATTGCACACAAAGAATGAGGGATGATATGAAGTAAAGATATCTCAGTTGCCTCAATCCTAAGAAGTGCATTAGTTACAGTGAGGTGTCAGTGTTTACTAGCTATATCCTGTTCTGGCAGGGTTGTAGGCAAAGAATGCTTCCCAGAAAAGTGGCATGTTCATGAAGTCTTAAAATTTACCTCCGTCTGCATCATAGAGTGTAAAAAGCATTCAGAGAGAGGAAACATCATGGGCAAAGAGGTGTGGAAAAAAGAACACTCTGTTGTGGGGAGGTCTCTCAACACAGGAAAAGTGGTAGAAGGTTGGAGAACTAGGCAGGGTCCAGATCATGGAGTAATTTGGCCTTTATGCAGCAGGTATAGGGAGATATACTAGCACAGAGACCCTGTCAGATTTTCTTGTAGCTATTTGTACAAATAAATATAGGGACTTGAAAAGGATAAACAGTCCCAGGATGAAGTGTAATGTGACTCAAAGCATTCTCTGATTGAAGTCTGCTCTGGTGGCTGCCAGGCATCCTCTGGGCCACTGTCTCCACATGCACCCCAGCTTGAGTTGAGCAACACTCACCTTACCCCATGTCACACTGTAGCACTGAATCCGGGGCAATCACAACTTGGGAGAAGACTTGACTGTGGAACACAGAGGTGACCCAGTCCTGAGACAAAGCAGCAGCCTTTGTTGGTGCTTGCTCAGGCAGCACATTAGAAGCAATTCAGAACTCTGGTAGCAGCTGCTGGACCACAATTCATGCCCTGATACACCCCAAGAGTCCATGCAGGCCCAGCTTACCCTGAAATGCAGCTCCACAATAGGTCAGGTGTCATGGAAAGTGGGGGCAGTGATTGGCTATGAGGGACAAAGGGAACTTGCACCCAAACCTGCATTTATGCATAGAGAGGGAAACAACTGTAGACACTTGCACAGGCAGCACATTGGAGAAAGCTCAGATATCCATCCATGGCTGATACAAGAAGAGAAACTGTATCAGTCCCCCTTGCTTCAGCTATCTCTAGCTCTGGGGCAAGGATTCCAGTGCTGGGAGAGGGGAAAATGCAAACTTTAAGAAAACAGAGCCCATGTTAGGATGGTGATGGCCACTGAGCAGAGAGGAAACCCTGCCTCAAACCCAGCTCCAACCCCTCTATCTCCACCACCATGCCCACCAAAGTGATAGCTGCAAGCACATCCAGAGGAAAGATGTGACTTGTGTTACGTCAAATCCAGCTCTCCCACCAAAAGCACAGGGCACACAGTCTGTACGGGTACATTCACATAGAAGAACAACCATTAAAGACCACAATAGGTAGCTGTTTCACTGGAATTCATACAGGCAGAGAAAGTTAAAGCAAAATGAAAACAAACTGCTCTCAATTTAAAGAGTAAGTGAAAACCCTTGAAAAAATAATGAAGCAGCAATAAACAATTTACCACATAAAGAATTCAAAGCTTTGGTAATAAAAATGTTAAATGAATTAGGGAAAAAAATAGATGAACACAGTGGAAAATTTTAACAAGGAACTAGCAAATATAAAAAAGATGCAATTGTAAATGAAGAATTCAATAATTGAAATAAAAAACACAGTAGAATGAATGAAAGGTAGACTAACTGATACAGAAGGAGGAAAACGTGATCTGAAAGATAGAATGATGGAAATTATCCAATGAGAATATCAAAAAGAGAAACAAATTTTTAAAAATGAACTCTTTAAGAGATCTCTGAAATAATATTTAGCATAAAAATATTCACATTATAGAGGTTGCAAAAGGAGAAAAGAGAGAAAAAGGGGTCAAAAATGTATTTGAGGAAATTATAGCAGAATACTTACCAAACCTAAAGAAGGAAAGAGATAATCCAAGTACTGGAAGAATAGAGGGTTCCAAACAAGATGAACTCAAGCAGACCCACACAAAAACACACTATAATTAAAATAGCAAAAGTTAAAGAGAAAATTTTAAAGGCAGCAAGAGAAAAATAAAGAGTCACATACAAGGGAATTCACATAAGGCTATTAGCTGACTACATTGCAGAAATACTGCAGGCCAGAATAGAGTGGTGCAATATATTTAATGTACTAAAAGGGAAGGTCTGCAACCTAGGATACAATCCCCAGCAAGATTATTATTTAGAATTGGAAAAGAGATAAGGAAGTTCTCAAACAAACAAAAATTAAGAGTTCATCAACACTAAACCAATCCTAAAAGAAATGTAAGAATCTTATCTAAGTGTAAAAGAAGTAAGATTCTACAAGAAAAGGGAAATTCCAGTAGGAAAAGTAAATGTATAGTAAAGACTGGAAATCAACCACTTATATAAGTCAGTTGGAAGATAAAAACCAGAAAAAAAAGGTTAAAACAGAACTACGATAGAAAGTTAAGGGATAAGCATGAAGTTGTAAAATATGACATAAAAAGACACAAAATGTGGGGGAGGGTAGTAAAAATGTAGATCTTTTAGGATGTATTTGAACTTAAATGACTACTAGTTTAAAACAAGTAGATATAGTTATAGATCAATATATATGAACCCCAGAGTAACCACAAATCAAAAACTTACAATGTACAAAAACTAAAAAGAAAGCAACACAAGCCTGCTTCTAAAGAAACCCATCAAACCACAAAGCAAGAAACAACAACAACAACAAAAAGAAATGAAAGGAGAACTACAAAACACCAGAGTACAAGTAATAATGTGGTAATACGTACATACGTATCAATGATTACTTTAAATGTTAACGGACTAGATGCTCCAATCAAAACATATACAGTAGCTGACTGGGTTAAAAACAACAACAGCAACGAATAAGAGCCTTATATGCTGCCAACAAAAGACTCATTTTAGAGATAAAAGGTCACAGAGACTGAGAGTGAGAGGCTATAAAAAGATATTTCGTATAAACAGAAATGACAAGAAAGTAGGGATAGCAAAAACATCAGACAAAATAGACTTTAAAACAAAGGCTAATATTTTCCATCAAATAAAAAATTAAAAAATAAATAAAACAAAGGCCATAGTAAGACAAAAAAGACATTTTAAAGGGATTCATACAAGAAGAGGATTTAATGTTCATTAATATACATGCACCTAATAGAGGAGTACCTAAATATGCAAAGCAAATACTAACAGACATAAAGAGATAGATTGACAATAATATAATAATAGTAGGGAACTTTAATGCTACACTTACATCAATGGACAGACAGATCATCAGACAGAAAGTCAATAAGGCAATAGCAGTCAAGTGACACGAGAGAGCAATTGAAATTAATAGACATCTATAGGACGATATATTCAAAAACAGCAGAATACACCTTCTGTTTAAGTGCACACAGAACATTCTCCAGAAGTGATCACATGCTAGGCCACAAAAAAAAAACAAAAACAAAACAAAAATAAAAACAAATATAAGAAGCTAGAAATTATATCAAACATTTTTTTCTAGCCAAAATTGTATGAAATTAGAAATCAATTACAGAAAGAAAAATAAGAAAAGAAAATACACATGGAGGCTAAACAATATGCTGCTAAAAAAAAACCAATGGGTAGATGAATAAATCAAAGTGGAAATCAGAAAATACCTCCAGACAAATAAAAACGGAAAAACAAGATTCTAAAATCCATGGGATGCAGCACAAACAGTTCTAAGGGATGCTTTATAATTTTGTTTGCTGTTTTGTAATTTAGACTAAGAATCTATTTCTTTGGATTGATATATTTTTCCTTTTTTTATTTGATAGATATGCTTGGATTTACTTTAAACATTGTATGCTTTCTGTTTTTATTTCACTTTATGGTCTATGTTTTGTGTTGTTTTTGAATTTGGTTTATGTGTGGGTTCATTGTTATAGGTCAGAAAGTATTAACATGTTTCATTCTTTAAATAGTTATCCTTATAATACTAAATATAATATACTTAATCCTATATATTCCTAGTAGCTATTGTCTGCCACCTCTGTGAGATGATGAAATTTACATATTTCTCCCAGTTCTCATTTTTCTATTCTACTCAATATTAGGTGATGGTGGTGATGATAATGATGTTGATGATGATAGTTCTGCTCATCTTATAATCTCATACATTTTAATATACAGTTCTTCCTATTATTTAATTCACTAGCCCTAAGTAGTAACTTTTGGCTCTTGGCTACCTCCCACCTCATGTCTCCCTTTATCATCTGAACTTTGTTACCATGTTTTCCATGGTATTATAGCTTTTTAAAATTTATGTTATTTTATGTAACTATAATTGCCACACGTTTTTGTTTTGTCTTGTTTTGGTCTTGATCCTAAACTAAATTGTTAAAAGCTCAGCACCAGTCCTTGTGCCATAGTTTTTCCATTCTCCCTCTATTTGTTGGTTGAAATTCAGCTTGTAGTTTATTCCAGATTCTGGTAACCACATTTTCTGCGTTATTAGATGTTTGGTGCACCATTTATACTTGAACAAAAGTTTGATTGTATAAGTCTTTAATGTTTTTTATTTAATTCTTAATGAGGTTATTGTAAGCATGGTTCCACTGTCTTCTAGCATGACATGTTGCTGTGAAAAAAAACTGAAATCCACATAATTTTTTCCCTCTTAGAAAAGAAATTTTGTTTTTGGTTTTATGTTTTTATTCTTTGTTTGTTTGGATGTTAAAAGAGTCCTCTTAAGTTATTATTTTTGTATCAACTTTTCCTGAGATGGTTTACATTTTGGATTTTGTTTGGTTTAGTTTGGTTTAGTTTTGTCTGGTTTGGTTTTGCTTTGTGTGTAGATTAAAATATTTTATTTCTGGAAAATGTTTTGTGTTTCTACTTCTCCAAATATATTTTCTATTTTATTTTATTTTATTTTATTTTATTTTATTTATTTTATTTTAGTAAAAAATTGCATATAAAACAAATACTGTTTGGTCTATTTATGCATATGAATACGTCCATTGTCTCTTTCATCTTCCTTGACTATCATGTTGCTTTCCTGATCCTTTTTAACAATTTATTTCCATTTTGTTTTGTTCATTTTATCATCATGTTCTTAAGTCTACTTTTGCATTTTCAGAAGGGCCTGTTTGCTTTTTTGTTGCCTCTGATGGCTCCCTAATTTTTGTAATGATTTTATGTTTCTCTCCTACTTCTTTCCTGAGCTCTGCTAGCTTATTTTTTGGTCTCCCAGTTGTCTTGACATTACTTCCTGGAGCTCTTATTTTATATAGGTGATTTTTTTCATGAAGGTATATATTTTTATTTTTGTTTGCTTATGATAATTCCTTTGGCACATTTTCCCTTAGCTCTATGTCTACTCAATTTTGTATATGTTCTTTGTCTATTTGATTTCTCTAATTATTACCTTCTTTCCTCTCAGTATCTTGGTAGGGCACTTCTGATGGTTTTTTTATTCTAACTCATATTTGACCGAGATGAGCTTTTCTTTTAACCAGCTGTTCTGCATAAAGTTTATGGAACAGGGCTTACTTAGGTTATCCATCCAGCACAGGATCTCTCTCATTCACAGGGAAGTACCTTATGATACACATGGTTGTGTGTATGCTTATGTGTACATGTTGATTTAGCCTTTACATCTTCATAGAAGAAAGAAGAGATTGGCAGTTGCAAGACTGATTAGTATTGAACCTATCTTTTCCATGCTGCCTCCCCAACAGACTCTTTCCTGCAGAGATAACATACCTAGGTATTTTCTTGTTTATAATACCTTCCCTGCTTCTCAGTGGAGCCAAACAGGGTATAGGGATGAGCTCATAGACAGCCTATTCACTGTAGACCAGTTGTTTCTCAAAAGATGATGTTGATTCTGCTCTCTTTTGATGAAATCTGTGCTCTGTGCCTCATTTAAGGTCTGTGGTGACAAACATCTTTCAATATCCACCTGCCTTTGATTGGAACTTTATTTTATTTGGCAGCTGTTCCTCAATAAATATGAAATTTGAATTTCTGTTTTTCATTTTTCTTTTTGTTTGGGAACAAATTCAAAAAGAAGTGGGCAGGGATGTCTTAAAATTGCCATCTTAAAAGTAGAAGTCCCTGTAAGGCTGGAAATCCCTGTTTTATTCCCCCTGATTCTCCAGCTCTTAATATCATATCTGGGGGAAAGATGACACAATAAAACTTTGTTAAGTGAAATGAACAAATAAAAGAATGAACTTTCTTAAATGAAGTACTTGAGATATAACTGCATTTAAGGTCACTCTCCAAAAGAACTTCAGCAACTAATTCTCCTGGTTCCCCCTTAAAACACCCTACACACAAGCCTGTGTCAATGTCCCAGGACATTTCTCATGGTTCAGTGATCTCCTGCCTAATTTTCTGCCATCTTTCATTATATGTTCTTAGCAACCTGCTCTCACTCACTACTAAGCTAAGTCAGAATACCTAGCACAAAAAAACAGTGATTCTACAGGTCACTTTATATCATGGGTTTTTACTTGCTAGCCTGGTATCTAGCCTCAGATTTTTATGGATGCATTTTGGATTTGTTTTTCCATGGCTTATTTCTGAAATTGGAAAAGCCCAATATCTTCTTTACCATATATCATTAGAAAACTGAAGGCAGAACAATTCCATTTTGTTAGAAATGGAGATAATCGTCATATTTCCCAGAACAATGGCCCCGCAAGTCCTGCAATGGTCTGGACTCCATCCAGATGTAGCCAGGGAGAAAGGATCCTTTGAGAAATGGAATACCATGAGATGTTGACGCTTACTTCAGACCCTGTGAATTCCATGGGGGTCTTCAGCATGGGTGAAATCTAAGAAAAGACCAGGCTGCCTCAGTGAGGAGAGCTACCTGAGTCCAGGTTTCTCTGGTTTCCCTTTCAAAAGAGAAAAGAACTTGACTCAAGGAATCTACTTCATAAGCCTTCTTTGAACAAGAAGTATGTTTTGAACTATTCTAATCTCTTTCCATTTGGAATATAATAGACATTTGAGAAATATATACATCAATTTCTGATTTTCTTTGGGTCTATAAGTAAAACCCAAAGGTAACTTACTTGCTCAAAACACTTTAGTGTTTAATCCTTGACAAGATGCCTCATTCCTTCTGGAGGTCTTCACCAGATATTTCCCTTTGCTTTCTTCCTTTGCCTTAAGTCACTCAAACTCTTCCAACTTGCCATGCTCTCTACCCTTCTCACTACTGAGCTGACTGTTGACAGATATAAGAGTCCACGGATGCGCTGACTGCCCATGGAATACCCATGCCAGCTGAAGGATGAAGATGGATAGGACATCAGGAGAGGCCCTGGAAGAGGCATGCCAACTGTCCATATTAGCATTACTAACATAAACACATGACCAGCCATCTCTGCCCACAGCTAGGTGTATCAATGTTCTTTCTTCAAGATGTCCATTGATTTCACCCCTACATTCTACATCACCAAAGCAGAACTCCCTCTTACCTGACTCAAAACCTTTGTCTACCCCCAACCTACCCCTTGAGTAGGGTTTTCACTGTAGGAATCAACCATCCTGGTTTATCTGGAGCAGTCCCAGTTTGTGCCTTGTGTCTTGTCCAACTAAGCATTTGTCCCAGACAATAGTGATTTCTGTGTGATAAATCATATGTTCTCCCTAGTTTAATTTAATGGTTAATTATCAAAAAAGAAGCATGAGTCATAATGCCTCCAGTTACAAGGAAAGTTCTTTTCTTCCCACATTTGTAGAATGAGGCAGGCAGAGACCTGAAGTCCAAGCATACAGACAACCTGGGGCACATGACTGGGGAAAATTGACACCAGCAAGAGTTGCCAGATAAGCTCAGAGAAGTTCTGTGTGAGGTTGAGGGAAGAATCTGTCCTAAGTCAGGAGGGAGATAAAGGACTGAAGGTTCAGGGGAGATGCTTTGAGATAATGCAATCCCAGTTAGAATGGCATGTATGGAAGACAGATATTTTGTGTTGTGCTCTGTCTTGCTTCTTTGAGCTTGTACATTTCTGCCAATAATGTACCAGTAGTTTCCCTCTATTATTTCATTTATGGCAATAATTTTAGGTCTTGGGTCTGGTCATAATGGTGATCTATGCATGCCATCCACAGTGGCCATGGATAATAAATCCTATTTTATTTCTTAATTAAGAATTTGAAAGTACCACAAATTACTGCAATTAACATAGATTTTCTTCCTCATTTATTTACTTATTTAGATGCCTGAAATAGCACCCTTAGCCTAAATGAACCACAGGGTTCAGTGCCTGTTAAAATACACAGCATTCATTAAAATATTTATTCTTCCCCAACAGTGAAGTTACAGTTTAGAAATTGCGGTGGTATCTATACATGCAAAATGCTTCCAAAAAATACGTCTTTTGAATTTAGTCCACCCAGCGGGGTAATTTAAAAAGTTGAATTTATTGACAATCTTTTGTGTCACTGAAATAAACTAAGATTTTCAAAATAGCCTGTAGTTACATTGACTTCAACCAGTATTGCTCTTTCCCTTCTCAAAGTTCTGAGGGAAAATGAGCATTATCACATTTTCAGAAGTTCGGTGTTCATGGAAAGACAAGAGTAACTATTTGGTCTTGATTGAATCCATCTGACTGATTTTAAAACAACTATACTTTGGTTTTTTTTTTAATTACCTAATGAATTTTACTACATTTATAGGTGTACAACAGTCATCACAACCAAGTTTTACAGTATTTCCATATGTTGAATAAACTGTTTAACAACAAATTATCTAGTAGTTTTGAATATTCAACCTTAGTAGTCATTCTTGAGTTTTTTAATTTGGTTTTGGTTTTGTTTCTAACCGGTTTGCTTGGAGACACAGCTGAAGATAGAGTGGTTGAAATTAACCAAATATATGCTTCAGAATACATAAACCCCTGGTGTGGGCCAGCAGCCACTCCAAGCTAAAGCCGGCAGGGGTGTAAATAGCTTCAATTCGACCAGAAAGCAACTGGGAATAGCATGTTAGAAGCCCTTAAGGATGCAAATCCTCTGAAATCCATCTATTCCAATTCAAGGAACTTATCACCAGGAAAGAAGGAAGGGTGTGTACCAAGATTTAGCTACAATGACTTTCATTTCAGCCTTACTTATAATAGCAAAATAAATAAAATATAATGACCAAATGTACAGCAATAAAAGATTGAGTAAACCTTACAGTGGAATGTTAAATACCTATGAAAAACTATTGTCTATGGCTGCATTACCCCAATGCCTAGCAGTTTAAAACAGCAAGCATATATTATTTCACAGTTTCTGTGGGTCAGGAGTCTGTGAGCACAGCTGAACTGGGTCCTCTGACTCAGAGCCTCTCCTAAGGCTGCAATCAAGGTGTTGGAATCATCTCAAGGCTTATCTTGGAGAGGATCCACTTTCAAGCTCAGCGTAGTGGGTGTTGGCAGGAACCAGTCCCCCTAGGGCTGTTGGTTGAAGGTCACCCTCAGCTCCTCACCTTAGTTCCACTGCACTCCTTTCCACCAACATTGTAGGTGGTTTCCTTAGAGTAAAGAAGCCAGAGACCAGGAGAGGGTGAGCAGGAAAGAAGCCAGCATCTTTTTGCAACCTAGTCTCAGAGCTGACATCCCATCGCTTGCCATGTTCCACTGGTTAGAAGTGAGTCAAGGTGCAGCCCAATCTCCAGGGCCAAAGGCACAGCAGGCGAGGATCATTGGAAACCATCTAGGAGCTGAAGAATCACACACACACACAGCTGAAGAACCACACAGCTGAAGTTCATTTATTGACAAAAGATGTTCACAATATCTTATTCCATAAATGCAGCTCACAAAACATTTTTTGTGGTATTTATAAATGAAAAATAATAGAGAAATATATATTTATATGTATAATTATATGTATAATTATTCATGAAACAATCTATAGGACTTCCATTGGTTAATAATGGTTGTATCTGGATGGTGGAATCATAGATGTCTTGTCTCCCAATATGAAAGTGAACATGTATTGCTTACAATTTTAAAAAGAGTCAATGTCATTAAGTTAAAAAACAAAGCAATTTAAATTCTCTAGACTTCTAAATCCTGGCCTCTACCTTCTGTCTTTACAGGACTGTGTTTTTGCTTCCTGTTTGATGTCAACTAAATAGAAGTTCCCAAGACTCTTATAGAACCCGTTGATCTCACAGAATTTGTGAGTATGTTCTTGAACTTCTGGCTGCGCTTGTGTCTTCTAAAACATGTGTTATCACCAATAGTGATACTGTAGAAAACTAAAATTATTTTTCCCCTCTGAAGTCGCTGGGGTCAGTGGGAAGTATTTTTGATCCTAGAGAAGATCTTCTCCTTGAGCCGGTGTTGTAACAGCTTAATTCTAGTTGTTCCCAGATATGAGTTCGCATGGTCATAGGACAGCTATCTTCTCTGCAGAATTCCAAAGGGAGAGATTCTATTTACATGTCAAAAATAGATGAACAGATCTGACACTGCTGAACATATTTGCAAGTTTGGGAAAGGGGAGGGGCTGGGTGAGTGGAAAGATAAAGTCATTAATAATCCTCACATTTCATTACTTTCCCTGCCTCATGCCTCCAGGAGGGCCTGAGCTGGGATACCGCTGGTTCAGGATTGGAATGACTTCTCCAGAAATGTAAATGTTATCTTAAGGTCACTTACTGATGAAAACTACTGTTCTGCCAAACATAGATTTATTGGTTGTTTGACAAGCAGACCAGCTGCTTTACACCTATATAGAGCACAAAAAAAGCTGCTTAGGATGGGTGATGTGGCATCACAGGGAAAGAACTCAATGGTTTCAAGATGGCAGGGGAATAGGACCAGGTCTGAGGTACTGGTGGATCCCTATTCACTGGAATCTATAGTTCAACAGCTAGTACAAGAAATAATAATCAGATTTTGGTGCTGTAACACACTAGATCATTTTTTGCTCATAGAAGTCTCAAATAAGAGTGATTTGAGAAAACCAGGTGTCTCCAATCTTGTGGCTTTACTATCTTTTAGGGTTTTTAGTTTTCTGCCAGATCTTTTATATCTACTTGGTTGACAAGGAAGAAGTGAAATTAGCACGCTTACTTCCTACTCACTGTGGCCTACAACTGACACACATCACATCCCACTGTTGAGAACCGGTCACACAGCCTTACCTTGTTGAAAAAGGCCTTGGGTTATTCCCTGACTGGCGGTCACTTCCCAAAAACTCCATTTTGTGGTGGGAGAACACAGAAAAAAAATTATAGGGTTAGAAATTACTTGCTGAGGAAATTTTTAGTGGGAATTCATATATTGATCATAGAGCAGGCATTAGCTGATTTCAATGACTGAGTAGTGAATGGTCCTTCCCTATGGGAAGCAACTTCTTTTTTTGTCTTTTCACTTTTTAATTTTTATTGCTTTAATTTTTATTTAAAGTGTAGTTGATTTACAATGTTCTGTCGATTTCTGCTGTACAGCAAAGTGACCCAGTCATACATATATCTATACATCCTTTTCCTCTTATTAACTTCCATTATGTTCTATCCCAAGTAATTGGATATAGTTCCCTGTGCTATACAGTAGAGCCCCAATGCTTATTCATTCCAAATGGAATAGTTTGCATCTACTAACCCCAAACTCCCAGTTCCTCCCACTCCCTCCACCTCCCCCTTAGCAACTACAAGTCTGTTCTCTATGTCTGTGACTCTGTTTCTGTTTTATAGATATATTCATTTTTACCATATTTTACATTCCATATTTAGTGGAAGTGATATCACTTCTGATACAAACAATACTTCTCATGATTAAGGCAACAAGCCACTATAACTAGGCTCTAAATTTAGAGTCAAAGTTGTCCTAGACTATAAGTGCTAGGCGTGCCTGCCACTGCTGGAAGGTTGAAGAAACCACAGAAGGCTCAAGATAACAGCTTTAAAACCATAAGCCTCTCTCTCTGCCTTAGTTTTCGTCTTAGTTTTCTGTTGTGTAAAGTGACAGAAAGAGGACATACATCTTCAGATTGTTGTAAAACTCCAAGGGTGTAATTCAAAAAAGATCGTGGAATACATGATCTCAACACCAGAGACTTCCCCAACAAGTATTTGCTCATTACAAATTATCTCAAAGGGCCTCCCAGCAGTACTGCAATGGTTGGTTCTGATGATGCTATTCTTACTATTAGGCTAGAGTTACAACAATAGCACTGTAGCCAACATTAAAGTCATAACATCTCTCCTCCACAGAGCTTTGCATTTAGGTACTTTGCTCCCATGACAACCTTTCAGAGTGGAAAGGAGACTCACCATTAACACCCATCTCATAGATGAGAGAACTGAGCCTTATGGAGGCTGAGCAATAATGACCAAGATCACATTATAGCCCAGGGACACCACTCAGCTCTCAAACCCATGTCTTTTAGGTCAGAGTTATACTACCACATTAAATGCAAAATGAGAT
Source organism: Phacochoerus africanus (assembly GCF_016906955.1). NCBI lineage: Eukaryota > Metazoa > Chordata > Mammalia > Artiodactyla > Suidae > Phacochoerus > Phacochoerus africanus. The sequence continues at coordinate 97,210,590 of NC_062545.1, forward strand.
CTCGTTGAAATAAATGGAACAATTAAGGAGACCTAGTCTTAACCCTTGTTGTTCAGGTGATTTGGGGATGCCTTTGATGGCTTTTCCTTTTTTGTGCCACTGACCTCAGGTCATCTTATCTCCTTCAAGGTTAGTCAATCTAATTGCACTTGGGTTAGAGGGTGGGGGTTGGAGCAGGTAGTGATGGTGTTGGTGACATCATTTTACAGAGGCCATAATGTAAAAGGTTCCTGGCAGTTGCTCCAAGCAACACAAGTGGAGTCCCAGGAAGGTGGCAGAGGGGACACTTTCCTCCACTCAGACAAAACTGGCCACATCACTGGCCAGCATCACCAACTCTAGTGAGGTGGGTGACACACTGGAATCCAGGTCTAGATTTCTTAAAATTTTCTCTCCTCCATTCAACTGTCCTTTTAACAGCTAACTTTAATAACTAATTTTTAGTGGCTTTATTCTTTCTATTGAGAGCAAAGAAAGAACCATTTCTGGTAGCCTTAGGTTTGCAGTATAAGGTCCTTGAAGACAGAGTCTGACTTTGCTTTGGGTCACCCAAGTGCCAGGGAGAGCAAGCTATATAGTAACATGGGTCTTTAGGCAGAGAGCTCCCCAAAGCCCAAAGCAGCTGCTGGCTGTGACAATAAGAGGGTCATTTAGACTCTGTAGGACAGGATACCCTCATCTGTCCAATCAGATGGATGATGTCCAGCCTCTCCAACTTCCCCACTTCCTCGGAAATAATGAGAACTTGGGGCTCAAACAACTAAATAGACAGAAAGAGCTTTGAAAAGCATGACATTCCAAATAAATGTGGCAGGGAGTCACCATTATCTCCCTGCTATTGCCATTATTATTTTGTGGTCAGCTCAGCTTTTCTTAACCCAGAGCAGTTAATGGAGTGGCAAGTGCATTGGTTTCCCACTAGGAGGGTGAAGGGGCCAAATAAGGCTCTATTTTAATCCCATCATAGTGCTCAGGTTTTTTTCCTTCACAACAGCTATGTCTAGTGGGTTTATAAGTATTTTAATTACAGTGGCATTTTATTATACTTATTCCTAACAAAAATCAAGCTAAGGACATCTTTTCCTCATTCTAAAAATGGTGGATTTCCCTAAAAGCTGAGTTAATTTTCGCCATCAGCTAGAACAATGCAAACTTTGATCCCGTTCATGAGCTTGGTACCTACCTTTAATGAACAATTTTCAGCATAACCAAATAGATTTAAATTGTACTAGCAGAGAGAAAAATAACAAAGCCTTGGTCATCAGGCATTGGTTCCTAAATTGTTCATCAACTGAGATGCTTTTGTTCCTATGGCTATGAGGAGTTAAGGGAAGAAGAAAATGAGAAATCACTGTAAAGACAGACCAGAAGAGCCAGAGAACAAAGAGAAAAATATTTCACCCCTGACCCTAGTGCATGGCTGTTCTGTTGCTTCCTGCAACCTATTAGATAGGCTGGTCCCAGTGTAATCATCAAAAAAACAAGCAAACACCTTGCTCATTAGAAGGAAAGTATAAGTGTTGCAAAATAGGGACTCTAGCTTTTACAGCCATAAAATGTCAAGTTGAAAGGGGTTTTGTAAGCATATAGCCCTAAAAAAGCATTTTACAAAGATTACTAAGGCTCACACAGGTGACATACACATCCAAGGTCACACAAGTGAGCAAGTATTAACATGACCCCTAAGGATATATTAGTTTCCTATTTATTGTAACACGTTACACAAATTTAGTGACTTTGAGAAATACAAACCTATTATCTTACAGTCTGCAGGTCAAAGGTCTTACGCAGGTCTCACTGGGTTAAAGCAAGGTTTGTGGTGATGTGTTCTTTCCTGGAGACGGGGGAGGATCCATTTCCTTGCCCTTTCCAGCTTCTAGAAGCTGCCCACATTCCTTAGCTTGTGGCCTCTTCCTCTATTTCCAAAGCCAGCCATGTTCCATCTCTCTGATCTTTATTCTGTAGTCACATCTTGACCACAGCCAGGAAAGGTTCACTGCTTTTAACAACTCATGGGGTAAGAATGGATCCCCTTGAATAATCCAGACTAATCTCCCTATCTCAAGGTCCATAAACTTAATCACATCTGCAAAGTTTCTTTTACCATAGAAGGTAACATGTTCACAGGTTCTAGGTGATTAAGATGGACATCTTCAGGTGGTGGGGGGCATTATATTTCCTATTACAGGAAGGATGAACTTACAGAGAAAGAAAGTAGTGAGTCAATGGAGAGTTGGGTGGTTGAGCAAGAAAATACTTGTGGATCCCTGCTGCATCATCTCCAGGAATCTGACTCAAGATAGAGACGTGTGTCAGATGTAAGAGTGTTCACAGGATCAGCCCCTGTCAGGGGAAGGAAAGGAGGTAGAAATGGGCAGAGGGAGGGGTTTCAGGTTTGCCATGAAGCCTCAGCTGACCTCATGGGGATCTCTAATGTGGGATGGCCCTTCAGAGTTTTCATAAGGGCTTGACCTTTAAACTCTTTTTCCTCTGATTGCAATGACTACAGCCACAGGATATGGGCTACCCCAAGGAGGGATTGTGACCTTGGGCAAGTCAGCTTTTTTCTGATGGGGAAACTCCAGTAACTGGTGGAATTTGTCCTTCATTCCTAAAGGAAAATCTAAGCATACAATCACAGCTGCTACTAGAACACCTATCCCTGAAGAAAAATAAAAATAAAGTTGGCTATGATCTGTTTGGAATGATACCTGATTGACAGATTTCACAAAGTGGTCCTCAACACAGAACTTACAAATCAGAAAGAAAGGACTCATGTGCTTCAAGTAGAATTTAAAGCTAAATAAGACAGGGTCTGGAAGGAGATTCTAACCCTTGACCAATTGCATGAACATGGGAGCCAGAGCAGGGAGTCATATGCAGATAGAAGAATAAGATTTGGTCAGGAAGGGTGCAGACTCCAGAAGCAAGGACAGACAAGCCATGAATTCTGCAGACTCAGATCCAAACCTAGGTCAAAACTCTAAGACTCTGCCCAAAATCAGAGAAATGGACATGGACAGATGCTAAGGGTAGTGGATGTTATACTGATATCAGCTTAGAAGAATTCCAACAACTTCTGACAGAGGCTGGTGGTCAAAACAGTAGAGTCCAGCATCATTCATGGAAGTGGTTAGAGAATGGGTAAGAAATTCCATTTCAAAAGAACTGAAGAAAGGGCAAGAACCCAGTTACCAGAAAAGAACTCACTGTATTAAACAGGTGTGCTACAGTTTCATGTCATTTGATCCATGAATGTCATTTGGCCCAAGCCCAAGTCTTATTTTGGCACAGAAACAAAAGATGTTCTGGTCATATGAGTAGCAAGGCTTATAAAGATACTGGAATACTGCCTTATGCTCACTTCCAGGGAAGTCCTTCCACAGAACATCAGGGCTGAACTTAATGTTCATTATATGGAATGGTATCTGCCAGAATGGTACAAAGACTAGTTTGTCCCCACCCTTGAACCCTGGAGGCCCTCACTCTCTTGAGTCAGTACTGAGCCCAGCACCTGCATCTTGGAAGCTCTGCCTGGTTGTGCAGACAGACCATGCACTCCCTACCACCTCCATCTGAAAGCAAAACACTCAACACAGAAATCACTGCCTTTCTGTAAATCCTTTTCACATGTAAATATCAGCAAGAGCACTAGTAAGAACTCCTTCTGATCCTTAGAAGGCTTCACATTTTACCCAGTACTTTCATCTACATTATTTCTTTTGACTTCACAAAACTAGCTGAGGGAAGGAATTATGCACCTTTTAAAGATGAATCAATTGAGATTAAAAGAGTTTGAATGACTTCCTTAACTCACAAAATTAGAGTCTTAAATTTGACCCAGGTTTTATGAATCCGAGTTGCCTCTGAATCATTATCATCATAAGTCCACCCCAGTAGAGGACCTCTGTGTCTCCCAACCATAAAGTTTGGAAGAAAGGAGAGTCAGGAAGTGTATAGAAAGCAGCAAAGTGATGGTAAAACAGTCTGACTTTCACATTTTGTCTCAGCCAGTCCTGAGATTATTCTTTTTAATTCTTTTTAACTTTACCCCTGTGTTTTTCTCTAGTCAAAGCATTCTCATACTTTTATCTCATTTGATCAGCTCAGCACCCCATGAGGCAGGCAGAGTGGATCTGACAGATGAGAAATAAAACCCAGAGGTTAGATGACTCACCCAAGAACAGATGGCCATCTGGTGACAGGATTGGAGCTGGAACCCAGATCTTTGGAATGGGGACAAGGTGAAGGAAACAAACCTGCTGAAAGAAGTAGGAAGGAAGCATTTTATTAAAAGTCTATCAATATCATGTGCATTTCACAATATATTCAGTCAAAACATCATGCTGTATACCTTAAACTTATACCATGATATATAAGTGATACATGACAATTATATTTCAAACTAGGGAAAATTTTTAATTCATATGAAAGTTAAAAAAAAAAAGGCCAAGAAGTAGTTATACTGTAGTGCAGCGGGTTAAGGAGACCCAGCATTGTCACTGTATTGGCTTGAGTCACTGGCCCAGGAATTTCCACATGCCAAAAAAAAGGGAGGGGATAGCCAACAGAATTTTAAGAAAGAATAAAAAGAAGGGCTTACATCACAGACATCAAAACACATAATCAAACAGTGTTATGGAAGTGTAGAGATACACAGACTAATGGAATAAACTAGAAAGTCCAGAAAGAGACCTACACATTTTTGGAAATTTAGTGCATGACAGGGGTGATTAGAAATAAGCAGGCAAAGAATGGACTGTTTGATATTCAATGTCACAAAAATTGGCTCACGGTGTTGGAAAATTAACACTGGAGCTCTATTACATACATAAAATAACACAAAGTATTGCAAGTAAACTCCCATGGATTTAGGTGTAAAAGTTAAAAAAAAACTTTCAAATTATTAGAAGAAAATTCATAAAATATTTTTACATCAAATAAGGAAAGGATTTCTTTTTTTTAATACTGTTTTACTCTTTTTTAAATTGTTATTTCCCCAATACAATTTTTTTCTACTGTTCAGCATGGTGACCCAGTTACACATACATATACACATTCTGTTTTCTCACATTATCATGCTTCATCATAAGTGACTAGACATAGTTCCCAGTGCCTCACAGCAGGATCTCATTGCTAATCCATTCCAAAGGCAATAAATAGTTAGCATCTATTAACCCCAAACTCCCAATCCACCCCACTCCCTCCCCCTCACCCTTGGTAGCCATAGGTCTGTTCTCCAAGTCCACGATTTTCTTTTCTGTGGAAAGGTTCATTTGTGCCTTATATTAGATTCCAGATATAAGTGATATCATATGGTATTTGTCTTTCTCTTTCTGACTTACTTCACTCAGGATGAGAGTCTCTCGTTCCATCCATGTGGCTGCAAATGGCATTATTTCATTCTTTTTTATGGCTGAGTAGTATTCCATTGTGTCTATATACCACATCTTCCTAATCCAAGCATCTATCGATGGACATTTGGGTTGTTCCCATGTCCTGGCTACTGTGAATAGTGCTGCAATGAACAAGTGGGTGCATGTGTCTTTTTCAGGGAAAGTTTTGTCTGGATATATGCCCAAGAGTGGGACTGCTGGGTCATTTGGTAGTTCTATGTATAGATTTCTAAGGTATATCTGAACTGTTCTCTATAGTGGTTGTACTAGCTTACATTCCCACCAACAGTGCAGGAGGGCTCCCTAGGAAAGGATTTCTTAAGATTGAAATAAAGCACAAAAGAGAAAGGTGAATAAATTGGATTACATTAAAATTTAAGATTTCTATAAGACCATGAACACTATGAACAAAGCCTAAAGACAAGTGAGAGCCTTGGAGGAGGAATTTGCAATGCATTTGACCAACAAAGGTTTACATATCTAAAATATATAAGGAAAACACTATAATAAGTAAAAGACAAATAGCCCAATAGAAAGACAGACACAATATAAAAATAGCTCGCAGAAATGGAAATCAAAATGACTCTTAAAAATATGAAAATATGCTCTATTTCATTAACAATCAGGGCCACGCCAGTTAAAGCAGAAAGATACCATTTCATACCTAGCCAATTGTCCAAAATTAAATAGCTAAACAGTGCCAAGTTTTTGTGAGAAATGAGGACTGTCATTTTGGAGAGAGTGCAAATTGTTTTAACCCCTTTGGAAAACAAAATAATTTGGAAATACCTTGCTGAAATAAAGATATGTGTCTCCATGACAACTAGTTTTATGTCTAGATATAAACCTAGAAAAATCTTTTCTATGTGTAATATGACACATAAAAGATGCTTATTATTTTATTGTTTGCAGTATATGAAATTTTAAAATAATCAATGTTCATAGATAGGGCAGTGGAAAAACAACAGACCTTCAGAGCAGTGAGCCTTATGAACTAAAAACATATATCGAGAAGGATGATTTTGGAAAACCCAAGTTGAGTGAAAAGAATCAAATCTTATTAATATAACATTGACATACATGTTTAAAATACACAAAGCAATATTGTCTGTTCCTTGTGGATTTAAACATATGTGCAGTAAAAGCACAAAAACAGCCATTCAAGTACAGGGGGATGGTTTCTTGAAGGAAGGAGAGGAAAATAAGCTCAAGGACAGTACAAAGAGGGTTCAACACAACCTATAATGTTTTATTTCTTTAATAAAAAGAACTAAAATAAATTCAGCAAGATGTTAACATTATAACATTCTGTGCTGTGGATATTGAGTATTTGATGTAGTAAACAATTTAAGAAAGACATAGTTATTCATCTGGTGGAAATGAAAAGGCAGTGGGGAGCGTGAGTCTGCAGGAAACAGAGCTGACAGCTTTGAAAATTATTTTGGCTTTGGGTTTCTGCTCTTGTACTCACATGGAGACACTTCCACACGGCAGCAGTAGGATCACGCAAGAAGCACTGCCAAGCAAGGTAGTCAGGACGCGTAGAGGCTCCCGCCTGCCCAGCTCTGCCAGGGCATTGGAAACAACATTCTGTGGTTAGGAATCAGGCCCAGGAATGACAATGACTTAAATACAATAGAAAAGTATTTCTCCTAACTTAAAAGAATTCAGAGGTAGGAAGTCTGGGGCTAATCTGATGGCTGCACGATATCCCCAAGATGAATGTTCTTTCCATCTTTCTGCTCTGCCATTCCTAGTTACCTGAATTCCATCTTCAAGGACACTTCTTGATCACTCAGCTAAAATCCATCCAGGAGGGAAGCAGGAAGAAGTGGGGATGGGAAGTCCAAAATGATTCTTATTAGTTTTCTGCACCCCTCTAAAATTTTTCTTGAAAGTCCATAGCTTGCATGGACATTGTATTGGCCATCCCTAGCTCAAAGGGAAGGCAGGAAATGTTTTCTTTACTTCAATCAGCAATGTGCCCAGCTAAAAACTTTCTAAGGAAGTACTGTGAAGGAAGAGAGGAAAATGGTAGTTAGTTAACAGCTAGCAGCAATCGCCACAGCCAGCAGTAACTCATTGTGTGCCAATACACAAGAAATTGCCTATTCCAGACATTGCTTTCTTGTCCATGCTACACTGAATTGCAATTTCTCTTTCAGGTTCATCGACTGCTTAGAAACACCTAAATTTTAACTCTCCAACTCACCTCTTCCAAGGAGCCCTCCTGGTTTAGTTAGGCATTCTCCTCTAAGACTACTTTGTCCCATTGTCCATTGTCAAGGGCGTATCTTTCACTTGGAGAATCAAATAGTTTTATTAAGGATGAACTTTAGACCATCTGGCACAATGACACACAACTTCTTTTTTTCCAGAGCTTATTCTTCAAGTGAAAACTTATGTGAAATCCTAAAATAATGGATAAAATGATTAAAACGATGGGGTGGGGTGGAGAAGCCCCAATCTTTTCAGAACATACTCTGAAAAGAAAATATCTTACCCTCATTTTACGAACGGAGGTATTGCTGCTAAAGACAGAGTTGAATCATCCATGGTCATACAGCTCAAAGCAGAAATAATACTAACAGCATTAGCTAACATTTGCTGTCTGTTAAACAATTTGATAATCCAGAGTTACTTAGATAGTTAAGGACAGAGCCAAGATTTGAACCAGACATTCTGACTCCAGAAACAGTGCTTGGAACCATGATCCCATAGTCATTAAATTGCAGAACTTAAATAAGAATTCTAGTCTTCTGACTCCTAGGTCAAAATTCTTGTCTTTGAGTTGCTTTCTACTAATTTCTTAGAGATTTTGGGTGTATCTCCTTAACTTCAATCTTTTCTGTGTCTCGTTTCTATTTTTTTCTAGCACACACAAGGCATTTGATGGTTTTTGATAAAACAACTGAGCTCAGTGAAAAGAAACCAGCTTCCCCTTCCTTCCATGAGGCTTTATTATTGACTTGGCCCAATGAGATTACTGCTAAGAATTAGGTGGAAACATCAAGCCACATATTTAATCATCTGAATGGAAAGCCATGTTCCCACCAAATTATGTCTCCTTGTAAAGCTAATATCAGCCACTTCCATGCGTCCATCAGACAGTCAAACTACACAGGAGAAATCACACACTCCCAAGGTGTACAGGTGCCACTGTACATTCGTGCCCCTATCCTCTGTTTGCTGTCCTTCCCTGTGTGCACAGTCCCCATCATCAACCTTGCCAAACACCCATACCCACTGCTCTTTGCTCCTCCCTCAATCACCATCATCATCTGCCCATGTAACCAAGCCAAAACCTGGAGTCGTCTTAGACTCCTCGCTCTCCCTCCCCAATACCACTAACATAATCACTAAGGCCTGCTCTTCCTGTTCCCTCCACATCTCTCCTATTTGTCCACTGCTCTCTTGTAGCCTTGGCTTTCATTTGTTTTCAGGCTAACACTCTCTAATCCATGCTTGGTATAAAAGAGGTAGAACTTCTAAAACAGAATTGGATAATGTCAGACACACACACACACACACATATACACACACACACATACACCTTTTCTTGAAGCTTCTCTATGAATTTTGAGATAGAGTCAAAACTCCTAAAATTGAGACCCAGGTCCTTCAATATCTGGCCACTGCTTTCTTTCCAGCTTTACTACATATCCCTTGGGTTGCATATCCAGCTCTGCTTAAATCCTGGGTTTTCCAAAATGTGTTGTGAGCTCCCTGAGTTGTGGACCTTTGTAGGTGCTGCTTCCTCTATCTGATACCCTCCTTGTCCCCACCACTTTATCAGTATTTGTCAAATGCATGAGTGAGTTTGGTGGGGGGGCAAGAAGAAATGAAGGACGGAAGAGTGACAAAACAGTGATAAGTGTGACAAAGAAGAGAACTCACGCACATAGAAGGAGGAAGAAATTTTATCAAAGTAAGAAAAAAAATTTCAAAAGCAGAGATTTAAGAGCATTGTTTCTAAGATCCTAGTGGCATATTTCATTTTATTTTATTCAGTATTTATTTTTTTAAAGTATCATCTAGGTTTTTATTTTTTCTTTCAGTTTTTTTTAATATAGTTGATTTTCAATGTTGTGCCAATTTCTGCCCTATAGCATAGTGACCCAGTTATATATATATATACACATATACATTCTTTTTATCATACTTTTTCCATCATGGTCTATCCCAAGAGATTGAAAATAGTTCCCTGTGCTTTACAGTAGGACCTCATAGCTTATCATTCCGAATGTAATAGTTTGTATTTTAAAGCAACCGAAAGGAACCAACTTCACTTGCCTGATCCCCAGTAACCACTAGAGAACTCAAAATGCCACCCAGCCACCTGGTAACCTTCAGAAACAGGTGAGGAGTTGAAGCCTTGAGGACACTTCAGAGGAGCAGTGATTAAAGCTGAGGAAGAGTTTCAGCCCCGAGCCTGGGATTCTGCCGAAGTGCATTTCCACTGGGACTGAGGCCACCTGGCTCTTTCACTGAAGTGAATCATTTCCACTTCTTCCTTCATCCTCTTCACAACACACTGGGAAAGACACACTCATTAAGAACTTGGCTCCAGCTCTTGGAAGATTCCAGTCACTTAGGTATGATGATTCATTGGTGAGGTCAACCAAATTGAGGACTGAACCCATAGCATAATTAATACCTGCCATGCGGCAGCCCAGAGTCCATGGTAAGGACATGCAATGCCTATGACTTAAGACCAAGTGCCACTCTCCCAGGGCCTGGGAAAGTTTTGGGCCATAAGTCTGACCAGCTTGCTGAGATCTGGAAGGCCACCCAAAGACACCTTCTCAGCTGATATGAGCAAAGGCCAGCTAAGTCTCTGTGTGGCACTACCAGTTTCCTGAAGGACAGTGTTTCATGAATTAATGTGATCATTTCCAAACCAGACAGTTGAATCAAGAGGATGAATGAACAAGGCCATTCCAATCCCCAAGGGCAACCTGATCCCCCATAGCTGCAGCAGACAGAAGCAAACCCAGTTCTTAACATGCATCATTTATTCATGCTCACGACCCTCTATGAGAGGAGAAGGATTACCTTTTCTAAGCAAAAATGTTGGAAACTCAGAAAAATTAAGGACATTCTGAAGGTCACCGTGTTAGTGGCACAGCCAGACATAAATCACCACTGAATATCAACACAGCCCATGTTCTCTCCCACACATCCCTTCCTTTCACACATCCAAAGAACATCAGCGTTGTAAATGCTTCACCTAACAGGAGGCAGGAGGGAGGCACCTGATGGCTGGTGATGGAGGTGGAAGGTAAGCTTGGATTTCTTGGCTCCCAGTTCAGCTGTTTCCTCTCTGCTTCTGTAATTCAAGCAGGTATTGATCTGATCACCACGTTCATTCAACAATTAAGTTAACAAATGTGTATTGAGCCCTTTTCAAGGACCAGGCACAGTAGGAGGCCAGTGAGGACACAGCAACTTAGAAACAGAAAGCAACTCAGTTCCCAAGGAGCCCGCATTCAACTGAAAACACAAACATATGCATAAATTATCCAACAGGTTAGGTCAATTATGTCCTATGCAGAATGATAACTCAGAGTGAGTGGGGCAGAGAGCAATGGAGGAAGAGAAAGGGACATTATTTTTAAAAGAATTGACCTCTCCATTGACACCCAACTTTGAGCTTCCCCAAAGAATATATATATATATACACACACACACACGTGTGTGTGTGTGTGTGTGTGTGTGTATTCTTTTCCAGATTATTTTCTCATATAGGTTATTACAAAATATTGAATACAGTTCCCTGTACTATGTAGTAGGTCCTTGTCGTTTATCTTATATATAGTGGTGTGTCTCTGTTAATCCCAAACTCCTAATTTTTTCATTCTTAACAAAATGCATTTTAACTTAATCTACATCCTGCTTATAGTCACAGTGTGGAACCAATGAGCATGTGAGACATATAGACAGTAGTCAGGGGGTCCCCAAGGAAGAGGGTGGATTCAGAAGAAAGCCCCATCCCTGGAAAAGTCCTGCCATGGGACTCTCCTCATGAGAAGGGGGGCAGCCACCAGCTGGCTTGCAAAGCAGAACAGATTTTTAGATGGTGGGCCTGTCCCCAGAAAAAGTGACCTGCTGACTCAGGAGCTTAAGGAAGACATCCTTATAATCTGTTTTATAGCCAGGCTTCGAAAGCCTTCTGAACAGCTTCTATTAGAAAGGAAAATTGGGGTGAATATCATACTTGGAGAACTTCAGTAGGAAGAAATATGTGCTCTAGGACCTCATGGAAAATGTTTCCTTTGTAGACTTGGAAGGTTATGTCTCTGGAAAAGACACTAAAAGTAGAGTAAGAAGATTCTGATTGTATTTTAGAGACAATATGGAAGTCCATTCCTGTCCAAGGCCCAGAAAGAAAGCTTTATACAGAAATTGCCAAATATAATCTATTTTGTAATGATAAAGTGATACATCTATACCATGTGTAGTGCAAGTTTTCTAAAAGGGTTAGCAATCAAATAAATCAAAAACAAAGAAAACCACTGCCCAAGTACATTTCTGTATTTTACTATTGAAACCACTTCCAGAAGAATTCCGTGAAGCTGGGGGATCAAGGCGAGACTGGAGGGAACAGCAGGGGAAGCCCCTCAATAGGGTCAGGACCTGAAGCTTGGGAGTGGAGACACCCAGAACAGGCTGGGAAGGGCAGTGAGAAGCTGCCAGATGCCCAGAGCCAAGAGGCCTTGAGACTGGAGACAGAAGAAAGCAGCCCTGCTGGATGGCGGCATGGCGTGTTGCTCTGGGAACATGCCATAAGTGGTGCCGCAGACAAAATTGGCAAGAAATTCACCAGAAGCTCACACTGTCACTGTATCTTCACCTCTCCCTCCCATCACCACTCCTGCCGCAGGAGAGTCTCGAATCTGTTCTGAAGTTAACCCTCCATCACAGCTCAGTTCATCCTCTCCTGTTTCCTAATGAGACCTGTTTCTTTCTCACCTGGTCTCTCCCTTTCAATGAGATTCTTCTTTGACAAACAAACACACCATCTCCTATTTTTAAATGAAAGAAAAAAAAAAGGAAAATTTTCCCTGGCCCTGCTTTCCCCACCCCAAGCTAGCATTCTCTCGCTCCTCTTTTCTTAATGCAGATTTTAAGGGAGTATATCCATACTCTTATTTCCTTCTCCTTCTCCTTCTCCACCTTCTTTAATGAATTTCTGGTTTCTGCTCCCACATTTCCACAGAAACTTCTCTAACTGCCAGATGCTTTGCCAACTTGTCCAAGCCTTTGGTCTTAGCAGCATTTCTCCCTGTTTGCCATTGCCCAGACACAACATGTCAGGACATTTGCCTTGTTACTAATGAAAATTTTAAAGGATGCCCCCCAAATATATATATATATGCTTGTACATATTGTCTCAGGGGATGCTCACAGACTCACTAAAGTAAGAGCCTATATCTCAGAGAATACTTTTTTTTTATAGAAATGTAACTATGGTATCATGTAACTATTCCATGTTGCCTTTAAACCACATGTTTCCAGTAAGTTCTTGGCTTCCAGGGGCACTGTCTTGGAGCAAAGCACTTTATCAGAAGGCAGAGGCCCAGAGTTCTTACCTCAGTTTTCATATCTTAAGGGCTTAAGCAAGTTACCTCTCTAAACCGAAATTACCTTGTCTGTAAAAATGGGTTTAATTTCCACTCTGCCGCAAAGGATTACTGTAATGTTCAAATAAGACTGGGAATTTGAAAACATTTTGCAAACTCCAAAGCATTACAAAAATGTTTACCATTAAAATCATTCATTCGTAGCCTTAGAGGTGTACTAGGGTTTCACTCCTATCTTGGGCACCATGTTATGGTTTGAGCTGCATCCACTTCCCAGTTTGTAAACCAGAGAAGATAATAGCTATTCTAGCTACCTCATAGAGCTAGTCTGAGTATCAAAGGAAATAATGAATGTGGAGGGACTTAAAACTCAGCAAGACTGAGGCACCTGCTGTTTCTCATCCTCTTTCTTGCCCCTCTCCATGTGCATTAATTGAGCTCCAAGAGCCCAACAGAGTGAGACTGTGTTCACAAGAGTCCCACCGTGCCCAGTGATGGAACGTTCCCATGAAATAACTCTGGAATCAAATTAGACTCCAGTGAGTTAATCATGGATAATATAATTATAAGAAGCAGCAAATAAATTGATACTAATTGGCTACTTATTATTTTTTAAAAGGAGGCCTGGAGAGAAAGAACATAGTGTGTGAAAAAGATTATTCCTTGTAGAAATAATCACTCCTTCCTGGCCACTTGGCCTGGATTTGAACCCACTCCGAGGGGTGCCAGTGTCTCCTTGGTAAGCTGGGTTACCTGAAATTCTGGCTTCACCCTGATTTATGAATATTTGTGGCCTCCAGTAGGTGGGCCCAGGTTTCTGACTCCCCAAGAAAGAGCTTGGCAGCTGGAATCATGTTGCCTTCCTTGTTCATAACCCTTTCTTCTCTGTTTCACTGCCCAGCTGAGGTTCAGCATCAGGACAGAGGCAAACACATTAACAAGTTTAAGTGGATGCATCTCTGCCTTTTCACCAGGTTCCATCTGGTTTCAGAAAGAGATGGGAAGGGAGTTCCCATTGTGGTCAGCAGTAACAAAGCTGACTAGCATCCATGAGGACGTAGATTCAATCCCTGGCCTCGCTCAGTGTATTAAGGATCCAGCATTGCCATGAGCTGTGGTGTAGGTCACAGATGTGGCTCAGATCTGGCATTGCTGTGGCTGTGGTGTAGACCAGCTGCTGTAGCTTAGCTCCAATCCATAGCCTGGGAACCTCCACATGCCACAGGTGCAACCCTAAAAGGAAAAGAAGAAAGGAAGGAAGGAAGAGAGGTGGGAAGAAAGGGATCAGGTGTTATCAAGCAGGTCACTGTAGGAGTGAAATAACACACTAGGTAGCATTTCTCAGCAGTCTCTCAGACCTGGGAGGTATGAAACTGGCCCTTCATTGTAGGGATGAGGAGAGATGAATGTCTTGGGCTCCATATATAGGAGGTGGAGAATAAGAAAATGGGAGAGAAGACAGCATTTTTTGAGCCAAGGTCATTATCTTCATTATTTCATTCAATCTACTCAACAATACTTTGTGTCATGGGTTTATTGTCCTATTTTACCAGCCAAGAACCTGAGGGTCAGAAAGGCTAAAGCTTGCTCAGTATTGCAGTCAGAGTAAGGAACAGAGAGACTCTGAATGTTAGGCCATTTCCACTCTGGCACACTGGCTCACCAAAGGCATCAGAGGCCATTCCAAGTTCTGTAGACACCCAGAAAAGGACACAGTGACTCTCCAGTTGTGTCCCATCTGAAGACATTCCCCCTGATAAAAGGCCTTTGATTAATATGGGATATACATGTGAAATAGTTGAGTAAGAAGATCCCAGCCTGAGACTTGAGCCTGCACTGACTAACTTTGTGAACTTAACAGACCCTGAAACCTATGTATAAAATAAATGTAACATTATCTCTCTGGGAAACATGTAAGTTGCTTTGTAGTTCAAATGCAATATTTGTGAAAATGCTGGGTCTTCTGTTTTGCCACGGCCAGAAAGAGAAAGTGGCCTTACCTCCATTCACAGAGCTGCAGGTAAAGGCCATGGTACAGAAGAGCAAGGGCTGCAGAGGTCCCAGGATGCTAGATAAGGATGAAGCAGGACCCTAGAATGCAGCTGATGTGTGATAATGAGTTGCAAGGTCAGAGCAGGACTGGCTGTAACAAGGGACCAAGCAAGGACTGCTAAACACCTTCTAGAATTGGTCCTGGAATCTTGGACAAAACTGAGTCTCCCTGTGGTTGAGTGGCTTCTGCCCTGGGGAAAGGAGAGTCATAGGGATGAGGCTGGCACATCTTTACAGCTGGCTAGAGCAAGAATATCAGGAGGGCTGAGTCCCAGCCCTGCTCTGTGCCCTCATCCCTGAACATGGCATCCTAGTTTTAGGGGTACAGAGAAAAGTATAATCTATAAGATCCTAGAGGGAAGAGATTTTATCTTAAATGTTGTTGGACCTCCCACAGAGCCTGGAAGCACACAGCTCAAATATGAGGTCTATTAAAGGCAGGGTGCTGGGCCATTCTTCTGTGAGATCCCAAAGCTAACTGTTCCTATAATGAACTTTTGTGTCAGCAGAAGAGTCTAGAGGGCTTGTTAAACAGGCAGATTCCCAAGTTCCATCCTTAAAGATTCATATTTTGGGGGCAGAAATGAGGCCAAAATGTGCATTTTTAACAAACCTTTCAGTTGTTTTCAGTGCAGGTGAAAAAAATTGCATTGGGTGGGGGTGAGTGGGAAACTTTGAGAAACTCTGATAGTCTATAGTTTCGCTTACCATCTTGTACTGAAATGGTCTGTTCATGGGTATAACCTCCCCCCTCATCAGACCATGAGCTCCCCCAGGGCAGGCCCTGTGCCTTCCCATTTTTCTACCCTAGAGCCTAGCAGAGAACCTGGCCCACTATAAGTATTTGTTTGGGCTCCTCAGACCTGTAGAACAAACCCTAAGATACGTCCTATTCCCATAGCAAGTTTCTTATCCAGGGTGTGCGATGTTATCAGAGTTGACTGAAACCCCATATATCATCAATAAAGACAATAACATTGAACCATGGGATGATGAAGTGATGGAGCTGAAGGTACATGAATCCATTCTTCAACAGCCATGAAGCAAAGGCATAGCTCTGGATCTCTGCAGTCCTTTGGATCTATACGTTTATGATCCAAGAAACATTTTGATCATCTGATCAAGGTAACATAGTGTTACCTTACAGTCACCTCATAGATGAGAGGATAGAGGCCTACAGAAGCTAATTGACATGCTCAAGGCTGTACCATGAGTCGGAATCAGACCCAGAACTTAGACCCAAGTCTCTGCACTTTCTGGGCACCGTTTCCTTAAAACCATGAGATTCTGAGGAGGATCTGTGTTTTTTTGTTTGAGAATTATCCATAAAACCTTTTCTTTTTTTAATTCCTCTACTGCTTGCTAACATTTATCATACGAAGAAGAAAGCATCATTTTAAAGTTACCTGGACAGCTCTTACCAGAGACTTGGGCCATGAGATGTCTTCCCCAGAGCCCCTTGGAATTCTAAGAAGGAAACAAATTTGAGTTAATTAAATGTGTAATTACTGTTGAGTGTGGCAAACATGCTTCCTTTAGGTCAGCTTTATGATGCAGGGGCGTGATAGTGTTTGTGACACCTGAGAGTATTGTAGTTGTTTTTAGGTTATTGGGTGGGCCCCTCATCTTGACTCTGGGGTTATTACTTAGAAGCAGGTTTTATGGAATTGGGACATGATTACAGTGGATTTCATAGCACAAGCTCTACAAAGGACACCTCCATGTTACACATTAACTATGATGGAACCATCCTGTGCTCTGCACTGGCTGGGGGGCTGTCCCTTCTGCAACACCACAACCCCACCCCAGACAAGTGCTTAGCAAATCACACTAATGTGACTTACTCAAGGTCTGGGTCTTCTGTATCCTTCTCTTTTCTGTTCTTTCCATTTTGGGTCATTTTTCACTATAACCCCTGTCTCAATGTTCTGACTCTATAGGTATTCTTGCTACTATGTCAGGCTCTTTGCAAAATGCTTTCTTTGCAGTCACTTCTCAGGCCTCATCCCCATTTTTCTCTTATGCAAAGTTCCATCCCTCTTTCTCAGCACCTCTAGTTAAAATGTGACATGACAGAAGTGGGTAGACTCCATCACCAGTAGATCTATGAGAGAGGCTGTGTTCCTTTCTTCCTTGCCCTCCTGTGCTACTGACTGGGAAAAAAATTTCTCTGAGAGCTCACCTGCTGATCTTCTGCAGGGGAATCAGCCTCATGGATTCAGAGTTGTTTTCACCATCAAAAAGCCTTCTCTCACGATGCTCCCCATACCACTGGGAAGTGGGTAAGACAGAAAGGGTTGTGTTCATTTTTCAAGTTCTAAAGGATCAAGGGTCAAGCTGACTTATCTGACATTAGTTGATAACAGAGCCCCTGCAAGAACAACCACTTCCTGTCTCCTGGTCTAATGGTCTTTATTTAGTCCGTATTTCTCTCTGACCATACTCTTGTCACAGCTAAAGGGTGCTCATGGGGTTAGCTCATGTGTCCTCCATAAGATGGAAGGGAAAGAGGGGGAAATCTTTGCTTTCATCTCCTGGAATGTCCCAATGGTTCCAGCTGTGGCTACAGTTCATGACTGCAGGGATTTTTTTTTTGCTTGTTTATTTTCTTTTGAAAGATTCTATCTCGATTCCAGCAAACTTTCCAGCAAACTGTACTTTGAGGCAGCTGGGTAAGGGAGGGCTGTTCCTTCCCTGTCATATGTCCTTAAAATAACAGAACAGGGGAGGCAAGCCCTGAGGGTCCCCTTGAGGTACCAAGGATAGCATAATGAATTGGCTAATCATAAACCATTCGCTCCTGAGTTCCAAGTGATATGGTAATGAATTGCCAATGAGCCATTCGCCAGACTGCAGCCATATGGTGAGGGATGGGACCCTGGCACATTGTAGCCATACTGTGGGTTTGTCTACATAATTGTTCCCTTCCAGGACCTTCCCATCTCTATGGCTGCTAATTAACGTCCTGTTTAAGCTTCTGCTGTCAAAACTAATCATTTGTTTGTTTTCTTCCGATAGGTCTTTCTCTTATCTGGTTAGTAATAGTGACCATTAAAAAATGAAAATGTGTTTGAGTTCACATAAAAATATTTGAGTTTCACATCTTGCAGTACCCAGCGGGTCCCAGGACCTAGCAGGGCTGGCCTTGGTAGCAACTTGATTCAGGAGATTATTAAAACCAACAAATTATCATCTTTCCCTACAGAAACGCAAATGAGGATTCAGTTCATTAATTTCTCCATTGTTCTTCCTGTCCGTGGACATTACTCTAGTTGGATCTATAGCTATAAATTGTGGCTTTTATGATAATAGTGATGATAATAAAAATAATTAGGAGAAGAAGGCAATTCATTTACTGGAATAAGACACCCTTTCAAATACACACTCCCTGTTGGTTTGAGGAGATGGTGAAATTTTGGACAGAATATTATTTCCTCTCTGCTCCTCTGCTGTCTTGTTTCCCCTGCCTCTTTCACTGGTTCCATTAGTCACTTCTCAACTTGGGCTAGAATGAGAGTTTGGGGAGAAACAAAACTAAACAAAGCTCCTCGGGGAAGACAGGAGAATGAGGCCCTAATACCAGTCAATAGCAAAGACAATTTGAAAAGAATACATTTGTTTTGGGGGGGTTGTTTTGTTTTGTGTCTTTTTAGGGCTACATTAGAGTCATATGGAAGTTTCCAGACTAGGTGTCAAGTCGGAGCAGCATCTGAGACCTACGCCACAGCTCAACATCAGATCTTAACCCATTGAGCGAGGCCAGGGATCGAACTGGCATCCTCATGGATACTAGTTGGATTCTTTACTGCTGAGCCACAACAGGAACTCTGAAAAGAACACGTTTTAAGGATTTAGGAGATGAGTGGATGGGGGAGGCTATGCCATTTACCTAGTCCAGGGTGTGTCCGGGGTCTTAGTCCCCCAGACCATCTCCACTAAGGCTCAGAGGGCGAACTGACTCTTTATCTCCCCACCTACACCCTTCGACAGCCTTTCCTCACTAAGCCTGCCTGCTATTCCTGTACACTTATTTCCCTTCTATAACAATGCAGAAGAATACGAGGAATGGAGGCAAAGAGGAAAGAAGCTGAAGGTGAGGAAGCCTCCGGGGTACCATTCCCTGAGGCACTAGTGGGCCTCCTGCTTCCTACAGAAGTCAGTGGGAACAACCGCTCTGTTTTACAACTTGCTGCTTTCTGCCTGTGTCCGCATACTGTGCCCCAGATACAGCCAACGTGCTAATTGCAAGGTCAGGCCAGTGTCTTATGTGGCATCTGGGACGTGGTATAATGCAAACAGATTTCCATATGTGGTCCCTTCCAGTAGTCCTTGGCCCCTGAGCACCCACACCGCATGAGAACTCGGCTTCTCGGGAGATGCTGACATTTTAATTGGAAGCATCTGTTGCCTTTTCTGTTATTTTTGGCCAGGTTTGGTTTATTTGTATTAGCCGGTGTTTGTGTATAGACTTGCCTGCGTGTTTCACAGGAGGCGGGACGTGAAGCTTAGCATCGCTTCTTCTCATCTTCTTCTCAAGTAGCCAGTTGGGACATACGACAAGCACCTGCCTTCACTCCACCTGTTCTCTGTGGGGTTTCTCTCAGCAGTATTGGGGGTGGGGAGAGCCAAGCTGAGAGAAGAAAATCACCTTCCTGGGAAAAAGGAGGTTTGAGGGAGAGAGGCCTATGTCGTCCCGCTCCCAGAAGAAGATCCATCAGCCTCCCAGCAGGAGTGAGGCCTCTCCCACCTGTCCACCAGGTGTTCCTCCCAGCTTGACTCACCTACGAATGGAGGTCACCATCCCCAAGTGTCCCACAAGCCTTGCTCACACCAACCACTGAGACACTGCACTTTGCTCAGAAAGGCTGCCTTTCTCCTCCCCATCAAAATCCACAAAGCCTACTTATAGTTGGCTAACCAGCCTGATCAGACACTCAACAGTCCATAGTCAGTGTTTTTGCTGTATTCTGGGCTGTATGGGGTTAAACAGTGTCCCCTCCCCAAAGATGTATTCAGTGGGAAGCTCAGGTTGTGAACTGATATAGAATAAAGGGCTTTGTAGGTGTAATTAAGAGGAGAATCCTGATGCAAAGCCATCTGCACAGGTTGAATCCTAAATCCAGTGATGAAGGAGACAGAAAAGCAAATGACAGAGAGGATAAAGGCCATGGGAAGACAAAATCAGAGACTGCAGTTAGGCTGCCACAAGCCAAGGAGGACCAGGAGCCATCAGATTCCAGCAGAGGCAAAAAATTTGCCCCTGGAAGCTTCAGAGAGAACATGACCCCACCACCAACCTGGTTTTGGACTTCTACCCTCATAACTATGAGAGGATTCATTTCTGTTCTTTTAAGGCAAGTCATACTAATTTGTCCAATCCTGGATAAGGGTTAACATGGTATATGGAATTATAAGAATGAAGGGGAATTGGAATTGGCCCTGGACCTGAAGCCAGGGGGCCCGACTTTTCTTCCCTGATCTGCCATGTCCCCTTGGGAAGGCATATAAGTCCCATGTAATATCCTAGTCTGTCCATTGCAGGAAGTGGACAGAACCTGTCTACAGTTTCTCCTAGCTCTAGTATTTTTCTGTGTTGTAGCAGTTATAACCACACAGAATGACACTGTAAGCCTAAATGTCCACTTTGAAAAGCAGACTAAAAAGGGCCTCATGGATCAGAAGAGGGGTGAGTTCAAGTTCAGGAGAGCCAGGGAAGGCCCCATGGAGGAGGCAGTCTCTGAGCTCAAGCACAGATTGGTAAAGGAGAGGAGAGGAGACAGCATGAGAGACAAGTTCACGAGCAGAGAATGCACAGGGTTTGCATGAGTGGGTGATGATGGGGAAATGGGCTGGGATGGAACAGAGAGAACCATGGGAGCACTACCTTCCCACTTACCCAGAAGCCAGCCTTTGGTAATACTGCCCCAGAGCCAGAGTCCCAGCACCAAGGGATGGACTTTGCTCTCTAGGAGAGGTTGGGCTGCTCCTCTACTTAAACACATCCCCACATTAAGGAAACACTCGTGTATACCCAACAGTGTCCAGGACACTGAAGAGTCAGTGGTGACCACAGACTTTGTCAGCCGTGAGCTGCAATCCGATAGTGGAAATGGACCATTGAGTGTGTAACTATATTCATAAAGGTAGGAATTTTAGTTAAGAATGTACACAGAGTCCTACCTCGGTTTGAGGAGTTTGGAAATCTTCCCAGAGGAAGTAAATTGTAAGCTACCTGAGAAATGAGTAAGAGCTGGCTAGTTGACAGGAGTGGTGAGAGGTTCCCCTTGGCTCTCCCTCATTTGAGAATATGTAAAATAGGAAAGCAGAAACAGACAACAAGAATAAATAGCAACAGTAAGAAAAGGCAAGAAGAATGATCAATTAGAAAAACATGGCAATCTGGGGCCATCTGGCACAGGGACAAACATCCCTACACAAATAAGAGCCTTCCAGTTACCATGTTGAAACTCTAAGACAAGCTTAAAACAGATACAGTGTACCCTGCTTTTCCCAAAGGTAAAGAAGACTGGAATATTTTTCAGAAAGAGTATTACCCAACGTCATCAACAGAGGCATCTCAACTCCATGGAAAACTGATTTGGGTAGATCCAGGGCCAACCTCTCGAGTTGAATGAAGACAGGCTGATCTTCATCTATGTTCTTGGTGTGACTTTTCCCATCTCTCTTGGGTTTTAGAAGAGGGTCCTAAGTTCTTCAAAGGCAGGGATATCCTATATCCTCTGCTTGCCAGGCTAATCATGGCTATCTACCCATCTCCATAGTTTTCTTCTAGAAATAGCCAGTGTTTATTTGGCGAGTCTCCTCCAACTTTCCAGCATCCATGCCTTCACATGGACTACTGAAAGCTGCTGTCTGATGGTACATGGCCAGTAATTTGAGAAGATTCTATTAAGGGCTCTTAAGTTCAAGGCATGATGCTCACACAAAAACAACTGTCCCCAAGGAGTTTATAATCTGGTTGTGGAAAGGGGACATGAACGTGTGAAGTGTAAACAGATTCACAAAATGTGGGGATATTTAGGGATCGAAGATGGCCTTGAGTTGATTCCATAGGTAGCAATGCTGGCATCTTCCAAATGGACTTCACATTCATCCAAGGCAAGATGCTGCATGGAGGACCCTGGGCCTCGTCCTTGGGACTGCAGATAATGTGGATTCTATCCTGGAGCTTCCAGTGTAGCTCATTGACTTGAAACCTGTTTGAAATGAACAAGAAGAAAAATGAAGATTTCACATGTGCTTCCATGGAATACCTTCCCCAGTCATGCCCAGCTCAGCTCAGGCCTTGGCGGCTTTTATCACATCTCTCTTTATGGACAGGGACACAGGGACACAAAAGGAGACTGTCCCTGATGAAATCCACATCTGTTACCTCCTCTCTCTTTCTCTGTCTTTCTGGCTGTCAAGACCTCTCTCTCGGTCTCCCCCTGCCATCCCCCACCCCCAGCAAGCTCCCTTTCTGTGTGTTTTTTTCTCTCTTTCTGTCTTTCAGTCTCTAACTCTTTCTCTTAAATACGCACAATTAGAGTTTTCAGAGAAACCCACTACCCTTGTCACAGTGTTCCTCAGTCCTAGTTATTAGCAAGGAGGAGATCAAGGTTTAAAAAAAAGAGGAAAAGACATGTATAGGAAAGTCAAGATAAGATTGTGACTGCATTTGAGGTCACTGAGGGGACAAGGGAGGAAAAGTGAATTGGACAGGATGGAAGAGTGAAGAACAAGAGAAGACTGCATTCTGGTGTGTCAGTCGTCTGCTGCTCCAGTGGCCGTGACTCTGTATTCCCTGGGCCCTCACCCCACCTCAACTGGGTTGTTCTCACAGGAGGTGGTGGGGCCCAAAGCCTCAAGAAGCTCAATTGAGATCAATTCTATTAGTAGAGAAACCTGACTCAGGAGCCCACAGAGTTGCTTCCCCTGGAAAACAGAGCATCCCAGATCAGGGTGCCTTGATCTGCACAGCTGCAGGGCAAAGCCTAGCCCACCTCCTTTCTCATGCTCCCACCTCACTCTCGTTCTTTAAGGACAAGATGAGAACCTCGACCCCTCCGAGCCTCAGGGCCTTATCTATAAAATTAGGGAGCTGGAGGAGAGTGTTTTTTATCTGAGGGCTTTTTGTAGAGATCCCAAGTGTAGTTGACATTTATTCACACATTTAAACCCAACACAGTTTTATTGGTCACTAAAATTTCCATGTTATAGGGGAGAAAAATGAGTCTCTGTGATATTAAGTGAACTTATGATCTTGCAGCTCATAGAGTTAGAATTTGAATTTTGATCCCAGTGGTTTATCTATTGCTCTCCCCCTTGCCCCATACCCCCACACTCACGTTGTACTTAGCACAGGTTTGGAGGAAAATGAGATGAGTATGGAATTGATGGCCAAGCTCTCCCACACTCCCAGGCTCCTCAAAGCTCCCTGCCACCAATGGCATGCAGAACTAGGTTGCCATGCCAACGGGAGAGCAGCTTGGCCCACTCTTTCAGGGAATGTCAGTGTCACATTTACCTTTGCCTGCTGGTCGGGGTCCTGCTGCCAGAATGCGGCCTGGGCCAGTGCTCCAACCATCTACAGAATGAAGAGGCATTCAGTGCACATTCCGATGCCTGCCCCACAGGACAGAGGCATCCAGATGCGCAAAGCCCCTGAACAGCCAGGCAATCCCCAGAAGTCAAAGAAGAAATGTATTTGGAAAGATGACAAATAAGCCCCTAGCCACCCTCCTTGAACAGCTCAGCATCATTCCCAGCTGCCATTTGCAAAGGCCACTCTGCCACTTTGGTATCGGGACACTCCTCCATCAGACAATGCTCAGAGCACACTGCCTGGTTAGACACACTCACACACACGCACACCTAGTCCTTCTTTATTTTTGCCTTCTCTCCTGGAAATCCAATAGAATCCTCTGCAGGGCAGAGTCATGAAGAGAGCCACCCACACCAAATGATTCCACAGACAGCAAAAACGTCCCTCTTTCAATCTCATGAATTAATTAAGCTTGCCTTAATTGATTACTGAGTCATTCTAAACCAACAGCCTCATTCTTTTCCCCAGGCTTTTCAGGGCAAATTTACCTGGGCCAGAGAGTTTGCACTTGACACATCTTGGCCCTTGTTTATATCCATAGTGGCATTTTGTTGTGTATAGCCTTGCATCTTATGTAACTCTTTACTGTGTGAGGAACTTTTGTCCTTACCTAGGTTATGGCTCCTTATAGAGGCAGGAACTATACTGGGGGTGGTGGGTCTCTGAGGTTCTAAGGTTTATATAGCAGTTTGAAACTTCTTTTTCAGATCCTCATAGATCACTCATAATGAAAGATCCCTGCAGGGTCCTTCCCTACAAGACCCTGGTCCCCCAGATAAATCCATACCCTCTTTTAAGGTACACTTCAAATATTTTCTTTGCAGCACACTCTACTCTGAATGGAATCAGTAACCCTCTTCCTGTGCTTGATCCCATGGTCTTTTATACACACCTTTGTGATTGCCTGAACACAGTAGTTCATATTTACCTGTTAAATACCTAGATGTCTGTCCTTCCAGAAGGTGAGATGGCACTAGGTGCCGTAATCAGGAAGAGCTTGCAGGACAAGCTGGGATCTTAGTCCATGTGCTAGAAAAAGAAGGAAGTTGGAATTTGGTGGGAAAGGAAAGGGGAACTAACCCCCAAGTGTCCCAAATTTTCCCAGGAAAAATGCCTGGATTTGCGTCAAGTGCTGCCCCCCTGAGAGAGATCTTTTATAAAAAGCACTGCCTTGGAAGAAGATACAGCTTCCCAGCAGGCATGGCAATATCCTACAGGGGTCAAGCTTCTGTCTGTATACCAGAGGGTCCACTTTTGTAGGCAAAGTACCACTACGGGAAATGCCTAGGAGACAAGCAGTGTTTGAAGACAGATGGGCTGTGGCATTAAGACACAGACTCATCAGTATACTCATATGGCAGAACCTCATCTGAAGAGGGAGGGAGAAAATCAGGGCCTAAGCTATCAGGGAAGATGCTTAGCAAAAGCCCAACCAGGCAGACTAAAACCTGAGGTGCTATTCCACATCCAAAGGGGAATTAGGAGGCAGGTAAACTGAGGCAGGAGCCAGGGTGTGCATATGGGAGCCCATTTCCTGGGAAAGAGAAATGCTTAAAGGCTGTAGATCAGTGCCCTCAAGAAGCTTCCCTGAGCGACAGACTGATTCCACTCCCCGACAGATGAGGGGGGTGAGGCTCCCAGCTGAGTTCTCGTCATTATTGGGTATAGCTTGGGAATTGGGGTGAACTGGACCAGCATGGAAGGAATGGAGAACAGGGAAGCAGAACCATATGGGGACATTCCCTGACCCGAGAAAGAGTCCTTTCTTATTTTATACCTCCCACACACAGCCAACAGCCTGATCCATACCAAACAGACAAGAGAAATTTGTCGGAGTGCAGTTTAGGAGGGAGCGAGGTTTCCAGATACCTCTCCATCATCTTGGCAGGTAACTCTCAGCTTTCCTGGCCAGGCCCTGCTTACTGGAACCCTTCGTCCTGTGCCATGGAGAAAATGCAATTCCCCCTCTGCTCTGCTGCTCATTACCAAGAAAAATGATGACTTGATAGTCTTCCAGCAAGAGAGGACGATCTATTTCATTTGGAAGTTTGGTAATTGATTAGGGCAATAGATTTTCTTCAGGGCAGCCTCGCTGGGAGAATCTGGCTTGGACACAAGATTTACATACATCAGGCTCACTCTGCCTTCAGAGTTTGTCTCAGAGGATGAGATCACAAGGCCATTACCGGAGTGGGTGGTGGGCTCGAGGCTGGGGAAGCAGAGGGAAATTCCCAGACATCATTTCTCAGCAACGAAGACCGTGTCTAGTTCAGAGCAGGTTCAAGTACTTTTCTGTCAGCAACTTTGAGGTAAATCCATTACCAAGTGTCTGTCTACTCTGAGATGTGATCAGAGCGAGTGTTTCTTTGAGGGTCTCTGCTGACCAAGCTTCAGTGGAGATGAGGCCCAGAAATTTTCCATTAACCTGTGTGGTGCCCCATCTAAGAACTGCCCAATAATGGCCTCAGTGCGGTGATATTCTGAGAGTGTAGATCATGGACCCACTGCAGAGGTCAGCCATGCCGGCTTTCAGCAAACACTTGGTCTATTACAAACACCATCGAAGACACATCCCAATATTCCGTATGAACCTTTACTTATACGTCTTATATGTCTCTGGATCAAAGCCTGCTCTAGGAAGAACTTTCAACCCCTTCATTTACCCACAATGTAAACATAAATCATTCTGTGCTCTTTCCCAGAGCAATCTTCACTTTAAACCCTATCACTAAATCTCTGGTAAAGAAATTTCAAGCATCATTGTATTGACAAGATGGATGGGGAAGGGATGTAAATATTTTGTAAAACCATTGTGTAACGGCACTTCCTTTCTTTGTGTCACAAGACCATTCTCCAAATTAGATAGGGTCTGTAGGACTCAAACATAAAGTTGACTGTGATACATTTTATTACAATAACAACATTTTGAATTCAGCCCTAAATGCAAAGTTTTGAAGGGTAAGAGTGTTCAGATCTTGCCTTCATATATGTAAATAATGGATAGGTGAGCTGGGCCTACGTTAGCTGGTTCCAGTTATATGAACATTCTCAATAAGAGTTGGGTCTGCAAGGTCAAGACTTGCTAGATAATAGGGACACAGGCATATGAGGGATGGTCTGGAAGAATGAGATTTTCATCTGCTCTTCATCATTCTCACTGAACTATTCAGACACCTGATGGAAGAAGTTTCTCCCTTGACCCACTGAGGATGGACCCAATTTCCTTGAGGACTCCACAGAGTAGGAATGTTGACAAACTGTAACCTTTCATGTGCCTCCTTGGATAGGCATCCTACTCCTTCTACCCTGCAGCTACTAGTTTCTAAACTAAATAGCTGGTTCGAATCGGACTAATAGCATCAGCCAGAGATGGGCTTCCCCAAAGGATGATATTATGGAGGTAGACAACGGCTCTGATAAAATGTAAATCCGGCCTTGTACACGAACTTGCCTTGTTAGAAAAGTGCTGTAGATAACTTAGGCGAGAGCTTTAAGGTAGACCTGAACTTTATTACTTGTTGAGCATATTGAGAAGTATACCAGTTAATCAGCAAATTTTATTGTACATATAGGATGCATAATGCACAATTTTATCAGGAATAAAAATATCAATAAAGCCCAACCCATGCCCTCAAAATTTAGGTGGACAACCACCCACCAAGTAACTACTGCAAACTTCCTACTGCTTACATGACACTGGAGTAGCTATTACTATACCCATTAATATCCATTAAGATGTTCATTAATATATTAATAAATGGATTGATTCCTACACATCATGACTACCTTCTTTCCTCTGTTCCCCAATTTAATTAAAAATAGCAATGCAGGCACCGATTAATGATTCTCCTGAAACCAATAAGAAAACAATAAGAACCTTATTAAGCATCTTGATGGCTTTCTCCTGGGATATGTTGAGGGCAACAGGTTGACTGAAAACAGTTGGCCTTCCATTCACAGGTGTGTTATGTGTGTGCTTGGCCCCACAATGGTGTCTAGCACTAAGTAATTTGTCAATAAATATTAGCTCAATGAATGAATCATTGATTAAAAATAGACGATGCTATTAGTCCTATTAGAACCAGCTATTTAGTTTAGAAACTACAGATTCCAGATATTGTGATTTTAAAGTAACCACCTAAGTCATCACTAAGTTAAAATTTTTTTTTTTTTTTTTTTTAGGGCTGCACCTGCAGCATATGGAGTTTCCCAGGCTAGGGGTCTAATTGGAGCTACAGATGCCAGTCTACACCACAGCCACAGCAACTCAGGATCTGAGCCTCGTCTTTGACCTACACCACAGCTCACGGCAATGCCAGATCCTTAACCCACTGAGCGAGGCCAAAGATCAAACCCACAACCTTATGGTTCCCAGTCAGATTTGTCTCCACTGCGCCACAACGGGAACTCCTAAAATCAATTTTGAAGAGTGGTTATGGAGAGTTTGGATGGAGTGTAAAGTTGGTATCCAGAGACCTGCGTACTAAGCTTGATTAATACTAACCAGATTGGCCTCATTTCCCTGTTTAAGGCAAAAGCTTTTAATCCTTCCAAGCCTTGTTTCCTTATGAATTAGCCTGGGGGGTGGAGGACAAGCAGAATTAAGAGGGGATGAAAATAGAAGGAACAGAGTGGGGACATCCCAGCCTGCACTCGCACTCAGGCATTGTCCATGGTTGACTGCAGACACATGGGAACTGGGAGGGCGGACCTGGGCAAAGCACAAGTGCATGAGATCACTGGGGTTGAAAAAACTTCACATTGCAAGAAACAGGACCCAGAGGAAGAATGATTTGCCACACTGTTCTTGGAAGTGATGCAGGGCATGCTCCACATGCCTCTGCTCTAAGTTTCTAAGGATGAGCAGCCTCCAACACCCAGACTACCTGGTAACTGTAGGAATTCCTCACTGCAAAAGTTCAAAGTTCATGGGCAGTGTGAAATCTCAATATCAGTGAATAATTGAGTTAATTATTCTGTTTTCTCTTAAGTCCCCTTTCTGGAGATTTCCTTTACAAGATTAAATATTTCAACTTTCTGGGGTTTCTAAGTATAAGGCTGGGGCCAGTGAGGAGAACATAAACTTAAACTCATTCAAAATGGACTGAATTTCCATTCTTTTTCTTTTTCTTTCTTTCTTTTTTTTTTTTTTTATTTTGTGACTGCACCCAAGGCATATGGAAGTTCCCAGGCCAGGGAATGAATCTAAGCTGCAGTTACAACCTAATGCACTAGTTTTTAACCTGCTGTGCCATGTGCGGGATCAAACCTGCACCTCAGCAAAGACCAGAGCCGCTACAGGGGAACTCCCATTTTTTTCTTTATTTCCTCTCCCTCTTCCCACTACTTTCCTTCCTTTCTTTCCTTTTATTTCTTTCCTTACTTCCTACCTTCTTTCCTTCTTCTATTCCTTCCTTCTCTTTCTTTTGGCCGAATGTCTGATAGTATCAGAAAATGGAAAGGTTACTTGGATAATGCTTTGGAGATTTTGGTTCTCCTCCCAAATTTGCCACTAAGATAATTGTGTACCTGGTGAAGTCCCTGTTTCTCTGAACCTCAGTGTCCCCCTTTGTAAAATGAAGGGTCTAAGCAGACCTGTGATTTCTTCAGATGCTGAATCAGGGAGCAGAGTTGGGGAAAGAAAGATCACCATGTTCTCTCCTCAATTAAGGAAGCTCATTTCTTATTACACAGGGGTAGAGGAGGCGCCATAATAGTTCATTTGAAAAACAAAGCGTTCTCTTTTTTTGTTATTATTATTCTTTTTTTAACAGTTATTTCCCCAATACAATTTTTTTCTACTATTCAGCATGGTGACCCAGTAACACAAACATATACACATTCTGTTTTCTCACATTATCATGCTTCATCATAAGTGACTAGACATAGTTCCCAGTGCCTCATAGCAGGATCTCATTGCTAATCCATTCCAAAGGCAATAAATAGTTAGCATCTATTAACCCCAAACTCCCAGTCCACCCCCACTCCCTCCCCCTCACCCTTGGTAGCCATAGGTCTGTTCTCCAAGTCCACGATTTTCTTTTCTGTGGAAAGGTTCATTTGTGCCTTATATTGGATTCCAGATATAAGTGATATCATATGGTATTTGTCTTTCTCTTTCTCACTTACTTCACTCAGGATGAGAGTCTCTTGTTCCATCCATGTGGCTGCAAATGGCATTATTTCATTCTTTTTTATGGCTGAGTAGTATTCCATTGTGTCTATATACCACATCTTCCTAATCCAAGCATCTGTCGATGGACATTTGGGTTGTTCCCATGTCCTGGCTACTGTGAATAGTGCTGCAATGAACAAGTGGGTGCATGTGTCTTTTTCAGGGAAAGTTTTGTCTGGATATATGCCCAAGAGTGGGACTGCTGGGTCATGTGGAAGTTCTATGTATAGATTTCTAAGGTATCTCCGAACTGTTCTCCATAGTGGTTGTACTAGCTTACATTCCCACCAACAGCGTTCTCTTTGCTTTTTAAAAATAATTTTTAGAAACCCACTGGGCTAATTGATCTTGATGGTCTTTTCCCCCATAGGGCAGTAGGTTTCTACTCTTTATTGAGTTTCTACCATATAGGGACCTGTGCTCCATGCTGCAAAGTATGCAGAAAAGATTGTAAGGCAGAACCTGTGGCTTCTACGGGCTTCCACAACTCCTGGATTAAGCAAGTAGGGATGGGGGCACCAAGGGACAGAGACCATGAAAAGGAAGAGGCTAGGGAGGGCTGTTGTGAGCAGAGAAAGCTTCACAGAGTCGTAACACCTGAGTCAACCTTGAAGGATGGGCAGTCCATCGAGAAGAAATGGGAAAGCACATTGCAGAGAGGGGGCCACTCTTCCCTCCCTCTGCCTGGCCTCAGGCACGCATCTAAGAGCTGGTGCAGGGACACGGAGGAGAACAAGACAGGCAGGTAGATCCCTGCTCTCATGGCACTTACCATCCCTGGAGATGTGGACAACTTACCAAAGGACACAGTGGGTTCAAAGCCCATTTCCACTTGGTGAGCTTAATGGCGACCACAGAGATTTTCCCACGAATTCATCTGAGTCTAGTTATCTTGGGGAAGGCTGCCCGAGTCAGCAGCAGGGCAGACAAAATGACCTCCCAGAGTAACTTCTCCTGAGACAGAGCCCTGGCTGGGATTCGGAGACATTCCAATATCTGCACAAAGGGTAGGCCCTCCCCCCACCAGGCTGACCTCAGGCTTGCCTCTCCTCATAGATAATTATGCCTTTACGTCTCCAAAGCAAGTGTTGTGAGTAACCCTTGGAAGTGACGTGCCATTTTCTGATGGGAATTACAGGGTCTGAAGTAGCCAAAAGGCTTCTCAGCAGGAGGGCTTGTTATTCTTTTAATCGTGGCATTAAACCTCAGGCTAGCATTACCTAAAGATCCAAGCTGAGACCCAACTTGGCAATTAGTTGCTTTTGACAGACCTCATCATGGCCAGAGCTGGTCTCATCCTGACTGAAAGGGCTCACCAGTCCTTGGCCAGGGGTTATAAATCCCAGAACTCAAGGAACTCTAAACACTGACCATCCCCCACCCTCAAGATGTTTCTAGCCTTTGGACTGATGCCTGAGATTCTTCCTTTGGGATTTGAGACATTCTACTGGAGATTTTAATCTCTCTTCTTCTTAGAAGAGAATATCATTTAGCTCCACATAGGTACAAAAAATAGAAGTTCACTGTTTACAGAGAACAGTTAGAAAACACCCAGGCTTGCCCTTGTAGAAGGCCATCAAATTGGAATGTCCAAATTAATCCTGTGTCTTAACTTTGACATCTTAAAGCAAGTATCTTAACTCTAAAATAATAATAATAATGGACACAACATCTAGATTCAATCTGCTTTATACTCCATCATTAGAATATGGAATAAGATGTATAATCTATTTTTCCCCAGTTGCAATCTCATGTTTTAAAAAGACCTGCTACCTGTCAAAGTAGAGATCACATGTCTGGGTTACCACAGCATTTCTGAGACATATTTGAGATACCCCATTTCATCTCAGAGGTGATACAAATAGGGTCCCTATGCATATACACTTTAGTTTTCATACTTTATTAAGTCCTGTGATTTTTTTAATCTTTGAAAAAATTATGCACCTGTTGTTTGCATGTACCCAGTGTTAATCTCCAGCATAACTCCTGTGTGATAGCATTTGTATTTAGTCATTCAATCTATTTAGCTGTCAAGTACAGTTCTAGATACCAAGATTACTGTTAGAAAGACTTTTGCAGTGGGAGGTGAGATGGACATATTACTAAGTAACAGAGTCCCATACCTTCTGGGGTGGAGTGATGAGAGAGAGGACCCAGCAGAGAGGATTCTAATTTGCCCAGGGCCACAGGAAAAGCCTCACAGAGAAGTTGTTCGAGTTGAGGCTGTCAGAACTCACCACCAATTGTCAAGGATTAAGACATTGTGACCAGAGCTCACCTTCCTTTGCATTTTCACAAAAAGATGGGACGTCTAGGAGACTAGGGTTGAAATTTTTTTCTAATCCTTTTCTTACAAAAAAAGAACGGGTGAAACTCAGGTTTCTGGACACTTCTTCTCTTGGTTCCTTCCCCTCAGAGAGCACAGCCGAAGGCAGGCAAGCTGGTTTGCACAGGTGTCAGAGAAAACAACGAGATGGTCCACCCTGCTTCTGGCAAGCAGAGAGCCCCAGCTGGCAGGGGGCCAGCCCGGTGGCATGCAAGTAATGTAATATACAATCTAAATGCAAACGTTTGGGGCCTGTTCAGGGAATCAATTAACAATAAGCATATACACTCATTTACAAAATTGTCGTGTGCTAGGGTATACCCACATTGTAATTGGAAACTAAAATAATACCGGGAGGAATAATCATTAAAAACTCTTCTCCAAAAAGCTAAGAATAATATTAAGGATATAAAAAATGTCGTCCATCTGCAGAGCTATATCCTTAGGGAGGCACCACGGAACACACTAACAAGCAACTGAATCCATGTATAAATGAACCGAAATCCACCAAAGCAAGGGAAGGAGAAGGGGGGAGGACCAAAAAAAAATCTCCCTTGCAGATTAGCCATCCCTGAACCAGGCGTAGTTCCATTTCATCGCTTCTTGCAGAAGATGGAACACTCTGAATCTGGGATCGACCCTCAGGGGAAATTATCTGCCCATCCTTGGAGTCCCCGGTGTTAGTTCTGAACTTGGATCATCCTCTCCCACTTCCACACCCCCACACCCACATGCAAGCACTTATGCCAGCGTGTGTGCGCGCACACGCGCGCGCGCACGCACACACACACACACACACACTCACATATACCCCAGAGGGAATCCCAGACACATAATTCACTGTTAGCTATTGCTGGTGAAGGAAAACAGAATATGACACCCCAAAATATGTCTCTTTGACATAAGGGTTATCTTGAGTTTGTTCTTTTTTTTTAATTGCAGGCAAAGGAAAAGCTCCAAAAACAGAATAGAAGTTGCCCTTCTGTCAGAGGCATTTATATTCATACAGGAAACCTGCAGTTATAAAGGTGTCTCCTGCTCCTACCAGGAAGAGAAAGAAATTCTAAATCTCTAGAAACTCTATTCATGAAGAAGTCAGGGATTTAAATCTGCAGCACAAACTTACCCTTGTTTGCTGTGCTTTTCCTGGTAACCTCCCATAACTGGCCTTTCCTCCTCATCCCTCTAACATCTTTTGTCTCTAGCGAAGGTGGTATGTAAGGTGGTGGCAATATCATAGAGTTCTCAGTTCTCCTGGGTATCTCCCTAATGCACAGGAGATGCACATGCTATTAAACTTTGTTTTTTTTCCTGTTAATCTCTTTTATTATAGCCAAGAACCCTAGAAGAGTAGAGGGAAAATTATTTTTCTTCCTTATATGGGAGAAGAATCTCTGGTAGAGAACTAATTGGGGTCAGGGGATAGAGGTGCGGAACAAAGAAGAAGAGTTTATAAACCACAATCTGAGTGCCTGAGGAGCAAAAAAGATGCCAAGCCAAGTAACTCCTAGCTAATGATTGGAGGAAAATTAATCTGAAGGTTCAGAGAAGCCCCACCATGCTGTTCCTCAGGGACCAGCTGGCCTTAGGGGCCTATGGTCTGGAAGCCCCATGCCTGTGGAAACAATTTGGACTCTGCCCTTAGTTGAAGTATCTGAGTAAGGCCAGAGAAAGGTAGAGTCCTGAGCTAGAAACTAACATGCTTGTACCACCAGGCACCTGGCAGTGGCATCAAGCTACTCCCCCAGCTCCACTGGCTTGAGAAGATCTTTGCATACATGGGTAGGGATTGGCAGCTGCCACCCCCTTCACACACTGGAAACCACACCTGTGGCATACCCAGAGCTCTTAGGGGCAACCAGCATGCCTTGTACATACTAATTGGTCTAAGTGCACAGGGGTTGGGAACCATATCTGGGATGTCTATGGAGAATGAAAGATACTTTAACCATAATCTTGGAATGAGCCGTTCAGCCATGCTAGACTCCACTTGTCTCTGCTCCCTCCACCGGTGTGAATAATACATACGTGATTGTGCAGAAGTGAGACCTGTCATCAAATAGGCATTGAGTCCATAGCCAATGCAAAGCTCCAACTGAAATCTCAAAAACTCCGTTCAAAAATAGGAACATACTACACATGACTGTTGACAGATCACCTGAGAGAGAACTAGAGTGACGTGAGGTTCAGACCATGGGTCAGTGTGAATATTCATTGAACATCCTTCTGTATCCCCCTCAGTGCTTGGCATAGTGCTTTTTCATAGTCCTAAGAACTATAGTAATACCTTTTGTATGACTGAGGAAATGCACTTAAAATTGCTCTTCTTTCTATTTTTTTGGATTACAATTTATGGAATAAATTCTTCATGAGTGAAATGGGTGGAGGTGGTCAAAAGGTAAAAACTTCCAGTTGTAAAATAAAAAGGATGCAGCACACAGCATGGTGACTACAGTTAATAATTCTATGAAGCGTATTTGGAAATTGTTAAGAGAGTGGGTCTTTAAAAGTCTCATCACAAGAAAAAAAATTCTATAATCATATGTGGTGATGACTGTTAACTAGATTTAATGTGTGGTCATTTCGCAATATATATAAATATCAAATCATGATGTTGTACTCCTGAAACTAATAGAATGTTAAAGTCAATTATACCTCAAAAAATAAAAAAAAAATCCTCTACGTGTTCAGTGAGTTAGATCTTTACAGAAAAATGTTTTTCTGGGAGTATACACCCTCAAGAGATATATCCCTGGGGTTGTGGGGGAGCAGGCAAGAAACAAAATGGTGCCCTGGGGAGAGCATGAAATTTCTGCCTCAGGAAACAGGGTTCTAACACATCTAACTGTGACCCAGGGCAATTCACTTAACCTCTGGGAACATCCATTTCCTCCTCCCTAAACCTAGAAGTAGCAATTTACCTAATTTATAGGTGAATGACAGGGGAAAAGGCTTAGTAGATGGCAAAGTCCCAGGCCAGTATCAACTGTTATTTATCATCCTGTTGCTGGAGGCCTGCTGCTTTCTTTTGAGTGACAAAGACCTTTTCGCCAGCCCCGCCATCGCAGGGCCCCTGTGTTTGAGTGCTTCTTTCACAGTGATGATGAGTAAGCCCGCCTCTCCCAGGCCACCTGCTCCGAGGCCCCCTGGGATCTGAACAGCCTGCCCAGGCATGAGAGCGGTCTGCCACCAACAGGTGGACCCATGCCCCACACCTCCCATCACACCAGTTCTTTATCAGATGACCTGTCACCAAACCTGTATCACCGTGTTTTTGAGTCTCCATCTTTTTACTGACTTGTAACCTTAGCTTCAGGTATACCATAAAATGATTTGCTATTTGTATCTATAGTAAAATGATTGCCACAGTAAGTCTAGTTAACATCATCGCTATACATGGTGATGTATACATAGAGATATTCTTGTGATAAGGGCATTTAAGATTTATTCTCTTAGAGAGTTTCAAAAACACAGTGCAGTATTATTAACCTATAGTCACCATGTTGTACATTACATCTCCATGGCTCATTTATTTTGTAATTGGAAGTTTTCACCTTTCAACCACCTTCACTCCTTTCACCTACCCCCCAGTTCACCTCTGGTATCCACCAATCTGTTCTCTGTATCTATGAGGTTGTTTTTTGTTTTTGTTTTTAGATTCCACATATGGTCTTTCTCTGTCTGACTTCACTCGGTATAATGACCTCAAGGTCTATCCACATTGTTGCAAAAGGCAAGGTTTCTTTCTATTTTTTAATAGCCAGATAGTATTCCAGTGTGTGTGTGTGTGTGTGCGCGCGTGCGCACGTCTTCTTGACATTAGTTTTTTTTTTTTTTTTCGTACCTTGACTGTTGTAAATAATGCTATAAAACCAAAGGGGTGCAGATATGTTTTCAAATTAATTGTGTCATTTTCTTCAGAAAAATACCCAGAACTAGAATTGCAAGATCATAACATAGTTTTATTTTTAATTATTTGAGGAATCTCCACACTATTTTCCATAGTGGCTACACCAATTTACATTCCCACCAACAGTGCATAAGAGCTCCCTTTTCTCCACATCCTCACCAATACTTGTTATCTATAAGTCTCCATGTTTTTGAAGGGAGTTTTTGATATATCCATTAGGACTTTACACCTGGAGGGACTCAGTGCCTACTCGGTGATGGGCTTTTGATTGTACAGCAACCACATCTTGATTATCCACACTGATGGATCCAGGGAACAGTGCCAGGCAGAGTCCAACAGAGTTAAGTGGCTCACTCCAAGAGTGTGGCTAAAGCATCTTTTTAGTCTCCAGCATTGTTCCAAGAACTCTAGGGAATACAGAAAACCCACCCTCAGACAATATCCATGGCCAGGGACACAACCATAAAGGCAGAACCGAAGTGAATGTGAAGTGAGGCAGGTGTGATACAGCTCCAGGACCTGAGATGTTAGGGCATGGAGAGGCTCAGGGAAGCTTGGGAGGTTGAGAAAAGTAGGAAATAAGAGAGACATTTAAGTCAGGAAGAGTAAACTTGGAAAAGACCACTAAAAAGGAAGCCTGTTTCTTTTTTCCTTTCCTGTGATTTTTCTTTTCTTTTTTTTTTTTAACTTACTCTTCAGGGGAACAAATTTAACGTGAAACAATATCTGGCTCAAGTAATCTTCAAAATTCATTGATTTCCCAGAGTTCCCACTGTGGCCCAATGGGACCAGCAGCATCTCTAGAGTGCTGGGATGCAGCCTGGCACAGTGTGTTAAGAATCCACCATTGCCACGGCGGTGGTATAGGTGGCAACTGTGGTTAGACTCTGATCCCTGGCCCAGGAACTCAATATGATGTAGGGTGGCCAAAAAAGAAAAAAAAAACTAATTAAGAACATTAACTGATTTCCCTAAAGTTACAAATTGCAAAGATCAATATGCATTGAAATAAGAAATCATTTGGTGTGGCATGGCCTGCAAATCTGCATTTGGGCCAAACATCCAGGTAATTCTTGAGATTCCAGCTAAGGGAGGCAGGAGGGGGTAAACGCACATGATGATAAGTGAGGAAGAGGGGACATCATCAGAAGGCAAGAGCTTTTACCCAGGGACCTGGGGGAACTGGACTGAAGCATCGTCACATTCACTCCTTGAGCAGATGTCTCATTTGGGAGAAGCTTATCATGGAGGAAAGAATGCTGGGCTGGGAGTCAGGAGACATGGGTTCTAATCCTGCCTTCACTATTTCCCCTGAGTACAATTAAAGCAGCCATGTACATTTTCTGACCCTCTGTTTGCCCAGCTCATTTTGGGAGATAACAAGCCCCCAGCTGGGTTAGTGTAGATTTCAGATGGGAATGTGAACCCTGAAGTATCTTCAGAAATATAAAGTGCTATGAAAAGGGGCACCATTTATGGGTATGTAGTACTGTGAAAAAGAAGTATTTCTTGGGAGTTTACATGGTGGCTCAACGGTAACAAACTCGACCAGTATCCATGAGGAAGCAGGTTCAATCCCTGGCCTCTCTCAGTATGTTAATGATCCGGCATTGCTGTGAGCTGTGGTATAGGCTGGCAGCTATGGCTCTGATTTGACCCGTAGTCTGGGAACTTCCACATGCCATGGGTGCAGCCCTAAAAAGACAAAAAAAAAAAAAAGAAAATGAAGTGTTTCTTACCATTCAAAAGCAACTGAATCCTAGAAGCATAAACACAGTGAGCCCTAGACAAAATGTCCAGCTTGCAGTGATAAACCAAGAAGGTATCTGTCAGGCTGGCTCTTCACATTGCAGACCAGGGTGTGTTTTAACCCTGCCACCCTCAGTGCAGCAGTTTCCCGGCAGCATCTCTCAGCCCCTGTCTCTCACTCTGCTCTGCACACAGACCCCCAGCTCCAGCTCAGGGCGGGAACAGCCCTACATAACTCATTACCCGGAATGGAAGGGCCATTGAGCACACTTAATTCTGCACTGACAGTTCCTGGGAAACAGGCCTAGTTCTCCATCGTCCTCTGAAAGAAGTTGATGGTTTTGGTCTTAGGACTTTCTTCAGGAAATTCCATTCATGTATTAATTAATTTATCTAGACTACAAATATTTATTGACTTTTCTTCAGTGTGCTTTTTCTCAGTTGTTGTTTGCTGCCTGAGGATTTTTGTTTGCTTGCTTGCTTCCCTTCCTCAGGCTCTCATCTGATTTCCCAATTCTCACGGACATGCAGGTCATTGAAAAATCTTATTACCCAGAGGGCTACCTCCCACTACCTTGGGCAACAGAAATCAAAGGACATTTTTGAAGATACCTGATTTTGACAAACTGGGTTTCTTCAGATTCTATCACTGCTAGCTTCCAATGCAGAACAAATCATGGCCTTGCATGTGTGTAGCCCCAAAACTGGTCTATTTAGGGCTTAAGTGAGGATCAGTCCAAGTGCCTTATCAGGACCCCATGGATAAGCTATAGCAGGCTGTGGTCTACACCAGCCGCTAAAATAATGGGACCTTAGAAGTCTCCACTTTCTAAGCTGGGGAGAATTGTAGCTGATTCTCAGTTTGAGAAAGAGAGTAAATAAATAAAGGGGGAAAGAAAGTCCCTCTGGCCTCCATACTATGCTAAGTCTGGATAACCCAGTCTAGATGCCTCACTGGTGTGGAGAAGCATCACAGAGACAGGGCACTCGGGTGGCAGCAACCAAAGTGCCTCAGTGGCGACCGTCCTCTTCCCCCAAATCCTTCCTGTCTTTAGAGACCCAGCTCAAATGATGCATCCTGCCTGTGGTCCTCCCCAATCCATGGCCACCTCAGTCCTTTTGTGGAGGATTGCTGGGGCTCCTGCTGAGGGCTTCCTTTATGATGTTTTTCCACTTTTGCTAGACCATCAGCTCTCTGCACACATTTTTCAAGCATTCACCCAACACTAGGCCCTTCCTGGTATTGTGTCATTTAATCCTCAGATTCATCCTTTGAAAAGGTTTTGACATCCTCATTTTACAGATGACAGGTGCAGAGAAATTAACTAACTTGCCCAAAGACACACCATTTATAAAAGGTGGAGTTGGAATTTAGCTTCAGGACTGATTACAAAACTAGAACTCTTTGGAATGTACCACCTAGAGTCTAATACCTACTGTTTCTGGCCTTAGAGAGACTGGCAGTAACAAATATAAGTTAAGAGCTGAGTAATTTGTAGGTGCTCAATAAAGGATCTGTATCACTACTGCTCTCAACCTTGGGCTGTGGGTCTTGATTGTTTATAGATCTCTCTTCCCCTTGAGCCTTGAACTGAGAGTGTATTTTATTAGCTTCATGTCCTCAACACCCCCAGTGTCTTGCTACATGGTGCCTTGTATTCATGAGGTCCTTGATTAATGTCTGTTGAATCGAGTTGCATTGCACTGAACTCAATTAGGCCTTGAAGACCCGGCAGAGTTTGGAAAGGCTGGGAAGAAGAGAAGATGAAGGCAGTAAGAGGGATGTGTGCTTGACACAGTGTGAACCAGCCCAGATGGAATCAAAATGAGATACAAGGTTGAATAAGACCTCAAGGAAGCTCAGAGCAGCCTGGCCACTCATGGAAGACAAGGTGCACTGACCTCATTTCCTCATCCAGCACATGGGAGCACCAGCAAGTATCAGGTGGACATGAAACTTTGGCTTTTCACTCTTCTTCTTGAGTTTAGCTCATGTAGAGGATGGATGATGCCTTGGTGGCAAGAACAAAGTCCCAAAGGAGAAAACACACAGGTATGCACCTAACTCTGCTAAATCCTTAAATGACTCCCCTTGCCTTGTCTGGCCTCAGCCTCCCCATTTGTATGAGATGCAGGCTTCAAGCCCCTGCCCATCCTTGCTTTCCATGGTCTGTGACTCCAAGTGAAGTTTAAATCTCAAAGTGTCTTCCCCTACAACTCTACAACAGCAATGATAAACATAGTATCAACTAGCAATAAATACCTGCAAGGGCCACAACAGTGTCGGTCACTGTGGAAAATGCAAGAGGAGGAGGAAATACAACCCCCTGGCCTCAAAGAGTCTAAATCTAGTATAGAAGCCAAAGCAAGGCCACTGGGGAAGAGAAAAGCCAGGAGCACTAAAGGCTCACCTGCTTGCAGGCTCCAGGTTCAGCAGTCCCTGACTGCAACTGGACTTACCCCCAATACACAGCAGAACCTCCATCTTAGCCCTGTACTAGGGGAGAGGCCAGGGAGAGATGTGTGGGATGGACAGCAGCCAGGGTCTCACAGAGGTGCTGC
The DNA here is from genome assembly GCF_016906955.1 of Phacochoerus africanus. Classification (NCBI taxonomy): domain Eukaryota; kingdom Metazoa; phylum Chordata; class Mammalia; order Artiodactyla; family Suidae; genus Phacochoerus; species Phacochoerus africanus. The sequence continues at coordinate 97,250,948 of NC_062545.1, forward strand.
CAGGGCTTGACCCAGGTGAAGGCAGCACAGCTCATAGGCCAAGGGAGGTAAACGACTTCCAGTGGTTCTCCCTGAAGGCATTGGCTGTGTCCCCAGTAGTTCCCATATTGGAAAGTGCCCACCCAACTGACTTTCCAGCTGCTTCTTCAGGATGGCAAAGGCACTCCCTGCCCAGAGTCATCAATAAGGGCTGTTTTCTTAGCTGGTGCTTCAAGAATAGGCAGAGTGAGCCTAGGCTTCCACATCCATGTCTGTCTTCTGTCTCACCTGTTGACAAGGTGCTGGCAGTGCCTGGGCTGGTTCCTGAGATCCAGTGGGAGATGCCTGGGTCTAGATATTTTGCCTGCTCCAGGGCCCCTCCTCCAACACTGTGCCTCTGTTCTTGCAGCTCTCCCTCTTCCCCCGCCTGGCACCCCATGCATCTTCTAGATACCAAAGCCCTCCAGTTCTTCTGTTTTCTTCTCTGGGAGCCCCTGTCACATCTACTTCTCCTCTCTCTCCCCTGGCAACCCCAGCTTTAGCATAGTGCCTCATCATTGGTGAGACTCAATAAATATTTATTTAATAAGTAAATGAATGAATAAGTCTAGAATATGCACAATAGATGGAACAGATGGCTGAGGAGTTCAGGGACCATGTCCAGCTTTGCCATAATTATCAGTGAGTTCTGGGTCTTCTCTTTCTCATCTCAGGACCCTCCCAGCCTGCTCCAGACTTCAGATACTTACGTCAAAACACCAACCAGCTCCTGTTACATAGGAGAACTTTGCCAATATCCAAGGGACTACCACAGCCATTACCCCATCTGATGAGGCAGTGTACATTAAAAACAGCACGAGACGCAGGTTGGAATTCTAGCTTCTGCCACTACTAAACCTCATACCTTGAACAAGTTACTTAACGTCTTTGAGTTCCAGTCCCTTATAAATAAAATAGAGAAAATATTTACTCCGAAGTGCTATTATCAGTATCCAATGGAAGAAATCACTCGAGTGCCTATTCCAGAAATGGGTGCCCACAGATCCCTACACCTTCCCAGGGGTCACAGAGTGAACAAAATTGTTCCCACCCTGTCACCACTACCAATTAACAGATGGGGAGACAGTGAACACCTTGCCCAAATATGTGAATTCTGTCACAGGAAAAGAATCTGGTCTCAGATTCTATCTGATTCCCACCTATGCTTTTCCAGAAACCTCCAGAGCCACAGCACATGCCACGAGGTCATGCTCTCTGTCTCGGAGCAGTATGAGGTGTTAAAGAAGCAGTTTCTGGTGCAAGGGCTGCCACTCATGAGGTGTTTTGGGGCAAACCATGTGATTTATTCATCTAAATGCCAATTTTTTTTTGTTTTTCAAATGGACAGCAATGAACCAAGACCTAGCATACCGGATGTTTTCAATGATCCCATTAGAAGGTAAATGTAATCTGTTTTAAAACATATTTTAAAAATGTTAGGAGTCTGTGCAGGACAGTTAATGTCACTTCTCCTCCTCCTGAAGCTGAAAGTCTTTTCCCCACGTTTTGCTTCCCCCCTGAACCAGCCCAGCCTTGAAATGAGAAACCTCTGCCTTTTGTTCTGACCCTAGTACTTAGGGTTAAAGGAAAGCTTTCTTCATAATTCTGTGTGATTTCTGGTAGGACTAATTTAGGAAGCTAACAGCATCCCACCCATCTTCTGACAGCATGTGGCCACCAAGGATGGAATGATTTGGAAATCCTAAGGCAGGTGACTGAGGGGTGGGGAGGGGGTGAAATGCTATAATGTAACCTTCCTATCCCTGCCTATCCTTTAAACTCTCCCTCCCACCTACCATGGGTTTTTTTGTTTTTTGTTTTTTAATGTGGCTTCTATCAGTAATGAAACAAATAGAATAACTTGCAGTTAAACATAGAAATAAGCAAATGAAGCAAGGACTTCATGGGATTGGCCCTGGCCTCTTGTATCTCCACCTCCCTCTCCCAGGAAAGGTCTGGTGGATTGGGCTGGCAATTGGGCTGGCAGTGAATGACTGATGGCAGTTACACTGGTACAGTCCACCCAGCATGTTTTGAGGAATGTCTCCTACCACTTCCAGCCTCCCTAGGGATACACAGCTTAGGTATTCCTTGGCTCCATATTATCTCCTTTGACTTACACTGAACATATGCCAAAGCCCTTGGCCCAGACACAGAAATGGCTTTTATTAAACACTAGTGTTAAAAAATATGCTTATATCACCCACGATAGTTTCAAAATGCTCACAAATTTAACTTCCCTATTTGCCATGCTTTCCAATTAGTGTTTTGCAAATCTGCTCAAGAATTATTTCACATTTTAGATGACACTTCTAAGACCATGAATTTTCTGATAGTACCCTAGATGAACTCTGGTCTATGAACACACCCATACAACAGCAACTCCAAACTTCCAGTCGTACAAATTTAAATTAATGGCAGATGTGCCACTTTTAACACAGTTTAATGGAAGCCATCTTGTTTCTCAGTGTTTCCTGAGACACGATGAATTCAAGGTTCATCTTGAGGCACTGTAATATCACAACAAGTCTCATCAAAATCAATTTACTAGTTCAAAGGATATTTGTAAGCAAAAAGAATTAAAAATGCATAATTGTCAAAAAAGCATCATTTACTTGGTTAAATGAAGAAAGAAGGCATAAGGTATAAAACATTCTTCTTCATGAGAGAGAGCTTCAGAGAAAATGAACTAATGTTGCAGCTGTAAGCATTTGTGTTTTGCAGAGAGGGTCTTTAGTGTAGCATAGCTTAGCCTGTACAACCATTCTCTTCCCAACAGTGACCCCTCATGGTTTATAGTCACTGGGATTTCCTGCCCAGCTGAATGAAATAAAAAAAAAATCCTTTTTGCTGGTGAAGTCTGAGAGAACCATGTGTGACAAGGCCAGGAGAAATTGTCAGGGTGCTTTGACACTGCAGCAAAATGTTAATTCCTAATTCTGGTTCCTAATTGGAAGGTGGGCTCTTCTAACCAAATAGGTTAATGCCAACCAATCAATAGACCCAGACTAACTGTGAGGACACCAAAGAAAGAATCACATTCTATCTGAGTCAAGTAGCTTGTAATTTACTTGGAAAGATAAAGAAAGTAACCAAAAAATCCACTAAATGGAAAGCAGTAGGGCCACACTTGTGCTTCAGATAAGAAGCAATGTTGGAGTGAACTTGAAAGGTAAGTGAAGAGCTACAGGATGTAAAATATTAGGGAACTGAACCATAAAGAAGGAAAGGTGGGTAGAATATGGGTAGCTGCCACAGAAAGCTCATGCAGAAGATGAATGGAAAATAAATTCCTTGTGGACAGAATGGAGTGAGATTGCAAAGGTGTTACAGGCCAGGCAAAGTGGGGTCGATTTTGACTTTCTCAATCTTTTGTGATAATTAGGAGCAGAGATTTTCTAGGCAAAGAGGGAGCTGCTATAAAACTCACTATGACCCCATATAGAATGCAAATAGAGGAAATATTATTAAAGGAGGAAGAATTGGACAGGAAAAAGATTCTTCAAAATCAGAATAACACAGAGTTCCCTGGTGGCCTAGCAATTGAGAACTGGTGTTGTCACTGCTGTGGCTCAGGTTACTGTTGTAGCATAGGTTTGATCCCTGGCCCAGGAACTTCCACATGCCTCAGGGGTGGCCAAAAGAAAGAGAACAAAAGAAAGAAAGGAATCAGAATAACAGATGCTGGATGGCTAACAATGGAAAGTTATAAAACGTCAGTGCTGCAAGGAACTCAGGAATAATCTATCAAAGCCTTCATTTTATTCATCAGGAAACTAAGGCCCAGAAAGGAGCATGTCCTGCCCAAAGTCACACAGCTGGTGAATGCCAGAGCTAAGATCTTTTCCCAAGAATCCTCCAAGAAAGCTTGGCTCTCAGTCTGGGGTGGCAGATTTATGGAGGTTCTGTTGAGCAATGAGGTCCTGAGTCTTTAGAAGATGGCTCTCATCATATGAGACACATCACACAAATCCAAGACTTTAAATGATTAAAAGCAAAGTCACATTTATGATCCTGTATTTCATCTCAAAAATCTTAAGAGCACACCTCCTTAGATGTCTTATTTGTTGTACTTGATGTTAGTGATGTTGCAGACAATAGCTTAAGTGAAAAATAAGAAGATCGGAATCCCCCTAAAAGTTGTAGTAGCAATAGAATTACATAAATCACCCAATTGATACCTTTATGTACTCAACTTCTGCACAAGAGGGAAGACAATATTTAGAGAAAATATATATAAATCTAAACCTTTTCTACAGACCCATGAAATGGAAAGGACATGGTATTTGGACTCCAAAGTCCCCACTTAGCACCCTCTCTACTTGGGCAAGTCAATTATTCTAAGTCTATTTTTTCAACTGTGAAATGGAGTTAGCAATATCTGTACCTTAGGATTGTGAGGATTAAGCGTAATAATATATCTGAAAGTACTGCAAATTGATGTATAAATGTGAATGATTGAAGGTCACAACTCTACTCCACACCCACAACTTCTCTCCTAGAAAGCTAATCTCATGGCCAAATGAATAGCTCTTTCCAAGGAAAGAAGTTTTACTTCTTGAAGTAAAGTCTTGACACTACCTCTAAGGAACACTGTCCTGTAATTTAGGCAGAAAACTCTGTGTGTGTGTGTGTGTGTGTGTGTGTGTGTGTGTGTGTGTGTGTTATGCCCATGAAACCACCACTGGCCTCAAGGGCTCTTAGGACATTCCTTCTAGAATTACTCACCTTTCCTCCAGACAAATGCAGCCCCACACGGAAATGTGGCACGCAGGTTGCACTTCAGACCACACCTGCTCCCTTGGCCAGGCATACAAGTCTTCATGAGAACCATGTGTGTGCGTGTGCAGACACACTTTCTCAGTCTCTAAGTCTATATGCAAAGACTTTCTTACTTTAAAAGCATTTCAAGAATTCCTCCTAAGTAGTATCTTTTATTTTCTGAAAGGTGTAGGATTGTGCTAGATTTAAGCAGGAAGGTAGCTGTTGGAAGCTGCAATTAGGCTTTCAATATCATTTCTATAATTTGAAATCTGACTTCAAAATCCATGTTGCTGGGAGTTCCCATTGTGGCACAGCAGAAACAAATCCAACTAGGAAGCGTGAGGTTGTGGGATCGATCCCTGGCCTCGCTCAGTGGGTTAAGGATCTGGCATTGCTGTGAGCTGTGGTGTAGGTTGCAGATGTGGTTCAGGTCTGTCATTGCTTTGGCTGTGGTGTAGACTGGTAGCTGTAGCTCCGATTAGACCCCTAGCCTGGGAACTTACATATGCCATGGGTGCAGCCCTAAAAAAGACCAAAAAAAAAATCCATGTTGCTAAAAAAGGCCTCCTGATATCCTGACATTTTTGGATACCAGTCGTCTTGCCTAGGCTGAGAACTTGAAGCATGCACACTCTCCAAGAGTGCTTACCACACAGAGTCATAAATCACAAACAGCTGTATTCTATTTCAGGTCACTTCATTATGAATCCATCATCCAGCCAGTAGGAATTCCAGTCCTCCATTCCCAATTAACACACCAACACACATGCACACACACATGGATACCCACATACATACATTTACATACATACACACACACATGAATACACACACACGCATACATTTGTTTCTATCAAAACCTGACTAGTTCATTCTGAATCAGAACCATGGAAGATATTAGAGATACAAAGATGAGCAAGCCCTGGTCCTGACAGTCAAGTTGCTTAGAGCCGCAAATCTATTCAACTAATTGGAAAACAAAACAGAATCTGATGTTTGCTAGACAGTGTCCAAGGATGGCCACCATCACTTCCTCCTTTCCCTATATGCTTCTCCCATCAATGGATGCTATTTCTCCTCCTCTGGGGTTGGCCTGGTAACTTTCTTTGACCAACACACAGATGAACATAACCCTGTGTCAATTCCAGGCCTAGAACACAAGCATTCACTTGCTGGGGAAGCAGCCACCACGCTTTTAAGAAACTTAGGCTAGATTTCCAAATGACTTGATACCACTAATCACTCACAGTGAGAACAAAGTCATATGGAGGACAATCAAGGACACTCAGCTGAAGCCTTCTTGCACCTTCCAACCCAGCCATCAGCTCAATGGATTCCCAGTTGACATCTGGGAATAAGAGCCCTGCTCAAATTCCTGACTCACAGACTCAAGAGAAATAACAAATCTTTGATTGGGTCTATCTGGTAGGCAGAAATAGATACCTGACAAATAACCAGTGGTGGGAAAATGAACACCTATTTAGCCTTGTGCATTAAAAAATCTTTAAAAAAAAGAAAATACCTCACCATGGCCTACTTCTCATTGGTTATTTGACCGTATATTGACACAGATATTGCATATACAACCCTCTTTGAGGAACCACAAGTGCTAGTGAGGATCTGAGAGATGGAAGTTATGGCTCCTACAACCCAATCTGGTACTTCCATAACCCTTAGTTTTCTTTTCTTTTTTTTTTGTCACTTCATTTTTTTTTTTACTGATGTATAGTTGTTTTACAATGTTTCTTGAGTTTCTGTTGTACAGCAATAGTAAAAAATCTAAGTCTTCTATTTCTTTGGCCCCTTCCTGGGGAAGATTTCTACATGTTGTACTGGGCACGTAGTAGGTTGTCAGTAAATATCAATGGATTAATTTTCTAGAGTTTAACCCAAATGTCAATCCCCAGCTTATTCTGCCCTCTCCCCCTGAAATCTTTAGTCCTGTCACATTGCAGTCCAAGGCTTAAGGTTGAACTGGAGTCAGTTGGCCAGCAAGAGAGCAGTAGTTTTGACTTAGCAAAGGAGCCCAAGCTGTGGGAAGGTGGAGTGTTCTCAGCACACCAATTCTGTGTGGAACCAACTCCCTCTCTGAAGCTCTTTGGTGGAGAGTTGCCTTCTGTCTGGAGGGTTTAAAATAAAAGGATATCTGGAATGGGTAGAAGCCTCTATATACTTCATTTTCCCCAACTAGGCATAAACCCTGGCCAGGGACCCAAGGTATGCCCAACCTTCAGAAGCAGGCATCTGTATAGTTCACACATACTGTTGCAAGCATTTGCCATTGGCCCAGCACCATTCTCTGAGAAGGAAGACCCTTCCTTCCCAGTTGGTAGGTGTTCCATAAAGATTATGGTTCCATATATCATCAGAAAACATAATATTATACATAAGTAAATTTTCCCAGAATTAAAAAAATAATCCTTCTTTTCATTCATTCATCAAGTGTTATTGAGAATCTGCTATGTGCTGGGAAACATGCTAGGGACACAGGGGCACAGTTCCTCAATACTTGAATTTCATCAAGAATAACCTCTTCTTTTTATTGGCCATCTTCCTAACAAGGATTATTTATTCCCTACTTCCTTATAAAATGCTGAAATTTAATGTAGCCTCTTCTCCATAACCCATTATTAAAGAATACAAAAATTTCATGAGTTACTGAGTTACACGAGACTACCTGCTCTAATATAATGTACCTCTATTGCTGTGTTTTCCTATAGGGTCTCAACAGTTTTTCTTTTTCACTCCCTACTCTCAGCTTTAATTTTTCCTAATGCCAGTGCCTCTCATAACCCATTTTCAGTTCTGATTCTCAGCTCTAATCTTCCACAGGCGTTGGCAACCATCTATGACTAAACATGTTGGAACCATGTGTCGACCAAGAGTCAATAAAGTGCTGCATGGGAGCTGAAGGGGAGAGAAGGATATGTGGAGTTTACCTATTACAAAAATTCCGTGGGAAGCTATTTCAGCTGTTTGGAATGTTTTTGTGCTTGCATATGGGATCCAAGATTTGGGTTTCTACTAGGTTGGCCCTTGAATAAGTAGGGCTCTGACATATCATTTGAGCTTTATTCTCAGTGAGGCAAAGCATACAGGTTAACTGAAGCCATAGGAGCCCCAAGTATTCTGCTACAGAGAAATTTCTACAAACCTGGAACCATTTCAAGTTTAGATGTGTCCTTTGAAAACCAGTGGCTCCAGTCATATCATGTGATCAATTTCATAGTCTATATGAATTAATGTGCTCATCTATTGTATCACCCCTGGTAGGGAAGGGCTCACTAGAAGTCACCTTCCTTTTGTTTAAAATTCAGAAGCCAGGTCAGAGACTGGTTTCAGAAAATTATGCCATGTGTTGAGCTAGAGCAGTGAGCTAATCTTCCCCAGGGGTTTGCATTTGAGCCCTGGTTTTCCTAATGATTGAATCTGGCTCAGCAGTTTCTTAAAGCCAAACATGCCAGACTCAAGTGCCCAAATCAGGAAGAGGGTAGGAAAGGAAGAAGCACCCTTGTTTAGGGTCATGAGCTGTCCTGTCACAGGGGAAGAGAGGGGGGTAAAGTGACTTTGCCCAGGGAGGCACTTTGAGTCTGAGGAAGCAAAGCTGCAGCTTTGGAGCTGGGGGTGGGGGGAAGTTAAGGGTTATTTTGTGAGCACTTTCTCTCTGCATTCTGCTCTCTGCTCTTCATTACTGCAGATCATTTCCTTATGAGACCGCTCTGGAATTGGAAGGGAATCTCCAGAAGAGTGGCAAGTGTTAGAAATAAGGAGCTAGAAGGGGCCCAAACACTAACTAGTTCAAGCATCTAAGTGCATAGATGGGAAAAAAGGCCAGAGAGGTGTGTTGGCAAAGGTGGTTAGCAGTTGGATCAGAACTCAAATTCATGTGCAGTGGTTTTTCCACAAGATCCATTCAGGCTGCTCTAACAGAATACTGTAGACTGGGAAACTTAAACAACAAACATTTGCTTCTTATAGTTCTCGAGGCCGGAAGTCTGACGTCAGGGTGAGGGCATGGTCAGTTTCTTGGCAAAGGCCCTCTTCCTGGTTTACAGGTGACCCTTTTTTCATTGTGTCCTCACCTGGCAGAGAGAAAGGCCACCTCTCTTGTATCTCTTTTTATAAGGATACTAATCACATTCACGGGGGCTCCACCTGCAAGTTCTAATTACCTCCTAAAGGTCCCACTTATTAATACCATAACAATGGGGGTTAAGACCTCAGCATACAAATCAGGAGTTGGGGGGCACAAACATTCAGTCTATGATACTATATAATTCAGCTTTTTTTTTTTCTTTTTAGGGCCACCCCCTCAGCATACGGAAGTTCCCAGGCTAGGTGTCAAATCGGAGCTACAGATGCCAGCTTTTGCCGCAGCCACAGCAACATGGGATCTGAGCTGCATCTGCAACCCACACCATGGTTCCAGCAAAGCTGGATCCCCAACCCACTGAGTGAGGTCAGGGATCGAACCCACATCTTCATGGATACTAGTTGGATTCATTTCCACTGTGTCACAATGGGAACACCCTGTAATTCAGTTTTATGAGCTTCTTTTTATTTCACCACAAATACCTAAGTTGAAGACCTTATAAATTTATTCCTGTTATTATTGTTATTAAAGAAATGCAAACTTTGGAGTTCCCACTATATGAAGTGAGTTAAAAATCTGAGTACAGTAGCTTGGGTCTCTGCGGAGGTGAGGGTTCAATCCCTAGCCCAATGCAGTGGGTTAAAGGATCCAGCTTTAAAGGATCCTGCAGCTGCAGGATTGCTGTAGCTGTGGCATAGGTGCGGCCATAAAAATGAATGAATGAATGAATAAATAAATAAATAAATAAAAGAAATGCACACTTAAACAATAGCATGTCAAATCTCAAAGGAACTTTAGAGTTTACCTGGTCCAGCTCTCATGTTTTACAGATATTTGTTCAAGATAAGTGAGGGCCTTCATGGCCCTTTCTGGGACTTGGGCAAAAAATTGAAAATGGAGCAGGAATATATAAAGTTATAAATTTAGAAAACTCAGATCATTAGTCCTACCCTGCCTTAGATGAGATGAGGGTGACCCTGAGATTAGACAGGGGACCTGACTAGTTCATGGTCAGTTCATGGTAGATCTAGCTCCTAAATCCTGGCACCATTATTCTTAATGCTGTTCACTGCACCACAGGGCATTTTTGCAGCCATCAATGGGGAGAAAAAATACATCTTTCAAATATTAGCATATTGTAAAATCACAGCTCACTGGAATTCTCAGGAAATGAGGCATTCTGGTTAAATGAATTAGCTGGTTAATGAGACCTGAGGTCTGTTCCATGTCTGCAATTCTTGCCCACTTTCCCATCTGCTATGATATCTGATCCTTCACAAAGAGGCAACCAGAAAGCTCTTCCTGTTTCTGCTCCGGTTTTTGGAAATCTTTCCAAAATGTCAGATTCTCATTTTCTTTTTATATCCAGTCAAATCTAGTGAACATCACTGGCCCTTTGCAGATGAAGGGCCTTGCTAACACAATGTAACACTTGCTGTTAATGACAAGCCTGAGATAGATTATTTTACACACTTCCATTATTTCTGATGACTTTTCCAACTTGAGCTAGAAGTGACAAATAGACAAAGATTTTGTTGAAAATGTAATTTGTTTCCACCTTTTTCTAGTCTGGAGTTTATGTGATGGGAATAAATGTTAAGAAATTACAGTTCATTGAGTTCCCATAGCACACAGATACAGTTCCTAAGTGACATTCTCACTGAATCTCCCTCGCCACCCATGACAGGGTCAGCATCTCCATCCTCATTTTTCAGATAACAAATCGAGGCTTAGAGAGGTTAAATCACTTGCCCCAAACTGTACATATAAAGAGGGATGGGGCTGGGGTTTGAACCTAGCTCTGAGTGGTTGGTTAACAATGGCTGTGCAAGGACTGGAGTATATTTCGAAGTGTTTGAGCAAAAGCCTCACAGTTAACAGTCCTAAGTGGCGGCAAAATGGAAACATTCTTTATCTTGGGGAGGGGTCACATTTTCTGCCTGGACCTCATTTGTAAAATAGGAGAGGGGAGAAGTGAATTCCTTCTTCTTGAACAGTCCTTCCCCACCAGCATGAGTGCCTCTCTTTACCGTATCTGGATTTGGAACTGCAGGCAGTGAAAGAAGACACATCTGTTTCTTGTTGTTTGAGTCATTTAATCAGAGAGACAATATGGCCATGAATGAGCAAGTCAAGAACAAATGGATAAAACGGACTGTCTGTATTTTCTCAAGCCAAGAAAATGCACATTAATTGTGAGTTTAAAAAAAAAAAAAGCCATGCATTCCAGGGTTTAACCTTCAAATGCAGGGAGACTAGGAGTATTCACTTCTTTCTTCTTAAGCTATCCAAGAGGGCTTCTTGGAGGAGGTGAGATCCTTTGTGGTGTGTGTGAAAAAGAAATCGCTTTGAAGAGAAACAAAGCATGTGTGTTCTAATGTCTGCTAATGCTGAGAGAAGGCTCCAAGGCAAGATTAGGATGGTCTTGAAGGAGAAAACATGAAGTGTGTTTCCTGGGGCTGGCATAAAAAAATAGCAAAACTAGATAGCTTGAAACAGCAGAAAGGTGTTCTTTCACAATCGTTTTGGAAGCTGACTGTCTGAAGTTAAGGTGATGGTAGGGTTGCCTCCTCCTGAGGGCTCTGAGAGAAAATCTGTTGCACGCCTCCCTCCTGGATTCTGGTGGTTGCCAGCAATCCTTGGTATTCCTTGACTTGTAAATGTATCACTTCAATCTTTGCCTCCATCTTCACATGCTATGTCTCCCCATGTGTCTTTTTTTTAAGAGGACAATTCATTGCATTGGATGAAGTGCTTACCCTTCTCTAGTGTGGCCTCATCTTAACTTAGTTAATTCTATCTGCCGCAGTCCTATTTTCAAATAACCTCACATTCTAAGGAACTTCAGGCTTGATACTTCAGCTTATTTTATGGGGGACATAATTCAGCTCATGAAAAAGTGTGTAGAGCAGAGGGGCTGGATGTGTGTAGAAGCCAAAGACCAGAGAAGTGAAAATATTCAGATTGGCTGGATGATGAGGGCAATAAAACAGGGACACCTAGGCAGACAAAGGCAGATCAGTCAAGTACATTCCCTAGCCCTGGTCTTAGCAGGGTGGTCACTAGATGGGTCACCCTCTCCTGCCTTCAAAGACCTTGCAGTCAAGACCCTACAAGGAGGGGAACTGCATCAGCTAAACCACAATTCAGATCACTAGGCAAGGCTCTCACACACCATCCTTCCTCCTTCTCTCTACTCTCTCCATCTAGCCTCCCTGCCATCTATCCTTCCCTACTTCCCTCCTTTCCTTCCATCCTTCTTTCTTCTCTTTGACAAATATTTATTGACTACCATCATGTGCCAGGCCCACAGTCCTAGGTACTCTGTTCTAGGTGCTGGAGATACCATGATAGACAAAATAGACAGCCACCGTGAAGAATCCCTTCTCTCATGGAGCTCACTTATTAGCAGAGAATGACAGTAAACAGTGAGCATGCACACACAAAAATCAGTCATGTATCTTTCATTTTAATGGCTGAGTAATATTCCATTGTGTATATATACCACATCTTTATTACTCAACCATTAAAAGGAAAGAAATAATGGCATTTGCAGCAACATGAATGGACCTAGAAATTATCATGCTAAGTGAAGTCAGTCAGACAATGAGACAGCAACATCAAATGCTATCACTTACATGTGGAATCTTAAAAAAGGACACAATGAACTTCTTTGCAGAACAGATACTGACTCATAGACTTTGAAAAACTTATGGTTTCCAAGAGAGACAGGTTGGGGGGTGGGGAATGCACTGAAGGTTCGGGATGGAATGCTATAAAATTTGGTTGTGATGATTGTTGTATACCTATAAATGTAATAAAATTCACTGAGCAATTAAAAAAAAACAATAGTATAATACATTCGAGGGTTTTAAGCATTTTGTAAAATGGGGTGGTGTGCGTGGAGAGCAGAATAATGAAGCTTGGATGTTCAGGAGACTGAGCTGCACATTTTAATAGGGTAGTCAAGGCAGAGCTCATGGAGAAGGTGACATTTGAGCAGACTTGAAGGAGGTGAGGGCATGAGCTATGCAGATAACTGTGAGGAACAGGCACAGAAAGGAGTCAATGCAAAGCCCTGAAGTTGGAGTGTGCCTGGCAGCCAAGGGCCCACGCACTGCTGAGGTGAGGGCTTTGGGGAGAGCAGTGGGAGACGAGGTTGGAGAAGGGTAGGTGACACCTTGTAGGCTATTATCCTATGGAAGTGGTGAGGCTTTAGTGATTAACATTTAAGTGTCATGGTCTTACTTCCGTTTGACTGGCATCACTAGCTGCTGGATAGAGCATAGACTTCAGTGGCCACGGGAGGAGCCAGAAGCAGGTAGGAGGCTATAGTTAACATCCAGGTACGAGCTGCCACCAACTGAGATGCAGAGAACTGTGGAGGAAGCAGGCTGAGAGAATGATCAGGAGTTCAGCTGGGAAGGCAAGGCAGAGATGCAAAGGAGGCAGTTGGTCACATGATTCTGGAGTTCAGCAGAGAGGTCTGACTTGGGAAAAAATATTTGGTATCATCAACTTATACATAGTGTTTGTATTAGTTATCCATCGCAGTGTAATACATGAATCCAAAGTTAGCAACCTAAAATAGCATTCATTTACTCACATAGCTTCCAAGGTCAGGAATCTGGGAGCAGCCTGGCCAGACTGCAGTCAAGCTGTTGGCCAAGGTGCAGTCATTGCAAGTCTCCACAGGGTTGGAGAGTTCACTTCCAAGTTCATCGCCTCACTGTTGCCAGGCCTGGGCTCCTGGCTGGCTGTCAGCCAGAGGCTACCGTTCCCACAGGGCTGCTCTCACAATATGGCAGCTTGCTTCCCCCAGAGCAACAGATTCAAGAGAGGAGAGAGGAAAAAAACACAGAAGCTGCAGTATTGTTTATCACCTAATCTCAGAAGGGACATGACCATATTCTGCCATATGGAATTGGTCACCAATAGCAACACTGATGTGATGAGAGATAAGAATACCAGGAAGCAGAGATAGCTGCAATCTTGGAACCTGGCTACCTTATTGTTTAAAGCCATGAGATGGAAAGGGATTGCCAAAAATCCCTCTCCCTCCTCCTTCCTTTCTTCCTTCTTTCCCTTTGGTCTTTTTCTTTCCTCCCTTTTTCCTTCTTTATTCTCTCTTCCTTACTGCCACCTACTATGTGACAGGCCTGTGTAAAGCCACTGGAGTTAGAGACAACTTAAACATAGTCCTCATTCCTAAGGAGCTTGTGGGGATGGGGAGGCAGGCGAGTAAACAAATACCCACACCCAGCACTCGACTGTCCCAAAGCTGGACAGACATGGTGTCCTGGGGGCTCAGAGGACGGAGCAGTAGATGCAGGGATTCAAAAACACTTTGCAGCAGAACACAGTACTGACAAAAGACAACCATGGAGGTCTGAATAGACAGAAGGAGCTTCAAGGAAAAAGTTGGGGACCAGGAATAAGAGCATCCTTGTGCCCATGGGGAAGGTGAAACCAAGACCTCTCCCACCCCACCATCCTGGGGTCAGGCTCTGTCTGTAAGGCTGTTACTTCCAGGTTCTAGAAACCCTCCCACCCAGACACGGATGCTCACTGCCATCCCTCCAGGCCGAAGGAGTTTTCAAGGCCAAGAGCTGGGTGCTTCTCACACAGGTGGGAACTGCAGTGGTCTCAGAGCCGAGCAGCAGATCAAATCCAGACCCTGCCTGTATCCCCATGACAGCCAGCCCTGCTGGAGCACAGCCAGGCTGCCCCATCGATCCCAGACCTCACCAGAGAACCTTTGAAATACAGCCGACTCTTCCTGGGCCTACTCCCTGCGCCCCCATGGTGTCATTTCCAAATCCATTACATTCCAATGGCTTTGGGATCTTTTAATTACATGTGACGAAGCCTTGCCGTTGCTGGAATTAGACGGCCTGTGTTGACGATTTATAGGCCTCAGTTCTCATGCAAGCAGGGTAATAAATAACATGAAATGGGCCCTTCAGTATTAAAAACTTCAGAGCTACCCACTAAGCCATGACAGAAAGAAAAAAAAAATGAAAGGGTAAAAAAATAAAAAAACAGTAATGTCTGTGTCTCATGTGTTTAAAATACTGTATGTGAAACAAGGAATGTCAAAAATACGGGGTGCTGAGCAATAGGCAACTCATAAAATTTTATCTCTGGTATGAGGATTTCCAACCACATAATGAGGACTTTCCTTTTTTTTTTTTTTTTTTTAATCCTGGGCAATTCATGCCTGATGAGGTGACTGGGAGGACAGGTTGCTTGGCACACCCATTTTGCTTCCCCAGATTTAATGGCAGTGTAAGGACAGTGGGTGAAGCCATTCCATGCCCCAGCTCCCCAATGGGACTTTGCTCCTGGCCCCCTCAACCAACCTCCTTCCCTTCCTCAGACTTGTCATGCTGGACTTTATAGCTGGCATGATGTCACTTCCTTTCCTTTCAACCAACCACAGTTCCTGACTTGCAATGACCTCACACAGCACCTTCTCTGAACAAACCTCATTGGGGGTGAGTCAGGTGCTGGCTTGAGTGGTTACCAAGCCTAGTGGTGCACATAGGCCTTACCTGTCCTGCCAGAGTGGGGGGTCCCTGAGGGCCAGGCCTGGGCATCTTGCTCCCTTTCTGTTCTTTCTTGGTACTACCTGGCCTAAGGCTGAGCATACAGCAGAGATTCCACAGAGCCTTTAAGATTAAGAAGCCAGGAATCAGGAATTTAGTTGGATTCCAGTCCAGAGAGACAGGAAGTAGCATGTGAGAGGGACAGGACTGGAGGAGGAGAAAGGTCTCATCTCAGCTCTTTGGATGAGGAGGCACAGCCCTAAATGCAGCGGAGCCTCCTCGACGGGCAACAATACAAATGAGAATCCAAGGGTACTGGGACCCAAGGCCTTTCCAGCGGGAGTCTTTTGCTCCTTGCCAGTGTCCTGCCTTTCCTGTGATTCCGCTATACATGTGTGTCACAGTCTGCTCCGTTACTGACAAAACAATGAGCCCAATTCTGAGATCGGATTAACCTACTAAAGTCTCATTGCCCTTTACGCAAATCTCTCAAACCAAGAGCCCCTTCCAGGTACCTGGCCAACCAGGAGATGGATCAGGTACCCACTTCAGTTCAATCGACCACCTGGAAGTGGCAGGTTTACAGGCACTAGCTTAGCTACTTAGAGATGGAATGGACTGGATGAGTGTCCATTGGGGAGCTGAGCAAAGACAGGATTTCTTGGGGCTACAACTGCAGAATGATTTCCCAGAAAAGGTTTCAGTTGCTTAGAGCCTTAAAATCTGGTTCAAGTGTAAGTAGGTAGAGGCAATTCTAGGCCTGAGAGAGTCAAAGAACCAGGTCTAGCCCTGTCTGATGACTGTGACATCCAAGCCTTACAGATAAGAGAACATCTAGATGTTTCAAATCTGAAAGACAGGAGAGAATTGACAGAGACCACAGCAGCAGGTGAGGCTGTGTGAGGCCACTGGATGGTCTACTTTGCCTGTGGCTGAGGCTTCTTGATGAGACATAATCCCCCATGAACAGAGGTTACCAGTGCCAGGCTGACTGCTATGCTCCCAGGGTCCACACAAAATAGGGACTTGTTTGCTGAACGAATTAATAACCTTGAAAGGCAGAGACCTCTTCCTGAGAGCAGGCTGACCTTTGACAGACATTAATAGGTACATCTATGCTAGGGGCTTGTTAGATGAAAGAGGAAAGGGTATTTTGTTTGGGGTCCCCCAGACATCAGCAATCAGAAAGCCTAGCCTAAGTTTTCAGTTATTTTGCCTGAAATAGCCTCTAGGACTATTGTTTGTTTGTTTGTGGGAGTTGCCCATGACATGCAGAAATTCCCGGGGCCAGGGATTGAACCCACAGCACAGCAGCAACCCAGGCCACTGCAGTGACAACGCCAGATCCTTAACCCTCTGCGCCACAGACGAACTCCCTCCAGAACTATTGCAAAGTACATTTCCCTGCTTAATAATAAGTTTTCTAATCTCTGTGGGCTTAGAGTTCCAGGGGGCATGGCTGAGAACTGTAGTTAGTGGCTTTGGAAGTCCCCAGTAGAACCCAGAGTAGATGATCAGAACCCAAATATTGTCACCAAGCACTGACTCTCCTGAAAGATCAGCAAGGGGAAAATAGAGAATTTGGCTGGCTCCACAATGACAGCATCTCAAAGGTAAAATGGATTAGAGTGGAATTCAGTGAGAGAATGGAGAAATGGGAATGTAGAGCTAAGACACCGAAAATGCTGTACAACAGGAAACTTCTGGATGATTTGTATATTTTCTTTTCTCCATCAACTTCTTACAGAGGATAAACAATGATAGCATCTGTAAAGGTACATCTCATTTTATATAAGAGAAAAAAAGAATTCTTGAAATATTAACTGAAAATTGAGTTCCCTTTGCCCACTGACTTACATTAGTAGATCTCATAGAATCAGTAAGTATTATCTAGCAGACCTGGATGGTAACCTAAAGGTTTAGGTCAGATCTATTACTTCATAGATGAAACATATGAAACTGGGAGGGTCCATAACAGAAATGAAAACGTGGTAGGGGGAGGGAGGATGGGCCCAGCCTCAGGCATTTGCTCCCCTACTGCTCTCAGGGCTTGGACATGGCCTCTGATTTCTGCACTGTTGTTTATTCAGTATTATTTAATATTCATTATTTAATATATGTCATTTTATCTTTATTTGCTACTTAATATGTGTCTTTAAATTGGCTCACTTTTTTGGAGTTCCTGTCTTGGCTCAGCAGAAGCAAATATGACTGCTATCCATGAGGATGCAGGTTTCATCCCTGGCCTTGCTCAGTGAGTTAGGGATCTGGCATTGCCATGAGATGTGGGGTAGTTCACAGACGCAGCTAGGATCTGGCGTTGCTGTGGCTGTGGTTTAGGCTGGCAGCTGTAGCTCTGATTCCTAGCTTAGGAACCTCCATATGCTGCAGATGCAGCCCTAAAAAAATAAATAAAATAAAATAAATAATTGGCACACTTTTTTAAAAAATTAGCCTTACCCTAAATATATCTATAGTAGCAGGGTTTGTGAAGATGACAGCTAGATAGATACATATATACATACTATCTATAATATATTATAAAATATTTTTATTAATTTTATATCATATATATCACTGCACATCGAAATAAATATATAAACATTAAAATACAAACTATTCATCGATAGATGGCCTAAAATCATTTTGCATCCCACTAATGTTATATGCTTGCCCTTTGGAAATTAGGCAATTAGACTAATTGACTTTTATGAATCTTTTAAGTTTAAGATTCTCTGAAAAGAAGTTTGGTTTTGTGAGTATTTTATGAGTACCTGGAGCACATTCTTCTTTTTCTCTTTACTTCCCTAAATCATGATCCTGCTCAAATCTCCTGCCATTTCCTGCCGTGGAGACTTCTATGCAGTGAAGTGAAAACTAAGCAGGCCTGAATCACCATCTTTAGAAAGACCTGCCTGCAAGATTGGCCCTTGGCTGGTGTCCAGAAACTTGGATTTTAGAAATGTCCCCACCATTGCCTAACTACTAAGGGAGGCTCCCTGTGCCTAAAATGTGTGTTAAGAGCAACATGGTTTACGCTGAATACCTGCCTCCCTCCAGGAGTCTAGAATTTTGGTACATGCTGGGCAGAGGGTGTCTACGTGATCAATAAAACCCTGAGCTCTGCATCTCCAATGAGCTTCCCTGGTAGATACCATTTTACGTGTGTTGTTTAATTCAACACTGGAGGAATTAAGCATGTCCTCAGTGACTCCACTGAGAGAGGAGACCTTGAAACCTCAATATTGGTTTCCTCAAGACTTTGCCCCATGGTCCTTCTTCCTGCGCTGCTTTTGCTTTATATTCTTTTTGCTGTAATAAACTTTAGCCCTGAGTGCAAGTATATGATGAGTCCTGAATCACCGGATCTGGGGGTAGTCTTGGGTATACCACACACAGCTTCCTTCATGACACTTCTACTCTCCAATTCTCTTCCTATTCCGAGCCCATCAATTAACTTAGATATAATCATGCTGCTCTCCCTTGTGTTTTGTCAATTAATACATCATTGGTAATACATGTTGTTTCTGTCCCATTCATTAACAAGCTTCTATAAAACCAGGAACTGTTTTTTGCATATTTTGATTTGTATTTTTTTGTGTGATTCATAATGTCTTACTCATAGTAATTATTCTAGTTTTCTTTTTAAAAAAAATACAAAACAAAACAAAAATGTTGGTTACACTGGTTATTATAAAAAATAACTTAGAAAACACAGAAAAAAGAGGAGTACCAGTCGTGGTGCAGCAGAAACAAATCCAACTAGGGACCATGAGGTTGCAGGTTTGATCCCTGGCTTTGCTCAGTGGGTTAAGGATCCGGCGTTGCTGTGAGCTGTGGTGTAGTTCAGAGACTCGGCTCAGATCTGGCATTGATGTGGCTGTGGCATAGGCCAGTGGCTGCAGCTCAGATCCAACCCATTGCCTAGGAACCTTCGCATGCCTGGGGAATGGCCCTAAGAAGACAAAAGACAAAAAAAGAAGAAAGAAAGAAAAAGAAAGGGAAGGAAGGAAGGAAGGAAGGAAGGAAGGAAGGAAGGAAGGAAGGAAGGAAGGAAGGAAGGAAGGAAAGAAGGAAGGAAGGAAGGAAGGAGAGAAGAAAAGAAAGAAAATACAGAGAAAAGAAAAAGAAAAAAATAAAATCATCCATGATTCCCTACCCAGAAATAACTATTTTAACCCCTTGGTTATATATCCTTTTAGTTCCCTCACTATCCATAAAAAAGCTTTTATAAGAATGGTGCAATGAATTTTGTTAGTTACCTTTTTTTTAAACTAAATACATCATGAACATGTGCCCTGGGATTATGTGTTTATTAATAATGCCATTTCTCATTATGTGTCCCAACCTGGTGACTCACAAACAAAATACCACCTATAGACATATGTTTTGTTTGGGGCAACATAGTATTGACCTACCCAATATATATATAAATAATATGCTAGAATTTGTGGCCAGTATTTGAATATTGGGCGACTTCATGTAAAAAGTATGTACTCTCTGACTTACTTTAAAACCATGGCCTTCAAAACATTCCCATCAGGCCTTATGATGGAGCTGAGTGGAAGCTGCTTTCTCTTTAGATGGAGTCTGTGCCCCGAAACTGAGGCTAAGCGTCTGTTGCTATTTATCATGCTCTTGGACTTGGACTTGGACTCTTTTGCTACAGTCAAGAGAGAAGAGAAATATTTCTTGTACCAATATGTCTTTCAAAAGCTAGAGCAAAAGGGACAAATGAAGAAGGTCATTTGCTTCAACAAAATAGAAGACATACTTTTGCAGTCCCCAAACTGTGTGCTAAGGAACCCCAGGGTGCCATAAGGACACTGTAAGATGTTCTGAATTCTCAAGGTATACACTGTGATACTCAATCCTGTCAGATACTGTACAAACTACCAGCTTGAGGAAGTTCAAAATTATAACATGAGATCACCCTACCCATGATACCCCTGCCCTGCCCCCTGCTGGTGACAACCTAGACCCTCATTTTAGTCACCTTTAAAATGGGGGAGGTGATGTCTATGAAGTGACCTCCGTGATAGTACCCTGTAAAATACATATGTACTGTGAAGGATTTTAATTAAGAAAAAAAAGTTGAAACCAGCTGTGTATTGCTCAGACCCAGGAAGACTTCTTGTAGAAGAGGACTGCATAGCAGGTGGGCTGCATAGCAGGTGGATAATGACGAAGTCCATGAGGCCTACAAAGCCCTGGCTGGGATGAAAGACCAAAAAGGTTGGCCTTAGGTGGAGAGAGGAGGATAAGACTGAAAGGTGCATAGGAGAGGGTAGAAAAAATGGATTCAAAAAAGAGACTTTGTAACCCAGAAATTGGCGTCTTTTCCAACTAATCAATTACCCAAAATATTGTGATTGAGAAGCTTCCAAGAGCTCTACCTGGTGTCAACCTGACTGCAGGTGTCAGGGAACTCTACAGTTTATTTGTGGGAGGTGGGATTGCCAAATTCAAACAATTAGAGATGATCCAGGAGAGCACTGGGTACAAAGACAGATGTCAGGGGCACTCTTAGAACAGAGGAAGCTGGCCTGAGGTGTACTGTCAGCCTGGGCTCAGACTGAGAGGGCAGTGCTGAGGCTGCTGTAAGGACCCTTTGTGACCCCACTAGCTTTTCCTAATAGCCTATGAGCAAGGTTTCCTTTAGTGATGGACAAGGGGCCAAGAGATATGACCACAGGAAAAATGATTTTAGGTAAGGAAAGAAGAATAGTAGAGGAAAGAAGGAAAAGGATCTTTAGAGTCAAATGGAATAAGTTTTCCCATCCCAAGGCTCTCATTGTACACAAGCTAGAGCTTAGATGAATGAAGCTACTTAACCCAGAAGTAAAAAGCAGGTCTCTAGCCTCATCATTTGGTGATCTTTCGTTTTTCGTCTCCTTGATAATGACCTAGACAGAGCTAGGGCCTAGGAGCCTAAGCTATGGGAACAGGCCTGGAGGGCACTCTGGGGCATCTGCATGGGAATTGTAAACCCCTGTGCACCCAGACAAAGGTGAAAAGGGGCTCCAGGAAGAGGAGAGAGAGCAGCACTCTTGATCAGTCTTGTGTCAACAATCTGTCTTGCCCCATCTTTCTTCCTACCCTGACAATTCTCTGTACTTCACAGCCAGGCCTTGGACTATGGGGAACTTGAGCAGAAGCAAAATGGACCAAGGGACAGAAATACACCCACAAGAGGCTCCTTTACCATTCTCTAGATTGGAGCAGGTAAAGAACTAGAAATTTGTCTTCTGCTCCATTAATGCTCTGTCCCCAGTGGCTCTCTGGAGCCCATAAACTCCAGTGCCTGAAAGGAAGGTCTGTGACGTGTTGGGCTTACCATTTATGCAAACAACTGATATTCAGATGTGCCATAAACAGGGCAGGATCAGAGCCAGCTGAGCCGTGGGCAGCATTTGAGAAGAAGCCTGGAGCAGCTGCCTTCCCAAATCCCGCACACCACCTCTGCGCAGCCTCAGCTTTGCCTTCCCCAGACAGGAGACAGCTTGTTTTAGAAACACTTGCGAATATGAAAAGAGATAGGGAGGGGAACAGAGGGGAAGAGATCTATTCCACTTCACAGCATTCCATCTACACCCCAATGGAGCGTGGGTAATTTGTTATGCCTAATGAGCAAGTGCCACCTTACATGGAGGCAAAAATGCCGGCGGGATGATCAGGCAGGTTGCTATGGGAGACCACGGGATCTCCCTGAAGTTTGTACAGCCTGGCAATGGAGTCTTCAGAGAGGAAAGCTTGGCTGTCTCCTTCCATCAGGATAATAAGCCCTTGCATTTGCATCCAGTTTTATGTATTTCAAGGCTTTTTTGCATCTATTGTTATAATTGAGCTTCATAGTCATCCAATAAAGTAGGTGGGTCTAGTCTTATTTTCCCTGATTTTCAGGTTAAAAAAAAACCACTGAGGCTTAGAAGTAATTGTCCAAAGTCATGAATGAGGTAGATGGACATACCTTAGCATGCCCAGTTTTCTAATGTTTTTCCATATGTGTCCTGTTTTTTCAAAGGACATGTTACTGGATTGATGGCAATCAGGGGAGCTGGACCTATTACACCAAACCCCATGGAAAAATGGAAATGAACAATTTAATGCATAGCAAGGGAAGTCCCACTTCACAGAGGATAATCCATTGACACTGTTACCAAAGAGAAATTAAGATGAATAAGTGCACACACTGCAACTGGAAGAAAGGATCAAGGAGAGCTGTAGTGGGAGCCACTAGATGAGCAGGGTAGGGCTCCTTGTCCTGGCCTTCCTACCTCTCCAGGCCAACCTCTCAGCACTGCCCCAGCCACACAGAACCACAGATGCTCCCTGAGTCTACCAGACTCTTCCACTTTTGTGCGTTCTTGCATCCTTTCCCCAAAACTTCAATTTCTGGCATCAGAAAAATTTAAGCGCATAATGAGTTCATTGCTCCCTCCTCTGGAATCACATTGAAATATTGATATGTCCACCATCTATCTCCTCCACTAGACTGTGATCTCTGTGAAGGTAAGAACTGTGATTTATTCATTTATCAGTCTCCAGCACCTGCCAAGGGGCCTGGCACTTATTAGGATCCTAGCAGATGTTTATCAATTGAATGGTTCCATTATCATCTTAATTTAAATCAAAATCATTCATTGAGCATCTCCCTTGAGCTGGTCATTACACAGGTGATGGGCTGCGAGATATTACCTCCATACTCTAGCAGTCGTGAAGACCTTTGGCAAAATAGAATATGTGCACTGTATTGAATTTTAATAATTTAATTGACAAATGGGTCTGAGTGTGGTGAAAATATGAGCCATTCAAGGAAGGATCTGAGGGTCTTGAATGAAGCAAAGGAATTACCAGACTTCCTAAGACTTTACTGAGGACACATCCAGGCTGGGTTCTATGGCAGCTGCAAGATCAACATGAGGCAAAGTCCTGTTGTCCCTGAGCTGAGAAGTACAAAGACAACACAGCTGAGGCAAAAGAAGAAAATGAAGGACTATTGCTAAGGAGATGTCCATTTCTGCCATGGAGATGTCAGAAGAGTGAGGACTAGAGTAATCAGAAAGGTTCCATGGAGGAGGTGACATGAGCTGGGCTTTGGATTTTAGATAAGATAGATAGTCCTAGAATAAGGGACAACCATGGGCCTAGAACCAGTAATTAATAGAGCTTGGAATTGGCAATGAGTAGCTCTAGATCTACTCTCTACTCTAGGACAGCTCCCACTGCAGGCAGGAAAGACATGAACACATGATACCTTTCTTTGCACAAACACATTGATTTTTTTTTTAATGTGAAGAATTGAAGGGGGGGGGAAACTCCAGATGGATTTTAAACACAGTGGGGAATTGGGTGGTGTGACGGCAGACGGCTATTTTGGCTGCACATGGGTAAAAATAATTTCAACTCCCTTATACCCAGGACTGCTCTGAACTTGTGAAAACCTCTTCAGGAAAAGCCACAGTGTGATGTGCAAAGCCCAGAGCTGCAGCAGATGGGGTCCAGGGATCAGAGCTCCCCAAAAAGGAGAGACTTACTCATGCTGGAGCAGCAGCACCCAGACCACTTGAGAAGGCTCTCTTCTCACCAGATGCTATCGGGAATGACCCTCAACCTTAGCCCAGCCAGAGGCAAATCATCTAGCATTCATCCTCTATGTTGGGAGATGAGAAAGGGAAATGAGTCAACTTGATGGGGAGGTGTGGGGCTCTGGGATAAAGAACTCAGGAAGCAGAAACTATCTGAAGGGTACAGTGGTGAGTGTGGTCACTGTGGGCAAGTGGCTCCACAGGAAGGCAGGGTGGTGACTTTGAAACTTGGCACTTCTGGGTGTCTGACGGCTGTGGATTTTGCCAGGCCAGTTTTCCTGGCATAAGCTGGCTTTCCCCACATTTACCCTCATCTGCATTTCACCCCAAAGATGGGAGGGGGGACCCTGTGTAGAAGTCATTTTGTCCATCTGACTACCACCTTCTGGAACTGATGTCTTGTCACCCTCTGCTATAGAGGATACAGGAATGAGCTGACCACAAGAGTCAGCCAGGCCACCAGCAGCACCAGGCGTTCCAGGGGTCCAGTGCCAGGGAGCAGATAGGCGTAAACAGGCAAGACCAGGAGAGACATGTGTCTCTATCCCCCAGGAGATTAAATTCCAGAGGAATCATACAGAACTGGAATGGTTGACAGAACCACTGTTGGCTAGTTGGTCTCTGGGCCAAGGTTCAGAAGGTCAAAGATATAAGCAAGAGACCCTGAGGTGAACCCCGTCCTAAACAAAGGTGATGCTTTCTACCGTGGGTAGTAAGTCCTGATGATTCATGACCACAGTCATTCATGATGTGTGCCATGGTTTCCTGGACAATATTGGCTTGGATGGGTAGTATGCTGGGGGAATATTAGTCAGAGAAGGACATGGGTCATAAAGCAACAGAAAGGCTAGGACATACTGTGTGACATCAGGGGAAACTGAGTTCTAGAAACGAATCTTTTTTTTTTCTTTTTTATTTTAAAGAAAGGAATAATTTACTTGTTTTCCCTATTTAGTTAAGAGTGAGAGGATGAGAAGGGCAGGTCCATGGGTTTATATGCAACAGTGGCTCTCAGTGACAAACTCAACAGGAAGGTCTCTCCGAGTGGATTCAAGGGACCCCTGGGTCAGGACCAACCCCAAGGAGAAGCAAAGTGATATGATCTGGCTTAGAGTCTGGCCTATGGACTGGAGATCAGGGCCCAATTCCAACCCAAGAAAAATGAGAGTGTGCCTTTCATCACAAACCACACCATTGAGGGAAAGGCAGAGAAATATTTTAAAAGGATAGTGTTGCTTTGTTGGTTCAGAAGGAGACTCGAATGGCTACTTGTGTTTACATGTGGTAGGAGGCAGGATGTTGCGGTCCCAAGGTGAGCATTATGTCCACCAATCTATCTCCCATACAGCCAGGATCCCTGCCCCGCTTGATATTAACAACCATGAGATTCTGCTCTTCCTTCTCTCTTCTCACCAGCCTTGTCTGCCATGTGCAGCTGGGCCAAACACTGTGACAGGCCTCATGTGCCCCAACTGCCCTTTGTCAATCTCATCTCTTCCTTCTCTCCCCAGGGCAACCACAGACACTTTCTCCCTGATACCCCCACAGTCAGGGTCAACCATTAACAGGGAGCAGTACTTTCTGCCTCCAAACAGCAGCTTGAGGGGTTATTTAGGACAGAGAAGGCCACTGATGAGTGAAGAGAAACTCAGGTAATGTGGGTTGTGGGGCCTGCTGACCCTAAGGCTGAGTCAGGATGGGTGGCACTGAAGGTGTTCAAGGTGGGAATCAAAGAACAGTGAGGAGGCAGAAGCTGGGGCTACCCTCGAGCTTTGGGGGGGAAACAGGTCCTTATGCAGTATATGCACAAGGGGAGGGGGCCTCAGACAGGTGAGGAAAAGGGTGCACAGTCACAGGTAGATTTGGGATTTTCTCAAGGGCCCCTGACAGTATGGTAAGTATTACTTAGCCTTCATAGAAGGACTTGGCATTAATTTGCATCTCACATCCCTTTTCATAATAAAATCAAACACTTAGATTTCGAGGTGTTCTAGACAAATCCTTTCATCCTGCAGATTTAAAAACACAAGCCAGAGAAGTGACATAATTTGTTAGTGGCAGATCCATTACCTATACAGGGCTCCCAGTACCAGGCTCTGGTCCATAGGTGTCTTTCATCATTACCTCAGCCCTTCCTTGGGCTTGGAAGATAACAACAGACAGAAGAGAGTGAATTGGGCCCCAGAAAACTCTCTGTGGCTCTGTCAGATGGAAAAGGCAAGGAAGGGCATCCTCTCCATGTTTTAGACCAAGTGAGTAACTTCCAATGCCCTTACCACAAAGTGGGGATTGAGTGTGGCTGGCTCTTCTATACCCCAGGCTCCCCTCCTCCCTGCATGATTTGCCCCCCTCCTTTCTTAGTCGCCCAGTGCGCTAGAACCGGGGCCACAATCAGAAGGTACATATCACATGAATATACACTATGTGCCCACCATGTACAGCTGACTCAGCTGTGGACACCCCAGCCAAAGGTCCTGTTCTCAAGGGCTGATATTCTGGTGGGGAGATATGGTCAAACACAAATAAATATGAAGTCAAGAGGCATTGGGTACTGTAGAGAAAGTAAAACAAGGAAGAGTGATCCAGAGTGCTATTGGCAAGTGGAAGCTGTGTTAGACAAGGTGTGGGGAAGGGCAGCCTCAATGATGGATCACATGTGAGCAGCTACCTGGAGTGGGAAAGGAGACCAGCCACCAGAACACCTGGGACAGGTGCATTTATGGGCAGAGGGTAGTGGCAAGTGAACAGATGTGGGTGATGGCTGTCCCTACATGTTTTAGGAGCATCTGGGGGTGGGGCCAGGGCTAGCGTTAAGTAAGCACAGGGGGGAATAATAGCAGATGAGGCCAAAGCAGGAGCCATGGGAGGGCTTTGACTTGGAGCAAGACAGCAGACACAGGAGTGTTTAAGCTTAGGAAGATCTGACGTCTTAAAAAAGACCACCTCGGAGTTCCTGCTGTGGTGCAATGAGATTGGTGGCATGTCTGCAGCATTAGGACAAAGGTTCAATCCCCAGCCCAGCACAGGGTCAAAGGATTCTGTGTTGCCATAGCCACTGTGTTGGGCATAGGTCACAACTGCAGCTCAGATCTGATCCCTGGCCTGGATGTTACAGATGCTGCATAGTAGCCAAAAAAAAAAAAAAAGAAGAAGAAGACCACCTGGCTGCAGTGTTGGGGGAAGGACATGAGGGAGAATCATGTTCAAGCAACAACAGTGATCAAAGTGAGAGATGATGATGATCTGGCTCAGTGATAGAGTGGATAGGGCTCCCATACTTACCAGCTCCATGACCCCTTTTTTGCATGAATTAACTTTCCTGGATAATAACAGTTACCATTTCAGTATCTGTTGATTGGGCAAACATTTAATGTCTACATTTCCAAATGAAGGGTCATATTGCAGCAGCATTAATGTGCATTAGAAAAGCCTACATGGATGCAAGCAAGTTACATTTTTTATTAGGTCTGCAGACTATCCACTATCCAAAGAGTAGATGATTTCAGACCTCTGCCCCAAGTTGTGGCCCTAAAATAGGTCCCTGGAGTTTTTCCTCTCTCTCCTTTCCCATTGCACTATCCAGCCTGCTTCCTCAGGCCTCTTTGATAAAAGGGTCCAATAAGCTCCTGTAGGCCAGGGTGGCAATGGCAGTGATGATAACTGAACAAAAATTCATGACTTGAAATTGATCCACAGTGGGGATTCAAAAGATCCAAAAATAGCCCCAAACCATAGGCGAAGCATGCATGAGTGTGTGCAATTTGAGCTTCCATTCACTTCTCAGTGGTCCTTTACTGCAATAAAGGAGCAGAGGAGGGGTAAGAGCCATGAGTTAAGTCAGTTATCCCTCCCAGAGATTATATCTTACCCCTAACAGCGAACACCAAATGGGGGAGGACAGACATTTTAAAAGCATGTCCAGAAAACCCACACAATTAAAATGCAGCATCTCTGATTCCAGAAAGACAACTTGCTTTCCCTCCTAAAGTCAGCCTTGAACCCTGCCTTTACATGCTCAATAAGAATGTGAGGGATGAAAAAATGCCATGCAAGTGTCCCTATCTGAGAAACAACACAAGATCATTCAGAAAGAACTCAGGTATCGGAGCAATAAATAAATAAATAATCTGCCCCAAGCCTGTGCGCTACCTTTGTATAAATTGTGCTTGATTTGAAGGTCAAGAGCATTACAATGCCCTGCTTCACTGAGGTGCATGAAAGCTGAAGCTTGTGGTTTGGCAGAAGAATTTGCAGGGTATAATTAGGTACCCCTTCAATATCCCTACTGCCTTCCACGTGATGTGAAACAATGTGTCACAGTCCTGTACAGTCAAAGCAGTAATTTACAAGAGTCAGCAATTCCACAGGGCAGGTAGGCCATATTTCAAAATGGGAAAGGGAGTTGGGGGGATGGAGGGGAGGGGGTCCAGCCGATCAATTTACAAAGATCCTGTTTCTCTGCCACTCTGTTGACCTTTCAGGCAAGACCTAATGCCAATTAGCTCAGTTATAAAGTCCATAATTCTTGTGGGGAAGGCCGTGTGTAGCACATGATCATTTTACAACGTTTGCCCTAATTTGCAGCCCCCAAACATGGACTCCTGGGGCTGCAAGGTGGGGGTGGGGGCAGTGCGTTGGCAAGCAATGGGAGCAGCTGGAAGGGATCACAGAGCACAATTACTGTCTGCGCATGGCCACATCTGGAAAACAGCTCCGTGCTGGCTTTAAAACAGCATTAATGAAGAATGGAACCTTGTGCTGGAAAGGACAGAGTTTGGGGAGGGGGGTGATAGGAGGAAATAAGGGGGGCAGCCCTTCTTCCCAACTCGGCGGAGATGAAGAGACAACAAAGAAAACAGCAGGCAGGCTATAAGACCAAATCCAGGGAGAAGAGGGTGTTGACAAGAAAGGGGAGGCAAGGAAATGCTGTGGCTTTAGGGCAAGGTCTCTAATTCGAGTCATTTTTGCCAACTTCAAAGCTGGGTGTCCCTGCAGGACTGGTCCTTTTTTCATTGATGAAGCAGACATAAATGTCTATGACATGAGATTTTAGCGGTATGTGGAAGTTTCCCAGCTAAAAGAAGGTACCCCACCAGTACCAAATTCTACCACTAAACATTCAGTCCTTTAGTCAAGGGGTCCCTTATCCTGAGATGGATTTGAAAATGCAGACATATCTGCTACTCTGAGGATCCCAGTCACATAGTAGTTACTCAAATACTTGTTGACTACAACTGAATTGAATGGGCTGAGTAAGTCATCTTGTGACCATGACCAAATTAATTGATATCTCTGCTTTCTCAGCTATAAGGGTCAGACTAGACCAGCGATTCTTAACATGAGGGCAGAGAGAGAGGGCAACACATCTTTCCAGTGGGGTAAATCAAATTCCTTGGGGAGGAGAGAAGGTAGCATTTGTGGTTCGAGAAAGAACACTTAATAGTGTAACATAGTTTTATATTTGGAAAACTAAAGCGTCTGCTCCTAATGCAAAAGACGTCCCTAATATAATCCACAGAAATAAATTCTCAGTAGAACTTCCTGGTTGGTCAGGCTTCATACACTGACCTTAGAATTTCCATCCCACTGAAAAATCAGAACCTTTCTGGACCTCCAAGAGAAAGAGGGGGCTATATTGTATCATGGGTCAAAAAAGGCTGAGAAACTCTGAGTAGAGGGATGAGAGGCCTCCCCTCTAGTCTTGTCCATTGGGCTATTTTGTGTTTCTTCACTAAGACAGATCAGCTGCTTGGGTTCCCAGGAACTGAGGTATTCTTAAAGGGACAGTAAGGACACCGTTAAACTCAAATAGGAAGGTGTAAACAAACTTCACCCTCCTGTCCTTTGTGCCCTTTTCTCTGCCTGCTTATACCATATCTTTGGCATCACATAGGGGTGTGTTAGGTATGGCCCAACTTAGCATCTGTTTTAGAGTTTGCCTGAAAACCCCAGAGGCCAGACCTATAGAGCTGGAAGGAAGCTTATCTCTCCCTACCCCAGAGGCAGAAATTCACCATCAGTGCCCTTAAACGACACTCTGTACCCTCTGACTAGATATCTCCAGTAGCACATAGAAACTAAGACCTCCAAGAAGACCTGGGTTCAAGTCCTACCCCAGCCATCTACCAGCAAAGTGACCTTAGCCAATTTACTTAATCTTTCCTTTTTTTAATTTTTTATTAAAGTATAGTTGATTTACATTATTGTGCCAATTTCTGGTATACAGCAAAGTGATCCAGTCATATATATGTGTGTGTGTGTGTGTGTGTATTTGTTTGTGTGTGTATATATATATGTGTGTATGTAATATATTTTTATATTATTTTTCCATTATGGTCTATCCTAGGAGATTATATATAGTTCATTGTGCCATACAGTAGGACATTATTCTTTATCCCTTCTAAATATAATTTTGTGTCTAGTAACCCCAAACACCCAATCCATCCCACTTCCTCCCTACTTAATATTTCTATGCCTTGATTTCCTTTTCTGTAAAATGAAGATAATAGTAACCCTCATGGGATTGTCACGAGGGTTAAATGAGATAGTACGTGTTGCGTGCTTTCCCTGCTGGTTGGAATTCTAAGTTTCTATTTATGCAATGCAATTTATATTTATTTACATAAGACCTTATATGTGACCTATGTGGGGTCACATTCAGCATCAAATGTACCTGCCAAAAATGATATAAGCAGATATTTGTATCTGACCCCTCACCTGAAGCACCAAAAATGGGAGAATTTTGCTGCTCTTTCCTCCTCTTGAGAGCACGCTGCTCCTCCATGCTTTTGCCAATATTGAGTACAAAAAGGTGATACATATGAGAATTCTTCAGGTTTCTCTTACCAAAGAAAGCATTCCCCACATGTTCCAAATAAGCCCCAAATGACACATCTGCAGACCGGAGTGCAGCCAGCTTTTTGCTATGGTGAAATAACAGTATCAGACCCCACGCATGGTAAGTGCTCAGGAAAAAGCAGGCAGTACTAGGGCAGGCAGCACCTTCACATAGTTCAGTCCTCATTAGGAAACTAGCCTCTTCTAAATGCTTAGTTCTGCCCCTGTGGAAGCGCTACTCACAAAAGTTGAACCCAGCACCCAGATGACAGTTCATCAGATATGTGACATATTTTGTACCCTCCATCGCTCTCATGCCTTGTCATCATTTCCTCATGCTTCTCATTCCCCTTTCTCTAATTGTTCCTGCCACCCCAGTCTGGGTATTCCCTGGGCTAATGTCTCTCTTAAAAAGAGGGTGCATGCTCAGGGAAACTCCTGAGCCCCATTAATTCATCTCAGCTTGCCGGCCCCAGTGCACTGCAGATTCAGGTAGCAAAGCTATGCACACATAAACTTCCTAAGGAAGAGGCATCTGGAAAGAGCCTGGAGCAGCTGGGTTGGATTCACACTCTCCTCTCACCCCTCAAAAATATCCCCAACACTGCTTCCTTCAGGGTCCCCATTCCCCACTTCTCTGGACTTGAATTAAGGGAACTGGAAGTTCTTGCCACCATGAGACACATCAAAGGCACCCCTTAGTGGGCCCAGGGTCTGTGGGTAAGTGTCCCCCCAGCGTGGCTTCCTTTCCTACTTTTGCCTGTTTGTCTGGCGGGCTTTCTCTCTTTGAAGCACAAAGAGACTAGCCATAATTTCTTGCCCACCTAATTACTCTTACCTGGAGCTTATTCACAGCCCGAAAGCAGGTAAGGCAGATGGCTGAGAATGGATCATGAGGATGCCCTTGGCCCAAACACCCAGTGGGCTATAAGAGAGTGAATTCACTTTGTGTGTGAAGATTTGGGTGTTTCCAAGAATGACATAAGCCAATCTGATTGTCCCTGGTCCAGAAAAAAAGTGGGCACTCAGAGACACTCAAAACACTTGGGGTCTAAATCCTTTGTCACTCTGGGTAATGCCCAGTCCTGGTCCATCATCTACCTCTCTTCTGCATTCTTTCACATTCCCTTCCAGCCACTCTGCTAACTCACTTTTCCCAGAACACTTTGCCCTCTCGCTTCCACATCTCTCTTGCTCCTTTGCCAGTCCAAATCCTACCTGTCCTCAAGGCTCAGTTTAATTGGCACCACTTTCTGAGTCCCTGAGGACCCACCTAGAAGTGAGCTTACCTCTCAGAATAGCTATGCCCTGTCTCCTTAGGACATCCCTGCTCTGGACAGCATTAACCTACAAGTCTGGTTTACCCCCGCCCCGGTGGGACTGCAGGCCTTGAGTCTCAGGCACAATGCAAAGAATGTAGAAATGAGAAAGGAATGGTGCCGAGGAAGATGGCCTCTGGGTGACCACCTTGGGCTGTGAGTTTGTTTCTCAGGAGCAGAGAAGGGGGTGCTCAGGATTGAGGTGTAGAATAGAGACAAAACCACAAAACCAGCACCACGATTTCAGGATCACACAGGTGGCACATATTATGTAGGGACCAATATGAGTTTAGCCTCATTGCAGTGGGGGGAGGGGGAATATAGGGATGGGAGCTGAAGTCAGGTGACACTATAACAGGTCACCTGTTATAATGCTCATACCTTAGAGAACATGAAAAGTTCTAGTTTCCAACAGGGGTCCATTTTGTCTCAGACACCAAGGGACAAGGTGTTACTTGGTCACTAAGGACCTTATTTTCCCAACCAGTCATCAAATAGTTTTGGTTTCCCTATGTGCCCAGCACTGTACCAGGTGGATGAAGGAACACAAGGATTTACAAACCAAACATAATCAGTGCCTTCAGAGAGCTTATCATGTGAAAGAAATAGGGGAGACACTTAAACAGCCACAATACTGGCCAAGGAATGCTGAGTCAGGTGGAAGGTGGAGGCATTCTGAAGGTTAGGAATGGGAGAGTGACAGAGAGCAAAAGGTGTAATTGAAATTGAACCCTTCCATCCAATGGAAAGAAGCTGGGGTTTGGGTGGGAGTCTGATGATGCAGAGCCGGCTAGATGGAGAGAAACAAGATGGCGTGTTGAAACGGATTGGGGGGCTCAGTTCCACTCAGCAGGGAGGAGGTTTGTGCAAGGCAAAGTATGAGGAAACTCCAGAAAGACTTCTGGGCCAGTTTGTGGATGGCTCCAGGGTCCAATTAGAATGTTCAGATTTTATTTCCCAGGGAAGGAGGAAGTTGGGCTTTCCAGAGAGACAAAGCCCTGTGGTATAAAACGTGTAGGGTCCTTACTTTCTCCTGCCAAGTATTTCCATCCTGTATCCAGGTCTTCCCTAATTAACTTTACAATTTCTCTCCATCTTCTAAATGTGCAGTTTAGGTACTCTGTGTGCCACTGACCAGATTGCTAATGCTGAGGGGCTGCTCCTATTTTCCATGTCCTCTGTGGGGTGGACTTAATCCCGGGCTCTGCTTGAGGTGCTCGAACCATCAGTGTCAAGATACTGCCTGTGCACCCCTGTCCACACCAGGGGGTCTCTGGACCACCTGTAAGTCATACCCTTCCCAGTTCATTTACTCACTTGTCATTTGCCCACTCACTCCCTGCGTTTGCTGTGCACCCATCATGTTGCCACAGTGATGGCGTTTATTCGCATGGCACTGGGATTGATAACACTTTCACACATTTTATTCATTTATACCTCAGCATCCCAGCAGAGTTGTGTCATCCCTTTGATAAAAATAAGGAACCTGAGTCTCAGGGAGGCTAAATGGCTTGGTCCAAAAAATAAAAGGCAACAAAAAGCAAATCTGTAATTTGCCATTGCTACCCCACAGATGAGGACTCCATCCCCCTGCCCGGACCCCCTCTCCACCCTGGGTTCCCACCACCACCTCTCAACCCATAAACCTCGGGAGCTTAGACCAGTTCCCTCTCCTTCCTGGCCACAGCCTCTGACCCTCCCTCCTGAGCCTTCTCCTTTCCTAGAACTGGCCAAGAAATAGGAGCTGCTTCCTGCTGTCACCTCACCCCCCAACCTTCTCCTGAAGCAAAACACTGCCCAGCTTTCTGTCTGTAGAAGCAGATCCAAGGTCCCTTTAGAGGTGCCAGTGTTTTAAAAAAAAATCCTGGCTGGAGTTCCCATTTTGCTCAGCGGTAATGAACCCAACTAGTATCCATGAGAACGAAGGTGCAATCCCTGGCCTCACTCAGTGGTTTAAGGATCTGGAGTTGCGATGAGCTGTGGTGTAGGTGGCAGATACAGCTTGGATCTGGCATTGCTATGGCTGTGGTGTAGTCCAGCAACTGTTTCTCTGGTTTGACCCCTACCTAGCCTGGAAAATTCCATATGCCATAGGCGCAGCACTAAAAAGACAAAAAGAAAAAAGAAGAAAGAAAGAAACCCTGGCTGGAGTTAACCTTGATCTTCTCAAAAATGATAGTGAAAGTCAGCCTCATCCAGAAAGCTCTTTGTAGGGACCTCCAAGCTCTGCCCTCTCCCTCAGTCCTGCCTGCTCCCATCCCACTCTAGGAAGGTTCTCTTTTACAGTGATTCTGAAAATTCTGAACTCTGAAATTCTAGGCCCACCAGACTTGCAGAGGACACCAAATTACAATCTGTTAGCCTTGTCCCTTGCTTAGCACAGAAGAAGCCTGCTTAGGTCCTTCCCCTAAGGACAAAGATAAAGCATTGTTCCTGTCACTAAGATGGAAGCAGAAGTGGCAGCACAGAGCAGTTTGAGGTGAAAGCCAAAAGAGGCAGTTCCAAGGGTTGTGAGGACCAGAGGGGAGGGATGGGTGTCACTTGGAGTCACAGGGCAGGACCTGGGCCAAGCAGAAAGCTGTTATGGTTGAGAGCACTGTAGGGGCACATCCCAGATAGGGAGAAGGTCAGAATGAGGGAGGTGTGTTTTGGGGACTGCGAGGCCAGGTATGGCGAAACAAAGAGCAGAGTGCGTTTTGGGGGGCCCAGCAGGCAACCGGAGACTTCCCCTTTATCCTGCCAGCAGCAGAAGCTCTTGGACTTTGTGTAGTGGTCATCTTCCCTCCCTCATCCAGTTTTGCACAGCCCAGCAGAGTCTGGGGGAGCTCCCTGGAGAGGTCACAGCAAAACCAATGCCCAGTTTGTTGCCGACCAAGCCCAGGTGTTCCAGGGGCCAGGGTGAGAGGTGATATCTGTCACTGCTGCCCACAATCCCTACCCACAAACCCCTCTGACTGAGGTCACATGGCTGCAACTCAGTTCCAAGGAGGCTGGGAAATGAGGTCCAAGGCTGGGCTGGGAGGAGGGGCAGTCCATTCGGGGACATCTTTCCAGTCTCTACCTCACAGATAGCCATGTTCTCACCAAGCAGAATTAGCAAATGTTAACGTTCTTTCACTTGCTTCAGATTTTTATAATGAGAAGGAAAAAATATCTAGGAGGAATTAAGAGTCTTGGATCCCATTCCCCATCCGTTCCCCTCCCTCTCCAGAGGCAAGTCCTGGCAAGATTTGCATGTATTTCTTTCTTATCCCTGTATTCACACATGGATATATTCACGTGGATCCATAAAACTCTACGTAGTATTGATTTACACGGTACCTAATCTATGTAAATTTTATCATATTGTTCTACATTTTGTTCTACATTTTGCCTGTTTCACTCAATATTTCTGTTCCGGGAATCTGGAATCTGTGCATATTGATTATTCAAACTCCATTTTCTTTTCTTTCTTTCTTTCTTTCTTTCTTTCTTTTTTTTTTTTTTCTTTTTAGAGCCAGACCTGCGGCATATGGAAGTTCCCAGGCTAGGGGTCAAATCAGAGCTACAGCTGCATTCCTACGCCACAGCCACAACAACTCAAGATCTGAGCCATGTCTGTGACCTACACCACAGCTCATGCCAACACCAGATCCTTAATCCACTGAGTGAGGCCAGGGATCAAACCTGCATCCTCATGGATATTAGTTGGGTTTGTTACTGCCAAGCCATGACATGACTCCTCAATGTCATTTTTGTTATTTTAACTGTTCTAGAGCATAGCATCATATTCCATATTCTTTTTATCCATTCCCCATTGATGGACATTTTGGTCAGATCTTTTATAATTTTCTGTCATTTATCATTATATTTTTTATGTTTTCTATGCTGCATTGAAATCCTGTTTCCAGAAGCACACAGTTCATTTTCCTGTTGGAGAGAAAATACTGAAACTCTTCATTCCAGTCCAAAAGCAATTACTAAGCCTCAGTTACAGGCAAAATACTAAATTAAATACCAAAAAAAAAAAAAATGCATCCAGTAGAGCTCCTGCCTTGGAGGAGCTTATACTCTGGAGGTCAGGATAAGCGTGTTAGAAGCCTGTATGTTAAAAACTCTATGATGAGCCCAGACAGCCCACAGGCAATTAAGAGATAATGTGCAGTTGATTTGAAAGGAATTGAAGGCAGTGAGATTAAGTGGAAAAGATATATGTATATGGATTTGATCAGAAGAGCTTTCTTAAAAGAACTAGATCAGGGCCTCAAAGACAATATGAGATTGAAGTGCTCAGGGGTACATATTCAGTGAACAAGAGAGAGGGCATTCCTGGCAAGGGGACTGTAGGAGCAAGTGCCCTGGGGCAGGACTCAACGAGGAATGTGAGATGTCTGGTCTGCCTGGAGTGCCTGGCGGGGATGAGCAGGGAGCCATTCTTTCATTTCTAAAGTTGAGCTCAGGCCCACATTTGGAATGGTGTCCACGTGGCCTGTGGCCCTGGGCAGCCAGCCCGGGTGGTATTTTTCCATGACCCTGAGCAGGGAAGAAGTTCAGTCACTTGTTGATAGCAATGTGACCATTCAAGGAGAAAACAATTAGGGATGCTGACCTCTGGGCCCTCGAGAGGAGGGAGGGAAGGAAAAAATTCTCCCCGGAGGGAAGGGGCCGGGTGGGAAACATCCAAGAGGGTAATTGGTAAATATTATTGTTTCATTCCATGTTTGCCTGCTCTGTGCGGGTCCCTCTGCAAGTGGTGCGTTTAAATCACACTGTCTGACTTTGGCAGGTTTAATTGAGTCGCCACTGAAAAAGAAATTATCCCTGTGCTATTAATTTTTATAGTTCCTTGGGGCTTTTAAAAAGTGTTTGGATTTTCTAGGTCTTTGAAAATGAAAACATTAAATTTTATTAAAAGGAAACACAGGGGGGTTAGCAGGGCCCAGCCAGGCCCTGACGAGACTGTTGGTGGAAAGATCTGGGCCCTCGCAGGGGGCGTGACAAAACTTTTGCCCCTTTTAGAATTAGAGTTAGGGGGTCTCTAAGGATGTGTGATGTCAGCCAGGCCTGTGTTCCCTCCTGGCTCGCAGTGGTCACCCATGTCAGTGCCATCCAGACCTCTTGCTGGTACCTAGGTCTAGGAACAGCCATGAAAGGACTGAGGGATACACAGGGCAGACCTAGTTTGGGATGGGGGGGCTAGAAGCTTTCACAATTTAGGGGACCCTCTTAAGGAAAAAGAATTCAAAAGTCCAAACACAAATTATCTATGAAAGCGAAATTATATTTATAAAGAGAAAAAAAGTCACAACAAATTACAAATTTTAAAAACTGACAAATCCCACAGACATCACAAAATCTAAAATAACTCTCTCATGCTCCTCCGTAGTACTTCCTACCCTTTTTTTTTAGCAACAAACTCTTTGATCATCTCTTTAAATGAGTATCATTTTTCAATCTCATTTTTATAGAGGGAATACAAAGATAATTCAGTCTCCCCTCTAACAAGTTGATCCAATTTTGTATTTTATTATTCACGGTTTGAAAAGGTTTCTTTCCATCTCACAATTTGTCACTGGTAATGCCATGTGAATTTTCAGAATTGTTATCAACTTTGGGAAAAGCTCTGTCAAGTAGCTTTCATACATGAGCTATGAGATTTCAGGGCATTTCAACTCCTCTGTTTCAGTGACAAATCTCAAATACTCTGTGAATTTATGAAACTCCCTAACCAGATTGTCATCGATGTCCTCATTGAAGTGGTGTGTAATGAGTTTTATGTTATCTCCGTCAGCGTCAGTATTTCCTGTCAAATCAGCAAGACATTTAAACATGGGGATTCTGATCAATTCTATGTCAGTAATCCCCATCTAAAAAGAAACAAAATGAGTGGTGCATTTATAATGGTATTACTTTACATGATCGAGAATATTCCTGACAAAGGAACGCTTTCATTTTGAGTAGGCGGTGATGGGAATGGAATCCTCGGCTTGCAGGCAATTTCACAGAGCTGATGACTGGAGGGATCCCCACCTGCTGGTTTCTGGCTCTGTACATATCCCACTCTCCCAGGATTGGCATCATAGAGCACATTAACTCAGGGCTCCCTTTGTGGCTGGGAGTCCATCTGACACAGAGTCCCTCTGCAGAGGGGAGAGGGTGTTCCTGGAAGCCTCCCCCCATGGTGACAGCTAGCAATACCCGACTTACACAGAGAATCAACTGAATGCCATAAACTAAATGACCTATGTAAATATGTCCCACTAAACCCAAACCAACACAACCCTAACTGAACTGTCCCTTACCTAGTTTCCAAAGAGAACACCCTGATGCTACCAAAATAAAGATAATATGACAGGGGCAAACCCGAGGTGAAAGAAACAGGGGTATTAATGGACTGAAGTTAAAGTATCTTATATTCAACAGCTAGGTGAAAACATATGACCATGTAAATACCCTGTATTTGAAGTTGAAGTACCATCAGCATCACAGAAAATTCACTCCTGCACACTGTGGAAGATATGGCGAGAGGACCTTGAATCTGGAATGTCAGGAAATTAACTAACCATGCATATAGAGGCCTAAAATAGCACGGGACTACCTACATGACAAATAAATCAAAGGGACTTTGTGCAGGGCCATCACTGAGCTTCAGATAGGCAGGTAGTCAGGGTGTGATAGGAGCCCAGAAAGGCAGGAGGTGGACCTCAACCTGGGTAAGAGTCATATGGCTGAAGAAGAGCATAGCTCTTATGAGTGTGTGTTTGTGTGTGTGTGTGTGTGTGTGTGTGTGTGTGTGTGTGTGTGTGTGTGTCTGTGTCTGTGTGTACATATGCTTCTGTGAGCCTGTATGCCTGGGCATGTGTGAGCATATGCAGGGAGGGAAGGAAGGGATCAGCATGAAGTCCACAAGAGGAACAGCCTGGCATGATGGTGGACATCAGTCTGCCACATGAGGAGCACACTGAGGCCCACGTAGGTGAGGCAGCTGGGCCCAGCTTGCACAGTCAGGGTTAGAACACAGAGCCATCTTCAGGCCTCCAGACATCACATCCAAGGTGCTGACCTCAACAACACACTCCATCCAGGGTTCCTCTCCAGGGCTGTACCAGTGTATCCCGACCAGCTTCTCCCCAGAGAGTGCCCTTCTGGGCACAGAAAGGCTGCAGATGAGCCTGCTAGCATCCTGCCTCCTCCTATCCTTTTACCTGGTCCCCATTTAAAGCCACAGGCACTGGGTGCCAAGTGGGGACGTGAGTGCAGGGGAGAGGTGCCTTATGTTTCAGTGGCCAGGTGTGCACTGCTACCGTAAGGAGACAAAGTAGGTGTGGGTCATTCCTTGGAGTAAGAACTCTAGGTGATTTGTACATTGCTTCAGGTGGGGAAATAAGAATGTGGGGAGTTCCCATTGTGGCACAGCAGAAACAAATCCAACTAGGAACCATGAGGTTGCAGGTTCAATCCCTGACCTTGCTGAGTAGGTTGAGGATCCAACATTACTGTGAGCTGTGGTGTAGGCCAGCAGCTGTAGCTCCAATTCAACTCATAGCCTGGGAACATCCATATGCCATTGGTGCAGCCCTAAAGAAACAAACAAAAAAAGAATGTGGGATAACTCAAATGTCATTTCAGGTAGAAAATCAAGGAATAGTAGGAATTGTGCTGGGCCCTCAGCAGTCTCTACTCCATAATGGCAATTCTCTGATTATGTCCATTTTATAGACAAGGAAACTGAGGCTTAGAGAAGTGAGAGAGTTTGCCCAAGGCACACAGGAAAAAGCAGCAGGGCCAGGATTTAGAGTCAGATAGTCTGCTTTTAAAGCCTGTGTCTTAACCACTACGATCTACTGCCTTCAATGGAGAAAAGTGGGATAATTCTCCCATAAGCTCAGAACATCGACCAAAACATGGGACCATTTTAAAAACCTCTAAAGAGTAAGCTGATAGCAGCCCTCTCCCTGCTGTCATCTCTGACACAGACACACATGTATAACACACGTACACCACACACGTCCACATCACTGTCCCCCTGACCTGGCCAGATGTCTTGCCTGTGACTGTCCCTGCCCCAACCATTAAGACTCCACCCAATAAGAAACGATCTTTGACTCTTGTTTAATCTCCACATGAACCTTCAATACTTATAGCCTTTGTCTCTTAATATTTCAGTGTATTAAAGAAAAAACCTTGGAGACAGGGGATTATCTCCATCAGCAGCTACCTGGGTGGGCTGAGAATACTTCAGCTTTGCTCAAAAGTTCGGGTTTATAAGAAATGCTGGAGAGGGTGAGGGGCAAGGTGAAAGGTTTTCAGAATGTGTGTGTGTGTCTGTGTGTGTGTGTGTCTGTGTGTTTCCAAGGTATTTTCAAAGTATACTACAGCTGCAGCCTGTGGTCAATGGGAACCTGGTGATTGGTTTGGATTGATTTGAAGAACTCTAGAAGCCAATAACTCTATTACTCTGTCTCATTTTATAGCTGGAATATGTGCACATAGTGTGTGTGTTTGTGCGCATGAGCAACTCACCAAGAGAGAAAGAACCAGAGAGTAAGCCTGACACAAGCTGAGGGATACGAGTTCCAAATTTTCTTCGTAATTCTGTTTACCACTGTTCATGCCAAGAAGTAAAGGCCAACGCCCCCTCCCAGACTGAAGTCATAAATCTCAGGCCTGTGGGAACAGGGCCCACCCTTCCCCACAGAGATAGACAGAGACGCTGGCACAGACGCACGGTGTGGAAACTTCC
This sequence comes from Phacochoerus africanus, assembly GCF_016906955.1. Taxonomy (NCBI): domain Eukaryota; kingdom Metazoa; phylum Chordata; class Mammalia; order Artiodactyla; family Suidae; genus Phacochoerus; species Phacochoerus africanus. The sequence continues at coordinate 97,291,837 of NC_062545.1, forward strand.
ACTGGCCTGCGTTTGACCTCCCTACCTCAAGTTCTCGCATCTTAAAGGGACCCCAGCTGACAGAGAGCAAGCTGGCTGGACAGCCCAGATCTGTCTGCTGGTTTTGAGCTATAGTCCTTGAACATAGGGAGGCTTTTCTGTCTTATTCAAAACCCAGGATGCCTAAAAATTGGGAAGGAGTCCGTGTCCCTTGCATTCAGAAGCCTGAGGTTATTTCCACTCAATTTCTGAAAAAGCTAAGCCAGGTGTGTTGTGCTCAGGGCCTGTGGCGAGGAAGGACCTCTGGCCCTCGCTGCCCTGCCCTGAGCAAGTTACCTGCCCTGGGCCTCCACCTTTGCTACCATTTCACTGGAGAGTTGTTGGGTTCAAAGTCCAAATAGTCACTTACCTCAAGAGGAGGCCTATAGAAGTTCCCTTGTGGCTCAGTGGGTTAGGGATCTGGCATGGTGGCTGCTGTGGCATGGGCTCCATCCCTGGCCCTGGAACTTCCATGTGACATGGGTACAGCCAAAAAAAGAAAAAGAAAAGAAAAGAAAAGAAAAGAAGAAAAGAAAAGAGGAGGTCCATAAAACAAAAAAGGTAAAAAAATACCCAGGCAAGTGCAGATAATTCGTGAACAACAAACCCACCCAGGGTCTCAGGAAAGGACAGTGAGAAACTGGAGAAGGGCATCTATGGTATCTCTGAACCTGCCCTTCAGAATCACAGGGCTCGACCCAGGCTGACCTTCCAGTGACCTTACACTCAATCACTGCCTTTGAACTAGGCAGGTGTTGAGCTGTCCTCGTCCCCACAGCCCGATGCTCACTGAAATGCCCAGCTCCCACTCCTGAGAGGAGCCGAAGGACCAGGCCTCTCACAGTGGTAGCTCTGGTCCCCCTGTCACTATGCACATCTTCCTTTCTCTGCCTTACCACTTGTTCCTCACATCCCCAGCATCCTTCCCTTCCACTGCCACTCCCAATAGGGCCTAGGCACCCTCATTCCCTGCCTCATCTGCCTTCTGAGTTTTGTGGCCTATGGCTGTGGGACTGTGCTCATTGGTGAGCTGATTCATTTCTGTCTTGTGCCTGGCTCTGGGACCCATTATGACACCTCCACCAGAGAAGCCAGAGGCCCGGCCTAACCTTGCCTTTGGAGAGAGTGCTGTTTGGCTGGAGGAGGATGGTGCCATTGTTGGCTAAATAAATAGTTACAGTCCTGCCCCATTCAAGGCACAGTGTAGGATTACACTTCCTGCTCATTGTGGTGGGTAGAATCCAAGAATGATTCCAGCCAACAAGTTGTGAGCAAATATCATTTCCAACCCAGGACATCCAATTGCTGAGGCAAGACCTCATAAGACCTTTATCTCTGGCATGAGGACCAGCTGCTTCAAGAAGGCAGCTCCTTCACCAGCCTCAGTTCCCTGAAGGATGACGTTGAGCAGAGCCCACCCCTCTCCCGGCCCCCATAGACACGTCAGACATTTAGTACGAGCAGGAAATAAGCCTAGGTGGTTTCAACCCACAGAGATGGGGAGGGGGTCACTGCAGCACAAACTAACCTACCCTACCCTGACTGGTCCAGAAAGGCATAGAGTAGAGGTCTTAGGCAAAATGAGAGTAGTCAAGTGCTGTACATAGTCATATTCTGAAAATTACAAAACTGATGGTAAAAGCCAGATACAGTAAAAGAAGAGAAGTTGATCTAAGCTGGCATGGTCTAAGGTCCTTTCCAGGAGTCTGAGCAGTATTTAAATTAGGTTGATGGGAGTGGGTGGAAATGCTCACCTCCCCCAGTTCTCCTTAAAACTTGGGCACTTAGGAGTTCCCAGGTGGCTTAGCAGTTAAGGATAGGGCATTGTCACTGCTTGGTGCAGATTCAGTCCCTGGCTTGCCTCAGGTATGACCAAAGGCAAAACAAAACACTTAAGCACTTATTCCAGTCCAATGTATATCCAACATTTTATTAGTTAGGAAGGCATCCGGCTTCAGTTGCATCCCTCACGACCCCCTCTCCTCACCGCAATGGCCTCTCAACACACACCTTCAATCTTTTATATTTTTTTCATCTTTTTAGGGCCACACCCACAGCATGTGGAAGTTCCCAGGCTAGGGGTCGAATCAGAGCAACAGCTGCCAACCTACGCCACAGCCATCGCAATGCCAGATCCGAGCCACATCTGCGACCTACACACAGCTCACGGCAATGCCAGATACTTAACCCACTGACTGAGGCCAGGGATCAAACCAGCCGCCTCATGGATGCTAGTCAGATTCGTTTCCACTGCACAGCAATGGGAACTCCTCAATCTCCTATTTATTTCTTTTCTCTCATGCTTACTTCTAGTCTGAGAAAATGTTGTGCCCTCCTCCTGCCCACATCCACCCCATCCACCACCTCCCAGGGACTCAATTTTCAATGATCCACACTTCTGTTTCTTGACAAGAGCCTGTAAATGCTCTCACATTTCACTCTATTTGAAATAAAAATGATCTCCTAGCCTTTAACCAATCTCTTTACTTGGTCTAAATGGTTAATTAATATACCAATTCTATACTACCTTATTCCTTTAGAATCCACTATGTGCTTCTCTCTTACAAAATAAAATTGAAGATTTAGGAATCAGATGCTATAAAAACCAACCCAAGGTATATTGAACCCAGACTTCATATCTCATCCCTGGCCAGTGTCAACCACATCATCATATATCTGAGAAATCAATATTCTATGAAATAAGGATTTCAAGATGAAAGTTTACCTTAGCTGCCTACATGTGGTAATTAGCCATGCTGTAATGACAATAGATCTGATTTACTATAAAATGGCTCAGGCCATTATGGTAAAATAATTTGGCTCATTAAATAATCTATCTGCCAAGAGTGCTGGTCCACATCTTTATCCACTCTCACTGACAGTGGGAGACAGAGCCCTGGGGTGGAAATCAGGAGCCCTGGTTAACTAAGCAGCTATGTGACCTTGCGCTAATCTCGTGCCTTCTTCAGGCTGGATTTTGCAGCCCACCCACCTCTACCCTTAGTTGAGAAATTTCGACTAAAAGTCAAGCGTTGGCCTTTAAAACTAAAACAGTATTTTATTTTTTTCTCATCATTCTTTTCTGTGCTAAATTTTAGTGTTGTCAAAAATGAAGAAAGAGTGGAAACTGTATCAATTTGTTTCAGATAAGCAGGGGGGAAAAGTATCTTTCATCCTATAGCAAGTGTGTGCCATTGAGGGGGACCAGCTAGCCAGGGACTGATATGGGCTGGTGTGTGGTTAGTATCTCTCAACAGAGAAGAAGTGTAGGAAGAGCACAGCACCCTGTTCTCACCCCTGAAATACCCCTATTAGCCATGTGATTTTAAACCCATCACTTAACCACTCTGGGCTGCCTTTAGGCTCCCAAACTCCATACCATCTTATATGTTCTTGAAGACCCAGTCTGAAGTCTCCCTAAACACTGACCTCACCCTCACTTTGAAAAGAAGTTCTTCTTGGATTATTTGGTTGGCATGCATGTGTTGGGTCTTAAAGCACCATGGTAGAGGGTCTTCCTCTCATCTCCCAAAGCAGACTTTTTGGGCACCTTCCTACTCTAAGACCACCCATGGCCTACATGTACTCAAATGCTGGGATCTGAGAGTGACAGGAGAGTAAGACAGAAGCTTAGAGAATTCACAACTTACACGTACTGAGTCCACCGTTTTCTGGCACACCATACATTAGCAACTTGGGATGATAAAGTTCTTTAAGAAAATAGCCATCTTTATGTTTCCAGAGTATGTTGAAGTCTGCGAGCAGTGTGACTTCCATCATTTTTCTTGATCTCACAAGACTCTTCTCAATCTCAGTTCTCCCACCAGGGACCTTTGGTGGTGTACCATGGAGGGCCGGAGGTCTGGACCATGTACCTCCTCCTGGAGCACCACGTGACACCAGAATTGTGTAGCAAGGGCAAAGAGAGCATTAAGAAACTAAAAATTGTACATAATGTTTCCTTATTTCTACATTAAACAAACAAAAATAAATTATAGAGTTTATTGCGTCTCCCTCCACTAGAGAAACAACATGAAAATAGGGTCTTTTTATTACTGTTGTTCCTTGTTGAGTTACAGGACTATGGTAGTGCCATGCACATCAAAGATGCTCAGTAAAATTTTGATGAATGAATGAATGCACAATGTATATGAATTTTTAAGCTAAGATTTGAGACTTTTGGGATAATGGCATCATCAATGGTATGGCACTTTAAGCTCTAACCCAAAACTCCTTGAAGTTTATTAATTCATTTTCCTGTGTCTTTGGGGTATTTTCTGAAGACTAGAAATTAGAATATTACTTACCCACTTTACAGAGGAGGAAGCAACACTCTGTGAATGAAAAACAGACTCAAGGATACACAATCCAGAAGGAATGGAGGCCAGGGCTAGAACACATGTCAGTTTGACAATCATTTATTTAATAAATTCTGTGTGTTGGGTATTGGATTAGATGTACTTTTAAACATAATGGACCCATAAGGGACTTCTGCTCCCAGCTGCCTTTCTTCCTGGCAGCCCTTTTCTGTTTCCTCTTGACAGCTGTCCATACCCAGGCCTGGCCCGGGGGTTCCTTTTCTTCAAGATGCTATGCCACAAAGCCTTCCATTTTTCCTTTCAGGCCCTGACAACCAGCTTGCCATCTTTTTTCAGTTCCAAAGATCTACTGGTAGAAAGATTTTCTCTCTATGGGGCTACAGAAAGGAGTATAAAAAATAAAATCGTGCTGGCTATAAAAGCTAAGCAATTGGACAATATTTTTACAATTATAGTCCTGATCTGTAGTTCCTGACTCCTTGCTGGGCATTACGCAGAAGTCTTTAGATGCGCACATCCACTATTCCACCATACCTTATGTTTTCTTTTCTGGGTCCATATTTTTTAACATGCCAGCCAACATCACTCATGTCTGCCAAACTCCCCCCAGCCTACCAAGACCATGGCAATCTTTTCCATTATTTGAAGAGCCACCAAAAACCAGAGACAACTGATGCCTAAAATAAGAGAGACATTTCCTCCTCGAACAGAATATATTACAAGTGGTTGGGGTTGGTTGAACTCTAACTGAGACCTACCATTATCTGTTAGACCCTCCCCAGGGCATCAGGTCACAAACCTTTTTGCATATCAGCATCTCCTAGGGAGATTTTAAAGCATAATAATGCATGGGCCCCACCCTAGATCAATTAAACCAAAATCTCTGGGGTAGGGTTCAGATAGGGATTTTTTTCTTTTAATCTCCCCTGTGATTCTAATATGTAGCCAGGATTGAGAACTACTGCTGTGATGAACGTGCTCCCTTTCCTTTGGTGTATCCAAAATTTTGTGGTTAGGCTGGTCTTTAAAGCTATTAGGAGTTAATTAACACGTGTGCATTTAGACTGGCTCCATGGAGCCAAGCAGGGCAGTTCTCAAGAAAAGTTTTAAGGGTTCAGGCCTCTGATTCTATCTTCTTTCCTGAAAGCATGTGATCAGATGTCCCAAACACATCACCAACTGAATATGCCACTAACCCTAGAAAAAACTATAACATGACTGGTGACCTCTTATTCCAGTTTTCTCACTCAGTGTTTTCAGATTCCTTTGCTCAGCATCAAGACCCTCAATATATGGCCCCGACATCTTTTTCATTCTTTCTACCACTACATCTCTCAACATGGACCCAACTGCCGAAAGACAGTCCCCAGCTGCACCCCTGTTTTAGTCTGCATATTGAATCCTGGCATTCATCCACTTGTGCTGATCAAAAAGTGCCCTTCCACACTAACTTTCTCTCCAAAGCTTATCTTTAAGTCCCAACTCAAAGCCCATCTTTGATATGCAACCTCCTGTGTGACCACACCAGCTCTCAGAAGCTGCTTCATTTTCTGAGTTCATTGTCCACCACATGTACTATTTATTCTGACACTTCAGATACACTATATGGGCAAGTGTGTGTGCATTCCAGCTACATATGGTAGAAACCAAGCTCTCTTTTTTTTTTTTCAAGGCATATGGAGGTTCCTAGACTAGAGGGGTCTAATCAGAGCTGTAGCTGCCGGCCTAAACCACAGCTATGGCAGCACCTGATCCGAGCCACATCTATGATCTACACCACAGCTCATGGCAACACCACATCTTTAACCCACTGAGCAAGGCCAGGGATCAAAACTGCATCCTCATGGATGCTAGTCAGATTTCATTTCCACTGAGCCACGACAGGAACTCCCAGAAACCAAGATTTCTTGATTGTCTGAGCCAATGTAAAACAATGAGAATCTAGGCTCCCTTGAGAATTCCAAGAGATTTAAAAAGGAGACCTGCAAGAGTGTGCATGCAGTGAATTATTTGACTTTTAGAAAACCTTGTGTAGTAAATACCATTGTTATCTTTACCATGTCACCCAGGCAAAAACAAAAATAAGAGTAGTCCATCTTTAGCTCCAAGGACATCAAAACAGACAGCAAAACTGGCATGAGGAAATTAAGACTTAGAGTGAGTCACATAGGCTGTTAATAAAAGAGGCAGAGCCAAAATTCCAGGTCTGCACTACCAGCTCGGTGTTTCTTCAGCTAATAAATTCTAAAACTTTGACATACATCAGAATCACCTGGAGGGTTGTTTAAATAGTAGATCTGGGTGGTGCTGATGGTACTGGCCCAGGGATTACATGTTTGAGAAAACTCTTCTAATACAAGATATTTCCTAAAAGAAAGACAGAAACAGGGGTTCTGTTAGAAATGTAAACCAAAGTCATATAGAAATAATAAGAAATAATAAATGACTTGGTCTATTTATTTCAACATAAGTTTGTCTATGAGAGTAAATTGTTATAAATTACAAATAAAAACTCAAATTTGTAATAAAGAAATCACTCTTATTAAGACTTCAAGCCAAAATATCAATATGGTTGAAAGGGTTGAAATAAATTCAGGCATGATGGATGCATAATGTAATAGAAATAAACCAATGGAATGATAAAAAATGGCACAGAAAGAATGGAAGCTAGACCACCCTCAAGCTCTTCACAAATTAAATTATTTCATTTGGGAGGGAGGTTGGCAGCTAATCAATTGATGGCTCCATCAATCTGCCTATCAATCAATGGATCTGTGCTGCATATCAACTTTTTATCATTAGACGCTGCTAGCCAAAGAATGGAATATAAAAATAGCCCAACAGAGAGGTCTTACTCTTGAGAAATGGGTCATCCAGTTTCAGATTTAAAAAAAATCTACACCAAAGAAAATTTGGAGAGCAATGTAGAAATTTTGTTAAAAGTTAGTAGCAGTAATATTATATGAAGTGGAAATTAGGAAAACCAAAATCAGGGTTAGTTGTAGTAAAAAGCGTATGTGGGAGTTCCCATCATGGCTCAGTGGTTAACATATCCGACTAGGAACCACGAGGTTGCCGATTTGATCCCTGGCCTTGCTCAGTGGATTAAGGATCCTGTGTTGCCATGAGCTGTGGTGTAGGTCACAGAGGCAGCTCAGATTCCGCATTGCTGTGGCTGTGGTGTAGGCTAGTAGCTACAGCTCCTATTGGACCGCTAGCCTGGTAACCTCCATATGGTGTGGGTGCGGCCCTAGAAAAGGCAAAAAGACAATTAATTAATTAATTAATTTTTAAAAAAGCATGTGTGTGTACTTCATGGCTGTACCCCAGGAACTGGTACCCCCAAAAGTTCCACTGATGAGTCATTGGATGAATTAAATAATAGATAAGCAAAGTTTAAGAAGTTCAACTTGAATTAGGTCTTTAAAAATGGGTAGGATTTGAATGGGTGGAGAGCAGGGGGAATGGTTTTTGAGAAAGAACGTGTCAAGTGTAACTTGAGAGGAAGGTATTTTTTCGTGTGTGTGTGTGTGTGTGTGTGTGTGTGTGTGTGTGTGATGGAGGGGAGTAGGGAGAAGGAGCAAAAATGTTTATACTAACACACAGAAGGCTTATGGAGGCAAAGATGATAGATGCCATAAGTAGGTTTAAGACAGTAGATCAAATCCAGAATGTTCCAAAGGTCTTCAAGACTTTTCCTGTGAGAGGAGTCATTGCTAACTCTTGAGCTGATAAAGTTTGTGAGATATACTAAAGCTGAAAGCAATACCATCCCACAAATACCCATCCTGCCCTCAAGGGAGAAGGTTGGAGAAGGGTTGAGCTCAGTGCAGTTGACACGGCAGACTAAATGTACACTCTGGCTCTGCCAAACATTTCCAGGCTGAGGCAAGCATGCCCATGGAGGCCCGCAAGTGCCATGAATCTCTATAGGCAAGAGTTGTAAATTAATATAATAAATGTAAAATATATCATTTACAGATACATCATTGTATTAACCTAGAAAACCAAGTTCGAATTTAGAATTCTCAGCTTTCAGAGTTCCCATTGTGACTCAGATTAAGAACCTGATTAAGAACTCAGATTAAGAACTCAGATTAAGAACCTGATATAGTATCCATGAGGATGCAGGTTTGATCCCTGGCCTCACTCATTGGGCTAAGGATCTGGCATTGCTGCAAGCTGCAGCATAGGTCACAGATGCAACTTGAATCTGATGTTGCCATTGTGGTGGTGAGGACTGCAGCTGCAGCTCCAATCTGGCCCCTAGCCTGGAAACTCCATATGCTACAAGTGCAGCCTTAAAAATTAGGGGGGAAAAAATGAATTCTCAGTTTTATGTACCAAAGCCTGGGAGGCATAGGTTATTGGGGGTGTGTCTCTGACCTATACTTCTTTCCTCTTCCCACCCTTGGCTTCCTCCCCATTTTAAGGCCCTTGTGCATGTACATGTGGACATTCCAGACCATGTGTCCCAGCTCCTCCACAGCCTCCTGTAAAAACCCACCATCTGTCCTGCTCTCAAGTCTTGAAATGTACTCAACACCAGTATGGTCTGTCCTCAGAAGGATGAACCAAAGAGAAAGCCCAGGCAGCCCCTGGGAGTGGGACTGGAGCCACTTGTGCAGGAAATTAGAGATGCCAGGTTCCCGGGGTGAAGTCTAGAAGAAGAGAGTGGGCTACAAGGGAGCCTTAGGTTTCTTGCCCATGTGTAAGGTGTGGCTGGAAGAAGGGCAGAGCAGGGAGCCTGGACCAAAGGTTCCTCCTGCCTGGGTCTAAAGATGATTCGACCCCAGAGCCACATGGGTCTGGATTCTACTGTTACAACAAGTCTCCTCCCTCAGTACTCCTGTAATTCTCTCCATGCTAGAAGTTTCTCCCTTCCAGCTAATGATGGAAGGGTCACTAAATCAGAAGGCCAGCCTGGGCTCTCAGATCCACTCTTTGATGGAGAGCCCAGTCTATGGGGAGCCAATCCAAACAAAGCATCCGTCCAGCAGGCGTCTCACCTGCAGAGACTGTAGCTCAGCCTTCACAGCATCCCACCCCCCACCCCCAGACACACACACACACACACACACACACACACACACTGCCAGACGTCTGCAGACCCAGGGCTTCAGAAGCCCATCTCATCACTTCCTTTTTAATCTCCACGTTAGCACTTGTGCCCTCCTTCAAGTGCTCCAAGGTAATTTTAAAGAATACCTCATTTTGCTTTCATTTTGCTTTGGCCTGGCCTTCCCATAAATCAGGGCTGAGGCAGAACTTGAGAGGCCTGGGCTAATCAAGACTTCAATCTGGAGAGTTGTTTAAATATAAATCAAAAGGCTTGAAGGCTCTCCAGATCCTCAATTTTCTTTGAAAGCCTGGTTTGTCTTGTTTTCGTTTTCTCCCCCACTCCTTTTTTTTTTTTTTTTTTTTCCCTGATTGGCCACACTGAGCTCTGGGTCTTATCCTGATACCCCTATAAATATTTCTAAATAGTTTTCAATGTTTTCTTTGAGGCATTGCATCGCAGGACAAAAAGGATATTACTGGTGCTCTAGGGTGGGAGGCAGGGGCAGTCTACGGAATCTGGCTTGAACTGGAGGCATTCCAAATTTCAGGAATTAAATGATCCTAAAAGGCATGAACAGTGCTTTGGCAGTCAGAGGGAACAGGAATGAAATCAGCAGAACCATAACTTTGATCAATCTCCTGTGTCAGATACTTTTGACTCTGTAACAAACTCAGTGATACAAAACAATAGCCATTCATTACACTTTTCTCTCAAGATTCTGGGAATTGACTGGCAAGAGCTGGGGTCTGCCATGAGGTTGCAATCAGAAGGTGGCTGGAGCAGGGGGGTCTTCTCAAAGACTCTCAAACATATCTAGCACCCGGGTTAAGAAGGCTGAAACATCAGGGACTGCAAAAGCTGGGGCTCTTTGGGCATCTCCCTCTCTCCCCACATCATCTCTACATGTGGTCCCTCCAGTGTGGTGGCTTCAATGTATCCAGACTTCTTACATGGTCTTTTGAAATGTATGTTTTCTTGTTATTTGGGTGTGGTGAGGTCAGCAGATGATTTCCATTGCAAAGATAATTTAGTATATTCACAGATCCCAAGAAGAGGGGCTCACTACATCCTGGGGAGCCAGGTGGGGAAGCACCAAGTTCTGCTAGGGGTGGAGGAAGCATAGAGTGTAGGCGAGAGCCTTTATTGCTTTTTGGTGGGAGGAATGGTTGAGGCAGAGTAAACAGGTTTAGCACTGGCTAGTTTAAAGAATCTCAGAAGAACTATTGGATTTAGAATGGATAAGTAATGAGGTCTTACTATTTAACACAGGGCACTATATCCAATTTCTTGGGATAGAACATGATGGAAGATAATCTGAGAAAAAGAATGCATATATATGTATGACTGGGTCACTTGGCTGTACAGCAGAAACTGGCACAACATTGTAAATTAACTACACTCTAATAGAAATAAATAAATAAATAATCAATCTCAGCATGCTCAGGGGCATAGGGATTGTCCCCAGGTGTCAGGTACTTGGACCTGGGGTGACTAGAGCAAGTGAATAATGGCCCAGAATATGAAAACCCAATAAAGGAGGTGCTTGGAGATCTGGTCTCTGTAGCAGTTAATTTTCACATGAAGGATATGCTCCCAGGTGAGTTCCTTGCTATCTCTAGGAATTAGCTAATTTTGGAGGGACAGTCCTTTCAAAGTCAGCAAGGTATTAAATATTGAAGCATAAAAATACAGAAAATAAAAGGCATGGTGAATAGACATGGTAGCTCCAGGCTCCAAAGCTATATGTCCAAAGCTACAGAGAGCCAGGCAGAAACTATCCTGCCCTTTATGAGCTAGCTTCAAAGTTATGCAGTATCACTTGTCACTTTATATTTAAAAGAAGCAAGTCACTAAGGCCAGCCCATAATCAAAAAGAGGAGAATCAGCTTCATCTTTTGATGGAAGGATTGGCAAAGAATTGGTGAACATGCTTGAAAACTAGTATACCTCCCCAGTAGTCTCCACAACTTGTCATCAATGACTAATGGGCCCTTCTCCCCATCCTTTACAATCCAGAAGTTTTAAACTCAAAAGCTGTGAAATCCAATTGCCGCTATGTTAACATCACATTTCCCAGCCAAAATGCTACACAGGGTGCTGTGGTCAGAATAGTCTTCAGGATTTCCTTAAATGTCAGGAGGAGAGGAGAGGAATTATGATCCCAAGGCTGTGAATTAACAGGAATCTGGCGTAATGAGGCTTCTCGTGTGGTCAATGGATCAGTGTCAGCTCTCCCAGTAGATGTGCAGCTGTCAGGATGACATAAGGAAAGGAGGAAATCAGCTCTGCCCTCCAGGAACATGAACTCTGGAGGAGGAGAAAAGTCATGAAACACTCAATGCAAGACATGGAGTTCAGACAAATGAGGAAATAGTCTTTGGAGAGGAACAGGGAAGGCTTCATGGAAGACATGGACCTTAAAGGACTTCTCTGACATTGTCCCATCTTCATGGTTAACTCCCTCTCTTCCAAGGCCCAGAAGCCCCTTTAGCCCTGTGAACCAAACCTCCTGATTTGTCCCACAAAAGTAACATTCCTCCCTTCCCTGGAGCCATATCATTCTCCTCCCTAAGAAGGCTCTTCCCCTTCCCCTTCACTCATTAAAATCTTATCCTGCTTTTCAGTCCACCAGTTTTACAACCTCTTTTCTGATCACCTCCAACTTGCCACCACCATCTCTGCCACACTCTGAGGACCTAGAATTTCTACCACAAATTTCATCACATACACATCACTGTTTTTATATGGTTCATCATTATTTCAGGCTTGATCTTTCTCCTCCCACTAGATTGAGAATATTGCCAACCATGAACCCCATATTCTCCTTACCCTGAATTCTTCCAACTGTCTCAAGGCCAAGTCTAAGTGGCTTATATACAGTATACTGGGCCATAATATAAATGCACAGTATATTTAGGGCCTCGTACCAGCTTCAATGGAAAGAGTGCTCTTTGGGCCAGTTTTCCATATTAGGACCCAATATAATTTTGCTTGAAGGAGGACTCTGTGACCAATCAACTATTGAAAGCCATTGAGCCATTGTTTTGGAAATAGTATTGAATTAGGAAATGAAACTTTGAATCATCAAGTAATGATGTAACCCACCTGTAATCTATCACTGAGGGTAGGGGGAGCTCAAGGCCTGGAAGGGGCACCTCGGTGCCACATCTTCCTGGTCACTTACAGAGCCTTTCAACACTTATTTGCTATTGTCCAATTGGATCTTCAGAAAACCTCTGTGAAGGAGAACAGGGAATATTATTCCTACCTGATAGGCAAAGCAGTTAAGGTGACAATGAGATGGAAACTTGTTCAGTGTGGTGCAGTCCATTCACGGGCAGGCTGGTATCTCCTCCTGCTCCTCAACCTGCTGTGGGCTTTGGAGAACAAGATACAGACTGGAGGGGCCAGGAAAGGACCCACAGTGCATTTTTTCAGGTGCTCAGGGGATGTGCAGGGTTGAGACTAGGGAAATATCACAAAGAGAGAACTTGAAGGAATTGAGGCTCAAAAAGGAAACAGGGAGTGTCTCTGGAGCTGGGGGCAGGACAAAGGCAGGTGATCAAGTCATCAGGGTGAGGAGAAGGAAGGAATCCTGAAGGCCAGTTAGAGGAGAGGGAAGCTGGAAGAACAGAGCCTCCTAGACCCAGTGGAATTGTGTCATCAGACTCCTAGGAAGCCACAAATGGCTTTGTGGGCCGAGAGAAAAAAAGTGAGACAAAGTCATTATTTAGAAGCACTTTCCAACAGAGGTGGGCAGAGTGCAGAAGTGTGAGCTACAGATGAAAAGGGAAATGGTCAAATAGAACATACATGACTCCATCCAGTTCAGAAAACCTTTGCTCTTGGCCCACTGGTTTCTGAAGCAGCATGGCCCTCTCCTGAACCCCCAAGCATGGAGAGTTGATGAAAAGGAGGGCTCACCCTGGGCACCCAGTCCAGGTAGTCTTGCCTCTAAACCCAGCATCTAAATAGTATAACCCCTGATCTCAGAATAGACGGAGACAGCCCCTGAAAAGTTAAGACGGAAATGATATTGGGCCAGAGATGAGAAAGCTCTTTCATCCCTTGTGTGCAACTGAACATTTGTGATACTGTCCAAAGCTGTATCAGTAACAAATAAATTAGGGCTTATTTTATGAAAATAGAATAATTTAATTTAAGATATTCTAGTCACATGCTGAAAACAAGCGGGTACATAAAATAATCAACATTACAATAAGCCTTGAAACATAAAATTTAATCCCAAGTTACCCATTTTAGAGATGAGGAAACTGGCGCCCCCAAAAATGGATGATTTTCTCACTACAAACAGCAAGCCTCTGGCTACATGCTCTTTTCACCATGCTTTGCTGTAACATCACTATGCTGTTCCCAACCTGCTGCTTACACCAATGGGCGGAGACCTTATTATGCCTTCACTACATCTCCAGAGTAGATTCCTCTGGATTCCAAAATTACCTGCCCTCTTAGGAACACCCCAAATAAGGAAATGGGTATGGAGACTCCTCCATACATGCAGTCTCTGTGTCCATTGCCCTTAGAGTTGTCCAGTCTGATTGCCTCACTGCCCACCGGAGTCTGGCATCAAAATCTCTGTCTCCTGCATGGAATCCTTGATCTCTGGGAGATTAGCCTTAAAAGGTTAAATGTTCTACATCCCAATTCTCCATCATTAGAAAGAGACACTGGGGAAGGGAAATAGGAAGGAAAAGAGAAAACATATGTATGAGACTTTCCTTGTACTGCAATACAAAGCCTTCCCGGTCGCGTTCCCAAATCCCCTTCCAATCTTAACTAACATCACTTCCCTGTCCTGTCTCCCATGCTGTGGCCATCCCAAGCTACTTGGCAACACCATTCCACCTAGAATGATTTCTTCCAGAGTCTCTCCTGATAAACTCCTATTCATCCTAAAAGACCCAGCTCAAATAATCCTTTCCGAAGCCTTTCTTGTCCCTGTGCCTCACCCCTGTCCAGGCTTTGCAGGCTATCCTATTCATTTGACCCCATCTTCACTACTGCCACAGCAGTTTGCCCCAACTTCCATTCTCACTTCCTCTAGATCCTGAGTGAGCTAGGAGCAGGCCTATGACTTATATATCATAAATCTCCAGGGTCTAAAACAATACTTTATATATAGTACTTATTCTATGATTGTGGATGAGTGAATAAATAAATACAAATAATAATACAGGCACTATGGGAAAGAGACAGAGGAAAGCACACAAAACTCCCACATTCACCCTGAAGACCCAGAAAAGAAATCTTAGGAAACAAAATATCTAGAATAGAACTAATGGTAAAATATAACATGAAGAGTGGTGTGTTGATAAACTAGCTCTTAAAAATAAAACAATTTTCTAGCACTTACCAATTTCCATGGTGTTAAAAATCCCACCAATATTGATTTCTAACCACTATCCTGACCTCAGTAAACACCGAGTTGGGAAGATGTATACACAACTGGTTCTCACAATCTGATATGAGCCTGTTCCAGTGACTTCTGAATGCAAGCCATATATATAATTTAAAATTTTCTAGTAGTCCCATTAAAACTGTTAAAAGAAAGAGCTAAAATTAATCTAAATAACATCTTAGCTGGATATTTCCAAAATATTACTTCAACATCCATTCTTATAAAAGATCTTTAAGGAGAGATTTTATATTCTTGGTTTCATAATAAGTCTGTGAAATGCCAGTGTGTATTTTATACTGAAGGACACCTCTCCTTGGGCTGGCTGCATGTGACTAGAGGCTACCAGTATTGACAGCACCCGTCTCAAATCAGAGTCAGAGCCAGATGGAGACAGCGTGACAGGGACATCCTGCCATTTTAGGATTTTGTCAGTGATGACGATATCGTAAATGGTATTTTCTTTTTACAACTCAGGCAGAAACAGTGCTTGTCCCCTGGGCTAGATTAATTTTGAAGTGGACCAGATCTATTGCACCTAAACAGGTCCTCATGCCTCCTGTCAACCACACAACCTAATCCCTCAGGAGCCTGGGCCCTTATTAATTCCCATACATTCCTTCCTGCTTTTCAGATTGAAGGCAGCTAATGGACACCCAAGTGCACCTTCCAGTCCACAGGTCAATGTAGCACCAGAAATGGCCCACATCCCAGGGTGGTGCATTCCCCCACATGCCTGCTGGAGAGCTTGGGAGTGTGGGGAACGGGGCTCAATTTTTCAGAAGCTAGACGTGAATGGAAGCACTCAGAAACACACCTGTTGACTAGCCAAGGAGGCAAGTTACCAGGAGGAGCCACTGGGGAGAGTGGGGGCCTTTTACTTTGAAGGGTGGGTTCTGCGACTCTGAAGGGGTGGCTGGTGGCCAGGCATCACAAGCCATGGGTTCCAGCTCCAGCTCTCTGTGACTTTCAGAAAATGCCTTCATCTCCGAAGCTCAGTTTATGCTTCTGTAATTTGATGCTGAGTGTCTGGCAGAAGGTTTCTGAATATAGGACAAAATGATGCTTACAAAAATGCTCTTGAAAAGCATGAAATGCCGGAAAACTGAGATCAAAATCAGCAGGGCTTAGTGGGAGATGTCCAGACTGGAAACCTGAAAAACCGGCTCTTTTCCTGGACCTGTAGGAAAGAGGTTATAGATAAGTCATTTTCCCTCTCTGGGCCTTTTCCTTAGCACGGGAAGGAAACAGCCCATCAGGGGTCGGGTATAAGCTAGATCATGTCACCCTCCACTAACACATTCCATTGGTTTGCATCTACCCCAGAGTCCAACCAACCCACCTGCCACCTGACCCCCCCTCCCCAGCCGCTCTAGAATTCAGCCACACTGACCTTCCTGTGGTCCCCTTGACCCTCACTTCTCACTCAGGTGACCATTCCAGTGAGGTCCTCCCTGACCACTCCATTAAAACTGTAACCCTTTCCTCTATTTTATTTCCTTCACAGTACTTATCACTTCTTAGTATAATTTACTTATGTATTTTGATGTTTGTCTCCCTTTCTCTAGCATATAATCTCCATAAAGAGAAGGAAGGTGTGTTTATTTGCTTAACCTGATATATTTTCAGGGCATAAAAGAGCACATAGTAGTTACTCAACATATATTGGTTGAATGAATGATCTGGGGCCATTCTAGCTCTAACATGCTAATATTACAACTTGCTGTGAAGAAAAATTAGCACTCGAGGATTTCCCATTGTGGCTTGGCAGGTTAAGAACCTGACATAGTGTCTGTGAGGATGTGGATTCTATCACTGGCCTTGCTCAGGTTAAGGAGGCTGAATGAGGCCTATTTCCTGAAACAAAAAAATGGAGGAAACAGAAAGGGTTTTGTGCCCAGGAGCCCCACAGTCCCTGCTAGGTTTCAGTAGATGAGTTTAGGTCATTGGTCCAAGGTTACATGCCAGTGATGCTGAATGCAATTTCATGTGCCTGAAGCACAGGGAGACCAAACAAACCAAAACACTGGAGTCTGGGGCAGAGAAAGTTTTTTTGCAGGCCCAAGCAAGGGGAATGTATGGATTGTGCTCAAAAACCCAAACTCCCCAGTGGGTTTGGGGGTAGAATTTTTATAGGCAAAACTTGGGGTGAGGGCTACAGGTTGTATGACTTTCTTCGGACTGGTTGCAGGTGAGATAGCCAGGTGGTGCTCCAGGAATCTTATGCTCAGCCTGAAGCATAAGCATCATTCCTGAAGCACAAGCATCCAGGAACTAAGCCTGGGCAAGGGCCTTAATTCCTGCAGAGGAACTTAAGATATTATTATGTATATCCCTTGAGGAGGAAACTGGTTCCTGCCTTATAGCTACACTATTATTTCTTTTTCTTTCTTTTTTTTTAACTCAATGAATTTTATTGTATTTATAGTTGTACAGTGATCATCACAACCCAATTTTATAGCATTTCCATCCCAACCCCCCAGCCCATCCCCCCTACCCTCCAACCAGTCTCCTTTGGAAACCATATTGCCTGTCCTCTGATTCTGTTCTCTGTGTCTTTCTTATCTCATGAACTAGAAAGTAAGTTTCCAGCAGGCAAGGGCCACATCCTCTTCTGCTTGGTCTAGTGTAGTCTAGATGGATAGATGAGCAGAAGTCAGTAGACTCTGAAATATGGAAGCTTCCAGGGTCTCGGCTCTAGTTGGCATCAACACCTACCCTCGCAAGCCCATCGAACCAGAAGGAACCTTGTAAGTCATTTAATCCAGCTCTCTGATTTCACAGAGGAAGAAACCAACCCCAGAGAGGTACAGTGGCTGGCCCAGAGCCACACAGCTAGGAACGGCAGATAAAGATGGTGAAAATGGGAGGCCTCCCTACTCTCACCAGCCATTGCTAATATTATCTTGGTGCTGAAGAAAAATTCTAAGGGAACAAACCTCCACCTCATTGCAACCCTCACAGCCTTTCAAGACAGTAGGGACAAAGAGCAGAATTTTCCCTGTTTTGTGGGTAGAACAGGCAAAGACCAAGATTCTGCTGAGGAGTCTAGACCATATATTGAATTGGGGGGGGGTGGTGAAAAAGCTGGGTTAGTCCTTTTTTGATTCTTGGAAGGGGAAAAGTTGGGGTGAAAATGATAATATGACAGTGATAAAATATGAATATGACTGTCATTCAGTGGGATTTAAATTTTTCTATGTAGCTTCAGAGAATAGGATGAAGACCAGCAAAAGCAAAGAATGAAAATATAGATCTGGGCTCCATAGGAGAAAAAGCTCAGATCATTAGAGCTCTCAGAAAGTAGAAGAAGCTGACTGAGGAGATGGTGGGCTCCCAGTTGCTAGAAGGACCTGGGCTCAGGGACACTGTTAAGAGGACCCCAGCTCCTCAGGGGCAGCTGAACTGAACAGCCTGATATTTAGCAAGTCTATACAAAGGGAACTTGGCGTTGAATTCCCTCACTTTGAAACCAGAAAGAGTTGCATCCATCCACTTGGCTGGAAGCATTCTCCCCAGGGAGGTCTTCCCAAAGGATGACATCTAAAATCTCTTCATCCCATGAAGAGAAATGGCCTCAGATCACATGAGATCCATTGGACCTGTGAAAGATTTCCTATACTGTAAGCTTAGAGTTCAGTTGCCAGGGGATGTTATACTGGCTTCTCTCTGGATGATCTCTGAGGAGAGGTGGATACCCACGGACCTCAGTACTGTAGATAAAGCAGTGTGGAGGTGGGGGGGTGGACTTCATGACCTCTCAAAGTTCCCGCCAGCCCATTCCATTTATAATTCTATGATAAAACCATTAGCGGGTCCAGAGGTGGTTTAGCCTCATTTCTCCCATTCTGGTTATTGAACACATTTTTTTTTAATCCCATAAACCCTAAGCCATAATTCTTTTACAGCAGAGGGAGCGACAGGACAGTCATGCATGGTTTGAAACAAGGGAGTTGTGGGGAGAGGTTAAAGGGAGAGAAAGGTTTGTTTAGATTGTGGTCGTCTCTTTTCTTTAGGGGTTAATGGCAGGATGTTAAATACAAAGTTTGATGACTGAACAAAAGCAGAGCAAAAGAGGAAAAAAAGAATGTGAAAAAACTCAAGCCTGCAGTTTTCTGATACACAGAAAGGAAACCCAAACTCTGCTCATTATGGCGCATATTTCTGGCAGATCATAACATTAAATTACAACCCCGCAGCCTCGGCCAGGACTGGGGAGTTCTTCCCATGTGCTTCCAATTAAGCGTGTTTGAAGTTGCCCTGGATATTTATTTGTGGGGGATTTACTGCACAGAACGATTAAAGTTTGTTCTTGCTAGGAGTTTGGGGCTGGTTTGGGGGCAGGGGAGATGGAAAGGAAGAGAGCTAGCCGGGAGAAAGGGGGACGGCCCGGGTACCCCCATGAATATGTGTGTATGTTTGAAAATGCACGGTGCGCGCGCGCGCACACACACACACACACACACACACACACACACACACAAGTGCCCTTTGTTTTCAACATGGGGAGGGTCCAACATCTCTGACTGTGATTTTGTTTATAGGAAATCCTTTATAATGGACGTTTAGTGTTTCCATATGGAATTCTCTTAGGACATTTCTCCACACTCCTCCTCGCCCCTCCCGTTTTTTATTTGGATAAGGCAAGAGAAAAGGGACTGTACATTCCAAAGATTCATAGTCATTCCGGATCAAATTCAATGGATTTTGGCAAGAGTTGAAAAACCCAGATGCAGGGCTTCAGCCTCCCGCTGAGCCGCCTCCAGCTGCGAGTGTCTGGTGGAGGCACTTTGTAAAATCATGAAAACCCTATTAAATTCATGAAATATGATATACTGTCGTTTCAGGCTAACTTTCCATTGAACTGTCCATGAAGAGAGAATTTGGTTAAGTTGCCGAAGAAGGGGGAAGTGGCAAGGCTGGGGCCAGAGGAGGGGGTGGGGGGTGGGGGGGTGGTGACGGGAGGCGCCATTGAGGAAAGTGCAAAGTGCTGGAAATTCTTAAGAGGCTGCACATTTGGGGAGGAGGGGGCTTGAGGAGTAGGGGGCATGGGAGTGCCTCCAGACCCCTGCAGCACCAGGCTTTCTCAAGGTATGACTCCTCAGAAAAGGGATGGTCACCACACTTCTTGTCCTTGTCAAGCTGCTGACCATCCCAGAGCAAAGGACACTCCAGTTAAGCCCTGGGGATATTTAGGTTCTATTCCCTTATTTTATAGCCTAGGGCCGAGAAAAAGAGGGAATGATTCGCCAGAGATCCAGCAAATTGAAAACTCAGGGCTTCCAAATCCCAATCTAGTTCTCCTCACCAAGGTGTGCCACTTCCCTGTACAGACAAGGCAGGGACCTTCGCTGCGGGCACCACTCTCTCTGCCTCACATCAGAGCTGCTGACATTGTTTTTCTCATGAATTCACAGGCCCAGACTCCCCGCCCCGTTATGAAATGACCCATCCTGAAGGAGTTGGACACTCTTAGTTCATTTCCAATTGGGCTATAATTCACATCATAAACTATTGCATGTTTATTTTCAAACAAAACAGGGTGACGACTCCCTGGAGGTGAATGGGTTTTGTTTTCTGGAAACGGCTCCAGGACGTGGCAATGGTGGGAGCTCACGAGTGTGTGCAGAGTTTGCCTCTTGGGAAACCAAGTGGGGCCCGCTTTCCCCAGCTCTTGGCACTCTAGGGACCAGAAGTCCAGACCCCAGGTGTGGAAGAGGTGCACAGAGCACTGTGACCCCACTCTCATCCAAGCAATGGTCCCTATAACAGGTCACACTCTGCACATGGCAGTTATCTCTAACCAGCTGCTAGGGGTAGTTTCATAGCATGGAAATGATCAGAATAAAGATGGGCTTTAACTGAGCACCTACCATTTGCTAAGGGCTTGGGAAGAGTTAAATCATCCTAAAAACTATATGGTGTAGTTACACCATTATCCCCATTTTACAGATGAGAAAACCAAGGCAAGTTGCCCAAGGTCTCATAAGGGACTATGATCACATAGCTGACATGGTCACTGAGTCAGCATTGGAACCTCAGCAATCAGGCTCCAGAGTCTGAGCTCTCAAACTACCCACCACCCTCCCCACCCCACCCCATCCCACACAGACTCAAATACCAATGTCAGACACTGAAGTCTTAACTCTCTTCCCTTTCACCTCCACTGGAGACGTACTTTTTGAAAGAAACATTTCACACTCTCTCCTACCCGTTTATTATGTAAATAACCCCTGAACGTGGCAATGAATTAAATCACTTGGAAAACTGTAGTGGGCAAAAAAATTCCCTAGCGATCTTGCTGAAATGCAGCTTCTCCTTCTGTAGGTCTGTTGAGGAGCTGGGATTCCACAGTTGTAACAAGCACGCAGGTGCAGCTACTGGGCCACAGAGGCACTTGGAGTAGCAAGGCTGCAGGTTATTCACCTGATGGCTTTTCTGCACCAAAAGAGACACCCACAGGAAGGCAAGCTGGGCCAGCAAAAGACATTTCACTAACTTTACCACTATGACCCAGACTAGCCCTCCTGCCACCAATCAGTAGAACCAATGGATTCCCAAGCTTCATGTCTCAGGCACTGGGAAACTGGGGATGGTGTGGAGTCTTTGAAATCTTTGCAGCAACTGGCAAGGCGGGGCACCGAAGGAGCCAAGTCCAGTATTTCTCCATCCCTGGCAGGGGCAGTGGTGAGTGTATGGTCATCACTGGGGTCAGGACCCATCAGTACCACCATGCCTCCCATATCTTGAAGGGAAGGCTGCCGACCAAGTAACATTTTGTCACATGCTGGACACAATGTCCCATGTGGCATTTTCCGCCTTCTTGTTGGCAAGTTTGGGGAGACATTCAACCTTTCTGTTTTAATTTATTTAACTTGTAAAATGAGAGTATCATACTAGATACTCTTTCAATCTCTCCTCTCCTTCCCACCCCAACATATGAGTCTCTAAATGCCAGTACGGTAAATAAAAATGAAGCCAATTGTCCACATGCCTATATATTCTGATGTCCTGTTGCCAACACCCCACATCAAGATATCAGATGGGACCAGCTTCCTTTCCATCTGGAGGCTGAGCACCATTAACGCAGCTCTCACAGAACCTGGGCACCCCCTCTCCCCATCCACATCTTTGAAAGCAGATGCAGGAGGTTGATTCCCAAAGCCACCAAGCCTGCTGCCCCTAGTCCCCTGGGCTCTGCTTCACAGACCAAACACTGCCTATTGGATTTACCAGCTCTGAAGGCCTTGCATAGCCAAGAGAAACAGGCGTTTTAGAGCAGGAAGGGGCAGGCCTTGACCCCCGACCTCCTCCTTCTGGTTCTCTCTGATGAGGAAAAGCAAAGCACTGTGCCTAGTGAGGGGCAGGGAGTTCTGGTAGACAGCTGGTCCAACAGAGCATGGCTGGGATCCTAGCTCCTCCAGATCTGGGTGCAGACTCTTAAACTCTGTCATATTTAACGTTCCTATGAGTTTCATCCCTTATAAGGATTAGGCACAGAGTAGGTAGGCAATAAGGTGAAGCTATTCCTTCCTTGGAAGGAAATCTGTTGCTCCCCAGATCTGTTCTTCAAACTGACAGAGTCCAAGGGTACCCCTGGATCCAGCATCATCAAACCACCAAAGATCCAGGAGTCAGAGTTCCCACTGTGGCTCAGTGGGTTAAAGACCTAACATTGTCTCTGGGAGGATACAGGTTCAATCTCTGGCTTGCTCAGTGGATTAAGGATCTGACGTTGCCACAGCTGCAGAGTAGTAATTTGCAGATGCGGCTCAAGTCCTGCGTTGTTGTGGCTGTGGCCTAGGCCTCAGCTGCAGCTCAGATTTGACCCCTAACCCGGGAACTTCCATATGCTACAAGTGCAGCTGTAAAAAAAGGAAAGAAAAAAAAAAGATCCAGGATTCTAAACAAGCATCATCCAATAGAAATATGTGAGCCATTGATGTGTGTCTCATATTTAATTTTAAATTTTTTACTAAGAAATTTTTAAAAAATTAAGTGTATTACATTTTTAAAGTAAAAATTTCAATTAATTTCATCTAATACATCTAAATTACATCAGTTCAACATGTCATGAACATTAAAAATTATTAATGAAAAATTCTACATTCTTCTTTTGTACTGTTCTTTGAAATTCAGTGTAGGAATTCCCATCATGGCTCAGTGGTTAACGAACCTGACTAGTTTTCATGAGGATTAAGTTTTGATCCCCCGGCAGTGCTCACTGGATTAAGGAATCAGCATTGCCAGAGATGTGGTATATGTCGAAGACTTGTCTCAGGTCCTGCGTTGCTGTGGCTGTGGTGTAGGGCAGCAGCTACAGCTCCGATTCAACCCCTAGCCTGGGAACCTCCATATGCCGTGGGTGCGGCCCTAAAAAAACAAAAAATGGAAGGAAGGAAGGAAAGAAAGGAGGAAAGAAAGAAATTCAGTGTTCATTTTGCATTTGTGGCACATCTCACTTTGGACAAGCCATCTTTCAACGCTCAGAAGCCACATGTAGATGGTGGCAACTGTGCCCAACAGTGTGGATACGGAAGGTAGGCATCAGACAAGCATGGTGGGGGTGGGTAAAGTTTAGCCTTCCCATCATCTCCAACACCACCTGCTAGCAAGTCTAAATAATGATCTTATTAACAACCATGCTCTTAGATATGGTAACTAGGTATTGCCTTATTCTTAGGTAAAAAGATTTTTAGAAAAGTTTACTCTTTTTATTGATCTATAGCATTCCAACTAAGGAATAACTCTGGGCTTGCTCTGCATGGGCAACTTGAAGATATTAACACTGTCCCCTTCTAAACAGACCGACATTCTTCAATAAAGAATGTTTGGAGCAATGACTGACCAATGGGCAAGGCCAAAAAGAGTTCCTCAACTAATGAAGTCTTCAGCATTGCTTACTTTTTTAAAATATGATTTAAAAAAGGACCTTAAATACCAGAGCAGCAGGAGCTGGTAGGATAGACAGCACGGCCTCAGGGTTTAGGACAATCAAGGCAGCAGAGACAGAGGAAAGGATTTGAGCACATGTACAGCACAGGTTGTTTGATACTAGGATAGAGATTTGAGAAGCACCATGGTACAGACTCCAGGACAGGGTATCAGGCTGGAGGACTCAAGGATGCAGAGTATGAGGGCTCTGCAATGGGGGATTTAAATATAAGACATATCACAGACTACAGGACATTAGATATGAGATACAAGGGAGCCAGGTCCTGGGGTGAAGAGAAAGCAAAGTCTGAAATACCCATGGCTGCCTCCAGTCAGAAAGCAGTACTGCAGGACTCTGCCACCAACTTCATGGCTGGCCTGCCAAGATTTCTTTGGTCATTTTATTGTGAGGCTTGCAAGGTCCTTCTTCCCTCCCCTTCCTCTGTGACACTGTCCTTTTCTCTCTCCTGGATGAATTGTTAGTTCTGCCAAAACAAGGAGTTGGACAGATGGTTGGACCAGGGAGAGTAGATTCAGTAACACTAGTCCCATCATAACTCTTGGCGCCTTTCGAGTCGCTTCCTTGTAAAAATGTGGATAATATTTACTAGCCTGATAGACTAGAGGCTGAACCAGATGTCTTCTAGCTCTAAATTCTGGAACTCTGGGAAACAAGCCAAGAACTCTACAGCACAAGTCTTGCTACCAAAGTGATACCCCCACACTTGGACTTCGTGGCTCACCACTACCCTGACTCCACTGTCCTTGGCAGTGGTCACACCTGTCAGCAGAACAGGCTCCTTCCAGGCCACCACCAGTTGCCCCTCCCCATGCCACACACAGGCACCTACACAGATACACACACACACACACACACACACACACAGCTTGCTCCCACTCCTGTGAGACTTCACTCCCATCCAGAAACCAATGTTTCTTTCTCCAAAACATAGCCCTTTCCTCTTTTGAGAACTTGCCCAGACTTTTATTCTTCCATGAGACTTCTGCATTAATCATTCCAAAACCTGACCACCTCATTTATTCAACCATCTTCTCAAAAACTTTTCCTACTTTCTTAACCACCTTCTTAAACTACTTCCTTGCATAATAAAAATAAAAAATTCTTTACACACTTTCAGTGTGTTTGCATATCTATTAAATACCAAGCATAATGTCATACAAAAAGCATGAGCTAATTTAAAATGAGTTGAACAAATGATCTCCACAATGTCTTCATGAGGAATTAATAATAGTTGGTTAAGTTAGCATTTAACAATGTGGCTGACACTACACTAAGCAGTTTATATACAATATCTCATTTTATCAATAACCCTGTAAGGTAGGTATTATTTATATTCCTATTTTATAGATTTGGTTAAAGCTGTGGCATAGAAGTTTCTAGAGGTAAAGCAATCTGACCCCATAGTTTCACCTCTGTCCTAAACTATCCTTCCTTTTAACCATTAACTAAACTGAGGCCATTAAACAAATTACCAGAAGTCCTATGGTTGATGCTAGAAACCGGGTGCTTCCACTGAGCTCACTGCCTCTTTCAAGCTTTGTAGCTGCATGCCCTCATTTCCATGTGAGAGACATCATGAACACAGAAAATAGAAAAGACTTTAGAGTCAGACAGAGCCTCAGTTTCCCCTTCTGCAAAAAGAAAATAGTAATGATTACCCAGCAGGGTTTCTGTGAAGATTAGGACCAAGAAGTCTCTCAGGTTTTCTTTCCTTGGTGCTCAGTTAGTGGCAGCCTCCAGCCTTCCTCTCTCCCTCCCACACATTCTGCAGCCTTGCAGGCAGCATCCTTGTGCAAGCTGCCTGACTCAGTCCTTGGGAGCCTGCATCAGCCTGAGCCCACTGCCCCCAGCAGATGCATTAACGAGGTTTCTCCCTCCCCAACTACTGACAATCATGAAGACAGAGCAGAAATGGCATCATGGGGCCCATGTTGCTCCTGCTTCAGGGAGCCCCTCCCACTGAGCTGTGCGGATTACATCTAAGAAAAAGAAAGCCACCCATCATGGACAGGGGAGGGGGGCCGGGGGCGGTGGGGGGGGGCGCTGTTAAGGAACACGTGGAGGTGAAGGATGCCGCCCTCTAAGCTCACAAGGATCCTCTCCCTGGCAGCCAGCACTCCTTTAAACTCCACCTATGACGCACCCAGTTACCCTCTCCTGTCTCTCCATGGCAGCATGAGGCTAAATTAATTAATGTGGGGAAATCATGTGGAAATGTTTGGCTTGCCAAGTGCTCTCGAGGAGTTTGAAATACTATTGGAAGCAGTGGAAATTGGCACAGCTCTCTGGAACAAAATTGATCTCACCCCCAGGACTCCTGAGATTGAGTTTGGTTAATTGAGGCATATGCAGATAGAGCAGGATCTTCGTTAGAAACTCTGTGGGTATATTTCAAACACTTATTGGGGGGCAGGGAGACAGAATTTAAAAAGATGGAAAGACAGTGAGGATGGGGATTCTTTCATGAGGTGCTAAACCCACAGGGAACTCCCCAGGGGTTGATGAGAGAAACGGGGTACTTAAAAAGTGAGGCGCATGGAGCTTAGGTTGGTTTGGGTCTCTGAAAGGCAAGAATTCATCCTATCATTATAGGCACATGTATTTATGCACACGCACAAGGTGGGTAGGTATGTGCTTCCCTTCCCCAGACAGACGCATCTTTGCCACTGGCTCCTCCACAGGGCTCCTGATAAAAGAGGCAGGGGAAGAGGCACCCTGGCCTGGGGAGTGACAGGGCCACAGGGAACCAAGAGGCTCATCTCAGGTGAGAGGCTGGATTTTGTTCCCTCATAGCTGTTGTATCACTTGGGGTCAACCAAAAGACCAGAACTGTATATAGATCAAGAAAGAGAGGGACTTATTGCATGGAACTCGCTTGTGAGACTGTGGTAGTTGGCTTGCCAAGTCCAAAATCCATAGGGGACTCAGACCCTCTCTAAAATTGCTATCCACAGATAAAGTTTATTTTTTCTCAGGAAAGCTTCAATTCTGCTTTCAAGGCCTGTTTGAATCTATCTTACCCAGATTATACTTAAAGTCAACTGATTATGGACTTTAATCACACCTACAAGTCACCCTCACATCAGTGCCTGGCGAGTGTTTGACTGAATAACTGGGGACTATAGCCCAGCTGACTCATGAAACTGACCATCACAGCTGCCTGCCCTCCCCGACAGTTGGCCCCTGCCTCCTCCTACAGTCTGAAGCCTCTCCTCCCCAAGTAGCCCCTGGTGTCCCTGTCCCCCAAGAAGTGCCTTTGAGCTATCTGCCAATTAATCCCATCCAAACCCAAAACATGTCTCCAAGGTGGTTGCCTGCACATCCTACTCAGCATCACTTCTCAAGTCACTTCCTGAATGGCCTCCTGGATGCTCTTCTTACCTGAGTCTTTATCAGGTGTATTTGTAAGCTATGCCCAGGTCCAGCCCATTCTTTGCTAAGACCCCTTCACAGCTTCCACAGCTCCCAGTGATGATACCCTTCTCCCCAACCCACCTGACTATCTTTGCTGCAACTGTCCAGTGCATTCATGGTTCCTGGACCAGTCGCTCCCAATCCTCAACCCCAGGGCTCATGCAGCCCTCTGACAGTTGCCCATGTCTTTGCTTCACCATCTCTTATTCTTCATTGAAGACTATCTCAGAGCACATTGTTGCCAGGTATGGGAACTCCCTTTCTGGGCTCCCTTAGTATCCCCACTTCCCTACTCTGGGTACTCATCATTCTGTGGCATGACTCCTTGCCCACCATCTGCCCCTCCACAAACCAGTGAGCATCGCACCTCTGCCCCCACCCCCACCCCTGCCCAGCGCTGGTCCCCATTTCCCTCTGATTCATGATGCTGGCCAAAATAATAAACAAAACATTTGTTTCATCAATGCTGGCCAAAATAATGAACAAAACATTTGCCAGTAAAATTACCCCAGTGGCTCTCCGTGCCATGGCCAGCTCTTCCAGTGGTGTTCCTCTCTTTTTCCCCTTTCCATGGTTCCATCTGAAATTTATTGGGATGGAGAAGCGATATTTTTCTTCTTCTCCCTCTCCCTTCCCTGTCAATTTGAGAACTGTTTTGAACAATAATAGTGTCGTGATAATTTATGGTGTACAAAAGTATACAAAGATTTATGGCCTGAAACCGTGGGGCCAGTTTCAGGAACTGAAAAAGCACAGGATGGCTGCTGTTCAGAGGGTGGGTTGGGCAGAGGGAGGGCAAGGAGGGCAGAGAGGCTGGACACCAGTCTAGGGAATGCACCATTCCCTTGAAAATGGCCAGAAGCCCCTACAGGAGAGGCACAGGATCTAGTTATATTTTAGAAATGCTCTCCATTGACGACGTGAGGATGGGGCAGGGAGGCCAGCTACCAAACCTTGAGAAGGGTGGATGGGTGGAACTAGGCATAGGCCCCCGTGAGACAAGGAAGAATCAGTAAGATTTTTTGATTCCAAATCTGGGATGAAAATAGAAAATCTGCCCATTCAGGCAAGTGTTCAGATGTTTTCAAAAAACAAATTACTTTACAATTCCAATCTTTTCTCCACTTGTGTAACAAATATTATTGGAAATGTGATTTTTTTTTCTAAGCCTAGAAATACAACAGTAAGAAAGACATTGCCCCTCTCTGGGGAGGAGGATGTTTAGCCCAGAGGGAGGGACAAATAGCAAACAAACAGGGGTTATTGGAGTGGCAGGTGATGGTGCATGCATGAGAGAAAGTCCAGCTGGGGTTGAGAGTGGACCAGAGAATGCATTCTGAGAAGGAACCAGGGGAGTGTGTTCTAAACAGAGGAAATGGCACACGCAAAAGTCCTGGGGTAGGAGTGAGTTCGACATGTTCAAGGCAGGGGAGGTGGTGACAGGGAGGAGATGATGTCAGGAAAGTAGCCAGAGTCCAGGCCAAGTGGACAGCAGTAGGACTCTGACTTTAAGTGAGTGAGCTGGGCAGTTACCAAGGGGCCCCAAACAGGAGAAAGATTCAAGTTACCTACTCAAAGGATCAGTCAGGCTGCTCAGGCTGGACTGAAGGAGGAAATGGAGAGATTAGTCCTGGTCCCAAGGCTGTTCCCATAACGCCGGAGAGAGGTGATACTGCCTTAGGCTCGGCCACCAGGGGAGCGAAGGTGATGAGAAAGTAGATTCCACATGTGATTTGGAGGTAAAGCTGATAGGAATAGCTGGTGCATCTGAGTGTGGAGGGTGAGAGAAAAAGGAACCTGAGCCCCTGTGAGCATCTTTGGTCACATCAGTATAAGAAAATACCATAGACTGGGTGGTCTGTAAAAAACAAATATCTATTTTGCACAGTTTTGGAGATTAGAGGTCAAAGATCAAGGGATGAGATTTTTTCTTGTTTTTTTTTTTTTGTCTTTTTAGAGCCACACTCACAGCATATGGAAGTTCCCAGGCTAGAAGTCATAGCAGAACTCTAGCCACTGGCCTACACCACAGCCACAGCAACATGGAATCTGAGCCACATCTGTGACCTAGACCACAGCTCACAGCAATGCTGGATCCTTAACCCAATGAGCAAGACCAGGAATGGAACCTGCGTCTTCATGGATGCTAGTCAGATTCATTTCCACTGAGCCACAACAGGAATTTGGATGAGCAGATTTAGAGTCTGGTGAGCGCTGGCTTCCTGGTTCATAGACTGCTGTTGTTCTCAGATGGAGGAAAGGACTAAGAAGCTCTCTAGACCCTCTTTTATAAGGGCACTAATCCCTTTCATGAGGGCTCCATCCTCATGACCTGATCACCCCCAAGAGCCCCACCTCCCAATTCTATCACACCAGGGATTTGGTTTCAAAACACAAACTTGGGGGCAATTCAAAGGTTCCATCTATGCAGTGAGTGAGTCTTTCTTACTGAGACAGGGGACCCTCAAAGGCTGATCAGGTTTGAAGCCGTGCAGGTCAATCCACATACACCCAGCCAGAGGTACGTAACACATCTTGCATTTTGCTACATGGAACTTTCTATAAATGGGCACCCACACCTTCACCTAGCAGTTGTGGCTCTTACATACATGGAGACCCTCAAGTACCATCTGATCAGAACCAAGTCAGCAGGGGTTTGCTGTTCAGTGTGTATTTGCCCACATAGCTTATCTCTGTCACTTTTTACCCATCATAGCATACTACTCAGAGGCCCTCTTCCCTGTTTGAAATGATCTCTCTGCAGAAGGAGACAAAAAGACATTAGAAACAAAAGAGCTTACTTAAAAGAGTGGCATGGGGAGGGCACAGACCCTCCTCACCATGGGGTGGGGCTGACTCGGGGGACTGGGGCCCCCACATTTCTCCCATGGCTATCTTGCCTGGTCTGTATCAGCAGAGCCACGTTATGACTTGTGAGGGCCCTAAGCACTTGGCTTTCATAGGTCCCTCCTGCCAAAAAAATATTAAAAAGTATATTTTATGACTGCATTTGTATTGGGATAAATATAAGGCAGCTTGGATTACATGCATTTTTTCCTTCTGATTTTAAAAGAAGTTAAAGCATTTTTGTGGACCCTTAAATGTATCATGGGCTTGGAGTTCCCTGGTGGTGCAGCAGGTTATGGATCTGTATCTGGCATTGTCACTGCTGTGGCTAAGGTTGCTGCTATGATGCAGGTTCGATACGTGGCCCCAGGACTTCTGCATACCATGGGTGTGGCCACACACGCCAAAAAAATGTATCACAAGCTCTAGTCACTGTGCCTGCTCTGCCCAATGGGAAGGTCATACTACATACAGGAAGAAAAGGCTGATGGGTCTGGAGGAGCAATGGACATCAAGGGAGATGGGCCCTCGTCCTGACTTCTGAACAATAAGCTGTGAGAGCTCTGATCAGTCCCTCCACCTCTGCCTCTTCACCTTCCCAAGGCAAGTGGAGCTTGACCACCTCTCAGCTGCCTTCTAAGCAGTCACTCCCCAATATTCTACCTAAAGCGCACAGGCCTCAAACTTCATTTTTAACTTTCTGACCCCAACAGGAGGCTCTTCCCCCTTAACTACAATATAAAACTTGTCTTCCTTTTCTGGATCTCCTGCTCTCGTCAAATCATGTGCTTGTGTGTGCAGCCACTGATTTCCAAAAAGCAGCCATAAAAGCATAATGAGTATGGAGATACCAATGTGAAAATGACAGAGAGAAAGCCATAAACATTCAAATAAATATATAAATATAAACAAGTCTATAAACCAAACCCTGGAGGTATTTTAAATGCATAATGTAGCATTTATATCTCTTACTTTGCACAGCAGAACTTTCAAAGGAAATTCATTTAATTCTATTGCTCACACCCCTAACCTCCATCCAGGAGTAATCGCTAATAACTAGCGCAATTACCGCCTCCCTCCTGATTGAGAGTTCATTTCAGAAGCTCGTTCTTGAATTCATTATCATGCTGGAAATGAGCTGAATCGCAGTGGATATGACCACATGACAATCCCCCTGCCCTCTTTCCTGTTGGGTTCAGTGAGGTGCGTGCCACAGCTCTGGCCCTGCCCTGCTCTGTCTGTGGCTGGCCCTTTTGTCAATACCTGGCCCTTTTTAAAGAAGCTTGTCTAGAGTTAGGTAGAGAACAGACAATTCTGTTTTGTTACAAGCTTGAGGGATGGAGAAAAGCATCCCACAGGCAGCAGGACAGCAGCCCTCCTGCTCCAAAGAAGCAGAATCTGACAGCAACTTGCACCTCCAGCCAAAATGGACAATAAATAGACAAGAAATAGATAAGAGCACACTAAGCTCCACCTCCACCCTGCCAGCTCCCAGCTTTCAGGTGCTTATTCATCTAACCCTCACCACAGCCCACAGATTTAGAGCCAGATATCGAGTTTGTGGGGCTTCATGCGAAATGAAAATATGAGGCCCTTGTTCAAAAAGCAGAGGAAATGTATAATTAGATGTAGTCAAATATATCTTTTTTCATTCTCCTTGGGTGGTTTTCTCATTCTCCAGTTCACTGGATCCCTCTGGTTTTCTCACCTTTTTGGCCTTTCATCCATTGTGTTTTTATCTGCTACTTAATGTTGCACTTGACAGGTGAGTGTAGACCCTCCCAGGCATGGGGGGCCATGCCCTGAGATTTCAGTGACAACAGGCCCCCTGGCCACCAGGTTCTCATCCCCCAGCCCCCAGGTGGACATACCTGCCCAAGAGTGGAGAAGGTCGGCCAGGTGTCTTCCCCTGCTTTTTGTGAATGGTGAAGCCCAAAAGAGGGCAACCTCTGTGCAAGTATTCACTCAATCCCAGGACTGGCCAGGGTGCCTCAGGGCGCACTGCCCAGCTCTGACCTCCCCACACCTGTGCCCACGGCTGGACACACTTGTACACAGAGGTCAGCAGCAGTCCCTGGGTGTGAGGCAAAGAGGGAGATGCTGGGCAGGACCATGGGCACCTATAGATGGGAGAGTAGGCGGTAGAGAACAGGGGGCAGCAGGAGGCAGGACGGAGTGTGATCCAAGGATCCAAGCCTCCCCGCTCATGACCAACTGTCCTATCAGACCTCTCTCACAAAATACAAATTTAAGATTTTAAATAATTAAAGATATGTTAGTTAGTAAGAATTTCAAGATGGTGACTGTAGAGCATCAAACCCCTGAGCCCAGGCCCTCTTATGCAGAAAACCATATACAGTTGCAGTATATGGTGTTGTGCATAAGAGGTCATGTGCAGTGGTCATGTGCCCCTGAAGCTGACTCTGGGTAGATATTACCACCGTCCTCATTTCACACATGGGGGAACTCAGTCCCTTTAATTTTCCCAGAATCATGATGCTGGGAAGCTGGGGTTGGGGCGGAGGACACTAAGACTTACACTCAGTCATGTGGCTGCAGAGCCTCATTCTTTACCACTTCCCTGTGCTGTCCCTTATTACATCAAATCCGGCTGCCTCTACCCAGGGAATCAGCACAACATCTGGTGGTCTTCTGGAACAGGCAAAAGAGAGCACACCCACCCACCTACACCATTTTGCTGACTCAGCCACCCACTGGCTGCATAGCAATAGGCAGTCCCTTAGCCTCTATGAGCCTAACCTACCACATGAGGGCACTGCGAAAAAAAATAGAGTCAAAAAGTCCATTTATCTAGAAGCACAAGTGTCACCTAAAATATCAAAGATGAGTAGGAGAACCTGACCAGGTCCATCTCCTCCTTTCTCAGGCTTTTCCCTACCTCTCTCTAGGCAACAGACCCTGACCTTGAATGTCCAGAGAGGACAGTGTACATGCTTTGTGATAGAACTGTTCTGTGGCCACACAGCAAGAAAGGGACAAGGTTGGACCAATTCAACACTCTGGCCTAGGAGGGCTATAATATTTTCTGAGTCTGAGTACCAAGATTTTGATCTTATCATCTAAATCCAACGTGTTTTTTCTCTCTATTTAGTCCAATGGGCTAGTTCTCACCATTAGTGATCCAGCATTGAACAGATGTGTGCTGAATGAAGGCCACTGGAGGAAAAGTCTGCATGATGTTTTTCCTCAGACGCATTAATCAGACTGACCCATTAGTAAGTACTGTCTCAAGGGACCCCAAATCTGTAGCATGAGGAGACAAAGCCTTGGTGACCTTCAAACTTTGAGTCTTTTCTACTGGACCTGAGTGACTTGTGCTTCCTCAGACAAGATCAGGGCATTTCCTTTGGTCTCATTGAAAGAAGCTGCTACTTTGGCAGGACTGTCTGAAAGATCTGAACAGTCAAGGACTTTGGGCTCGAATACAGTAACTCACTCTATGTTAGGGTCTGCTGCCATACATGATGCCCAAGAGTCTCCATTGTTCTTGGATTCTGGGCCTGTTTCAGGAGTCCCAGTTCACTGCCCAGAGAAAATCAAACACATCCAGAAATTCCCCAAAACCTCAGCTCTAAACTTCAGCAAAGAACATTTCATGAACTATCCAAAGGCTGCAGATGAGCCATCTGACGGTCAGAGACTGTTGGGAACATGAAACAGGGTAGTACATGTCAAGTACTCAGTACAGAGTCTGGTACACAGTAAGTGTTCAACTGAAATGTCAGCCTCTGATGAGGATGTAATCTCTCCTGGGGAGGGTTAGTGAACAGAGTGACGTGTCACTCCTTCTGGAGGGGTGCAGGATATTTGCCCTAAGAGGGACAGGATGAGGGCACTAGACACTCTGATGAAGGAAGGAGGAAGGTGGGAAAAGGAGTTTGATGCAGGCAGGGGAGCGTGGATCAGGAAGCTGAAAACTCCTTTTACCAGTAGGCATGGTTTTTCCATGGTCTGACTCTGGACACCCCAAGGACAGAGCTAGTGTGAGGTTTCTGGTGTGATGTGAAAACATCTACCCTCAGATTGACTTCCGCTGCTTCCACCTCCCCCAGAGACTTAAAGCATGTAACTGTAATGGGGCATGTAAGTTGGTCTTTCCTGGAGAAACATGGGTCCTTACAAGAGATCAGAAGACACAAAAAAACACTCAGGGTCTTTCAAAGAATTCTCCTCTCAACTTTTTGCTTCTGGAGGCCAAACATCTTATACTTCCTTTTTGTCACACACAGACACTTGAGTGCTTTCTCCAGAGCAAAAATGGTTGACACTCTCCGGTGATGGATGCAAACATTTTGACTGAACTCATTCAAATTTCCATCAGTTTAGTCAATTGATGTCATATCAAATATCTGTCAGCACAACCAGTCACGTCAATTAGACACCTGGTCTTTTTAGTTAGCTCAACTTGTTATTTCTAAAAACAAAAATAAAAAATTAAGATCAAAATAACCTATCAATTTGGTTAGCAAGTGATTAATAACTGCCATCAAAAAAAGTATATTTTTTCAAACCACTTTGGTTTTTTTCACTGAATCTACTAAATCAATCAGTTGTGTGCGGGAAGTGGGGGTGGCATTGAAGAGATGTGTCAGCTTGCTGGACAAGCAGGGAGGAGAATATTAGAAATAAAATCGTCAAAAAGATGCCATCAGAATGGCCACAATTCCACCCTCAATCATCTGCAGTAACAATGAGAAATGAGATCCTGCAAGATGTAGAGATCACTCCTAATCACAATAATTTTGTGCGTTGAAGAGCATTTTTCTATTCTTCCTAGAAATTCCCATGTTCCCATGTTCCCATGTTCATGTTTGATTCCTATGTTCATGTCCATAATTGATAAGCAAATGGTGTGAGAGTGTCCTGGATTGCCTTTCAACAACCAACACACCAATGGCAAGTTCATTGGAAACTGAAAGTTGAGTGCATTTACAGGGGCCCTTTGAATGCTATATTATATGAATTAATTCTGAAAAATGTGGTTCCAACCCACGTCCAGAGGAATATGATAAATTCGATGTTAGACACAATTTTAGACCCAAGCTAAAGAGTTAAAATTGGGGTCTTTGTTAGAAATGAAACCAGGAAAGCTGGCTTTCAGCACTCTGTTCTTGTCCCCTTCACTCTTCTCCCACACTCCCCAGCAGCTACCTCCCTCCCTCCCTAGACATCCCCTCTCAGGACGACAGAGCCTCAAACTGCCCTAGTGGTCTCCCTGTAGAAGGAACCATTTAATAGACCAAGTCACACTGAGAGATCTATGACTCTCTGTGCTCTTTCCAGGCTCCCTGTTTTGGGACAGAACTTACCTGAAGAAATCTGTGTTTAGCTCAAAGGAGTGAATCACTGATGACACACAGTTGTCGTCCCATCCCTCCATATTCGTGGGGGCAGGAGGGGGGGGTGGTTCTTGGACCCAAGTGGATGCCAAAATCTGTGATGCTCAAGCCCTCACATAAAATAGCATAGAAGAGCCAACCCTCTGTATCCGCAGATGCAGAACCCACAGATATGGAGGCTGACTGTAATTTCAGATACCAGGTGTCAGCAGACATGGTTTTAACAAAGCCAGGTCTTGTGAAGAGCTATCTTGCTTAGGGAATCGGAAAATTTCTTATCTCTTAGAAATATTCATTCAGAAATTAAATGGCCCACTTTTGTCCAATTCAAATTTTCCTCCGGTCTGATTTTTCTCCCAGTCACTGACATTCTACAATGGGAATAAGCTGATTATTTATTGCTAGTCACTCACCACCTACAATTCACTTTTCCAATTTTCCTGTGTTGCCTATCAGTGCCACTTTGTCAATCCCTGCAGTTTATTGACTGTGTTCTGATGGCTAGGGTAAACAAATTACTTCAAGAATGACTGTGGCGCAAAAAGGGCCCCTGCTGGGTTCTAAATGATGGACTGATACGTGATCCAATTGATCCTAATGTCAGGAGGCAATTCACCATCACAAGGGGACAGGTTGCCCTAACCCATCTTATCAAGGACATAGTTTTGTGTGGTACATAATATTTTCCTTTTTTTAAATTCTAAGTATTGGAAATTATCTAGATCAAATGATTTTGCAGATCAAATATTTCAAATTTTCAAGTCTACTCCTTTAAAATACACTGTGCATATACTGCACAGTAACAGTACCACATTATAAAGGCATTCAAAGCATCAATAACGAAGAAGTTCACATTCCTACATTAGGCCAGAATTCATGTACTGGATATTGGGCAGGTCCCCGTAATGTCTGGACCCAAGTTTATGCCCAGCTCAGCGGTCTCCAAATTTCTTTACTGTGCAGTTCTACCAGAAAAACCCTTTTGAGCATGCACCCAGGTGTTCATTTAATTATAATTTATATTCGTGTATGTACCTCGGTCAATATGTCAAGGCACAATACATGCTTAGGTGAAGGTCATCTTTAAAAACAGTAAATGTAGGAGTTCCCGTCGTGGCGCAGTGGTTAACGAATCCGACTAGGAACCATGAGGTTGCGGGTTCAGTCCCTGCCCTTGCTCAGTGGGTTAACGATCCGGTGTTACCCTGAGCTGTGGTGTAGGTTGCAGACGCAGCTCGGATCCCGCATTGCTGTGACTCTGGCGTAGGCCGGTGGCTACAGCTCCGATTCAACCCCTAGCCTGGGAACCTCCATATGCCGCAGGAGCAGCCCAAAAAATAGCAACAACAATAACAACAACAACAAAAAGACAAAAAAAAAAAACCCAGTAAATGTAAATCCTTTTTAGTAGACTTCATAATTTTGACCTTTTTTTGGCCTAATAGTATACATGGCTAATTAGGATGTCATTGCCATTACTTCCTAATGGGGCTGGTGACGAGTTTATGATCAAAGCTGAGGAAGCAATATCCCCACCACTTTCTTGTGACTTATTTGGGCCTATATTAAACTATAATCTGAAGTTTTTTTGCAGGAGTCTTAATAAT
This sequence comes from Phacochoerus africanus, assembly GCF_016906955.1. Taxonomy (NCBI): domain Eukaryota; kingdom Metazoa; phylum Chordata; class Mammalia; order Artiodactyla; family Suidae; genus Phacochoerus; species Phacochoerus africanus. The sequence continues at coordinate 97,328,836 of NC_062545.1, forward strand.
CCACTTGTCCACTTGTATAAATCCTCTTGCATCATGGGAGTTCCACCTTTTGCCAGGAAGATAATAATAAAATTAGTAATAATAATTAAAATAATAAAGTAACTTAAAATAATAAAATAATTATTATTACAAAATAATAATTAAAATAATAATAACAATTAAAAGCACTTACCCAGGAAGTCTGACTCAAGAGCCTGCATAGGTGACCTTGAAATGCTGACCTTCACACATGGTACACAATATCCACATGTGGTGACTTGAAAAATGATCGGAGCCAGGACTGCTTAACTTAAACTCATTTTAATTTTTAGATAAAAATGTACGTAGAAGTCTACACACCCCAATGGACAGTCTATGTACCCCTCAGGATGAACAACCCACCTTGGGGATCACTGGCTCGAATTCCCTAAAATTGAGCCTTTTTTGGAGAGAAAGGTGGAGAAGCCCACAGAAACCAAATCAGACTTAATGTCCGGCCCAGGAGTTTTGACAACCTGGGGGCACCAGGAAGCATTAAAGGGTTTTAAAGAAGAGGTGATATGGCCTGATCTGCATTCTTACAAGATTATTCTAGATGCACCTGGAAGAAGGGGTTAGGGAGCATGCACAGTTATCAGGAGTTGTAAGAGGAGAAATGATAATGGTCTGAGTTAAAGTTACAGAGTTTTTTTTTTTAAGCTGTTGTATAAATGGATTTCTTTTTTTTATTAGAGTTGATTTACAATATTGCGCCAATTTCTGCTGAGCAGCAAAGTGATCCAGTCATATATATATGTACATTTTTTTTCTCATGTTGTCTTCCATCATGTTCTATCCAAAGAGATTGGATAGTGTTCCCTGTGCTATACAGTAGGACTTCATTGCTTATCCATCCTAAGTGTAGCAGCTTTGTAAATGGAAAGAAGTGTGCAGATTCACAAGAGAATCAAGATTTCTAGCATCCATGAGGACACAGGTTCAATCCCTGGCCTCATTCAGTGGGTCAAGGATCCGGCGTTCCCTTGAACTGTGGTGTAGGTCACAGATGTGACCCAAATCCTGAGTTGCTGTTGCAGCTATAGCTCTGATCTGACCCCTAGCCTGGGAACCTCCATATACCACAGGTGCAGTCCTAAAAAGACAAAAAAAAAAAAGTCAAGATTTGGTTATTAATTAAAACTGCCCCAGGTTAAAGAGCAGCAGAGCTAAATTTAGATCCCAGGTCTCTTTACTCCCAATACAGTGATTTTTCTTCCAATTTTCCATGTCAACAAACACCTGGTCCCTCCTTTTTATCCTCCCCCAGGGAGATAGGGGATCGGGAGCTGAGCCTGGACAGCAACCTGCGTGATGAAGGAAGGCAACAGGAAAGGAAAAGCACTGCCTTCTCCACGAGTGTTTATCTTTGCAGGATCCATGAGGGGGGCTTCATGAGAGTCTGTTTTCTGGGTATTGAATCCTGTATTGAAATAACACACTTCCCAGGGACAACCAGCATGTCCAAGAAACTGTTCATTCAAGCCTAGGCCTTAATAAAAAATATAACCCATCCAAAATGATTACATTTAGAATGGATAAGCAGTGAGGTCCTACTGTACAGCACAGAGACTCACATCAAATCTCTTCAGATAGAACACGATGAAAGATAAAATGAGAAAAAGAATGTGTGTGCGTATATGTAAATATGTATATATATTGGAATGACCAGGCCACTATGCTGTGTAGCAGAAACTGACACAACACTCTTAATCAACTATACTCTAACTTTTAAAAATAAAACAAAACAAAACAAAAGGCGCTAACCTATCCCAGCCAAAGAGTGGAAAGTGGAGGAAGGCACTAACTTGAAAGAAGGAGACACAGGCTCTTGTACTCATTCCCATCAGGGAACCCTCATCTCTCCTCTGGGCTATTTGAAATCCTGATTCCTTTAGCTAAAAAGTTACCTCCTCCAAAAATCCCTTTCTTACTATCACTTCTCTCCTGGCTTCTGCCCCAATCTCTGAACATTGGGGTTTTTTCTTATGGCATCTCTCATTCAGGGATTAGTAGAGGGAATAGAAAATCCCACAGGCATTTTAAGCAGAAAGGGATTTAACACAGGCATTTAGGGGCTTACAAAATTTGGGGTGGAGTTGTAGGACAGTCCTCTCTAGGCTAGGCCAGAAATTACCCCAGGACACTGCAAAACTGATTTACCATAGGAGTTACCACCTCTGAGACCACCACTGAAACTTGAATTCAAGAACCCACCATTATATTCCAGGAATCAGAAAGCTAGAATCAGGAGTTCCCCCCATGGTTCAGTGGAAACGAATCTGACTAGTATCCATGAGATCGAAGGTTCGATCTCTGGCCTCCATCAATGGGTTAAGGATCCAGCATTGCCATGAGCTGTGGTGTAGGCCGCAGATATGGCTCAGATCACGTTCTGCGGCTGTGGCGTAGGCCAGCAGTTGTAGCTCTGATTCGACCCCTAACCTGGGAACCTCCATATGACACAGGTGCCGCCATAAAGAGACCAAAAAGAAAAGAAAGCCCGAATCACGAAGTCACAACAGCTACTGCCTCTCAAACTCCACAAAGCTGGTGGCTGAGCAGTGAGTGGCTAAAAACATATGTCCATGACCTTACTTTCATCAGAAAAATGCTTGTCTTTTGCTTCAGTTCCACCCTCTAAATTTTTCCTAAAGGCCTCTCTTTGACAAAACTTGATGTTCTTCTAAAGAATGGATGCTGAGAAATTTGACTTTGAACTTTCCAGCCACTTGGGTATATCCTAGAAGGAGGATTGCGGGAGCCAAGCTACACGAATTCCAGGGGAATTTTTCCAAATAATGCATCCTATGTCGTTTTTACATGTCTAACCATTCCTCAATTCCAAGAGCACAGAAATCATGTATCTTACATTCTTCAAGGCTACCACCTTGCAAATGAAAGGCCCTTGCTAAGGACAGCCAAATAAGTAAAGGATGGAGCAGTTAGTTCCAGTATTTTCTCACTTTGCTTTCTGATTCTGTTCCTGCATTTAAGTGTTGTCTCTGCCTCCTTGAAGGCAACTCCTTTGTTAGAACTTCTCAGGGATATCCCCACAGAATGAGCCACAGGGCTGGGTATATACATTCTTCAATTAGTGGGTTGACTGTTTTTCATAGCTGATCCCTAGTATTTTTTTCCCGAAAGACATTTCTGATCCATGGGGCTCAATCAATAGGTAGCAAATTTCCTGCAAAAGTATAAGATAAATAGATGCTCTGTCGTCACATTTTGGCAGCAGACTATTTCCAAGTTGGCAATCAAGTACCCTCTACACTATTCTGCAGGGTTACTGTAAGGATTGAAAAAGATACCACACAGTAACAGTACCTACCACATTGCAGGTGTTCCATAAATATTGGTTCCTTCCTTCTCCCCAAAAACCTTTCCTCTATAAAAATATGCCTTTCTAGGGTCCTGCTAAGAGACGGGCAAAGCAGATCCTTGAAGAGGTGTAAATGTCTAAGGTATTTGTTATCTATTAATGTGTAACAAATTGCCCAAAACTTAGCAGCTTAAAACAACACTGAACATTTATTATGCTCAGAATGTTTTTGGCCAGGAATCCAGAAGCAGCACAGCTGAGTCATTCTGGTTTAGGGTCTCTAATAAGACAGCAGCAGTTAAGAGTTCAGTAGGCCCTGCTGTCATGAGGCTTGCCCAGGGCTGGAGGATCCTCCCTGATGGTGGCTTATTCACACCACTGATGCCGGTTGTTGGCAAGAGGTCTCAGTTCTTCTCCATGAGGAGTGCCTAAGGCTGCTTGAGTGTCATCATGATGTGGAAGCAGTTTGCCCCAGAACAAGTGAGCCAAGAGTTCACGGCTGTGTTTTATAAGCAGCCTCAGAAGTCACAGATCATCATTCCTACCATGTCCATTTCTCCCTGGTTACACAGGTCAGCTCTGTGACCACCAGGAGGCCCGGAGCCCTGGAGACCAGTAAGAGCTAAAATATTAGCTCTTTTTTTCTCTGGATAGAAATAGATAGATTGACAACTTTGAATTGCTATTAAAGAATTAAATGGAAGGAATAAACCTTGACAAAGCAAAAATAAGAACTGTGATAAAACTGGAGTTCCCTTCATGGCTCAGCAGTTAACAAAACCAACTAGGACCCGTGATGATCTGGGTTCGATCCCTGACCTCACTCAGTGGGTTAAGGTTCTGGTGTTGCCATGAGTGGCTCAGATCTCACATTGCTGTGGCTGTGGCCAGCAGCTACAGCTCTGATTCAACCCCTAGCCTGGGAACTTCCATATGCTGCAAGTGTGGCCCTAAAAAGGAAAAAAGAAAAAAAAACTGTACTAACATTAATACAAATTTACATAAGAAAACCAATTTCTTCATTTTTCTTGGTGAAGAGGTCATCAATACCCCCTAAATATGAAACCTGGAATTTTTTAAAAGATACTGAATTCTTGATTTTTTTCCAAATAGTTTTTTCTGTTTTCTTAGTATTAAAGGGTTATAAAAACTAAGAATATTTCCTGGGATAAATAAACATTTAAAGTTTAGCAGTTTCTTTAGTGTCACTTTTCTTTCTTCTTTTTTTTTTGGTTAAAGTCACATAAAATTAAATATAACACTTTTAACTTTAAAACCAGGACTCTATTTCTAGAAAGTTGTTTTTGTCTGTCTGTTTCTCTGGCTGCTTGTGAATATAACCAAAGAGTTGTTTGGAAGAATGGTTCCCCACTATTTATGAGGACTTTTTATGCATCTGGGCAATAGAATAAGTTTTTGCTCTCTTCCTGTACTCTTCAGTAGTTGAAGTTTTCACAACGAACATATATAATTTTATGAACACGATAACAAGGAGCTTAAGTAAAAGGAATATGATTATTAGGTGGGCTATATTGTCATCACATTTTCATGTACGTTCTTCCCAAATGTTGACATCTTAGAACCTCAGAAGGCATTGAAGATATTATAGATGAGTCATCAGTTTTTAGAGATGTTTTCCCTGACTCTTGTCCTAGTGAGTTAGAGTATAGACATAACACAGACAAAGACAGTGGGTTCAGATCCAAAATGAGCCAATTGTCTTCTCCCACCTGCACCCTTAACCAGAGCTAGACCCTTTGCAAGGCAAATCACTGATCAAAGGAGTCTGTGGGTCCTAGAATCCTGATTAAATCCCACTACTTAGTTCACAGTGGGTTGCATAAACTTTGCACATGAAGGAATTAGGAATGAACACATTATTCTGTAGAAGAAAAGGCTTTAAGAGAAAAGTGATGTGCCAAGAAAATCTGAAAAACAAAATAAACAGGACATAAGATTCCTTAACACCCAATTCAAAGATCTCTTCAAAATTGATATTAGGGGAGTTCCCGTCGTGGCGCAGTGGTTAAAGAATCCGACTAGGAACCATGAGGTTGCGGGTTCGGTCCCTGCCCTCGCTCAGTGGGTTAACGATCCGGCGCTGCCCTGAGCTGTGGTGTAGGTTGCAGACGCGGCTCGGATCCCGCGTTGCTGTGGCTCTGGCGTAGGCCGGGGGCTACAGCTCCAATTCGACCCCTAGCCTGGGAACTTCCATACGCCGTGGGAGCGGCCCAAGAAATAGCAACAACAACAACAACAACAAAAGATAAAAGACAAAAGACAAAAAGACAAAAGACAAAAAAAATTGATATTAGGGAAATTATGATACAAAAAATATTTCTACCAATAGGCAAGTTTGATTTCTATGACAATTTTCATCCTTGACCTATAAGGGTTTCCCACTGAACACTTTGAGTGGGACAACCCCTTGTCATAGAGGCTTGTCCTGCATACTGTAGGATATTTAGTCTCCCCAGTCTTCCCCCCAAACATCCTAGTGATGACCCTCAATCACTGAGATCAAAAGGTTCTCCCTCATTTCCACCTCATTCCCTACCCTCCTGCCATGGAAACCAGACAATCTCAACCCTGGGCACTTACAGGTTAGCTTCTGGTTTCCATTAGGACAAGAAGGACTCTTTCTTGCTCACTGTTGAATCTCCAGTGACTGGCGCATAGTAGGTACTCAATGAACACTTTTGCATAAAAGAAATTATCCAATATAAGATCTACTATGCAGAAATTTTAGGAAGATTAACATTTCTAAACATTTATATCGGTCATTCTAATCTCTTTAAATCTCTTGTGGTTGGAGTTCTTACATGCAGGTAGATGGAGGTAGAAACTGACACTGATAGAAACCTATGCCATGCTGGACTGTGCACTAGGTCCTCTGCACGTCATCTTATTTACCACCATCCTGCTTCACAGGTGAGAAGTGACCTGTGTTTGAAGTAGCACCATGTTGAGTGGCAGAGATGGAAATTGGCTGGATGCCCAAGTTCATGCACTTTTTGTGCCATCCCAGTGGGATTTGCTCATCAACACTCACCCTCCTTTCAGATGCTCAAGAAAAAACACATCTTCAGAGATTTCACAACAAGCTCAATTTACTTTCCAGTGATGTCCAGACAAATTCCATCTCTTCAGATTTTGGGCTATTTAAACATAGCCAACTTAGCTCTCCCATGACCTCAGTCAAGCCTCAGGGAGTCAGAGGACAGGCATCTTGGAAAATGCCTCCAGCCACTTCCAAATGCACACATTCCTTGACACTCAACTGATGCAACCCCAAGTGGCTTCTTTGGGAGTCTGAAGAAAGCTCACTCTGTCAATCTGATTAGTCATGAGGAAGAAGTGAGGGCGAATGAAGCTGGAATTGTTTGTCTCTGCCTTTCCTTCTTAGAGAACTGGCCCAGGGGCTGTCCCTTCCTGAGGCTAGAAGATATGCCAGGAGCCTCACACAGGGCAATGAAAAAGAAGCACCCCCAACTCCTCCTCTCCATCCTTCACAGGATTTGTGGAAGAGGAGAGGAGGGAGGAAGCCAAGCCAAGGGGTGTGTGACAGGTTGAAGGCTGATGCTCCTTCAGATCAGAAACAAGAGGCTCAGGAGGGTCTGTCTGCCTTGCCTCCCCCCAACGCCTCTGCAGCCTGGCTTTTGCCCCTTCTCAGCACAGCTTTTATCTCTAGCACATGGTAAGCCTTCAGTAAATAAGCAAAAGCAGATAGATTTAGGAACAGCAAAGCCAGAGTCAAAACAAAAGTTAGATTTGTGACTCCTGAATCTCCCACTGAGCCAGAACATCATTTTCTCTTCCTTCCTCTCCTCGGTCACACCCTCCTTTCTGCTTACTCTTCTTATTCCCTGTGTCTAGAATTCCCCCATCTTCCCACTTCTTCCTTCCTTTCCAGCTAATCCCTACACTATTTCTCTTCCCATTGCCTCCTCAAAACACCTCTCTCCACTCCAGGTAGGGCCCCCTCTGTCCTCCCCTCTCTGTGTGCACAACCTAGTTGCTCATCACCCAGGTCTTCCCGGGTGTCACCCTGCTGCTGGGTTCATCACCCACTGATGCTCATGGCAAGGCTGCCTGAAGGTGCCACAATGAAAGCCCCCTCACTTCCACTCACCCCAGTGGGGCTCCAGGCTTTCTTTATCTTTGGAGCTGGCAAATCAACAGCCCATCTATATTTCCTCTTTATGGACTTGTGTGGGTTTAGAGGGCAAACGTGAGCATTCAATTTAGATATTCCAACAACAGAATGAGCCTCCATTTCCATAGGTAGCACATTTTTTTTTATTTCTGAAAATGTGCAGCCCCTACAACTAGCTTCCTTAGAAGTAGGCTGTTGCTACAACCCTGGCAGTTTACAGGGAACTTATCTTCTACAGGCCAAGGCACATGCTGGAAGAGATTAGGGCACATAGTGGAAAAGACACTTTTCATCTAGAGATAGAGGAGGTAAATGACATGTAATTAAAGTCATAAATCTAACTTTTGTTTTGATTTGGTTTTGCTGTTCCTAAATCTATCTGCTTCTGCATGTCTACTGAATGCTTTGACCACTAAACAAAGCTTTTGAAATGAATGAAGATTGTTTCCAGACCCTCTGCTGCCCTTCTCCCCTCTTCTAGTTCTCCGCACCCACTGCCCACCTTTGCCCCCAGGTGAGACCCCTGCACCTGCGCTGCTCAAACCTAAAGGGGCAGAGGAACCCCGTGGGGTTTCAAATAGAGATTCTACTCCTGGGGGAGGGAGCTGATGCTCAGGGCTTGCCCTAAGCAGGAGGGAGTGGACCGTGTCAGCAAGAACAGATGCAGAGACCTAGGTCAGCGCTTTTCAACCCGCACTGCCCATCAGCATCCTTGGGGAGCTTTTAACCATCCCAGGCTGCACTCCAGACCACTTAAGTCAGAATCTCCGCAGAAGAAGCCCAGGCATCAGGATTTTTTAAAGCTCCCCAGAGGAAAATGATGGCTGTGTGCCCTCAAGGTTGAGAGCTCTGCTCTCAGAGTTTAAAGGAAAGAGGATTCGCATCCTAGTGAAAGGAAAGGGGGAGAGGTGCTCTCAAAACAACTCATCCCTACTTGGTTCCCACCAGGCCAGGTGAAAACGGTGCTTGGGTTCATCATGGGCAGAAAATGGCTTGTGTAAAGCCAGTTACGGAGACAGGGTGACTGGTGGTGGGGGAGCCAAGTCCTAAGTGTATCACGGTATGCTGAGATGTGCCATATGGGAGTCCCCTCGTGGCTCAGCAGGTTAAGGATCCAGCTTTGTCACTGCAGTGCCTCAGATCATAGTGATGACGTGGGTTCTGGAACTTACGCATGCCATGGATGTGGCCAAAAAAATAACACAAAATAAAGCTATGGAGCATGAGACACACAGGATCCTGAGCTAGGGAAATCCAGCCCATTGGCCTCTTGAGCTGACATTTAACAGCAGCCCATTAAGTGCCTCCCCTCCTCCTGCCATCACCCCTCCTGGCCCCCTTCTAAACGCCTCCACTCTGTCTGCAGAAGGCCTTCCATGTTCACCTGACTCTGTTTTCCCTGAATAAGAGGTTCCAGGGACAGCGCCTGATGGGATCTGTCCCAGTTTCCACACCCTCCCAGGGACAGCCTGACTCCTGACTCTAAACGGTGTCACTTTTAGAAAACAAACATCTATGCGGGGAGGGGGTGCGGTGGGAATCAAGGTTTTGTTGAAAAGAAAGGGGATGTCTCAAGGGCCTTATGGACATGCTAAATGAAGCCCTTGAAGCAGTCAAGTGCAAAACTCTATCCCTGCCGCAGTGACAGATGGGGCACATACCACCCCGGTTATACAGGCAAAGTCCCAGGGCATTCTGTGGTCCCCTCAAAGGAGATGTGTGTTTGTGTGCACTGCATCCAAAGACCAAAATCCAAGACAGACCCCAAGAACAGTGGCAGGCTCACCAGGCCCTGGTCTCTGTGTGGGAGGAGCAGCATCTTCAGGGAAGAGTCCAGGATCCATAGCAAGAGTTGGTGATGCAAAAAGAGCCAGGTCTGAGCCTTAGGAGGCAGGAACAGGCCATGGGACTGTAGGCAGCCGCCCTCACTTCTCTGAGCCTGTGACATGAAACTATACCAGCCTACTTCTCCCCGCATCATGGCATCTTTTGAGGAAACAAATGCTTCATGAAGTGTGAAATACTATGTGCATGAAGTTTTACAGCAGTGCAGAATTTGTCACGTTCACAGAGTGTGCCTGTGTATACTTGTGTGTGAGTGGGTATAAGTGTGTATTTGTGTGTATGTGTGCACGAGATGTATGTGAGAGTGTGTGGGTGTATGTGCATGTACATGAGTGTATGTGCAGAGTATCCTGTGAGTGTATGAGTGTGTATGTGTGAATGCGTGAGTGTGTGTGTGTGTGCACATGACTGCATGTGTGGATGAGAGTGTGTATGTAGGGTGTGTGTAGGTGTGTGGCTGTTACACTGTGAAACAGATACCAACCCCCACAGGTCAAAGGCAAGGTCAGAACGCCTGTGGGTGATCAGGAAGTCACCATGGTGACAATGGGGGTGGGTTGGGGACAGAATCCAAGTGGACAATGGAGAACAACACACTTGAAGAGAATCAAGCCTGAGGAAGCCTCCTGCACAGGAAAAGGACAAGCGCTGTGGACGGAGAAGCTAGAAACCAGCTCAGGCACAGGGGCCCAGCCCAGAGGCAGAACCACAGCAGAGCGAGGACAGTTGCCACTTTTGAGGCTGCTTAACTTTTCCCCCAAGTAGCCCCAACTGACCCATACATTGTCCCCAGGTGGTTTGAGGACACACCTGAAGCAGCCACCTACAGACTCAAAATGTCTGAAAATAAGAAAGTGTGCACTCCACTTTGTAATATGCCATATCTGCTTAAATATACAACTATTTCCCTCCAAAAACATTTCACCCCCAGAGCAGCGAGCTCCCCTGTGCCACCTGAGCCCCATGGGTCATGCCTGGAGGTGGCAAGACAGGTGCAGAGCACCTCAGAAGCTTTTGGGGCCATGGCATGACCAAGCAGTGTTTGAAGATGACTCATCCATCACCAGTGGTGACATGGAGAGGACTAGGGGGCCGGCCTGGACAGGGGAGGGCCTGGCCCAGTGGCAGAGAGCAGACTGATATAGGTTGGGGCCCTCAAGCAGAAGTATGGCGGCCCAGTAATGGCTGCTGTTGGGATGGTGAGACAGGGGCCAGTACCCAGCCGGGGGAAGGGTCAGACCACTTGAGAAGTGTCCGCCGAGAAGGGCACGGGCACCCCTCTGAATGTCCTTCCAAACACAGGTTAAAATCTGAGGAAGCATTGTTGTGCTGTGGCGTAGGCCAGCAGCTACAGCTCTACTTCTACTCCTGGCCTGGGAACCTCCATATGCCTCAGGTGTGGCCATAAAAAAGCGAAGGAAAAAAGAAAGAAAGAAAGAAAGAAAGGAAGGAAGGAAGGAAGGAAGGAAGGAAGGAAGGAAGGAAGGAAGGACGGAAGGAAGGAAGAAAAAGAAAGAAGGAAAGAAAGAAAGTCTAAGGGAGAGATCAAAGGTCCAGCCTCTTACTCTCATCCTACATAGGCTCCTGAGCCTTTCAGCTGAGGGCCCTGGTTAGATTCCCAGCCCTGGTCCTGCAGGAGAGCCAGCAAGATAGGCACCAACTGTGCAACCCCAGAGTCTGTGCATGGCTCAGAGGACCCATGCTGCCCCAGTCCCTCCCAGCTTGACCCTCTGGCCCCAGTGAGTCAGGCTCTGCTCAGCCCACATCAGACTCACTGGGCTGGAGCTGCCAAGAAAAGCTCTGAGCTGCCCCTAACAAGAGGCAGCTCTCACCCAGCCTCTTACACAACTGGCCCTGAGAAAGGCACCTCTCACCTTGGCCCAGTGGCTGGCCAGGCCCCTTCCTCTTTTCCCCCGCCTATCTGTCTAGTGACCAGGACTCTCTCTCAGCCTTATCCCCTCCCTGACCTCCGTGGGGATCCAGCCCACAGGCCTATTCTGTCCCTATTCCAGCATCCGCTCAGCCATGCGCAGCTGATTTCAACCTTTCAGCAGCTGGCCACGCGGTTCAGAGATCAGCAGAGCCCCTGGCGCAGGGACTCAGCCAGCTCAGCGAGGTCCTTTCAGAGCAAGGTCCCTGCCTTTGATTCTGCTGTCTCTGTGATCCAGTGGCAAGATGGCAGAGAGTCTGGGGATCTTGTCTGGTGAGCCAAGTCGAGGGATGCTCAAGAGGTCCAGCATAGAGAAAGGAAGGCTTGGAGTTAATCTCTGCAGTGTTCCCATGTGTGATGGGGGGGGTGTGTCCTGTGCCAACAGGATGACAGAACTGGAACCAGTGATGGGTAAAACCCAGAGGCTTGATGTCAGCTCTCCGGACCCAAGGGTTTCCAGTAATCAGAGCTGTTCACAGTGAGAACAGCCTGCCTCATGGGGTCATGGGACTGCAGCCAACAGTCAGAGGCACTACAAAATGTTTGAGAGAGGCAAAGGATATCCCTTTCAATCTTGAGACTGTAGAGACTTATGGAAATTCTCCTTTCCCATAATTGCAAATTCCCATAATTGCAAAGCCTTGGGCAAAATGTATCAATGCAACACAAATTTTGGAAAACTTAATCATGTTTCCTTCTCCAGAACTTCAGCAACCTCCTAACTCAGGTGGGTACAAGATGACATACATGAGACTACTTTAGATTCAGCCCTAGGACAAGGTCTCCTTCAGACTTAAACCCGACAGGCCACAGGGAGGGACATCTACATATTGATGCACACCAAAAACTCCAGAAACCCCTTAATTTCAGGCCCTTTTCTCTCAAATGTGCAAGCGTGTGCCAGGGAGGGTGCAGCCTCTCCCCACTGGGCATGTTCTTGCATGGGTGCCAGAAACAGACAGCCTTTTAGAGAAAAGAGCTAGAAGGAGAATTTCAAAATAAGAGCAATACAGTGGGAGCCATCTTTGCTAATGTTGGGAGAACTAGGGTCCAAATTTACCACCGAGAACTCTTCACAGTATGGCTTCTGACACCCAGCTTCACCTTGTCTTGCCAGCTGACCCCTACTCCAGCAGGTCTACCCCTGGGATCTTCTGGCACAAACCAGGTGTGTATTTTTTGCAGGCGTTTCCTTGGCCTGGAGTCTTCGCCTCCCACTTGCCTGCTCAGCCAAGTCCTGGTGTGAAAGCCTGGGCAGGTCTCCCCAGGGGCCTGGGAGGTTGGGGAACTGCCCTGAATGCTGACAGCAGCCCCAGCGGCCCTGCCCCCACCCCACTTTCCCTCCACTCTGAGTCTGCTGATGGTAGCCTGGCAGTTCTGGTCCCCCTGGGGAAGCCTAAGGGCACACAGTAGGGATCCAACAAAGAGCTTCTTACAAAGAGGAGGGAAGGGCTCGGTGTGGTGCCTTTGGGCAGGCCCCTTCTGGGAACACGGAGGCCAGGCTTTTTGGAGAGATGTGAGGCTGATCCAAACAGCCCTTTCTGTCCATATTTCTGAGGGAGAAGAGGAGGTACAGGCAGCCAAGGAGAGCGTTCTCACGCCAAGCGGATAATTATGTGTTCTTGGAAGCAGGTTTAATGGACTGGCTCAGAGCTGAGCCCGGGATAGGCTCTGAGGCTGGCCGCCTTCAGACGGGGACGTGGCCCGGGCAGCAATTTCATCGTCCAGTTTTAACAAGTGGCCGCCGCCTTATGGAAACTTTTGAAAGGCTTTCTGTTTCTGACCCGCCACCTTGCACGTCATCTGGTTGTTTTAGCCATTTTTCCCTTCAATTGGGGAGCACACAAAGAGAGGAAACTAAAAATCACTGAGGGCCTACTGTGTGCCAAGAACCAAGCAGCAATTTCATTGTCCCAAGAACCCATTAGAAGGGGAGGAACAGAGGCCCACGCAGCACTTCGTGGCAGGGAAAAGAGTGAGGCTGGGCATCTCAGCTTCCACAGCCTGTGCTCTTTCCAAATGGTGACCTTCTCTTTACAAGGCCATTTTTGCTGCATGTCTCGCCCCTACCCCAAAGCCAAAATTCCCCCGTTTGAACAGGATAAACATTCCCATGGCAAAGGAACGCTGTGTTCCCCAGAGGAGAGGCAATCACGTTGTTCCTGCCGAGGTTATGTGGGCTTATGAAATAGAATACTGGGCTGAGGGCCTGGACCCAGGCTGGAGGGCGCCCCCCTACCCCAGCCCTGCCTCCCCCACAGCTGTGCCCTGCAAGGCAATTGGAGTAACCAGGTCTAATTTTGACTCTGCTGTAAGCTGCTGCTTTCCCTGGGTTTCTGCTCCCTATACCCATCACAAGGCAGCGAGCTTGCTTCCAGAAGTGTAAAAAGGAATTCCCCATCATGGTATAGTGGGTTAAGAATCCGACTGCAGCGGCTCAGATCGCTGCAGAGGTGCAGGTTCGATCCACGGCCCTGTGCAGTGGGTTAAAGGATCTGGTGTTGCCACAGCTGTGGCATAGGTCACAGCCGTGGCTCAGATTCAGTCTCTGGCCTGGGAACTTCCGTAAGTTATGTGGCCATAAAACAAAAAAGAAAAAAAAGTGTAGAGAGATACATCCATGTGAGCAATAATTTGCTTTGCATTCCTGGGCTTTGATTTCTCCATCTGTAATTGAGAATATTGTCTGCGTACAGAGGGACTCAAAGGAAGAGAAGAAAGGGCCTTTTTGGAGAGACTCTGGAGAGTACTTTCCTTGCGCCATCGTTCATTCTTTCCATAATTATTAAATATGTATTGAGAGTTTATAATGTGTCAGGTTTCTGCTGAGCACTGAAAACAGAAATCTACAAGGTTAACAGCCCCTTTGGCTCATCATGTATACACACTTTCTTCATCAAAAAAGTAATTTAGGAGTTCCCTTTGTGGATCAGTGATAATGAACCCGACTAGTATACATGAGGATGTGGGTACGATCCCTGGCCTCACTCAGTGGGTTAAGGATCCAGCGTTGCTTTGATCTGTGGTATAGGCTGGCAGCTGCAGTTCCAATTCGACCCCTAGCCTGGGAATTTCCATATGCCACAGGTGGGGCCCTAAAAAGAAAAAAAAATTAAATGTTTGAAATCCTCTAGTTAGAGAATAATTCCTACTCCTATATACTTGAGCCATATCACTACGATTTCTATCGTATTTCCTTGATTATATGATATACCTCCTCATATTTTAACATTTCTTAAATGAGTGTGAATCTTGCAGGTTTGGGAGGGTTGGTTTTTATATTTGTTTTTTGGCTGCTCCTGCCGCATAAGGAAATTTCCAGGCCAGGGACTGAACCTATACCACAGCAGTGACTTGAGCTGCTGCAGGGACAATGCTGGATCCTTAACCCATTGTGCCACAGGGGAACTTCCAGCATCTTGCAGTTTTAATTGGCAGCATTTTCTTCTTTCTTGGTGATACACAATACAGTGATAACATCTTAGAGTCTTTAACATCTTAGATTCCATTAAATATATTTGGGGGACATTTTTATTTTTCAACTGAATTTTTAAAGGAATTCACAACCCCTGAAATTTTTTGTGTGTGCTTTTTTTGGGTGGGGGGGGCTCGCACCCGCAGCATATGGAGGTTCCCAGGCTAGGGGTCGAATCAGAGCTACAGCTGCCAGCCTACGCCACAGCCACAGCCATGGCAACTCAGGATCCAAGCAGCATCTTTGATCTACCCCACAGATCACCACAATGCCAGATCCTTAACCCACTGAGCAAGGCCAGGGATCGAACCCACAACCTCATGGTTCCTAGTCGGATTCGTTTCCACTGTGCACAACGGGAACTCCCACAACCCCTAAATTTAATACAAGGTCTTTTCAGAGCATTTCTAATTTATCCAGGTGTGAGGTGTCAGGCACATCCTGTGTCTGAGATACCGCATTGCCTCTCACTTTTCACTTGAGGGAATCCTTCCGACAGTCCAGGGTGCTATATCGCCTTTTGGCCACCAGAGGGAGCGAGTGCACTGGGAAGGGATAGGATCTCAGGCTGGCCTGCTTTCCTCGCTTCCTAAACCTTTCCAGGGTGTCCCCTCCAGGTCATATGAAACTCCACCTTCGGAGTCAGAGTATAGGGAAAGGCCCTCTTCCAGGGCCTTGGCAGCACCAGAAAGAGGAGTTGGTTGATGCTTGCAGACCCACGCTAAAAATTAACCAGGGTTTAAATGAGCCCTTCCTGGGAATGAGGGCAGATACAATAAAGCTCTGCCTCAAAAGTACAGGCTGGTGGGCTGACCCCCACCTTCTTAAATGATTCAGGACCCCTGAGACCCACGGTGATTTGTAAACTTCTCTCACTCTGGTTGCTTATAGACTTTCATCCTTCCTTCCTCCTTTTCTTCCTTCCCTCCTCCTCCTTCATTTAACTGGTTATTTATTGAAAACCTGCTATGTGCCAGGCTCTGTGCTGCGAGTTGAGGATACAGCAGTAAAAGGAAGAATACTTAGTCCCACAAGACCATGTGACAGGAGACCATGGTCAAGAGGAGGTTAGGGAAGTCTTCTCTGACAATGATAATTGAGACAAAGTCCGAGGGAAGTGTAGGACTTACCCAGGTAAAGAGAGAGGGGGAGGCCTTTGAGGCATATTCACCAGCATTTGCAAAGGCCCTGAGGTGGCAGGTGCTAGGAGGTGGCCAGTGCGGAGCCCAGAGATGAGAAGCAGGAGAAGCACAGGGTATATGCTAAAGCATAAAGCCACTCAAGAGATGCAGAGCCTTGAGCACCATGTTTAAGATGTGGTTTTCCATCTGTAGCCATTGAAGGGACTTAGGAAGGAAACAGACATGAGTGGAGCTGAACATAATGTGACAACTCTGCCTGCCCTGTGGATCGCAGCTTAGAGGAGAAATCCGAGAAGTAGGGACAACCAGTTAGGAGTTATTGGAGAAGTGGCAAGAGTGATGGTAAACTAAGTGATGACACTGGATATCAAGGTTGTTTTAGAGATTGAATCGCTGGATTTGGAGAGTGGAGCAGAAGGAAGCACGAAGTTTGACTTCTGAGTTTTCTGAAGGAGCAGAGTGGAAGGGGAAGGGGAGTTTTCCTGGGATGGGCATCTTTGAGAGAGGAGGGCAGGACCTGGGAAGGGAACACTATGAGTTGTCTCAGTGTATGATGTTTAAGCTGATTCTGGAACATCCACAAACAGGTGTGAAGTAACAAATTAAATCTGTGAATCCAGTGTACAAAACTGGGCTGCACGTATTAGATTTGGGAGTCATAATTATGTAAATGGACGGTAAAGCCATGGCAGCATGAAGCAGTGGGGAAAACTCTAGATCATACTGAAATGAGACTGTGTACAGGTCCAACACCACCTCCCCAAGAAACAACAAAGTAAAGGGAAGACTTAACTGAGCAGGAGGAGGCCAAAGAAGAATGGCTGAGACAGGAAGGAGGGAAGTATAGAACTACCACGGGGCAGCCAGACTAAACCTGGAAACTGAGAACACTGGGCAGAGGTCGTTCCAAAATCAAGTCATGGCATAAGCCTTGGCCTCTTCGGAAAGGAAAAGGAGCCCCATGGAGGGACAGGTGCACACAGTCTCCAGCAGATTGTACCAGAGCCTCTTAGCATTCCTGGGAAGAAGCTGGAAAGGGCACTGAGGACAGAAAGGAGAGAAGGGGGACTGGAGGTCCCTGGTCAGCAATGGAGACTCGGAGCAAGTAAAATCAAGTTTCTCTTAGACACCACACTAAATTGGAAGATCCAGATCCATGCGTATGTATCAAGGGGAAATTAGATGTACAACTAATTACCACAATAAGAGAATGCAATTGGTACAAAAGGTGGAGAAAAAATATTTCAGTGATCAGAAAAAAAGAGAGGGCAATATCTATTCTAACTGGGTGGTCAGGGAGATCTGCACAGCAGAAGTGGACTTTCTTTTGGACTCAGTAGAATGGGGGGACTTTAAAAAGTACAAGTCACTTGTGTGGAGGAATGGCCCCAGGCCCCTCTGGTAGCACAAGTGACTGGAACAAAGTCTGAGGTGTAAGGACAGACCTCAGGCTTCCTGGGGCCTCCATAAAGCCTCAGCCAAGTCCCCCGGGCCCATCCTGACCACATTGTTCTTTGTTTTCCTTTCGCCAGTTGCATGACAGATGAGCAGCCGCCATAGGAAGGACATGTCTGACGCTCACACTCACAGCAGCCCCCTCCTGGCGGAGCCTCTTTCCAGCAGATACAAACTCAACGAGTCAGAGTTTACCAGTCCCAGCTGGCCCTCAAACCCCCAGGATACCCACCCCGCCCTGCCCCTTCTGGAAATGCCTGAAGAAAAGGTAAGGAACATCCCTCCTGGAATGTTTCCCAGGTGGCAGGTTGGGGGAAGGGTGGAGAAAGATGCTGCTCTCCCCGATCCCTGATATGCATGTGACTTAAGGCAGACTTAAATGTCTGCACTCTCAATGCATGCTCACGTCCCACAGTCGGTCCTTCTTGGTTTTAGATGTAAAATATGGCTCTGTGTGCAACATGATTTTAAGGACATGTAGAGAAAACGCACACATTCCAGTCTTCCAACTCGTCCCCTAAATCATTCCCCTTGCACCTGCCCCCTTAAATTACTCTATGGCCTCCAAAAGGAAGCCCTCATTCAAATGCAGGTCATGAGCCTTCCTTGGACTCAAGAGCATGGAGGCAGCCTGGCTAGCCACGGATTCAGTGGAGGGAGGCCCAAGACTGCTAAGGGTTTTTTTTTAATGAGATATAATTCAAATTCACCCCTTTAAAATATACATTTCACTGGCTTTTAGCATATTTACAAAGTTGTGCAAACATTGTCATTGTCTTATTCCAGAATATTTTTATTACCTCAAAAAGAAAATCTGTATTCATTAGCAGTCACTCTTCATTTCGCCTTCCCCCTTAGCCCCTGGCAACCACCAAGCTACTTTCTGCCCCTATGAATTTGCCCATTCTGTACATTTCATATACATAGAATCATATATGTGACCTTTAGGCTTCTTTCATTTAGCATAAAGTTCCCACGTTCATTCAGTACATCATTCCTTTTTATGGCCAAATAATATTTCTTGTATGAATTAACCCTACTTTATTTATCCATTTATCAGTCGATGGACATTAGAATTGTTTCTGCTTTGGGGTTATATAATGGGGAGTAATATTCCCTGTCCTGTAAGGTAAGACATTATTGTCTATCCATTCTAAATGTAATAGTTTGCATCTACTAACCCCAAACCACCAGTCCTTCCCACTGCCTCACCCTGCCCCCAGGAACCAGAAGTCTGTCCTCTATGTCTGTGAGTCTGTTTTGTAAATAGGTTCATTTGTGCCATGTTTTAGATTCCACATATAAGTGATATAATATGGTATTTGTCCTCTTTCCGACTTACTTCACTCAATGTGACAGTCTCTAGTTGCGTCCATGTTACTGCCAATGGCATTATTTCATTCTTTTTTGTGGCTTAGTAGTAGCCCATATATGTATTACATCTTCTTTATACATTCACCTGTCAATGGACATTTAGGTCACTTCCATGTCTTGACTATTTTTTAAGTGTAGTATGGAAGTCTCTAATTATTATTATTGAATTGACTTTTCCTCCCTTCAATTCTGCCAAGTTGTGCTTCATATATTTTGGGCCTCTGTTGTTAGGCATGTGTTTATAAATCTTATATTTCTTGATAGATTACCCTTTTATAATTATGATTATCTTTCTTACTCTCTAGTAACAAGTTTTGTCTTAATGAAAGGTCTATTTTGCAGATCTTAGTATTGTCACTGCAGCATTTTTTTTTTGGTAACTGCACAATATATCTTTTTCCATCTTTATAATCTATTTATGTATTGGAATATAAAGTGTGTCTCTTGTAAACAAAATACAGTGGTATAACTTTCTAAAATCCGTTCTGCCAATGTGTGTATTTTAATTCAAGGGTGTAATCCATTGACATTTAATATAGTTACTGATAAGGTAGAATTTATGCCTGCTGTTTTGCTGTTGGGTTTTTGCATGTCATATCTTTTCTGTTTCTTTATTATTTCACTACTACCATCTTTTCTCTTAGAGATTTTCTAGTGTTTCATTTTTGAGTCCTCTGACATTTTTTTCTGTGGTTTTTTTTTACTTCTTTTCTGAGTCATTGTCCTGGACATTACAATTAACATCTTACTTTGTAATAATCTAGTTTTATTAAAACCAACTTAATTACAAGAGTATCCAGAAGTTTTGCTCCTATGTAACTCTATCCCCACCTCCTTTACGCTGATATTGTCATACATATTACATCATTATACAGTGTGTACCCACCAACAGAGACTTATAATTGCTTTATGAAATTATCTTTCGTATCACGAGAAAAAGAGTATTACAAAAAATACATTTATACTGTCTATTTTATTTACCTAGTTACCTTAATCAGTGTTCTTCATTTCTTCTTATGAATTTGAGATACTGGTGTCCTCTCTAGTGTTCTTTGCTATCAGCCTAAAAGACTCATTTTAATATTTCTTGTAGGGCAGATCTGCTAACAATGAATTCCCTCAGTTTTCATTTATCTAAGAATGTCTTAATTTCTCCTTCTTTTTTAAAGAATAATTTTGCTGAATATAGAATTCTTGATTGAGAGTCTTTCAACACTTTCATGGCATTACACTGCCTTCAGGCCTCTCTGGTTTCTGAAATCAGGTGTTAATTCTATTGAGGATTTCTTGTGTGTAATGACTTGATCCTCTCCTGCTGCTTTCAAGCGTCAATACAAAATTACTCTGTCTGACTTTTAATAGTTTGTCTAGGTGAAGATCTCTTTTATTGGAAGTTTGATAAACTGCTTGGATGTTCTGATTGGAACTGCTGATTTCCATCAGATTTGGGAAGTGTTCAAATACTCCTGTGCCTTTCTCTCTCTCCTCCCCTTCTGTAACTCCCATTATCCATATAGGTGGCACCACAAGTCTCAGAGGCTATGTTCATTTTTCTTCTTTCTATTTTCTTTTTGTTGCTCAGACTGGATAATCTCACTTGACTTGCCTTTAGGTTGAGTCCCTATAGCAAATTTCATTTCCAGTATTATACTTTTCAACTTCAGTATTTCCATTTGTTTCTTTTTTACAATTTCCTCTTTATTGATATTCTCTCTTCGGTAAGATTGTTCTCAACTTCTCATACTTTCCTTTAGTTCTCTAGATTTGATTTTCTTTTGTTCCTTGATCTTTGTTAAGGCAAGGCAATTTTAAATCTTTTCTGCTAAGTTCATTGCCTGGCCTTCCTCAAAGACAGTTTCCACTGACTGCTTTATTTTCCTCGTTTTGTATTTTCTTGTTTCTTTGCATGTCTCATAATTGTTTGTTTAAAATTGGATGTCTTAAATAATGTGGCAACTCTGGAAATCATATTTTCCCCTCTCCCAAGGTTTGTTGTTGCTGGATTCTTTGTTTAATGGCATTTCTGTACTAATTCTGGAAAGTCTGCATTATTTTGTCATTTGTAGCCACTGAAATCTCTGCTCATTCAGCTTAATGGCTAGCTAATGATTGGACAAAGATTTCCTTAGATGTCTGGGATCAATAAGTCCCTCAGTCTTTGCCAAGGAGATGTGCATGAGTGTTGTTCATCTTCAATACTCACTCAGGCCGTTGTCAACTCCACCTCGTCTTTAATGTCTGCTTGCATAGAGATTCAAACTCACCCAGAGGTGAGAGCTTAGGAGATTCTTGGGTCTTTCTTGAGTGTACACACTGTCCTGGGCATATCCCAGACCTTCAAGATTCACAGCAATATCCCCGTCTTTTACAGCTCCCTTTGGACATCTCTCCCCAGCACTTCCTTTTAAGCATTTTGATTAGCCTCTTATTTTGCTCAACCATTATCCACCACCTCAGGCACATTTTTTTCAAGTACTCCCATTGCCTTAATAGAGAAGAGAATTTGAGGAGGTCTTTACCATTTCTACTGACATCTTTAAGATATTTAAGTTTTGATGCAATGACAAGGTTAGAGAAATCTGTAAGCCATCAGTGTACAATAGAAATATAATATGAGCCACACATGTATGTTTATATTTCTATTAACTTATTTTTTTAATTATATTTTCATTTTCAAAAAGTGAAAAGAAGCATGTGAAGTTAATTTTAATAAAACAGTTTATTTAACCTAATATATATGAATATATACTATTATTTTAATGTATACTAATATAAGGTATTATGGAGATGTTTTACACATTCTTTTTCCGGATCACATCTTCAGGATCTACTTAGAGCACATCTCAGTTCAGATTAACTACCTTGTAAGTGCCAAGAGCTATATGTATACTGGCTGCTGTATTGGATACCATAGTTTTAGAACAAAGGTCCATAGATAGAACTGAGGGAGTATGAACTTGGATGATGAAAATTATCACTATTTTCACTAATCTCCAGTGGACTTCAGCATTTACTTCCATTATAAATATAGACAATGAACAACATCCATGTTAGTAGTACCCGAGATTTTTGTCATTGTCACAGATTGCATTCCCTCAGAAGGCTGACTCTGAGATGGAGATATGTTGTGTAAGAAGTTTACTGGGGTCTGTCCTTGGGGTCCCTACTTATAGAGAAGTAAAGGCAACAAGATGAGGCAGAAGAAGTTAGGTTATTGTGTCATCAGAGTAAAGGCTTCAGGCGATCCTAGTTCTAGTTCTGGAGCTGGATCTGAGTTCCCATTCTGGAGCTGGAATGGCCCTATAAAGTTGTCCTAGTTGGGGTCCCGCATATTCACTCATCACTTCTTTGAAATTGTGATTGGTATTGGATCTGCTGCCCCTATGTTTCTATCACAGTTTTTAATATTATAATAACTGTATTTCCATATAATTGGTTTTTATTGCAATCCTATGTATTTTACTCATTTACAAACATTCTGGAAAGAAGTCCACAGGCTTGCTCAACTGCTGAAAGGGATCCATGACACAAAAGGTCGAGACCCTTGCTATGAGGGATGTGTTTAGTCCTGGGAAGAGCAGGCCTGTGTGGGGCACTCTGGACAGCATTGGACAATGGACATTTGTCTCACAATCCTTTACCTTTATCCAAAAAAATCTGAAAGCTGGGAGTTACCATCATGGCTCAGCAATAACAAACCTGACTGGTGTCCATGAGGTTGCGGGTTCAATCTCTGCCCTTGTCAGTGGGTTAAGGATCCGGCATTGCTGTGAGCTGTGGTGCAGGTCACAGACATGGCTCAGATCCTGCATTGCTGTGGCTGTGGTGTAGGCCAGCAGCAATAGCTCCAATCTGACCCCTAGCCTGGGAACTTCCATATGCTGCAGGTGTAGCACTAAAAAGCTTTAAAAAAAAAAGTGACAACCTTCCCAATCCTCACAAAGCTATATTATTTGATATTTTGTTATGGTTTAGGATCTCCGGTCTTCCAATGAAGAAAGCCACATTGTGAAGATTGAAAAACCCAATGAGAAGGGTAGAAGACGAGAAAGCCAGATAGCCCCTCAGGGCTCTGCAGGCCAGGGAAGCATCAGCCTCTTTCAGGCAGTGGGCTACCTCACAGGCGAGATGAAGGAATGCAGGAGCTGGCTGAAAGGTAGGCAAGTGCCCAGGGAAGAAGCAGCCAGGCCAGGCCAGGGAGAGAGCCTGCCTTCTGGCTTGGATGGAGAAAGCTGCTCCCTCTCTCGCACATGGCAAGGCCCCCACACTTGAGGTGCTCTGGCCCTGAGTTGGCTCCAAGTGGCCATAATGTATCCTACTACCTGAATTCCCATGCTTTCAGAATTAAATGCCTTTCACTGATTTTAGTTCTTTGCAAATTCTTTACTTCTTCATGAAGTAGATATAGGACAACCACTTTAGCAATGTCTGAGTCATTTTTCAAACAAACTGAATGATCATTCCTTTGCTCATTCTGCAACTGTTATTTATGTGCCCAAAAAATATTGGCATCTCCTTCCTTCCCCAGTGTTCAAGGCTCTTTCCTTTTAACGTCATTCTTCTTCTAGTTTCCCTAAAGTAAGTGTTGCAACAAATACCTATACCTCCCCTGCCTGCCCCCCACCTGTATAGTTTGTCCTGGAAACCAAACTGGAGAATAAGACAGAATGTATGTTTATCCTCCATGTCAATATACCATTCAATGCTGATTTCACAGCAAGGTTAAAATCATTTCTTGGCAAGCTTTTTTTCTCCAGACTACTTTCTATGCTGCTCAGATACCAACCCTCAACTGAGTCATACAAGCTCTACACAAAAAGTTTTCCTTCCCTCCCCAGCCCTTGCCTTGGACCAATAAATTTCCTTTGGAATGTTCCTGGAGCTTCCTTACCAACCAAGTCAATGGCTGGAACAGCGTTAAGTTGGTCTCATCATGATGTCTCAGTCTGTATGGCAAAACTAACACCCACTGAGGACTGATGGCCTGGTCACTCAGAGACTCAAGCTGGGCACAGTCTGAATGAGGGGGGATGTCCTGGCTATCACATCCCTGTCTGCCTTGGTTACCATGCCAACCAGTGGTCCAGCAGGGAAGCACAGCCTGAATGATGCTGATGACTCTGCCTGTATCTTTCAGATAAACCTCTGGCCCTCCAGTTCACAGACTGGGTTCTGAGGGGGGCTGCTCAGGTGGTGTTCGTCAATAATCCTCTCAGCGGGCTCATCATCTTCATAGGACTCCTGATCCAGAATCCATGGTGGACAATTGCTGGGGGTCTGGGGACAGTGGTGTCAACTTTAACTGCTCTTGCCTTGAGCCAGGACAGGTGGGTTCCTCTACGCAGTCTTGGGGTCTTGAGGCAGATAGGTGGAGAAGTAGTTACTTGAGTGATCAGCCAACTTTATCCTACACCAGCCCACAGTCTCCTGAGTATCAACTTTGAACATGTCACAGAGTTCTTTGCAAAATTAAACTTCTATGCTCACAGCAAGTGACAGCTTGACTATATAGCCTATATATATATTTGACTATATATATATTTGACTATAGAGCCTTCTAGAAACACTCCCTCAAAGGCAGGTGCAGAGGAAGACTTCAGCTGCTCCTCCTTCGTGGAGCCTACAATCTAGTTAGGGAAATAAGACTGACATGCAAGAAATGACTCCAAATAATACAATGAGATGTATACTGGAGAATTCAGAGAAGGCAGACATCACTTAGGTGTTGGAAAGATTAGAGGGGGTAGCCTTGAGCTCTTAGCATTGATGTGAAAGAGAGGAAGGTAAGAGGAGGAGGGGGTGGTGGGATGATATGGAGAAGGAACAAGAGCTAGGAGTCATGGGGGCGGGGGGGGAGGGCAGCTCTGTGCTGGTAGCCAGAACACAGTAATAACAAGTAGCATTTTACAGAACTGGACCATTTCCTTAGACTTTATGATATGGTATTCCAGTGGTTCCCAAACTTCCCGATGGCCAGAGTCACCTGGCATGATTGCTAAGAAATGCATTTTTTAGAGTTACCATTGTGGCACAGTGGAAGCGAATCCAACTAGTATCCATGAGGATGCAGGTTCGATCCCTGGCATCACTCAGTGGGTTAAAGATCCAGCATTGCCATTGCCATAAGCTGTGGTGTAAGTCCGTAGATGTGGCTGTTATCTCGAGTTGCTGTGGTTGTGGTGTAGGCCAGCAGCTGTAGCTCCAATTCAACCCCTAGCCTGGGAACCTCCATCATGCAACAGGTGCAGCCCTAAAAACCAAAAAAAAAAAGAGAGAGAGAGAGAGAGAGAGAGAGAGAGAGAGAGAGAGGAGTTCCTGTCGTGGCGCAGTGGTTAACGAATCCCACTAGGAACCATGAGGTTGCGGGTTCGATCCCTGGCCTTGCTCAGTGGGTTAAGGATCCGGCGTTGCTGTGAGCTGTGGTGTAGGTTGCAGATGCGGCTCAGATCCCGTGTTGCTGTAGGCTGGCGGCTGCAGCTCCGATTGGACCCCTAGCCTGAGAACCTCCATATGCTGCGGGAGCAGCCCTAGGAAAAAAAAAAAAAAAAAAAAAAAAAGCAAAAAGACAAAAAAAATTAATTAAAAAAATAAAAAATAAAGAGAGAGAGAGAAAGAGAGTATGCAATGTAGTTTTCAGCTCCCCCCATTACCCCTCCCTCCCAAAGATATTCCCATTCACAGGATCTGGGGGGGTGGGGTGTTTTTAACAAGATTCTCATGGGTGCTTCTGATGATCAGAGAGGTTTGGGAATGCCCATATTCTTTGGGTTTTTTTAATTGTGTGGTCAACCAATCCATCTGTCATTCATGAATTGTCAACAGCATTTTTAAAGTAAAACAGATGGGAGTAATCCATATGTAGTAAAGGTAAATATTATTTTGTGATATTTTTGTTTCAGTCATGTTGGTTGTGTGTGTGTGAGAGAGAGAGAGAGTGAAAACAGCTCATACTATAAAATACATTCCTTCCTTACCGTGAGGTACTGTCAAAAGATTGAAAAGCACTGTCTGTGGTGCCTCAATACCTGTAGTTCTTCCAGCCACTTCACAAGGCAGACAGTGAAGGTAAGAGTATCCACATTTTGCATTTTTGCCTGACCATAATCCACTGGTAAACTTGCCAAGCTGTCCAAAGTGTTGCCCCATGGGCTTCAGTTTTACAAGGAAGTCACATACCATGACTGGCTCATCTTCCCAAATATTCTGATTAAGGATTTAAGGTAAATGTGCGTTAGGTAAAAACCCAATCCCACAGCTTGGCTTCTAAAACCTTCTCTGATAGACCTCACCTGACCTTCCACTCTTCCCAACTGAGCACGTTTGCTTCTCCCTGGTTAATCCTACCCTTCCTGAAAATCCCTCCTCCTCCAGGGAGCCAACCCTTGAATACCCCAGTGCTTTCTGAACCCTTTCTCTCTGAACAACCATGGAACATGCCCCCATAGTATATTGGATGGGTCTCTAATTGCTTTCTGAGTCTTCTCTCCCAAGCTATGTTGAGAACTGGAAGTCCATCTCAGATGTGCCGCATTCTACCACAGGGCCTAGAACAGATGCCTGCTTCACCGCTGATAAGTCAGTGTCATGTTCTACACCACAGGCTTAAAGCTCTAGGCACCCTATGCAACATCCATACACACGTATCCTTCCAAGGAGCCCAACTTTACCACCATCCCCAACAAACCACTGATGCACCTCCACCACCCCTTTCCACCACCCCACATGCCCCACCACACCACTCCCCACTACATCCGTTCTTCTTGTGCACTGCTCCTGCTTCCCCCACCCGTACTTTCCCGAGACTAGACTTTACAGCTATAACCTCAAGTCCGGCAACATTGATGCTGCAGTGTTCTGATGGAATGTGATCCTTAATGAAGGTCTTTGGGGCACTGAGGTTGAGCCTAATTTTATATTTTTGATGGGCAGGGGTGTAAAGTGATGCGTTGATTCCTTTTGGCAATCAAACCAGAAGCCTCCAAAGTTTGGGTAGAGAGAAGTCTAGGAGGGCACCCTCCCCAGGACATCTATGGAGGAGGCCCTTAGATGTCCCCCTAATTTTATCTCCCCTGGTTCCCTCATTTGATGCCTGCTACACATGTCCACCCAGCCACTGGGGCTGAGGTCCTTCCCCAGTATGGGTCAACAGTCTCTGTCCAGTTTGCCTGAAGCAGCTGGTATTCCAACCAAAAAAGTACTAAATTCTACCATGGATTAGGAATGGGGAAAAAAAGAGAAAACACAAACACACTTAAAAAAATGATTTTTCCCAAAATGCAGATTTCTGCTTCTGGGTATTTATTATTCTAGTCCTAAGGAGGTTTTGAACCCTAATGGTCTTCCCTGCCACCCTCATAACTTCTCAGCCCCCTACCTGCCCACATCTTTCCCGTATCTCCCTGGCCTTGGAGCCAATAAAGATGCAGTTGTCCTGGAGTTCCTGTCATGGCTCAGCAGTAATGTACCGACTAGCATCCATGAGGATACAGGTTTGATCCCTGGCCTCGCTCAGTGGGTCAAGGACCTGGTGTTGCTATGAGTTGTGGTATAGGTCACATATGCATCTCAGATCTGGTGTTGCTGTGGCTATGGCTATGGTGTAGGCTGGCAGCTGC
This sequence comes from Phacochoerus africanus, assembly GCF_016906955.1. Lineage (NCBI taxonomy): Eukaryota > Metazoa > Chordata > Mammalia > Artiodactyla > Suidae > Phacochoerus > Phacochoerus africanus. The sequence goes on from NC_062545.1 coordinate 97,356,168, forward strand.
AGCTCCAATATGAGCCCCCTGGGAAATTCCATATGCCTCAGGTGTAGCCCCCAAATGACAAATAATAATATGCAGCTGTCCCATGTCCCATACAAGGGTCTGATATTCAGCTCTTCCTGTTGGAAAGTCTCTAGAGATGCTCTCCCACCCTCTCCCCTGCTCCCACTCCCCTAATTTAGCCCAGCTGATCTTCTGGTCATTCCAGAGCAGAAGGTCACCCTGTTCCGGACCTGAGATGTTGCCTCTGCCAGGCAGGAGTCTTTTTGAGCCAGAGCTCCCTTCCTTCATCACAGGATGCTGAGCTTTCAGGTGTTTCTGCCTAGAACAGTCAGTGCCTGGAAGGATTTAATACACACATACACATCTGCTAAGCAATGTGTGCTCTCAATAAAAGTGCACTCAACAAAATGATGCTCTCTGAGCACCAGACGTGGTGGACTGCTGCTGCCACTGATGGTGGACAAGCTCTGGCCTCATGCAGTTTTGTGGAGAGCAGGACAGAACACACAAAGCACAAAGAGCTCATTCTCTGCAGGAGCCTTGCAATGGATTTATTCAGTCCTGGCCCTCACCCTGTTCCCCTCATCTCTCACCCAGCAGAGCAATCGGAAAGGTCGAAGGCAGTGTACAGTGTTTATTCAGATCAGGTAGAGAAGTTGAGGTGCACACAGGCATCTCTGATGAAGCAGCAGAAGGCAATAGACTCAGACTTGGATTCTACGCTGCCTGTAGGCCTTCCTGCTGTGCCACAGGGCATGACATGGGCATCACAGTGGACTCGGCTCTTCCACTCAGGGGCCAAGAGACAGGAGAGAGGCGGGAGAGCACCCAACTCAGACAGTCACAGGGTCACACAGGGCAGTCAGAACATACTCTAGCCTCCTCCTTGTCTCCCTCCCTTCCTCCTACCACCCTGTCTCTTTCACACACACACACACACACACACACACACACACACACACACACTCCTGCTGTCACATCTCAGGTTTCTTTCTTTCATTTTTTCCTTTCTAGGGCTGCACCCACGGCATATGGAAGTTCCCAGGCTAGGGGTCAAATCGGAGCTACAGCTGCCAGCCACAGCCACAGCAATGGCAGATCTGGGCTGCATTTGCAGCCTACACCACAGCTTTCGACAATGCTGGATCCTTAACCCATGGAGCAAGGCCAGGGATCGAACACAAGTCTTCATAGACATTATATTGGGTTATTAACCAGCTAAGCCACAACGGGAAGTCTGTCACCTCAGGTTTCTATTACATTTCCTTCTGTATCTAGCAGTCCAGACTCCCATGAGAAGCAAAGAAGAGCTTAGACGCACAGTACATCATTTTTTTGTCTTCTTTTTCGTCTTTTTTTTTAAGGGCCACACCTGCAGCATATGGAGTTTCCCAGGTTAGGGGTCTAATCAGAGCTACAGCTGCCAGCTACAGCCATAGCCACAGCAATGCCAGATCCGAGCCACATCTGCAACCTACACCTCAGATCATGGCAATGCCAGATCCTTAACCCACTGAGAGAGGCCAGGGATCAAACCCACAACCTCATAGTTCCTAGTCGGATTCATTTCTGCCACGCCATAATGGGAACTCCCAAGGTTCATCATTTAATTCAAAATCAGCAAGGGTAATCAAGGCATATGTGTGTAAAAAAGGTACAGTAGCTGTGTGACTACCATATATCCACTGAGTAAGCTGACTTTTTCTTGTGAGTCCAGAAGGGATGGTCTCAGGAAGCAGCACCAAATTCACAGGCACAGTAACTCTGTTTTCACCACCAGGGCTGCCATCGCCTCAGGCCTCCACGGGTACAACGGAATGCTGGTGGGGATGCTGATAGCTGTGTTCTCTGAGAAGTTAGACTATTACTGGTGGCTTCTGCTTCCTGTGACCTTCACAGCCATGTCCTGGTGAGGCACCTCCTTCTTTCTGCTCACAGACCCACAGAGCCCAAGGTGCTACGTCTGACACCGGAGGGGACTGCACTGTCCTGGGGCCCAGTGTCTCCACAGTCAGGCTGATTTGTCTCGCAAGAGTCCATGAGTTCAGTTGCAATGCAAGGGGGTCATTTTGAGTTTAATAATAGGGACCTTTTAAAGAGTAAACACCATGTGCTTATTTTTTTTTCTGTGCTGATAATCTCTGAATGATAGGCTTAATAATTTATGCTTAATAATAATGACAGGCCAACATTTATTGAGTATTTTCTACATGCCAGGCACAGTGCTAAACAAGGGAGGGTCACTTTTGTGCTTGTCCCCAACTTACAGAAGGGAAGACCAAGGCCTGCCAAGGTTACATCCCCTGCCCCAGATGTTGACCCCCGAGTCTGCACCGTTAAACTCCTGGCCCATAGGAATCATCTATTCTATGGCCTAACCAAGGCCCAAAAGCTGAAACTCACTGTGATAGAATCAGGGAGCTTTCTTGGAACAAAATGTCTCTATTTAAAGCACAGCCTCTTTGAACAAGAAGCGTCAGTTGAGATCTTGCTGTGCAATCACTTCATTTTTAAGGAGTAATAAAAAAGTCAAGATGAAGGGTGTTAGGAACAAATAGGCCTTTCCCATGTATGATCCTCAGTTCACTTGAACTTGCAGTGGGTCTGGTGCATCCAATGATCTCATCACACCCACTGTCACTCTGTGTCCCTAGTGTCCCCCAACCCCTGGGCTCTACCACTCTCGACATGCTGACTGATTTTTAACATCTTTCTTTGCTTTCAAAGTCTGAAGTTACTAAAACCAGTTAGTTTCATTTCATTTAAGAGCTGTTCCATTACTTTTTAGGAGTACTTGCAAATAAATTACTACATTAAGCATTCTGGGCAGTTTATGTTTCTTCTTAGGAGTTCTTCCCTACGCTATCAGGACAAAACACTAAGGCAGTCATTTCTGTGGGGATTTTCTTAATGTCCCCCACACACAAGGCCTGAGGAGATGGAGGACTTGTCCTCATTTGCATACATTTGGTTTGCAGTCATGAACATAGATGAAGTCCCTGAGCATAGCCCCTCAGCCAGTGCACTGGGTGGTGGTGTGTCTACAGAGCCCCCACTCCCACCCTCACATCACAATTTTTTTTGGCTTTTTGCCATTTCTTGGGCTGCTCCCTCAGCATATGGATGTTCCCAGGCTATGAGTCGAATCACAGCTGTGGCCATTGGCCTACGCCAGAGCCACAGCAACGCGGGATCCAAGCCTCGTCTGCAACCTACACCACAGCTCATGGCAACGCCAGATCCTTAACCCACTGAGCAAGGCCAGGGATCAAACCTGAAACCTCATAGTTCCTAGTCAGATTTGCTAACCACTGAACCAAGATGGGAACTCCTCACATCACAACTTAAAATGAAAAAGAAAAAAAAAAAAAAAAACTTTGAGCACCTCCTCTGGCTGAGCTCTGTGCTTCTACCCCAGCACATCACTAATCCACTCATGCAGTCCTGGCAATCCAGTCCACAGGGTAAGTACTAGTGATGCCAGTTAGCCAACAAACAGGTTTGCTGAGGGCTTGCCATGCCCTCAGTGCAGTGCAGGAACTACTCTAGATGCTGGGGAGAGCTGTAAATAAGAGAAGGCTTCCATCCTCTTGGAGCTTACATTCTTCTTGGGAAAGATAGAAATAGACTCATAAATTGTTCATTAAAAACATCATTTCAAGGAGTTCCCCCTGGGGTGCAGTAAGTTAAGGATCCGGCATTGCCGCAGCAGTGGCATAGGTTGCTGCTATGGCTTTGATCTGATCCCTGGCCCAGAAACTTCCATATGCTGTGGATGTGGCCAAAAAAGGAAAAAGATCATTTCAAGATGAGGGAAGTGCTTCAAGGAAAGCACAACAGGGCAAATGGGACAGAGAGTGATTCCATTGTGGGTGGTCAGGGAGGGCCACTTTGCTGAGGGGACATTTCAACTGTCACCTAAATGATAAGAGGCTACCTGTCATCAGAAGATCTGGATGAAGTACTTTGCAGGCGGAACCAGAAGCACATGCAAAGGTTCCACCTGGAGAAGTGGGAAGTGTTCAAGAAACAAGACCAGTGAGACTTAAGCCCAGTGAATGAAGGTGGGGTGATGGGAGATGAGGGCGGAAGGAGATGAGGTCCAAGCCATGTACCCCTTGTGGATCCAATAAGCCTTTTTTAATTGCAGTATAGTAGCTGTACATTATTATGTAAGTTACAGGTGCCCAATATAGTAATTCACAATTTTTAAAGGTTACACTCCCTTTATTTTTCACTTTTATTTTTTCGTCTTTTTAGGGCCACACCTGTAGCATATGGAAGTTCCTAGGCAAGGGGTCAAATCAGAGCTACAGCTGCCAGCCTACACCATGGCCACAGCAATACCAGATCTGAGCTGCATCTGTGACCTACACCACAGCTCACGGCAATGCCAGATCCTTAACCCACTGAGCAAGGCCAGGATGGAACCCGCATCCTCATGTGCACTAGTCAGGTTTGTTAACCGCTGAGCCACAGTGGGAACTCCTATAGTTATTTTTAAATATTAGTTATATTCCCCGTGTTACACAGTATACCCTTGTAACTTATTTTGTATCCCTTAGGAAGCCTTACTACAACTACAACTGTGATGAGAAGCCAAGAAACTATTAAAGTATTTTAAGCAGAGGAGTTATAATTTAAATTTAAACAAATCATTCTGCTTGTAATGTGGAGAACAGATTTTAGTTGGAACAAAAGTGGTTGCTAGAAACATAGTCAGGAGTCTGCTGCAATAATCCATAGAAGGGCTGAACGGTTCGAACTAGGGTGATGTTCATGAAGGCGATGGAAGCAGTTGGGCTTGGGATATGTTTTAAGGAAGACAGGAGCATAGGACTTTCTGGAAGGCTGCAGCACATGAGCAGAGAAAGGAAAGAAGATTCAGTGCACTCTTAAAATTTGCCTAAGCACCTGAGTTGATGGAGAAGATTAAAAGAAAAACCAATTGGTGGTGGGAGGCAGGATACAAATCTGTTTGGAGACCCAACGGATATAGAGAACAGACTTGTTGTTGCCAAAGGGGTGGGGGGGAAGGGAAGGATTGGGAGTTTGGGATTAGCAGATGCAAACTATTATGTATAGGATGGATAAACATTAAGATCCTATGGTATAGCACAGTGAATGATATTCAGTATCCTATGATAAATCATAATGGAAAAGAATAGAAATAGGTATACATATACATATAGATATACCTATAGAAAGATATAGATATAAAACAGAATCATTTTGCTGTACAGTGGAAAGTAACACAACATTGTAAATAACTGTCCTTCAATACATTTTTTTAAAGAGTCCTATTTGGACATATTAAACTTTAAACTTTCAAGTAGAGATGTTGAGAAGAAGGAAATAGGATGTGCACATCTGGAACTTAGTGATATAGTCAAGATTAGGAAGGCAGAAGCATATAGAAGATATTTCATCCATGAGACTAAAGGCTATCACCTAGAAAGAGAAGGTTAAGAGATAGAAGACCCAAGACATACCTGTGGGCTCTTCTGATATTCAGATGTCTGGTAGAAGGAGGACCAAGGAAGGGGACTTGAGAAGAAGCAGCTGGAGAAACAGCTAGTGCAGGGTTGTGGTAGCCCTGACAGAGAATCCAGTGGTAAAATGAAAGGGGCAGAGGGTGACCATGGACTTAGCAGGATAGATGTCACTGATGAGCTGGACAAGAGCCATTTCCGTGGTACAGGAAAAGCACACACCTTATTAGAGTAGGTTTAAGAAAGAATAGGAGTAGAAAGATTGAGGACAGCAAAGATAGACTGGTTTGAGGAGTATCTGTGAAGAGGGGGTGAGAAATGGGGGAATACCTGGAGCAGAAATCAGGTTAAAGGGGAAGGATGTTTTTGGTACCTGCTATCTTTTTTAAAAATATAAGTGTAGTTGACTTACAATGTTGTGTTCATTTCAGGTGTACAGCAAAGGGATATACATATGTATACCACTTTAAAATATTTTTCTTGCTTTTTTTTAGGGCCACACCCATGGCATATGGAAGTTCCTATGCTAGGGGTTGAATCGGAGCTGCAGCTGCAAGCCTGCACCACAGCTCACAGCAACGCTGGATCCTCAACCCACGAGCCAGACCAGGGATCAGACCCAAGTCCTCACAGATACTAGTCAGTTTTGAAACCCCTGAGCCACAACAGGAACTCCTATATATCACTTTATATTACTATATGTTTTTAGATCCTTTTCTATTATAGGTTATTAACAAGATGTTAAATACATATATTGTAATATTTAATATTTTGTAATAACCTATAATAGAAAAGTGCTGTGCTATACAGTAGTTCATTGTTGTTTACCTACTTTATTTATATAGTATTTAATTTCAAACTCCTAATTTATCTCTCCCCCATGGGGAGGGTTTTTTAAAGTATAAGATACCAGAGCATTTTATATATTTATGAGAGTGACACAGAGAAAAAGGAAAGGTTGAAGCTGCAGGAGACAGAAGACAGAATTGCAGGAATGAAGTCTTTAAAACAGACTGGCTCTCAAAGTATAAGGGAAAGAACTGGTCCGAGAAGGGAGCAGAGATGCTGCCATTATGTGAAAAAGGCAGAGAGGCAGAGTATGTTAGGAACAAAGCAGTCAGAGTGTGAATCTTAGGGTCAGGAAAACAAAGAATTTCTCTTCTTGTCATTTCTGTTTTCCTAAAGAAATAAAGCAAGGTGGTTAGCTGAAACTACAAGGAAACAGAAAGGGAAGATTCACAGAGAAAGAAGAAGACATGAAATAGTCATCTCAGCAAGTTAGAGAGTTAATTTGCTAGGGATGTCTAGTAGGGTTTTCAGGCAGTCTTAAATGCCCCCTTGAGACTCATCATCCTTAATTAAAAGCCAACCAATCAACCGGATCATGTGAATCCATGTTTTATCCTGCAGCTCGCTGCCTATGGGAGTCATGAGGTGTTAGGTGGCGGGTGGCTGGTCCCTTCAGCAGAAACTGAGGCTAAGGAAGGTTAATTACCTAACGTTGCTCACTCAGCCTGAGTGAAGGAGTTAGAGTTTGCCCTCGCTCCATATTTCTCCAAATCCATGCTCTTTCCAAGAAAGAGGTCATGAAGGGAGAAGACACAGTGAACTGAAGATTTTCATTTCATGCAGTGGTTCCCAGAGTAACTCAAAGTCCTTCAGCTGAATTCAAGCCTGCACGTTTCCTATGAGCTATAGCAGCTTCCTCCTAAAAGGCTATTTAAAGCATATATTTTAAATGTTCTCAGCCCAAAGTACATCGTGTTATACATCATAATGACCCAAAGGCAATACATGACATTTTGTAAGGATTAAAGATTGTGTTTGGCTTTCTTGGTTTAAGAAACAAGGAAATATGTAAATTATTTTATAAAGTTTTCAATTGAAAACAAGTAATCAGACTTTTATGGGGTTTTTTGGGCCGCGCGTGTGGAAACTCCCTGGCCAGGGATCAACCCTGTGCTTCAGTTGTGACCACTGCACCACACAGAAAGTTCTAAGACTTTTAATTTTGTTTTCCAAAGATGCTGACTTATATTGAACATCTTATTTCCACTCCCTGGTCAATGGACCACTAGAGTCTCAAGGGAGCCAGGAATGACTATGCCAAGAAGAGAGGCTAGTGAGTGGTATAGTGACCAGAGCTGATGAGATGGTGTTGAAAGAAGGGTGATCACGGTGATTAATCCTTGGCCTCTTCCATCTCCAGCCCCATCCTCTCCAGTGCTTTGGGTTCAATCTTCAGCAAGCGGGACCTCCCAGTCTTCACCCTGCCCTTCAACATCGCCGTGACCCTCTACCTGGCAGCCACAGGCCCCTACAACCTCTTCTTCCCCACGACGCTGGTGGAGCCTATGTCTTCAGTGCCCAACATCACCTGGACAGAGATTGAGATGCCTTTGGTAAGGTACTGATGGAGGTGTGTGGGGCCATGATCCTACTGCAGACCTTCTCGCTTACCAGTTTGTGGATTCTGCGGGCTCTCACCTTCTCTAGATGCACCTCCAGCAGATGATGGGTCCAGCAGAGAGGAGGACAGGGAAGAGTCACTGTCACCTCCATATGTTCTCTCAGTAACTCCCTACTAGAGACCTTATATGTGTCAGGTGCTTTATCAGACACTGGGAAAACACAAAGAATAAGACAACATCGCTGCCTTTGTGACATCTATACTCAGCACAGGGCAACAGATAATAAACAAGTGTACAGATAAGGGTTAGGTTGGCCATACAGGACAATGGAGTTGAGGGGGAAATGTTAAGTAATATGGATAGTTGAGTAAGGGGTACAGACCCTAAAATAATATTTAAAATTGGGATATTAAAGATATTATTAATAGAAGATGAGGGTAAATTTTTGTGTATTTTCCATACAAGTAGTTCTCAAGCAGGAGTGATTTTGCCCTCCTGGTAAGGGTAAATATCTACAGAAATGTTTTAATTATTAAGACAGGGAGAAGGGGTAAAACTGGCATCTAGTGAGTGGAGGCCAAGGATGCTACTAGATATCCTACAATACACAGGTGAACCCCCCTCCCCACAGCATAGAATTAACCATCCCAAAATACCAGCCATGCCAAAGGTGAGAAAACCTGCTTTATATCCTACACGTGGATATAGTCATTTAGTCTACAACCTCTAGACATCAGAAGTAAAGCGATATAATAAAAATCTGACATAAGCTTAAATATGTAGAATTATAAAATTTTAGCCCTGTTAATGAATACAGAGACAGCTAACAGCTTACACGGAAGCAAGTTTATTATGTATCAGACACTATTCCAGGCACTTAGCTTTTGAACTCATTCAACCTTCATCATAACCCAATACTGTAAGTACTGTTATCATCCCCTTTTACAGATGAGAAAACAGAGGCACAGAGAAGGTTCATTGCCCAAGGTCAAACTGTAGCTAGTGCTTCATATATCCATGTGATCTGATTTCTGAGCCTTCTCCCACCCCCCACCCCAAGCCTGGTCCTCCAACTAGATGTGTTTAAACTTTTGCATGGTCCTGGTGCTGGGCAGGCACTCAGCTCTGGGCCACTGCTCCCGGGTGGGGTGGATAGCACAGGCCTCTGGGGTCAGCTATCCTCTAAGCTTGAACCTATAGAAGAGGAAAGGCTCCCCTGTGCCTCATGGCAAATGCTGCTGCCAATAACACCAAACCTTTTTAAAGTTCTTGTCCTTTTAAAAATTTTTCTGGGGCTGGAGTGAGATCAAAGGTGAGGTTAGGGCCTAAATCCAAGACAATGGAAAAGCCAGAGTGATCCCTTCTTTTGTTTGTTGTAGTTAATTTACAATGTTGTACCAATTTCTTCTGTACAATAAAGTGACAGGTATACATACACACACACACACACACACACACACACACACAGTCTTTTTATATTCTTTTGGGGGAGTTATTTTATCTTTATATAGTATAGCAGAAGTTGACACACCCCTGTATATCAAGTATAATAAAAATAAAATAAAAATAAAAATAAACCAATAGGTCTACTTTCAAGCAGAAGCCCACCTTCTCAAATAGAAAAGTGCTAGGGTCTGAGCAGGGACAAAATTACCTTTGAATCGTCAATGATCAGCCACCTGGTGGCTGGGCGCACTGTCCCAGGGGTGCAACCCACAGTCCCTGAGCCCTACCCATGAGGCAAGATCCAATTGACAGCCATAGAGGCATGCAGCACTGCCAGAGGGAAAGGGCCCCCCCGCCAAGCCTCCCACCCTCCCTGTGTGGGGAGGACAGGCAGTCCCCCAAGGGGACCAAAGTGAGAGAGCCTCGCAGAACAGGAGCTTCCTGGGGTTCTCATTGTGGCTCAGGAGGTTAAGAACCCAACTAGTATCCGTGAGAACGAAGGTCCAATTCCTGACATCCCTCAGTGGGTTAAGGATCCACCATTGCCATGAGCTGTGGTGTAGGTCACAGATGTGGCTTGGATCCTGTGTTGCTGTGGCTGTGGTATAGGCCGGCAGCTATAGCTCAGATTGGACCCCTAGCCTGGGAACTTCCATATGTGGCAGGCATGGCCCTAAAAAGAAAAAAAAAAGAGGGGGCTCTTGCTCATTTTCAAGATAAACAATTAAATCCACCTACCCTGAAGCCAAGCTCACCCTCTGAGCTCCCCACCATCACTCTGACAACAGGCTCGTCTTCTGCACCATCCTGACCTGAGTTTTGAAGAATCAATCCCATTTCCCTCTTTCTCTTTACAACAGTGGGGGGAATGACTTCTGTTTTGTTTAAACCAGCTTGTAGTTGTTACACAAGGATTATCCAGAGTACCTAGGAGGCTACTGTTTAGTAAATTTCCACCGCACACCTGACTGCCCTTTGCACTGGGGTGTTGGCTGTGGCCTGAGAGCAGTGTGGAGGCCAGGCCACCATTTACCAGGCTGAAATTTAGATCCTGGTGGACCTTCATTCTAAACCCAGGCTCCACTCCAAGGCAGCTTGTTCCCTCATTCCTCTCATTCCTGCTTGCTTGGGCTTTAAACCTGGCTTCCCAGACTGGAAAGCGAGAGTCGGATGCCCCAAAGCATCTTGCATTCCTCAGATGCAGGAAAATCATGGAATAGTTACTGAGTAGATTTCCAGGCTGTTCCCACACTGAAGCTGAGGTTCCTGAACTGGTAGAAAGTGTTTTCAGGGTTCCTTCAAAGAAGAAGGACCTGCAGCCTGTCATTCCATGCCCAGGTCTGTAGGCTCTGGCCCAGTGACTGGTGATTAAAAGGCCACCCTTGGGGAGACAACAGTGGACATCATTTCAAAGCTCTCTGGGACTCCTCGAATACTCTTTTCTAAAGAAGTCAGATTGACTCCAGAATTAAGTCAAGTTGTTGACAAGTACAAAATTTCAGCCAGAGGAGAAATACAATTAACTCCCAACATCTCCTCTGCATCATCTGTCATTAATCTATTGTTCCTCGACCTGCTGTATAGCACAGGGAAGGCTACCCAGTATTCCGTGATAATCTAGATGGGAAAGGAATCTGAAAATGTATAACTGAATCCTTTGGTTGTACAGCAGAAATATACTTCAATAAAACTTTAACATCAAAAAGCAAAGAAAATTCATTGTTCCCCAAACTCTGTTGTAGATTAGAATCTCCTGAGGCCCCAGTCATCTCCCATACCAATTAAAACAGAGGGAGGGAACAGGCATCAATACCCTTTTTGTAAAGATCTTTAGGTGATTCCAATGTGCACAAAGTTTGGAAACCGCTGAGCTCATCCACACATATGCATTAAGCACCTATGATGTGGCTAGTTTAAGGAACCCTGGCCTCAAAGAGGTCATGTGACCTGACAATGGAGAAAGGGGTCATCTGCTAGGGCAGCTTCCTCATTTCACAGAGGAGGGCACCAGAGCCCTGACTGAGGAGGCTACGTGCCCCTGAGGTCATGCCGATCCACCAAACCTCAACTCCCAGGCTCTCCTGACCAGGCCAGTATCCCCCCTACCCCCGCCTTTCCTTTCTGCCCTCAGTGGACTTTTTTACCACAGTGTGGGTGATTGAGCTAAGGGAAGAAAAAGGCTATCTGATGTCACTGCCAATTTAATTGCCTCCAGTGCTGACACCCACCCAAGCCGGGGACTTGGAGCTTTGCTGGAGCTGTTCTCTGGACACTCTTCATTCTTCCTCTCTGAAGTGCTGAGTGCTTCTTGAGAGCAAGGCAAGTGGCTCCTCCTCCATCCCAAGGGCCCACCATCCCCGCAGTAGCACTGAGTGTGAAGCAGCCTCCAGCGGACTAGGGGTCAAGTTCAGAGGCTCTAGCCCGGGCTCAGGCACCATGAGCTGGGTGGCCTTTGGTCAAATCATTCATCAAAATGGCCTAGAATATTTCAAAAATTCCTGAAATGTTTCTGGGATTTTAGAAGGTCTAGAGGAAATTCTCCTGTGCCCTGAAACCCCCCAGAGGGATTCCAAGAAGGTACCCCCTGGTCCCCTCAAAGAAAAATCCACGTGTCCCTCAAAAACACCTGTGCCCAGCCTCAGTGTTGTGGGAACCTGCCCAGCTGTGCAGGAGGGACACTCAGATGCCTCCCAGGTGGTGGAGTGAGGAGCTATTTGTTCCAGCTCATGCCCTCCCATATTCTCCCACACCCTAGAGGGCACAGCCATCCTTCTTTCCACCCCATTACCCGTGCCCCACTAGGAATGGCTCAATCCTGGCCCCGAGGCCTGGTCTTTGCCTTAGCAGCCCACACTCCAGTGACCTGGACTCTGTTGACTTTGCAGCTGCTGCAGGCCATCCCCGTCGGAGTTGGGCAGGTGTATGGCTGCGACAATCCCTGGACAGGTGGCGTGTTCCTGGTGGCCCTGTTCATCTGCTCACCACTCATCTGCTTGCATGCAGCCATTGGCTCAATCATAGGAATACTAGCAGGTAGGACAGGGTCCCCTCTCTGCAGGGATCATTTTCCTGAGGTCATTTCTCCCCAGCACTTATTCTAGGCTTACTAACTTCCCTGGAGTTTTCAAACACTGTCAGAGCTGGGGACTTATTTTTCCTTTTCTTGAGTCTCCAGAAGGAACAGATTGCAGAAGCAGGACATGTAGAGAGATGCAAAGAGACCAAGACCGGTTGACCTGCAAACTGAGCCACTGAGAGGGGAGGGGTAGGGGTAAGAGGATAACCCTGTGTGGGTGGGAGCAGTAGCAGGCCAATCAGGGGTATAAATACCCAACACTTTGAAATTCCTTTTCTGTCTTTTGTCTTTTTAGGGCCTCACCCACGGCATATGGAGTTTCCCAGGTTAGGGGTCAAATCGGAGCTGTAGCTGCCAGCCTACACCACAGCCACAGCAACATGAGATCCGAGCCATGTCTGTGACCTACACCACAGCTCATGGCAACACCAGATCCTTAACCTTCTGAGCAAGGCCAGGGATCAAACCTGCATCCTCATGGATGCCAGTCAGATTCGTTTCCACTGAGCCATGATAGGAACTCCCACTTTGAAATTCTGAGTAAGCTAAAAGGAAGTCTTCTCAAAAATTGGATCACCTGACTATTGGCTCTGGATGCTGTGGAGGCACAGGTTCAATCCCTAGCATGGCACAGTGGGTTAAGGATCTGGAATTGCAGCAGCTCCTGCCACTCAGATTCAGTCCCTTGCCAGGGAACTTCCATATGCCATGGGTGTGGCCATTAAAAAAAATGGGCAGGAGTTCCCACTGTGGAACAATGGAATTGGCAGTGTCTCTGGAGCACGGGGACGGTCTGATCCCCAGCCCAGCACAGTGGGTTGAGGATCTAGCATTGCAGCTGCTGCAGTGTAGGTTGCAGCTGCAGCTCGGATCTGATCTTCGGCCCAGGAACTCTTCCATATGCCATGGGGCAGCCAGAAAGAAAAAGTAAAATAAATTTTTTTAAACTTTAATTGGGTTGCCATTTGACAAATGTAGTTTAATATTTCTATGCATGTGTATATGCACACATTTATATATGTATACACACACAGTAGAGTCAGAAACTGACATTGAGTACTTTGAGAATAGGAGCCTACTGACCTATCTTAATATTTTTCAAGAACCTCTTGGAAGTACAACTTTGAAAAAAAAATTTTAGGAGTTCCCATTGTGAATCAGCAGTAACAAACCTGACTAGTATCCATGAAGATGTGGGCTCAATGCCTGGCTTCACTCAGTGGTGTAGGTCACAGACATGGCTCAGATCCTGCATTGCTGTGGCTGTGGTATAAGCCAGTAGATGCAGCTCTGATTTGACCCCTGGCCTGGGAACTTCCATATGCCATGGGTGTGGCCCTAGAAAGCAAAAAAAAAAAAAAGGCAAAAAATTAATTAATTAAAAATAAATTTTATTTGGAAATAATTTCAAACTTATCAAAAACTACAAAAGTAAAAATAGTGCGATAAGTACCCACAAGTTCTTTGCCCAGATTCAACAACCATTCTCATCCTACTCTTTTTGCATCTCATTTCTCTATCTCCCTGTATCTATGTGTGTATATTCATAATTTTTCTCAACTATTTGAAGCAGAACTTTTTCACTTGAAAGCTTTCTTGCTAAAAATACAGCTGTTCTAGTCATAAGACTGGGGAAGTCCTGAAGTTCCACTTCCTTGTCCTCTTCTCACCCTGAAAGTAGTCATACCTCTGAGTAAAGCCTTTGAGAAGCAATGGAACCACTGCTCTCTTCCCAGTGTTGATTTCCTAAGACCAGGCACCATTTGTAGATGCTTCTCTGATGAGTAGAGGTAGGAGGTGCAGGGTGGGGGGATGATGGGAGCAAGGCCATCTGAGACCTGGCATCAGCCGTGGGATGGCCTTTGTACCATGACCCTCAGTCAGCCAGAAATGTAACACCTTGTCCCACAGCCCTGACCGTGGCCACGCCCTTCGAGACCATCTACCTGGGCATCTGGAGCTACAACTGTGTCCTCTCCTGCATTGCCATTGGGGGCATGTTCTATGCCCTCACCTGGCAGACCCACTTGCTGGCCCTCGTCTGTGGTGGGTATCAAGTCACGCTGCTATTCCTTGCCCCCCTTCTCTCCTGGTTGTGTGAAACCCATGGTGGCCACTAATCAGTACCGAGAAGCAGTGATGGAAGGACTGTGGTTTGGATCCTATCACTGGAGGATATAATGGTGGATTCCTTAACAGCTATGTGGTTTGAGCTTTATCCTATTACTGCTACTATATGTACACAATGTTGTGAAGTTCACAAGGAAATCACACATACATTTCCTCATGCACCAGTGGCAGGCCTCCCACTCTCAATAACTCTTCTGTGATAACATGGCACTAAGGAAACTTGATCCATTGAGTAAACAGAAAATGAGCTGTTGGAAGAGAAATGAGCCACAGTCATTATACCTGCACCCCAGCACCATGTTCTGTGCCAAATAAATATATGTACTCACTTAATCCACCCAAGTTCACTACCAGGCATTTATTGTCAGCCCCGATTTACAGTTGAGGAAATGAGACTTGGAGGGGTTAACAAAGTTGCCCTAAATACAGCTAGTAATGGCAGAAGTGAGATTCAAAACCCCAGTCCCATCAGTCTCCCTGTTCTGGAGTTGCTTACATTCTCTGAAAACAGCAGGACTTGAATAAGCAAAACTAGAGACAAGTAAAAGGCAGAATAGCATTCAGAAGAGCTTTTCTTTTTTTCTTTTGCCACTTAAGTGTGGAGACTATAAAGGACTCCCACATCTCTTTTGTCCTCCTCAGCATCCAGCATGAGGCTGGGCTTGGAGACAGTGGGCTTGGTAAATATTTGTCAAATAAGAAGTACCAGATATTTTGAGGTTCAGACTATAACTGTCTTTGACTTTCAGAGAAGTGGCAGATTCCCAAGGCTGGGACCATCTGTGAAGGCTTTGAGGAAGGCTGGGGTTTATCTCAGTGCTAGCAGGGTTGGGTTTGGATGGGCAAAGATGGGGAGAAGGTATTCTGGACAAAGAAACAGAGCAAATATTCAGGGACAGCAGGAACTTGTCCAGAGGCACCAGAGTTTGGATGAGCTGCCCTAACTGTCCTGGGGACCCTCATCCAGATGCCTGGCTCAGGGACCCCATAAGGTCCAGCCATGGCGGAACTTGGTGAGGGTCCAACAGCATCACAGCAGCTCAGAATCTTAGCCAGAAAGGACCTTATCCAGAGCTGAGAGTCTGACCATCCCCCCACTCTGACATCCAGCCTGTGCTAGACCATCACCAAGGTCAGTGTGGGCAATCAAAAAGGGCTTGTTGACCCCTAACTCTAGGCAAGGGAACCATGGCAGTGGGGAGGGATATCGAAGATTTAATCTCTACCCTCAGAGAACACAGTCAGGTGGGAGATGGGTCACATTTACCTGCAAAGGTGACTAATAATTTCAGGCCATATGTCAGGATATGGTGCAAACTTGGAGGCTGCTGGAGACAGGGTGAAGCCCTGCCCTTGGAGAGGGCTGGGGGTGGGCTCCAGGAAGCTGACTCTCCATGGTCCTTGTTCTTCCACAGCCCTGTTCTGTGCATACCTAGGAGCAGCCTTGTCCAACATTATGTCAGTGGTAAGTTTGGATTCTTCTGGAACTACCCTAAAGTGCCCCTCCCCAGCCAAGGTTTCAGGACACTTGGAGTCTTGCAAAGCATTGTGCTTGGGTTCTGGTAGCTAGGACTGCACACAACACCTTTGTCAAGGTTTCTCCAGGGCTTGTCCAGAGGACTGGTAATTGCATAGATGTGCCTCCAAGAGGGGTGTGTGTGTGTGTGTGTGTGTGTGTGTGTGTGTGTGTGTGTGTGTAAAAGAGAGTGATGTCACCAGCAGTGGAGAACATGGATAGACAGATGGACAGATGGAGGTACTCATGTTTGGCCAGATGAGGGAGATCATTCCTGGGGGATTTTCAGCTCATCGTTAAGATTCTGATTGTGCCCAAAGGTACCATCACCTCAAATTCCTAGACCAACTACTCTGGCATGATAAATCCAGAAACCAATGCCATCACCAGAGGAGGGTCCCCATCCTCAACCCCTACCACATCCTTCTCCCCCGGGGTCCCTGGAACCTAGGAACATTTTCAGACCCTAGTGTTTCTCTTTTCAGGTTGGTGTGCCACCAGGTACCTGGGCCTTCTGCCTCTCCAGCCTCATCTTCCTGCTCCTGACAACCAACAACCCCGCCATCTACAAGCTCCCGCTCAGTAAAGTCACCTACCCAGAAGCCAACCGCATCTACTACCTGACACTGAAAAGCAGTGAAGATCAGAAGTCCCCCAGTGGTGATTAGCCAAGTTCCAGGCAGAATCCCTCTTTGCCTGGACCTGGATATGCCCTCTCTGGTCTCAGCTCTGGGCCAATCAGCTGTAGCACTCACTTTCTTTGCTTTTCTTTGGAACCAAACACACCTGTAACTTCCTTTCCCTGTCATGATTTTCTCTTTTTGCCCAAATCACCTTAATGACCCACTGGGCCTCATTAGAGGAAGTCAGTGATGAGCTTGCTGGTGTTAGAAGTAAGGCATGTGTTTTCAGTGTCATTGGCTTAAAACAAAACCATTCTTTGTATTTAGTCTTTTGGAAAGGCGATTAAGAGATGATCTTATTGGCCTGTTTAACTAAATAATAGATGCTGTAAAACTGAACTTGCTGAGTAGTTCCTGAATAGGTGAAAATTTAGGGGATTGCAGGTGCCACAATGCACAGAGCTAAAGGCTGGTGGGCACAAGCAGCTTTACATAAAAGAGAGGAACTTAACACAGATAGTTTTAAAGTCAAAACAGGGACAACTAGGGCCCTGAAAATGTCTAAAAGGGGAGTCTTGAGCATTCAGGGGACAGAGTAAAGCACAATACAATATTTTGTAGCAGGAAGGAATCAATAAGTTAGAATCCTATGTTTGACTTTCATTATGAAGGATAAGCATTTCTGAGTGTAGGTCAAACCAGCAACTTTGAGCAGGGAATTCAATTCAGGAAAGTACCTGAACTCAGTCTATGAGAAGCTGGGAGAATTTATTTCATTTTCCTGTTTGCCTATGAGTGTTGAAAGCCCTCTAAGATTTATGATACTCAAAACAAATGGTTAGCCCTGAGTAGAAGAACAATTATCCATGACTTTCATAATCTGGTTTCCCAATAATAGTCATTAACTTACATTCAGACTTTACATATAAATCAAGAGTTGTCAACCCTTTTCTGGAAAGTTTCAAATAGTAGATATTTTAGGAGTTCCCATCATGGCTCAGTGGAAATGAATCTGACTAGCATCCATGAGGACGCAGGTTCAATCTCTGGCCTCGCTCAGTGGGTTAAGGATCGGTGCTGCTGTGAGCTGCGGTGTAGGTAGCAGATGTGGGAAGGATCCCACATTGCTGTGGCTGTGGTGTAGGCCAGCGGTTACAGCTGCGATTCAACCCCTAGCCTGGGAACCTCCCTATGCCTTGGGTATGTCCCTAAAAAGACAAAATAAATAAATAAAAATAAATTTAAAAATAAAAGTAAATATTTTAGGCTCCAGGAATTCCCAGTGTGGCTCAGCATATTAAGGACCCAATGTTGTCTCTGTGAGGATGGGGTTCAGTCCCTGGACTGACTGGTCAATGGGTTAAGGATCCACCGTTGCCATGGCTATGGTATAGTCCTAAGCTAGAGTTCCAATTTGATCCCTAGCCTGGGAACGTCCGTTTGTGGCAGGTGTGGCCCATTTAAAAAAAAAAGTAATAAAGAATGCTTAAAACTCAATAATAATAAGACAAACAATGAAAGCTTTAAAAAAAAGAAGCATTTAGGCTCTGGAGGCCATACCATCCCTTTTGCAAATATTCAGCTCTTAACTGTAGAGTAAATCAGCCCTAGACAACATATAATGCATGAGGGTGGCTTATTCCAATAAGACTTCATTAAACAAGCAGTTAGGTTTGGCCCCCAAGCCATAATTGGCCAGAATCTGATATAGATGATCAATATAATAAGATTTAGGAGCTGGTAGGCAGGCCAAAAGGACACCACCAGGTTCTTCACAACAGATAAATCCACAAGACATTTACAACCTGGGCAATAGTGTGAAGACTCTTAGGAATGGAGGGCACCCAAGAAAGAGAGGTTAGCATGACCAAAAGAATCAGGAAGATCTGTCCTTGAGGCTCTTTCAGAGACCAACAGACCCAGCGATGACTCTGCCAGCAGGCGCACCATCACGAGTGGAAGATGAAAACTCTGGCCCCTCAGTTCTAGGCAGGAAGAGCAGGGAGATTCATGGAATCTTAGAGTTGGAAGGGAGCATGCAGGCTGGGTTTTGTCACCATCCCACGATGACTGAATCCCTCCATATGGAGGGTGAGGGATTCTGTTCCCTGCCAGGCTTCCAGAGGGGGCTCAATTACCCAAAACAGAGGGGAGACTCTCCCAGGGTAATCTAACAAGAGATAGAACCAAGCAGGAGTTACCTGGTGGCTCAGTGGTTCAGGGATCCTGCATTATCACTGCTACGGCTCAGATTGCTGCTGTGGTGAGGGTTTGATCCCTGGCCCTGGAATTTCTGCATGCTGTGAGAGCAGCCACAAAAAAAAAAAAAAGAACCAGAAACCCTATTTGCTCACCATGAGCAAAGTGACATAGGAAATCCTCTCTTCTCCCCATTAAGCCCTTGAGAATCTGCACCCAAAGCATTTGGTCTGACGGAAACTGTCCTTTAGCCATGATTTTTATTGGATTTCAGGAGAGAAAAATTATTTTGATATGAAAAATACTTTAACTCACCTGGATAAGACTCTCTCTCCCCACATCACTTCAGATCTTGCCATTTACAAGATAACCACTTTGGTCATAGGTTATCTTGGTTTTTCTCCCTCCCAAGTACCTGCTTTAACCCTCAGAGGAATTAAAAGTTAATTGTATAACAAGCTGCCAAACTCATTTGGAGAAAAATGGATAAAAGCTAAGTTATTCACATGAAGGAAAAAGTAGAGTTTCCTGGTGACCTAGTGGTTAAGGATCCTGCATTGTCATTGCTGTGGCATGGGCTCTGTCCTAGGCCTAGGAACTTCCAGGTGCCACAGGCATAGCCAAAAGAAAAAAGGAAGAAACAGGAAAAATATGTCCAGCAAAAGAGTATGTCCAGCAAGTCTGGAAAAACCACAGGGCCCCAGAAATTCTATAACTCACTGTGATCCAGATGGCCAGGTATTTTATGTACAAATAGAAAAACAATTTTTCTGCTAGTGTGATGTAAGAAAGAACCTCCAGGACTAAGTATTGTTTATCATTGAATTAGCTTGCCAAGAGAAGTTGTACAGGGAGTTCCTGTGGTGGAAGGAACTGCAGGAGGTTAAGGATCCAGTATTGTCTCCCCAGTGGCTCAGGTTGCTTCTGAGGTGCAGGTTCAGTCCCTGACCCAGGACTTCCACAGGCCACTGGTGTGGCCCCAAAAAAAAAAAAAAAAAAACCACAAGAGTGGTAGAGTTGTATAAAAGTGATAACAATGCTTTTTTAAAAAAACAACTTTGGGGGCTAAGAAGCCAAAAATTGCTGGTATTTCCCAAATGTGGTCAAACAAGCTCCTCCCAGAGGCAGAAAAAACTCTCATTAAGCCAGAATGGTGGACAGAAGCTAATAGCTCTACTGCCCACCCCCCACCCCAGGTATGTATGAGGGTGAGGCCGAAGTGAAAACCCCCATCCCTCTAAGAAAACTCTGCCCAGAGCAGGTCACTCTTCCCAAAGGCCACGGACAGATGCCCAAATATCCTATGAAGTGGCCCAAAGAGCCTTTGGGGACCTGTAAGAGAGCTCCCTGGGGTGATTTGTCCCACCTTCACCAGAGCTTCCCCATCTCCTGCCCCCTTGAATGAGTAGGGCAGGAGACTTAACCATACAGATTCTCACCACCAACATGGGGTTGCTTGGGAGCAGCCCCCCCAGGAAGGAAGGAGAAGGACTTTGGGGAGCATGTCACAGCTGTTTTCCCACTGAGACCCCAAACTACCAGTAGCAGCTCTTGGGAGTACAAATCAGAGTTGAACGTAACTCTGAACACATATAAGCAATCATTAAAGAGAGAAGGAAAGTATGCATGGGGTTGGTGAGGAGATGGCTTTAGAGGGGGTACTGTCTTCATCTTTATTTCCCTATTATCCCCATTTTTCCCTCTCTCCACTGTCTCCTCTGCAAATCTTTTTGTTTCCTCTCCCTCTGACCTCACCATCTCCCCTTCTCATTTTCATCTTCTCTCCCGCAACACTGATGAGCTCCACTGGCATTGCGAAATAGTTTTGTTCTACTTCATTTTTAAAGAGTCAGTCTTAAAACATCTCTCTAGTCTCTTTTATGATAATTGGAATAATCAAATATTCTACTTCTTGGTCAAACTTGAGAGTTTGCTAGGAAATAATCCATCTTCTTTAGCATTAAAATGTTGTTGTCATGCTATTACTCATAATGTTCTCATAGTAACTTCTACCTCTCCTGTATCTGTGGCTGTGTCTCCTTTTTCATTTCTAATCGTATGTAATTTTGCTCTCTTTTCCCTCATCAGTTTTGTGAAGGGTTCATCCATTTTATTGGTTTTGTCAAAGAAGCAGTTATGAATTTATTTGTCCTTTTCTATTCATTTCAGTTTGTTTTCTTTTACTTATTTCTTATTCCTGTTTCTTTGTGATTTATTTAAATGTTCTCTTTTCCTAATATTTTAAAATTGACATACAGTTCCTTTAATTTAGATCATTCTCCTTTGACAACAAAGGCATTTAAGGCTTTTAATTTCCCTCTGAGTACATCTTTAGCTGTGTACTTTAACTTTTGTATAAGTATTCTACTTCATCAGTTTCAAACGTTTATAATTTAATTATAATTATAATTATAATTTAATTATAATTATAATTTAAAATTATAATGTTTATAATTTTATTTCTCTTTAATGCTAGGGTTATTTAAGAATGCCTTTCTTAATTTCCAGTACTTTGAAATTTTTGATATTTTCCAACTTTATTTTTTCTAATTTTTATTATAGTTAATTTATAATGTTCTGTCAATTTCTGCTGTACAGCAAAGTGACCCAGTTATACACATATATACATTCTTTTTCTCACATTATCCTCCATCATGTTTCATCACATGTGATTAGATATAGTTTCCTGTGCTATACAGCAAGATCTCATTGCTTACACACTCCAAATGAAATAGTTTGCATCTACTATCCCCAAGCTCACAGTACCCCCTACTCCCTCCCTCCCCACTTGGCAACTATAAGTCTATTCTCTATGTCCATGAGTTTGTTTCTTTACTGTGGATAGGTTCATTTGTGCCATATATTAGATTCTCAATATAAGTGATATCATATGTTATTTGTCTTTATCCTTCCGACTTACTTCACTTATATGAGAGTCTCTCGTTCCATCCATGTTGCTGCAAATGGCATTATTTTGTTCTTATTTATGGCTCAATAGTATTCCATTGTGTATATGTACTACATCTTAATCTGTTCATCTGACAATGAACTCTTTCCATGTCTTGGCTATTGTGAATAGTGCTGCAAAGAATATATGGGGGCATGTATCTTTGTGAATGAAAGTTTTGTCCAGATATATGCCCAGGAGTGGGATTGCTGGATCGTATGGTAGTTTTATTGTTAGTTTTCTGAGGTACCTCCACACTGTTTTCCATAGTGGTTGTACTAATTTACATTCCTGCCAACAGTAAGGAAGAATGGGTGGTTCCCTTTTCTTCACACCCTCACGATCTTTTGTTATTGTAGACTTACTAATGTTGGCCATTCTGAACAGTGTGAAATGGTACCTCATTGTAATTTTGATTTTCATTTCTCTAATAATTAGTGATGTTGAGCATTTTTTCGTATGCCTGTTGGTCATCTGTATATTTTCTTTGGAGAAATGTTTATTCGGGTCTTCTGCCCATTTTTCATTTGGGTTATTTCTCTTTTTTTGCTGTTGAGTTTTATGAGTTGTTAGTATGTTTTGGAGATTAAGTCTCAGAACTCTTTCTTGAGTATTTTGTTCTAATAATATATGAAAGAATATTATTGACATGTTCTCTGACCCTTTGCATATCCACAGAATTTCTTTCCATGGCAAGTAAATGGCATTTTGTCTGGGGGTTGGGTTCCTAGGCTGTAGCTTTTTCCTTTGGTTGCATATAGGTGTTTTCCCTTCCTTTTCTGGCTTTCAAGTGTTACAAATGAGAACTTTAATGTCAACCTAATTCTTTTTCCTTTGCAAATAACCTGTTCTTTCTTTATAGGACTTGTAAGTTTTTGTCTTTATCTTTGGAGTTCAGGAATGTTATGAAATTAACCCTAAGTCTGTGTCTTTTCTCATCAATTCTGCCTTTAATCTACAAACTCAAATCTTTTTCAACTCAGCAACTGTTCTTCTAACATTTCTACAATTATTTCCTTTTTTCCCTCTTTTTTCTCTATCTGGAACATCCATTATCCACATGTTAGGTCTCCTTAATCTGTGCTCCTAGCTCCTTATGTCCCTAACAATTTTTATAATTTGTGCTTTTGCTCTACTTTAAGGTAATTATTCCATTTGTTCTTCCAGGCCATAGACTCAAATTCCAAGAGTAATTTTTCTTTCCTTCAATTCAGCAGATAAGCTGAATTTCAAAAATCATGTATTTAATTTCAGAAAATCTTTGGAATGGGAGCCAAAATTGAATACGTTTTTATATTTTTCTTTTGTTTTTGTCTGTTTCCTCTTGCTCCAGAAATTGATGCAGCTTCTGGTAACTCATGGCTCCAAACTTCTTCCCACTCCCTTTTTTTTTTTTTTTTGGTCTTTTTAGGGCTGCACCTATGGTATATGGAGGTTCCCAGGCTAGGGGTCTAATCAGAGCTGTTGCCACCAGACCTATGCCAGAGCCACAGCAACACCAGATCCGAGCCACGTCTGCAACCTACACCACAGCTCATGGCAACACCGGATCCTTAACCCACTGAGCGAGGCCAGGGATCAAACTTGCAACCTCACAGTTCCTAGTCGGATTCGTTTCCACTGCGCCATGACTGGAACTACATTCCCACTCCCTTTATTCCAGAACTTACAAACCCCTGTGTTAGTTGCCCAGGAACACTTGAAAACTTTCATAATGCAGACCCCTAGAAACACAGACTTGTTACCATTTGTGATAACATTCACTCATTCATCCAGAAGACATTGTTTGAGGAACTATTAATATGTTACTCATTCCCCTGTTGACAACAAACCAGGAAAAAATCAGACCAGTTCCTGCCCTCAAGGAATTCACTTTATGGGGATTTGCTTGGCCCGATCTAAAGAAGAGGATGTCACCACAGACTGCCGAAGCCACATAAGCTCACAGCACCAATTTCATGATTTTGATTGCTTTATTTTGTAGGTTAGTCTTCTGTTTAGGAAGAGTATGAAGCACGATTTTAAGGGTTTCAGGAAAGTTTCTGTTCATCTTCTCCTCTTGTCCTCTATCTTCCCATTACCTGCTGCCCAAATATTTCCAGTCGTCCCTTCTGTTTAAGGCTTTGAACTTTTTAAAATGTAAACAGTCCTGGGAGGGTAACACAGCAAGCATGATCAATCATCTGCATCTTAGGTTGAAAGAGTCATTTCTGAGAATAGGTTGGTGGGGCAAGTACAAAGAAAAAAAGTGGGTAGCATATTTTGAGTCTTTGGCATGCTGAGATAGGGCCAGGCAGGGCGAATGAGGTCAAGAGCCCCTTTTGTTTCATCAGGAATGATGATGAAGCTGTCATATTTGTCTTGGAGAAGAGAAGAAATTCCTGGGGCCATGACTGTCTGCAGTATGAGGTAACATATGTAGAAGAAAAAATCAATTTACTTCACATTACTTCGGAATATAGAATACGGACTAATAGGTGAGAGTGATAGGCAAGCAGACATTGAATCAGTGGAGAGATGTGCTTTTTTAACAATGGGAGTTGCCTGAGAAATGGTTTTCCTGTGAGACTCTGAGTTTAGGAGCAGGGCTGGAGGCCTTTTGGAGATGTTTGCTGAGCGTAGGGTAGACCAGATGACTGAGGCCACCCCTCTCTTCAAAATCCAAGCTTTTGTGATTCTATGGCCCTGAGTTCCTACAGAGGAGTAAAGAGGAGGTATCACTAAGGTGGCAAAAAGGTAAGAATATGAATATCAAATATACCAAAAATACACCATTGCTACCTTTATAGCTTTTCCTAGAGCTTGAACATTTAGCCATTCGGTCTGTCTACCAAATGCTCAATATGGTTGTTTGTGTGGATGCAAGCTGAGGGGCCATCATTATTCAGCTGTGCCTTGTCCTTGAGCTTCTCTCCATCACTCTCACCTTTCCAGGATTCTTCTTCTGGACAACCTTCTAAGATCTTCCCATGAAAAACTTGTCTTCCTGGCCTGTGTCTGTGTCTACATCAAATCTGCATGCCCCATTTTGTTTATGCTTTAATGTATGAGTCTGAGCTTTGTTTCCTCGGGTCATAAAAGTAGCCTGAGGACAACTAGAATCGAAAACCAGTTAGGAGCTGGCAATTTCAGTGAGAGTAATATTTCCACTCAATAAACTGCAGTCTCATCTGGCAACTTTAAATGCATTCTCTTTTTAATGTGAGATTTTTCAACTTGCCTGGCTTGTCTACCTCTCACCATTCAAAGATAGAAGAATCCACGGGGAACACTTCTGTCCCTCATGAAACTAGAATGCCAAGGCCCCAAGGGGAGAGGCAGTGAGCATTGCTAGAAAAGTCCTTATTCTCTGTGAATTGATAACTTGGAGACACCTGCCCCTCCTACAGCTGCACAGCCTGCTAGAAGAGGATGCAGAAAAGGAAGTAACTCTCTGGAGAACTTCTAGCTTGGCTTTCATTTATTCCACAGGAACTCTAGCCTTTTCCTCTGGAGAAAACTTATCCCCTCCCCCAAGTTTGGCTTCTGGAGGTCAGCGCAGGCTCCTCCCTCTACAAAGTTGGCAATGCAGAGTTTAAGCCATGAGCTTTATGAAGACTTAGTTCTGAAGTGAGTTCTGACTGACCATGCCCTCCAGGAGATAATCTGTAGGCACGGACAGATGGCTTGGGGGTCCCCAGTATCTGAGCTGCAGCCTTTGATAAGATCCATCAGGGATAAGAGTCCACCCCAGTCTCCTGCTTTCCAGGGGCACTTGATTCCGCTCCCTCCCCCCAAGTCTGATGTGTTTGACAGTTACTCACCATGATCCTAAGCATCGCAGTTCCATTCAGCTCATGGAACGTGTGCAAACTTCCTGGATGGCTCTTCTCTGGCCATCACTTCCTGTCTTTTCAAACTGGCTACATTTTGTCCTTGGTAGCACTTTCAGGGTGGTAGATGCTTACAGGGCTGGGGCAGAGGCACCACAGGCAGTTCAGGAGCCTTCAGGAGAGGCCAGAGCATGAAAACTAAAGATGGGCCTCCAGAATGGAGCCAGGAGACCAGCCAGCTGGGGGACAAGGAAAAGTTCATCCGCAGGAGGCTACAGGCCCTTAATTTACAACACCAAAGGAAGGCTCCTCTGTGGGAAACTGATCTCTAGGCATCTCCCCACGCCTGCCTGGAATGTGGTGCCTTCTGGCTTTCTCCCCCATCACCCTGTTTGCTTTCCTGGTTCAGAAGGCCCTCCGTGATATGGACCCCTCTTTGGCAGTTCCAAAACACCTGGCATGGGGGAAGGGGGCCTTTGACGTCAATGGGGCATTTGTCTACTCAGGTGTAGCTAATCTCCTCCATGTGAGGTTCTGTCTGTTTCTGAACCTGGGTAGCCACCTCACACCCTGCCACTGAGAGGGGTGGGGGGTTATGCATGTGCAGAGGGAGGTAAATCTAGGGTTGACGCTTGTCCCACCATACTCAAAAAGCCAAACAAAGTATGTTTGGACTGGGCCTCCTCCCCAGACTCCAGCCCACCAGATGCTGGCCCCCCCTCCAGCCCCATGGAACTTAAGAGGGCAGCTTTCCTAATATAGAGAGCTCAGACTCCCTTCTGGAGGCAGGGGATAGATCATGCCCTTCTTGCTCTGAGAGGGTCCCCAGGAGCTAGTCAGCAGAAGTCAGAAGGAGGAAAGGTCTGAAAATTTCCACAAAACCTGAAAGGCAGCATCTATTGTTGTGCTGTGCAGAAATATCCATCAAGGCACTGATGGCAGTACTGTTCCCCAGCCTATGCCCTGCCCGTGTGGGGAATTAAGGGAGTTTATTGAGCTTGGAAGGCAAATTGGCCCCTGAGGAGACAACACCTAGATAATTGCTTTAAAGGTAAATACTGAGAATCCTAGGGAGAGGAGTAACTGGGAGGCAATGCCTGAGGGAGGACAGGGAAGTTTCTACCAGGCCGTCCAGGCTCTGCCTCTTTAAAGGAAACCTGCCTGATCAAACCAGGTTGGAGAACCATGGTAGCCCAAGCCAGTCTTCTCTGGGGAATTTAGGAAGGCAGGGTGTGAGCAAGTTGCAGGAAGAGTGTCGTCTTCCCTCTCCTTCTTCCTCCTTGGTACCCTTCCTCAAGTGGAGGACAACGTGCACCTGGCATAAGGTTAGGAAATGCAAAGGGAATTTACAGAAAGCCAGCAAGACAATGAGCTGGAAGTGAAGGGGTTTGGGTCTAGGGAGAAGTCTAGCACCTGAGTTGAAGACACAGCCCAGTTGGAAAGAAGCTTCTTCCCAAATCCCAGTGGTCTCAATTCCTCCAGCCCTGTGCAGGAAATCAAAAGGAGCTCAGGTAAGATGTCCTGGGGGAGAGAAATGAATAAGGGAGGCCCCCTTAGCCAACAGGACCATCTTTCTGGCTTTGCAAAGGAAGAGAAAAAAGAAAAGCCAACTTTTTTCTGTTCTTTTCTTTGGCTGAACTGCAGGAAGGTAGTCCTGGGGAAGGGGACCTTATTAAGAGCTCCAGAGAGGGTTCTGATCCTGGAAGCTCCAAGCTGAAAGAGCTCTTAAATAGTTACTGTCTAAACCACTTACTTTTTAGACGAGGAAACCACAGCTTGTCTAGGAACCTGTCCAAGTGATAAATGAGCCTGGACAAAAGCCCAGGTGTCCTAACTCACAACCCTGAGGTCTTCCTGCTCACCTGGTGAAGGATCCAGGTTAACGCATCAGCCCTCAAGTCCCCTGACACCTACCTTACCCCAGATGAGGCTTTCTATTATTGATCATCCTTTTCTGGATCCCTGTAACCCACACCTCTGACATCATTATGGTTCCCAAGGCAGCTCCAGGTTGAGATGAACTGTGGGATGCTAATGAGGTAGACTTGAAAACCTTCCTCCCAGGAGTGCTTATCTACTGTTTCCAGGGTGTAAGCGCCTGGTCCAGGCACCTTGGCCTCTTTCCTCAGATCCCATACCCCTTCCACAGACGTGCCAACAGCACTAGACCATCTCAGTATCCACAGACATCAACAACATCTTGACAGCCCAGCTTAAGAGCCCATCTCCTTAGTGGCCATCTCTTGCATAGCCATCTTAGATTACTTTAGACATGTTCTGTGTAGGTACAGAGGGTGGATATTTCTGGAAGACAGATAGCCATGCCATGAGAAACAACATTCCAGGACACTGACGTTATCTGATCAGCGAATGGACAATCTTGTAAGGTATGTGATCTCTTCAAAAACTGGCACCAAAGGATATAAGTCTTGCTGAACTTGCTGAATTTAGGCTATCCTGTGAGACTAGGAAATGCCCTTGGCCAAGCCTCTACCTGCTTCCCTATACCCCTTCTCTCAAATTTGTATAGCATCCATATCCCCCTTAAAGTTAGAGATGGAAAAATAAGTTTATTCTCAAGTACCAGCTCTAACTATTGGTTGTTTGGAACTTTGTGTTAAGAAGTATTCTGATGCTGTATTGACACTTACTGGGAAAGAGTGCTATGATCTCTTGAAAAAAAAATAGCTATGTTTGTATAGATAATGCAAAGAAGGAATGGAGAGAATGAGGATATGGGGAAAATGGGTATGGAAATGTTGCTACAAGAGAAGAAGCTGGTATACAATGGCCCAGAATTTCCTTAGCCTTTCATTAGATCACAAATGTAATGGTCATGGGTTACGGGGGGGGAGCTTTTTGGTAATATTTGTTACTCTGCTTAAGATATGAAACATTAATAATTTTTAAATAAAAAAGTCATAAGTCCACTGATAGCATTTGCAAAGACTCCAGTTGTCTATAAAACAACTATGTTGCAGTAGAGTAAAGAATTAAAACCAGGAGGTCAAAACCTAGCTCTATAACTGACTAGCTTTGTGGCCTCAAGGAAGCCACTTCTATTTGAACCTGTTTTCTTACACTAATGCCTAGACCCAAAGGTCACTTGGTTATCGAAGATTGATAATTCCAAGTAGTTTCATTGGATTTGAAAGCATTCATTGGGTAATTTTCATGTGCATTGTAACTATCAGTTTAAAACTTCACCACAGCCCTAACTCCCAAAAGTGGAGTCTCAGAATACCTTCTGCAAAGAATGTAATGATCCATGTGGCCAAATAACCCAAAGATGGCCTCATGCAGGAAGGGAACACAAACTAGACTTTGAATAGTAGATAGAAATTATGTAAGAATAGACACAGAAGGCCAGAGGAATGGCCAGAATACCAAGGCAGGGTGTGTTCTGGGCAGGGGATGGATGAACTGGATGATAAAATCGGCCATATTGTGGAACATCTGGAAGGTGGAGTTTGAGCATGGTTATACTCTTGGCAGTAAGGAGCCATGTAGGTTGTTGAGTCAGGGAGTGGTGTGGTGATATGGTCCAGCGGTTGAGGCACAGAAAGGATTGAAAGAGGAGAGATCAATCAGGGAGATGGACAAGGCAGTCACACAATTCTGGAGGATGGGCTGCGTGTGAATAGGGGAGGGGGAGTGAAAACTCATCCTGGAAGAAGATGGGTCAGGGGTCACCCCAGTTACAGATGGGGCGCTGTGACCTTTGCTCTCTCTTGAACCTCATTCATGAGGTTGTCATAAGGTATCATAAGGTTAAATGAGGCACCAACTCATTTATGCACATTAATGTCTTCTTCATGGAGTGAGCCAAAATATACCCAAAACAAAACAAAATCTAGGCCAGACCTCAGTCGAGAAGAGTCTAGAGTCTAGAGCATTTCCTATGAGGGAGAGGTCTCACTATCTCAGGGTTACGGTGACTCATATCCCAACTTCTTAAAAACTAAAGAACTGGCCACTTAAGAAGTTGGGGCTGCCAAATCATTACTCTCCAGTGTCCCACGGACCCGGCCTCCATCTTTATCCATTTCTCTCACAACCCATCTCCCAGTCCAGGTATATTAGGAAGGCTCAGGAAGACTTTCAGGTTTTTCCTGACTCCCCAAAAGGAAAAGGAGCCACAGTTTAAAGAGAAATGGATTCTAGGACACCTAATAAGGCCATTATGTTCAAAACCAGAGTCGAATTGCTAGACCAAGAATAAATCCCTAAGAGGAAGTGAGGTTTAGGGAAATAAATCTCAGCCTGGAAGGTAAGAGATGGCATAGACCTAGTACTATATACACTTGACTCTGCAAATAGCTGTTTGGCCTCCAGAACTCTAAGCCTTCATTTTCCCATCAGTGAGGAGGGGGTGCTGGAGGGGGAACTGGATGAGAGAGCTGGACTGGATAACTGCAAAAGCCAATTCTAATGTTGAATGCCTCTGATGTTTTAGAGAATGATCTTTGAAAATGTCAACTAAACACAAGTTCATGGGAAAAAATACCACCCACAGCCATCTGTATCTCTCTCATTCTCTCTCGTTCTCTCTTGTTCTCTCTCTCTCTCTCTCTCTCTCTCTCTCTCTCTCTCTCTCACACACACACACACACACACACACACACACACACATGCACACACACACAGTAGCCTTGGCAAATACACATCACAGTGCAAAGCTCAACTTCCACGTGGGAAAACATATGCCCAAATTATAGCCAAAGTGTTATCCTATAGAACTGGATGTAGGAAAAAAATGCTATACAAGTATCACTTCAAAAAAAGTCTTTCTGGCATAGTAGCTAGAAAATTGTCTTATGAGGTGTGGGTGCGTCCACAACAGTAAGTTGAAGGAGTAAGAGAGCTAGGGATCTGAGGAAGGATGACAAATGGATCTTGATGGTAGGTCCAGATGTTCTATATGTTTGACATTACTAGTGAGAGGTGGACAGTAGGTCCACCTCTAGGA
Source organism: Phacochoerus africanus (assembly GCF_016906955.1). Lineage (NCBI taxonomy): Eukaryota > Metazoa > Chordata > Mammalia > Artiodactyla > Suidae > Phacochoerus > Phacochoerus africanus. The sequence goes on from NC_062545.1 coordinate 97,386,789, forward strand.
GAGAGGAAAACCTGTTGAAAACCTGAGAACAACAGCTTGTAGAAAGTATACGGGTATAGACTTGTTTGAGTAAATGTTGATTTTCAATAGGATAGACTAGATCATTTTTCCTCTTCTGAAAGGTGTTGTAAACGATTTGGGTTTGTTTTTTTCCCCCACAAAGAAACTGCAAATGAGCTTCAAAATTGTATTTGACAGGTGGAATCCTCCGTAGAATTCTTTTTACCCCTGATATTTGAATGGTCAGCATTTTCTGTACATTAGTGGTCAGTAGAAGCGTGGGTACTCTGGAATACAACTGTCAGAAAAAAAAAAAAAAGGTGTTTCTGAACAAATCATTATGGACCATAACTGTTCTTTCCTCCTCTGAGTCAATGGGAGGAGAGCATTGTTGGACTCTTGCCTGTTAAAACATGGGGTAGAGGCAATCCTCAAGGGCAGGGACCATGCCCCTGAAATGGTGCTGAACGGCCCCCGTGAGAAGCTACATGCCCTGGGACACTTAAAAGGCTTGTTAGAGAAGGCGGGAGCAGTGGTCCCTACAACAGGTGGGCATGCCAAGGAGTTACTCAGCTGCTAAGGTTTACCAGCAGGTTATCGAGGACAGAGCCTCCCCGCCCAGGTGCTACAGCAAAGCCCTGGGCCCTCAAAGCAGACAGAGGAGGACCTGGTGTGGCCAGATTCCCCAGGCCCAGGCCATAAACATCATCATCTGTTTACTGCACCATGCCACACAATACCATTTCTTGTATGGGCTATGATGTTGGCAGGAGGGAGTTAGAAAGAACCCCTTAAAGTGAGTTATTGTTAATATATACTATATATTATAATTAATATATAAGGTTAATGTTATAATAATTATATATTATATGCTATATAGTATATAATATATATTTATTATATATTTTATATATATACATATATTAGCTCTAGAACAGCTAGCCTCCTCCCCAAGAAGCTTTGGGGTTTGTGGCCACCTGGTGGAATCTCTTGGTATCCAAAAAAAATCACATCAAGCAAGATCTCTATCTTCAGTGGCCTGTTCTCTCCTTTCTCATGAACTGTGTTCTTCTGTCACTTCCAAAGGGTTTCTGGATTTCTAGCTGGTTTGTCCTAAATGGCCGATCACCAGCTATAAACTTCCCTACATTTATCCAAATAATGCTGGAAATAATCAGCTCTTGCCCTACAACTTCCAAATCCAACACACCTCAGCTATTATCTTTGTTAACCTGTGAAATCTCGATTTTATCTCAGTATTTATCAAGTATTTAACATTTATAAGGAGCTATGTTGTTTTTTAAAATAGTGCATACTCTGATACAGCCAGTAATTTTTCATTATACCACTGAGAAATTAAAATGTGTAGGAATTAGCCCTCATTCATGTATTCAACAAATATTTCCAAGTATCCATAATATACCAGGCTCACACTAGGTGCTGGGGGTGCACAGATAAACTGCTAGAATCCGGGCTGTGGAGGATTTCACCCTCCTGTGAACGTGGCAGACAGGAGTAGGACGTAGGAGTGGGTGCTGAGAGGTGTAAAATGCCAGGCCTGCCCTGGCCTAAGGACCTGCTCTGCCTGGAGCACAAGCCCTTGCAAGGATATAGCCTCCCAGGGAAATCCCTGATATAAGCCCTGCAAAATTATTTTCCCCAGCATTTTTTTTTTTTTTTGTGGCCACACCGAGGGAATACGGAAGTTCCCAGGCCAGGAATGGAATCCGAGCCACTACTGCAACCCACACCACAGCTGCAGTAATGCTTAAGATCCTTTGAATCCACTGTGCTGGGCAGGAATCAAACCTGAGCCTGCACAGCAACCCAAGCCACTGCAGTCAAATTCTTAACCCACTGTGCCATAGCAGGAACTCCTCCCCAGCATTTTGCAAGCATTAGTCTCATCTTCACCACAGTATGAGAAAGAACTAGTAGGTACCCTCTGGAATATCTGTCATCATTCTATAGGGTTGGGTTTGCAAGATTAGCCCTGTGCATTTTCTTCTGAGCTCCTGGCTTGCCATGGGAGAAACTGTCAATGAAATCCCATGACGTGAAAAATGCAGGGAAGAAACAAGTAATGCTGGTTCCCAGCCAGTGTTATCCTTGTTTTCTTTTTTCCCCATCGCACGAATGGATCATTTATTTCTAGAACACTTGATAGATATGTTCATGATATTCTTGAAATTGCCTTTATCCATTAGGAACGTTCTGAGAATTTGTCCCCAAGGTAGCGGTAAATTGCCATCACCTTAGCTTAGTATTTTTCCCAGCCTCAGGAAATCTGCTACTTTATCTCCAATCTTCTTCATGACATCTGGTCCCACCTATCATTCTCAGGTCTTGGTGGGCCCATCTGGAAGGGGAGGCGCCCCATCCGGCCGCCCTCCCTGGGGGGTCTGCAGCCCAGCCCTCCAGTCCCGCCCACGGGAGACCCAGAAACAACACTATGTCAGACCACATTTGGGGCCAGCTCCCCAGCTCACCCCAAATAGGAAAAAAAAAATGTCTTCAAGGAAAAGAAAGATACTTTTCATTTTTGGTTTAACAGCTGGGATGTCAAAGCTGGGAGCAATAGTAACACATGCACCACCTCCCCCATCTTTCCTGGGTTCTGAGAAGGCAGGAGAGTCTGAGGGCTAAGAGCTAAGGTCCAGGAAAGAGAAGCCAGGTCTTCTGCGGCCATCTGCAGAGCAGCAAATCAGGAGTCAGGAGATCCGGGTGAAACTCTTGGCTGTGCTCTAATTAGTAAGATAGGTGACTTGGAGGTTGACCTCTCTAGACACAGGAGCTATGCTCTGATTCTGAACGTCCATGCAATTCTGAGTCTATGGTGATAACTAAGGTCAAAACATTTCTCTGCACAGAGGGTGGCTGGGGTGGCTAGCACTTGGCATGTGAGGAACGAGAAGCAATGGGCCAGTAGATATGCCCTCCCAGCCTAGCAGATGTTCACTGAGGACCGGCTGTGGGAGAATGCCTTGTTTTGCTAGATGACGCAATGTTATCCTCCTTGGTCCTCACCCCCTGCCCAGAACCTATCAGCAGAGGTGCCCTAGGGCAGGTTGACAATCCACATGTCCCTAAAGTGCAGGGTCAAGGGGACATCTCCAGCCTCAGGAGTTATGGTTCCATGGACAGGATGGTGAATGAAACAGGAACTTCTTTCCTATCCCCAGCCTAGAGGAAAGGGGCATGGTCACATGTTTTAGCTTTCAATCTGAGAGTATAGACAAAACCCCTTTCCTTGTTCACGTATGTCCCACATACCATGGTTGTTGGTCCTGCTATCTTCTCAGCTTTGCTAAGGTCATGAGCAATGGGATGCAGACCAGTTCTTTCCAACTTTAATATGCACCTAACTCAGCTGGGGAGCTTGTTAAAAAAAAAAAAAAAAAAAAAAAGAAGCAGTTCTCTTGTGGCAGAGCAAGTTAAGGACCCGGAATTAAACTGCAGCAGCTCCAGTGGTTGCAGTGACTCTGGTAACTACAGTGGCTCAGGTTTGATCCCTGGCCAGGAACTTCCACATGCCACAGATGCAGCCAAAAAAGAAAACAAAGAACCTTATTCCAATTTGGTGGATCTGAGATCGTACCTGAGAGTCCGCCTTTCTAACGAGCCCCCTCAGATGTCCTGATGTCTGTGAAGTTGATCTGCAAACTAGACTCTGAGCAGCAAAGATACAGAGCTGAGAGCCGCATGTTCACTGTTTGCAGGATGCTTCTGAAGTCATCTGAGCCTCAATTTTCCATCTTTGGGAGATAACAATGGCCAGGCGAGTTAACATAGAGAGTGTGCAAATGTAGTAACAGTGTGAAAGTTTTCCACCATCCCAGGCACCCACTCGATCATCTAAGCCCAGAGTTCACTGGAACCCAAGCAGAAAGTGTCAAAACTGCATACCTTGGGGACCACCAAGTACTCCAATTAATCAGCATGTGGGGTAGGGCATGGGGCATGCATCATAACATGCTGTCGGTGATTTGAAGCTGTTGAGTCTCAGACCCCACTTTGAGCAGACCTATCCCAAGTAATAAGCTACCCTGCTCTCCCCATGGGTGAAAATCTAAGATGATAAGATAGAGTATAGGGTTTCTTGTCACTGATGACAACTCTGGGACCCTTACCTCCCCACAGAGGAAACCAATGTGAACAGAAATCACCTGGAAAATCTTGTTGAACTACCAATTCTGATTCCAACAGCCTAAGTTGAAGCCGATATTCTGCAGTTCTAACAAGTTCCCAGAGGAAGCTGATGCTGCAGTTTGAGCGGCAAGAACCTTGATGGGAGGCTCGGAGCCCAAACTTCATGTTAGGGCTGTTTTTAAACACCGTGAGCACTAAAAACTTTAATATTCAAAATTTATCTGGGCTAGGGTCAGGCATCTTTTAAGCACTGGGGTGATTTATAATGTGCAGCAAGAACTGAGGACCACCCCACCTCACCCCTCACACACACACACATCCTGCTGAGGATGGAGACCAGGGCACCGGTTGAGAGACAGGACCAGACTGGCGGTGTGCTCAAGTCCACCATCCATGCCAGTCCAAGGCCGCTGAAAGAGGTCTTAGAGCAATGCCTTGCTGGAGCCAAAGGCAGGCTGGCCCATCCATCTCTTGACCCTGACAGGTGTCTGTGATGAGACCCCATTGAGGAAAGGACACACAGGTTTTAATGCAGGGAATGAAAAGGGGATTTTTTTCCACAATCACCCCTGCAGCTCAGACCACACTGCTCCTCCCAGCTCTGCCCATGATTTCCCCACGCTCTCTGCTTGCTTCTGGGGTGATGAGGGGGTGGACCAGGGTGGAACACTGACCTGTCTCGTTTTGCCCCTGACCAGGCAGTGCTGGGGGGCAGCCACCCACGACGAGCCCAAAGGCCAGTGAGGGCTCAGAGGTTGTGCTCCCCAAGCCTAGGAACGTGTTCCACATCGAGTGGTCATCCATTCGCAGGAGCAAAGGTATGCACCCCCCACCCCCACCCCGCAAGGTTCTTGATCTACTCATCTCTAAAATGGGGACAATGGCAGCACCTACATCACAGGGCGGAGGGAGAGCCATGAGAGTGAGGCTCATTCTCGTCACCCCCAAACTCTGACCACAGCCACAGGTCCCAGAATCTAGACCCCACCCCCAGGTGGTAGAGATTGGAGGCACCGGCTCTGTTGGTCTAGGACAGAGGGTCACCAACTTGACTGCACATGGGAATCACCTGCATCCCAGAGATGCTAATTCATCAGAAGGAGGGGGAGGCCTGGACGGTGAAAGGAGTTTTAAAAGCTCTCGGTGCAGTTCTAAGGTGCTGCCAACCACTGGGCCTGACACTAGAGAAAGAGTTCTGGCCTGCAGCAGTGGTGGGGGTGATGAGGGAACAGGTAGAGAGCCCTGGAGGGGAGGGGGCTCCAAAGGCCAAGAGGAAGGTCCAGGGGACAGCCAAAGCGGAGCAGGCAGGGAAGCCAGAAGCTAGGATTTGGATGCTGAGGGCATGTTGTGGCAAACAGGGAGGAGCCAGCAGTGGGAGGGATGGTAGGAGCTCCCCAATCAGATGCAAAATGGGAGCAGCCTCATGAAAAGCCAGCACAGAGGAGCAATCTAACTGTGCCCCCAGAGAGGGGATACGACTTGCCCGGAGTCACACAGCAGGTAAGGGCATGGCAGGCGATAAAACTGGTTTCTGGGTGAGTGTCCTTTTCACTACAGCACATCCTCCCCAGAAATGTGTAACTTTCTTGCCCCAGTTCATCTGAACCTCATTGTTTCATACCCAAAATAGCCAGACCAGAGATAATGGCCTGGGGTGGTCTGGGAAAACCTCATACAGGGTTGAGAGTGCACTGAGATAAATCACGGGCCCCTTTTAGCCCAGGAGCTTGTATTCGATAGGAGCCGCAGGGCGTCATGACGAAGAGTGTAATTTGCCTCAAAGGGTTAACAACAAGGTCCTTGCAATATCCTCTCATAAGAATGGTTGGGGGTGGGAAGTGGAGAGGCTCTAGCAGAAAGCCTCTCACACAGCAGCAGGTTGGTGGAAGCTTCCCAAGAGCTGGCACCTCAGACAGAAGCAGAGGATCTATCAGGATATCACACACACTGGCCTCAGTCTAGAGAAATCCTCTTTGCTTCCTACTCTACCTTTCAAAGCTTCCTTAATTTGTTTCTGCTGCATAGTAAAACTTCCCAAACACAGTGGTATTTGCAGTCCATGCTCCTTCAAAAGTGGGAGCACAGCACCCTTGGTGCATCTCCTCTAGCGCTTAGGTGGCCTGAAATCTCATGAATGCAGACAGAAAGGCCAATTGTCTGAAAACACTAGGTGTTCCACCCCCAGACTGCCATTCTCACACTTGACCACAAGAGGGAACCAGAGCATCAACACTGAAACTTCCAAGGGTTTTCTTTCATAAGAGACAAAAAAAAAAAAACCCTCTACAGAAATGTATCGTTTTTACAAATAAATTATCCCATAATAATGAAAAATATGGCCAGAGGCACTTAATAAAAATTTTCTAGAATTACAAATACATGCTAAAATCCGTTTCAAGTAACACCATGAATATCACTTGTCTTAGTCCAAACATCAGCTGCTGCTAAAATATCTAAAATTCCAAGACATACATCCTAACTAAAAAGACCAAAACAGCCGAGGTTGCCCAGTTGGGAAGAGTCAAAATCGAATGCAAACACAGACCTCGCAGGGTTCAGCAGCTTTATGAACAAGAACGCCTTCCAATCATTGTGCCGTGTGGGAAAATAACTCTGGGTTCAGGGGTCATGGGCCACTCACTGTTTCCGCATATAAAAAAATAAAGGGGTGGAGCAAACTCAGAGCCTCTTAACTAACGGTCAGTTGAGTTTCTGAACTCCTAAATCCCTGAAAAATGTCCCGCTTACATGAGGATGTGCATTTTTCCTCCAAAGAGCTTGCCCAGATAGATGTTCGCGGTAGTGGATGTGGGGACCTCCCTGCGGCAGGCGAGGTGGCTGGGGTGTCCTCAGTGGGGTAGGCAGTGCTAAATATTCTAACTCGAGCCTTGTGGGAAATTTGCTGCGAAGGTCCCAGGGTAGAAGTCCTTCCTGATGATGTTCTCTCCTTCCAATGCCAGTGTTTGGAAAAGGTGAACACCAGGAGAGGCACACCAAACACCCTTCTCCCCATCAGTTCCGGAAGCCCGAGGTCGAGTTGCTGGTGAGTAAAGAGTGGCCCAAACCAGAGCCGTGACCACATCCTTGAGCCCGAAGCAGAGTAGAGAGATGAGTTCCGAAAAAGACATCCTTTGATTTAGACAAACTTTTCTTGAATTCTTATTTGCAGAAACATAATTATATGGGGTAAAAATGTCTATTTTTCAGTTTATAAAGTTTCATGTTTCTTTTATTCGAATTATTTCTTATCCATCTTCCTCTGAATACAGCATTTAAGCATTTAGGAAATAAGTTGGTGCCAATTTGCAAAACAGAATCATTTTGTGTTTAATTTTATGGACAGTTAAATTTTAAAGACTTGGTGCCAGGTTTGGGGGCATACTTTCTTCTAGAAAGAGTGTAGTATAGTAGTAGTAATGTGTTTTTTTGTTGTTTGTTTGGTTGGGGGTTTTTTGTCTTTTTTTTTTTTTTTTTTTTTTGGCCATTTCTTGGGCTGCTCCCGCGGCATACGGAGGTTCCCAGGCTAGGGGTCGAATCGGAGCTGTAGCTACCCAGCCTACGCCAGAGCCCCAGCAATGGCAGATCCGAGCCGCATCTGCGACCTACACCATAGCTCACGGCAACGCCGAATCCTTAACCCACTGGGCAAGGCCAGGGATCGAACCCGCAACCTCATGGTTCCTAGTCGGATTCGTTAACCACTGAGCCACGACAGGAATTCCCAGAAGTAATGCTTTTTTTAGAAAGAAAGAAAAAGAAAGAAAGAAAGAAAGAAAGAGAGAGAGAGAGGGAGGGAGGGAGGGAGGGAGGGAGGGAGGGAGAAAGAGAGAGAGAGAGAGAGAAAGAAAGAAAGAAAGAAAGAAAGAAAGAAAGAAAGAAAGAAAGAAAGAAAGAAAGAAAGAAAGAAAGAAAGCAAGAAAGAAAGAAAGAAAGAAAAAAGAATCTAAAGATCTGTGGGAAAATCTAAATTCTGTCCTTTGACATTGACCTTTACAAATGAGAACCTCTCCATCCATGCCTAAGACCTCATCCCCAGAGTGAGATTACAGATGCTGTCTTATTATACTACAGCCATGGGGGATTGGTTCCAAACCCCCACAGGTACCAAAATATGTGGATGCTCAAGTCGTTTATATATAACCTATACACATCCTCTGGTATACTTTAAATCATCATCATATTTTAAGATTACTTACCATACCTAATACAAAGTAAATGCCATGTAAAAAGGTGCCAGTGTGCACCAAATTCAAGGTTTGCTTTTTGGAATTTTCTGAAATTTTTTTCCTAATATTTTTAACCTACAGTTGGTTGAATTCACGGCTGTACAATGACTGTACAAGGTTGTTGCCCATATTAAATAAAGTAACATATCAACAAAACAAAGAATATTCTAGTCTACAGAAACAGAGATGATTAAATAGTGATTTCACTAAATGCCAGATGAAAACTTAGCTTGTCCCCCAAGCAAGAACTCTGTCACTCCTCCCGGTGAAGAGTTCAGAATGTGACCCATCTCTTGTCCCTGTGCAGGATCTGGACACCATGGAGGAGAGCTCTGAAATAAAGGTGGAAACAGGCATCTCCGAGACTTCCCGGATTCGGAGTTTCCTGGCTGCCAATGGGAAGAGGGTCCGCAAAGCCCTCGGCTACATCACTGGAGAGATGAAGGAGTTTGGAGAGGGACTTAGAGGTAAAGCTTCCAGGAGCTCAGCCCCTCTTCCTGCCCCTGTAAAGGTCCCCCTCCTGTTGTCTCCTAGGAAATATGCTGCACAGGTCTCTTTCCACAGTCTCACAGAGGAGATGGGAGTTTCTCCCTTATGACAGTCATTGGGATGTTAATGCCAATATGTGTAGCTGTGCAAGCTCAAATTTCTGAACCAAACAGCCATGATCTCTCAAATAGCCCCTCAGAATGTTGCATGTTACGCCTGAGATTCTAGAAAAACACTTGCCCTAGTGATGGCTGCCAGGAGAGCTGTGTCTAATCTTCCTATAGTTTCCTGCTAGCCGTCTGCCAGAGCTCAGGCCATGGGTTTGATGCCCACTATGCTGCAGTTTTCTTTCTAGATCCTTCTTGAAAATTCAGGCCATTCACGGGGGTGAGGGAGCATGGGTTGAGGAACAATGAGCTAAAGCCCACAGCCAGCTCGAAATGGAGCGGAAGGGTTTTCTGGGCAGCCATTTACCCACTTGTGTTCCTAGTTTACCCTCCTCTGTGGCAGGTGTCAGCAGGAGGCTGAGCCCACCTTGATGCACAGCTTCCCTCTGCCCCACGCCCCCGACCCCCACTGGGACCTCCCCTGGAGCTGTCACACCTGAGCCTCCACTGACTCCCTGACTGGTTCTATTTCAGACAAATCCCCAGTGTTCCAGTTCCTCGACTGGGTCCTCCGGGGCACATCACAGGTGATGTTTGTGAACAACCCCCTCAGCGGCATCCTCATCATCCTCGGCCTCTTCGTCCAGAACCCCTGGTGGGCCATCTCGGGCTGCCTGGGCACTGTCGTGTCCACTCTGACGGCCCTCATCCTCAGTCAGGACAAGTAAGTCCCAGGAAACTCAGGGTCCGGGCCCAAGGGGAACCTTCGCCAACCCGCATCCCCTCCCTGTCTGACTCCCGGCTCAGAAGCCCCTCAAAATAAGCCCACCAGTGTCTCAAAACAACCATTCCCTGGTTTGTTTTTTTGTTTGTTTTTTGTTTTCGTTTTTGTTTTTTGTCTTTTTAGGGCCACACCTGCAGCATATGGAAGTTCCAAGGCCAGGGGGTAAATAGGAGCTACAGTTGCCACTGGCCCATACACCACAGCCACAGCAGTCGGGATCCAAGCCACATCTTTGACCTACACCACAGCTCATGGCAACGCCGGATCCTTAACCCACTGAGCGAGGCCAGAGATCAAACCCTTGTCCTCATGGATACTAGTCAGGTTCGTTAACTGCTGAGCCACAACGGGAACTCCTCCCTGGTTATTTTTAACAATTATGCATTGTCTAGGGGAATGGGAAGGGTTGATGGTTCGAAGGTGTGTGTGCTCAGGCCCCGGCTGAGACAAGTCTGACTCAAAAGGAGAATCAGGAAAGCAATGCCCTGGGCTAGGCCGGGGGAGCCCTCCTTTGACCAGCCATGCCCCCCACCCAGGTCTGCCATCGCAGCCGGACTTCACGGTTACAACGGGGTGCTGGTGGGGCTGCTGATGGCCGTGTTCTCAGACAAAGGCAACTATTACTGGTGGCTTCTCCTCCCCATCATCGTTATGTCCACGTCTTGGTAAGTTTTCTTCTGAGGCTGTGGGTGTGGATCAAGGGCTGCCAACCTCTGTGAGTGTACAGATTTGACTTAAAGCAACATTTACTTAGTTTGCACATCAGAAACCTCCACGAGGTGGAGTTCCCATTGTGGCTCAGTGGGTTAAGACCCCGACTTAGTGTCCATGAGGGTGCAGGTTCAATCCCTGACCTTGCTCAATGGGTTAAGGGTCTGCCATTGCCACAACCTGCAGTGTGGGTCGCAGATGAGGCTCACATCCAGCATTGCTGTGGCTGTGGCGTAGGCCTGCAGCTACAGCTCTGATTCGACCCCTAGCCTGGGAACCTCTATATGCTGGAGGTATGGCTGAAAAAATTTTTTAAAAAGAAACCTTCACTAGAAACAATTACTGACATTACATAGCAAGAGCACCACTGCATTAGGTGATCCATACATGGCCTCTCATTACCTACCCTCTACTCCTGTTATTTGAGATCTAAAGGTCCCACCCTACCATAGCACAGAGAAGGGGACCGAGGCCCACCCAGGTTAAGAGCCACACCATAGGGACCTGAAATCTTTCTCATCCCTTCTGCTCCCCCACTCTTGCCCCGTCCATGGGCCCTTCACCAGAGAGGACAACCTTACAGTCTGGGCTGAAGGCCCAGCCCCTGAACAGAGGCCTCAGAGGGCCAGGCCCCAGCTCCTCTCACTGGTGGAAATCACAGGGCTCTCGGCCAAGAGAGTTCTCAGCTCCTCACAAACATTTGCTGAATGAATGAATGTGATTCCCTTCCCCAGCTGTCCTTTCCCCTCATGGCTGAGAGAGCCATGTGGCTCTGCAAGGAAATTCTGTGACTCTCTGTCTTAGGACTTCCCCCACAAAGCCCTCCTCCTGAAGTGGATTCTGAGCATCTGCCTTGTTGCTGTGCCAGCCAGAGGGAGGAGGCCCAGGGCCAGTCAGACTGGCAGAGGGAGCCAGCCAGCTGCTTTTCTCCAGAAGGTGTAGGGAGCCCCCTAGTTCTGCTCCAGGGTCAGGGCCAGGGGGCTTCTTGAACAGCATCTCCTGTGCTTCTGTCCTCAGCCCCATCCTCTCCAGTGCCTTGGGTTCCATCTTCAGCAAGTGGGACCTCCCAGTCTTCACGCTGCCTTTCAATATCGCCGTGACCCTGTACCTGGCGGCCACGGGCCCCTACAACCTCTTCTTCCCCACCACGCTGCTGCAGCCTGCTTCCTCCATGCCCAACATCACCTGGTCAGAGGTCCAAGTACCCTTGGTAGGTATCGTGGAAGGTGAGAGAGCAGCCTCCATCCAAACTCATTAAAGTGGAGTTGACAGAGTTTCCATGGTGTCTCAGTGGTTAACGAACCTGACTAGTATCCATGAGGATGCTAGTTTGATCCCTGGCCCCACTCAGTGGATTGGGGATCCAGCGTTGCTATGGCTCTGGTGTAGGCCAGCAGCTACAGCTCTGATTTGACCCCTAGCCTGGGAATTTCCATATGACGCCAGTGCGGCCCTAAAAAGACAAAAATAAATAACAAAAATAAATAAATAAATAAAGTGGAGTTTGCTTATTCTGTACTTAGAAATAAGTGCAAAATTACCAATTAGACAGTGGTGATTATACAGAAATAAGCTGTTGCCGATTATACAGTGTGAGGCACTCTACCTACAATGTCTCCTTAGCCACCAGCTTTTTCTTTTCACTTTCTAAGAGCTTAAAGGGACCCACCCTGTCACAGCACAGAGGAAGAAACTGAGGCCAGGCTCAGAGACTGCCGGTGGTCACACAGCCAATGGGTGAGGAGCAAAGTCAAGCCTGGAACTCCCATCTCCTGACTTCTAGACGGGTTCTTTTTCTTTTTAATGTCTTTTCGAGGCTTTAATTCCAGTTTCAATCCAACCTACACTATATATTCTTTTCATCCAATTGTTGTTGAATCATTGAAGGCGTGCACAGCCCTCTGCCATCTGTTGGTTCAAGAAGTCTCTGCTCCAGGCTCTCAGCTGACCCCTTGCTCTGGGGCATCCACATGCTCTAAAGCTCGGGTGTTTCTGCACTAAGAAATACCCACATAACAGAGCTCTTAAAGCTGTTTGTAAGCATTCGGGATACAGTGCTGGCCTCTGGAAGGTTGCCAAGGTAAGTAAGAGGCTGCGCTGGAAGCATGAAGTCAGGCTGGTGAAGTGCTGCCAGCCTTCTTATCTAACCAGACACGTCTTCCCAGAGGCCCCATACTCTTTGTGACACCAAACAGCTCTGTGGACTAGCGCTCACTCTGAACTCTGTTACTGGCATCCATCATGTCACCACAAAGCCATTCAGGCTCGTTGAAGGGACTTTGTCTCAGAAATAATGGTGCCTGCTTTCCCTGAGCAGTTCATGTAGACAACAGCCGGACAGGGAAAAAAGAGCCTGCATTTGCCCAAGACACATGATTGAGGAAGAGACGTGTTTGTGTTGGCCCCACCCTTGCTGGTTCGTGGGGGGCCAGGAGGGTGGAGGGGGACTTTGGGTGTGTGTGTGTGTGTTTGCGTATGTGTGTGTGAGAGAGACAGGATCTTTGTGCATGTGTGTGTGTGTGTGTACCTTTGAGTGTGTGAGAACCTCTGTGTGTGTGTGTGTATGAGGACCTTTGAGTGTGTGTGTACCTTTGTGTGTGTGGGTGTGTGTGGGTGTGTGAGAGAGGAACTTTGTGTGTGTGCGTACCTTTGTGTGTGTTGAGAGAGAGGACCTATGTGTGTGTATGTGTGTATTGTGTGAGGACCTGTGTGTGTGTGTTTGGTGAGGACTTGTGTGTGTGTGTGTGTGTGAGGACCTTTGTGTGTGTGTGTATGTATCGTGTGAGGACCTTTGTGTGTGTAAGGGCATATGTGTGTGTGTGTGTGTGTGTGTGAGACAGAGGACCTTTGTGTGTGTGTGTGTACTTTTGTGTGTGTGTGTGTGAGAGAGAGGACCTGTGTGTGTGTGTGTGTGTGTGTGTATTGTGTGAGGACTTCTGTGTGTGTGTGTGTGTGTGTGCCCACCTTCATGAGCCAGAGATAAGAAAAGGCTCCGTGTTGGCAGCCCCCCTCGCCTTCCCTTTCCTGATTCTCACCCAATCTGTATCTTTTGAAGACAAAATTTGCTCTAATTGGCGGGCAGAGATGATGGTAGAAAAGGCAATTTAAAATATTTTGGCTTCTCCGTCCCACCTTTTCAGTTGAAAAGATAACTAGGAATTTTGTAGAAATGGGAAAACATTGGAGAATACTATATTGATGCTTGAGAACCCCCAGATTTCCAGGAATGACAAATTCATTTTGGGGTGGTTGGTTATTCTTTAAGAAATAGCTTTCTGGTCAATTGAATGGATTATGGTAATGATAAAAATGTTTCACCTTTTTGATAATTATAATTAGAGCCTTGAGTTTGGGGGAACACGTGGTAAAGGTCAGAGGGGGGCTCTAAAACCCCCTGTGATTTTGAGTCCCCCCCACGTGGGACAACTGGCTGGAGATGCGGCCGGCTGAGCTCTAGACAATCCAGTGCCACTGCCTCTGTATAAAACCCTCTGCCTGTCCCACCTTCTCCCACATGGATGCCGGAGCCCCCGTCCTCTTCTCTGTCCTGGGATAATGGGAGCCTGAGCCCAGAGAGCCACCCTCTAGACCATCCCACAGTCCACTCGGCCTCCCGTCCCTGCACACTCTTGTGTGGTCTGGGGGCCCAGCTGCAGGACCTCCCTCCCCAGAACCTGGGGTGGAGTCAGAGGACGTGGGCTGAGGGAGGAACTGCCTCTTCTTGAAACATACACAAAGGGTGGAAGGAACCCCCAGGCATCGCAGCAGGGCCCAGCATTTTCCCAGCTCAGGGCCCTCTGGCCAAACTTCCAAGACACAGGACCCAATCTCCATCACTGGGGACAACTGTGTGCCCAGAATCCCTTTCCAAACTCCAGAGAATGTGCACGGGTGCCCGCCAGGCATTGGGCCCTGGCCTCTCTTTTGCATTCACAGACAGGCACTACCCCTGAGACACAGGGGGCCTGACACATTAGGGTGCTTCCCCATTAGCCACCACGCTGCGGTTTATCAGTAAAATCCACAGATGCCATGGGTACCAGCTGTGGGTATCAGCCCAACTGTTCACCCAGATGACTGGACCAAAGTGACCACAGCCCAGACATGCTGTTCTTGGAAACACAAAAGACCATTTTCCCATCTAATATTTAGCCTTCTAGTCATGTTTTTAACTTAAAAAAATAAAATATATTACAAGAGAATTTTTCAACCCCAACTTTAATCAGACCATCTATTACTTTTCTAATGAATAACACCCTCATTTGAAGTATTCGGTTTCTCTTTACTGGTATAGTTTAGTACCTTACATTCATGTTTCTAAATAAAGGAAATAACATCTTAACCCCTTACTGTTCTAAGGATTCAAGATTTAAAAAATAAAGTCCTGTTTAGGGCTAACCAATTTGAAAACAGCTTGGAAATCGGTCGCATAATGTTAGTGTGGAAGGTTTGGCACCAGATCGTTTCCAGCCAAGGTTCGGGTTATCTGTTTTGCCTCCATAATTCTGTGTGATCTTGTTGGACCTGCAGCTTTTGAGAGCCATCCCTGTTGGAATCGGCCAAGTGTACGGCTGTGATAACCCCTGGACTGGAGGCATTTTCCTCATAGCTTTGTTCATCTCGTCACCTCTCATTTGCTTACATGCTGCGATCGGATCTACCATGGGGATGTTAGCAGGTTAGTGTCATTATTAAGTGACAGGCCTTATGAAGAGCCACCCCCCACTTTTGCTTTTTTAGGGCCACACCACGGCATATGGAGGTTCCCAGGCTAGAGGTCAAATTGGAGCTACAGCTGCCAGCCTATGCCACAGCCACAGAACACCAAATCCAAACCGCATCTGTGACCTACACCACAGCTCATGACTTCTCTGGATCCTTCACCCACTGAGTGAGGCCAGGGATGAGCCCTCATTCTCATGGATATGAGTCGGCTTCGTTTCCGATGCGCCACAAAGGGAACTCCAGGGCCCCTTATTCATGGACCATAAGGATGTTGTGACTCGGGCCAGCTCCAAAGAAAATGGTGACGTGTGTCTCCAATGCTACACCTGTTTGGTACCATAAACTTTCCCACTTTTCATGACACCAGGTCTTCCATTTGGGGTGTCAGTCCCCTTTTGCCCCTCTAAGCCAAAGCTGCCCTCAGGAAAGGCTTTGGTGTTGACTGACCAACACCGAAGTATACAGTTACTCTCAGTATAAATTTAAGGCTCCAGAGGGTGTCTTCCAGGTATATTTATATTTTGAAGTCTCATCTCTAATCACGACAAGAAGCATTTGCTCTCCATTAGAGAACATTAAGGCTGCTCCCTTAGCCCTCCTTTCTCTGGAAGGAAAGGGATGGTATCCGGACCACTAAATCAGACCCCAGATCATTCCTCAAGAGTATTTTCTACATAACTGCTTAGCCATTGACATGCATGTGACTCTAAAGCCATGTGTTTCCTTTAGATGTTTCCTCACTGAATAGGCAGAAGTCCTTTCTTATAATCCTTGGGTATTGATGACTGGCCCAGGCTCTGAGGATGGTGGTGGGTTTGGGGGCAGCAGGTGGGCCCATGAGACCCACACAGCGCTCAGCCTGCCTTCTCCTCCAGCCCTCACCCTGGCGACACCCTTCGACTCCATCTACCTCGGCCTGTGCAGCTTCAACAGCACGCTGGCCTGCATCGCCATCGGAGGCATGTTCTACGTCCTCACGTGGCAGACACACCTCCTCGCCATTGCCTGCGGTAGGTACCACCAGCGGGATTCCCTTTCCTCCGGGTCATGCCTGCGTCTATCCCCACAGGGACAGCACCCTGTGGAAATTCTGCTGGTCCTCTAAGGATAAATGGGAGGATTTGTTTGCTTTATAAAAAAGTTTTATTTTAAACTGTTTTGAAGGGTCCTTCAGTGATTAGTACATTCATTGTCACTGAATACAAAGTGTTCAGTCACAGGAAAACAGATTTTTTTTTTTTTTGTAGTTTTCAGTTTTGGCCACCCTGCAGCATATGGAGATCCCAAGCCAGGGCTTGAGACCTATGCTGCAGCTGTGGCAACGCCAGCTCCTTTAACCCACTGTTCTGGGCCAGGGATTGAACCTGCATCCAGGTGCTGCAGAAGCACCGCTGACCACATTGCATGACAGCAGAACTCCAAGAGAGATTTTTTTCATATGGAGGTTGTTCGCTTGCTGTCCATGGGCTGTCACCTGTGATTGCTACTTTCCAGGCTGGTGATTGGAGCTTATCCAAGAGCAGCTCTTTTGCAAATTAATCTTTCTATGTGGAGTTGTGTGATTTACATCAGACACAGTGATTAAGCTTAAGCACCCACACATTGACCGGAGGACCTTCAAATAAACTTGTAAGAATGCTGAAGAATGAGATCAGGGTTACTACCAGCTGGGCACTCAGTAACTCTGTAATAAATGTTGTTAATATCCTGGGGACAACTGGGGTGCTTTTAGTTGAGAGAGTGAGGGTTCAGAATCAAAGCTCATTTTCTCAGAACCTCACCTCTCACCAGCCCTTGGCTCTTCTCAGCCTGGTGGTACCCTCTGTTCACAAAGCCCAGAAGACGAGACAGTAGGAGTATTTGGCTTCCTCGGGCTTACGGAATGCTGTTCCTCCCTGGAAACCTATATAATGTTAATAACTCGTGATGAAATAGTCCAGCAGGGAATTCTGGGATTCACCAGCCTTGGTTGTACAGTAAAATGTTCATGTATGGTTAATGCTGCTAAATGTTCCTTTGCTAGAATGCAACGTGGTAGGACCCAGGAGAACTGTAGCAGGCAGATTCTGGTCCTTTTTCACAAAGTTCATCTGCTGTCTCTGTTATGTCCACATTTGCATGGAATTTAACACTTTTCAAAGCTGCCAAACAACAGAAACATGACCCAAGGGTTTTTTGGGTTTTTTTTAACTTGAGAGATAGCATTTGTGGCATAAAATGGAAAGAATGTGAAGACTAAGCTCAAGGCACTGTCAGTCACAGAACTATTTCTTGGTTCTTTTCCAGCTCTGTTTGCAGCCTACCTGGGTGCTGCCCTCGCTAACATGTTATCTGTGGTGAGTCAACCTGGGTTACGTATGTGCCTCACACTCTCCCCTGTGTTCTCTCAACTCTCTAAACCCATCCTCCAGGAACCCCCTCCCAAGTTTATCCCTTTTGTCTCAAATCATGGTTTTTGCAGAATTTGGGGGGTTTCGTTTGTTTTTTGTCTTTTGGGGGCCGCACTTGTGGCATATGGAAGCTCCCAGGCTAGGGGTTGAATTGGAGCTACAGCCATTGGCCTATGCCACAGCCACAGCAATGCCAGATCCAAGCCATATTTTCGAGCTACACCACAGCTCATGGCAATGCTGGATCCACTGAGCAAGGACAAGGATCAAACCTGCGTCCTCATGGATACTAGTCAGATTCGTTTCTGCTGAGCTACGATGGGAACTCCGATTTTTGCAGAACTTGTGCAGGTCAACAGTGGTCAATCAGATTCTGTCATCAGTGGGCCAGGCAGGCTTCTTATAGAAGGAGAGTTTGAAAGGCATCTTGTGAATCAAACTCCTTCCTTGCAAATTTCTTGTAAATTGAATTCTTCTATGACTACTCTCAAATCTTTGTTGTTTAATTTTTTCTGTGTTTATAGATCCTCTCCCCACAGCTTGTGGGCCAGGGTACATCCATAGCAACTACCAGGGAGCTGGCACTCATGAGGCCAGGCTTCAGCGAGGACAGGGAGCCAAGCTCCAGAGAAGCCAGAGCTGGTGGCTGAGAGCATGTGCTGCTGTGTGAGGACCCTTCTTTGTCTGAGCCCCAGTGTAGGTGGTGCGTGAGGTCAGGAGGAGCCATGAGACCAGCCCCAGCCCGCCCCCCCAACCCCCACCAGCACGCAGGGAAGGGGCCCAGGCCTCAGTTCAGAGCACCCAGGGCTCAGCCTACATCAATGCCATCCCCTCCAAAAAAGGCTCAAGGCACATCTCACATAGGCAACCAGGAAAAATACCAGTGGTCCTGCAGGTGAGGGTGGAGATGGGAGTTCCACTAACACCTGTTTAAATTCCTCCTTCACCCTCAGTGAAATTGGGTGGTTTGGACCTAGCATAGGAAGGGATTTTTTTTTAAGCATACAGTTCCAGAACTAGGCTGTCACTGTTCCTCCTTAAGTCCTATCCATCGGGGCCATCTTTGAACACACAAATGACTGGCATCATTCCTCCAATGCTATTCCCAGAGGTTTTTACTGCTTATAAGGGTGTTTAGGGCATTGATTTGACCTTCTTCATAGTTGAATTGTCAGGCTCTTCACTAACAAGCTATCCATTCAAGTTATGTCTTAAATGAAGAGTGAGGAGAGGTATTTAAAGCCTTTAGGGGAATTCATGCTGTGGCTCAGTGGATTAAGAACCCAACATAGTGTCCATGAGGATGTGGGGTGGATCCCTGGCTTCGCCCAGTGGGTTAAGGATCTTGTGCTGCCACAAGTGGCAGTGTATGTCACAGATGTGGCGCAGAGCTCAAATTCAAGCCCTAGCCTGGGAACTTACATATGCTGCAGGGTGTGGCATAAAAAGAAAAAATAAAATTAATTAATTAATTAAAATAAAAGAAAAACCTCAGGGAAGCTTAAGGAGTAAAACACAGGGGAACATCGTGAGAAAGGGCATTGGGGCAGGAGAGCCCTTGAGAAGAAGTGGCTGCTCTCCAGCTCCCTGGGGCCAGGATGTGACACGTCGGCCTCTCCCTGTGTCTGCTCCATTCCTGTGTCTCTCTGTGATGGGTTTCTTCTGCGACACAGAGGCACCCAAATATCCACCCAGCACTGATAGACTGTCTAGTTTTATCAAATCAAGAGTCTCTGGACAGAGCCTCTGTGTCTCTGAGTTCAAATTCTCAAGAGATGGATTCTGTTCCCAGGTCACCTGCCTATAGGAGGCTGCACTTAAGTCAGGTGCCTATCTCTAGTCCAGGCAGCTGTGACCAAAGAGGAAAAGATCTTGAATTTAAAAATGGCTTCCAGGAGTTCCCACTGCTCAAAGGTAGCGAACCCGACTAGTATCCATGAGGACTCACGTTCAATCCCTGGCCTCAAGCAGTAGGTTAAGGATCTGGCGTTGCCATGAGCTCTGGCGTAGGTCGCAGAAGCGGCTTGGATCCCATGTTGCCGTAGCTGTGGCATAGGCCGGCAGCTGTGGCTCCCGTTAGACTCCTAGCCTGGGAATTTCCATATGTTGCAGGTGCAGCCCTAAAAAGATAAGTAAATAAATAAATAAGGCTGCCAAAGCCGTTCCTTCAACAGGGGCTGGGGAAGAAGGTGGTGGGAATGGCCATAGTTCCCAGAGTGGAGGTATAGCCTGGGCAGACATTTGTGGCAAAATGTGTCTTCTACACAAGAGCATATTCTGCTAGGGTTCCAGTGGCTGCATTGTGAAGAATATGTATCTTCCTGTTACAATGCAGACGGACCCCACTGGCACGATGTGATTTATATTGGTCATGAATTAACTACTATTCTGATCAGTGCCCACAAAGGGAAGGAAGCCTCCCCTCCTTCACCCAGAACTGCAGGTGATTGTGAGGGGCTGATGGAACAAGCACGAGCCTCTGATGTAACCCGATTGTCTCTCATGTCCCCTCTTTCCCCAGTTTGGATTACCTCCCTGTACCTGGCCCTTCTGCCTCTCAGCACTCACCTTCCTGCTCCTGAAGACCAACAACCCCACCATCTATAAGCTCCCGCTCAGCAAAGTCACCTACCCAGAGGCCAACCGCATCTACTACCTGTCTCAGGAGAAAAACAGAAGAGCATCATCCGTCACAAAGTACCAGGCCTACGATGTCTCCTAAGTTGCCCTTTTCAAAGCATGTCACTATAAATGCAGCCTCAGCAGGCTGTCCAGGTCCCCAGGCCGAAAGCCACTTAAACTCTCTTTTTCACTGTTCTGATTATGCCCCAACATGCCTACACCCCAGTTATTCTCAACGACAGGGAAATATGCATGCACTCACTATTCAGGATAATCTCTGTTCTAAAGTGCATAATACTTATCAAAAATACAGTTAATTTAGGAGTTCTCTTGTGCTACAGTGGGTTAAGGATCTGGTGTTGTCACTGCAGCAGGTCAGGTCACTACTGTGGTGTGGGTTCAGTCCCTGGCCTGGAAACTGACACATGCTGCAGGCATGGCCAAAATATATATGCAGGCCCAACTATATATATATATATATATATATCAAATCAAGATATATATGGTTAATTTAGACTTTCTACACACAGCTCACTCCATGAAAACTGCCTCTGAAATGATTTTCCTGCTTTTGCCAAATAAGCCGCATCCCTAAAGAGAACTCACCAAGAAGGGGACACAGATTGGTGACATGGTCATCCAACTATAGCCATTTAACACAGCGAGGTATAGTGTCAGGAAGTTAGCCTAGGAGGCAAAAAGGGCTGGTCCACCCCCAGCTCTGCCTGGAATGAACTCTCACCACTATGGTATCCCCCTCTCACTTCCATTTCTTACTGGTTTCATGACAGAGAGGGATCCTACAGTCCCTTCCACCTCAGAAGTATGGATTCTTTTCTTTCCGTTAAACTGATGAAATCGACATGACCAATCAATAATTACTTTGTGTTAAGAAAAAGACCACAGGGCTACCCAGAAGAGGCAGGACAATTTTAATGCCATAGGGAGATTTATTCTTGAGTCATGAGAAGATATTCTCCAGACTTGGGGTTAGGAACCTAAGCTCACTGGAAATGCCAACGTGCCTTCTTTTTCATAACAAATATTACTGGAAATGTCATCAGATGAAAATTGATCTTTTTCAACATTTAAATCATACTCTAAGCAAATATATTTTCTTTTGTAATATTCATACGCAACTTCTCATTAAATGATTAAGCTTGCAAATTAGTGTTGGGGTTTTCTTAAAATGGGGCTCACGTGCATTATCCAAACAGTGCCCATTGGAGGGGTTTTCCACCGTCAAGCACATGTTTGAAAAGAGATGAGGATGGGTTAAAGTTTCAGAAGAGGCTCTGATTTGCTTACGAAGGAAATTATACATAAATGATTGTGGTCATTGTTTTCTCTTTGAGGTGAAATGCCTGTTGTTACAACCCATCTCCCTTTTGAAGGGAGAGTCTTTGAGTCTTGTGCCCTAAAATTACATCCAGAGGCTCTTGAATGGCCAGTAACTCTGCTACTTAGTTGCTAATCTTAAAGCATTGAGTTCCTAAAACACAGGAGCCCTTTGTGGGAAGCCTCAGGGCTCAGCCTTCCCACCCCTCCACCAGAGGACCAGGATGAACCCTTTATAGTGCCTCTGTGTACCCCTCCTCTTGCACCCTTCCAGGTTAGCATGATGGGGTAAGGGGAAAGGTTGGAGATTGGGGAAGGAAACAGGGGAAGGGGACAAATTCTCTATAAATCCATTATTTAGCAAAAGCTGGTGTCTACATTTATCTTTTTTCCATCAGCCCTGGATCCAAGCCCTCTTCCACCAGCCCCAGCACACTAGGCTGCCTAGCTCTCTTCCAGATGATACCTAGCCAAGTATTGCTTCTCCAGAAAAACAGAATACTTCTCGCTGGAAACAAAGGCCCCACAGAGGAAACAGGAACCAGTCACACTCCAGAGGCTACATCTGAGTTTGTGATCACACCTTGAGGCCAAAAAGGTCTCAGGCTATATTTTCATGACCGGGGAGTTATGGCTCTCTGAGGATCAAGCATCCAGGAATTTCACCAGAAGGCTGTTTATGCTCACAGCTCCCTCAGCTGCCCCACAACCTCTAAGTGATGACATAGAACTATTAAAATACTGTTTCATGCATTTTCCACTGAAGTGTTATAATCTGGTTTTATTAAGAGCAAGAAGCCCTTCACAGGCATGCCATTCTGATTACTGACCACTAACAAATCTCTTCAGCTGTTCTAAGTATTTCAATATCCTCACCTATAAATTAGCAGGTTGAGTTGGCCCAGGATACCAAGCAACTAGGGTAAAAGAATTTGATTTACGAAAATGTATAACATCTACAGGCTGCCAAAGCATTTTGTCTACTGCAGCCCTTCAATTACGTATCAAGAGTGGAGAGAGGGAGCCAGATCCAAGCAGCTCCTGAGAGCTGGTTATTCCAGGGAGCACATCCCTCCAATGTCATATTTAGTGACATCACCCTGATAGGTAGAAGCCAGCCATGGTGGGAGTATTTACACCATGGAAATCAGCAAAGTACAAATCTGAGCTTTGTCTTCCCAGACAGCCAGCTTCCCAGCACACCAATGACAAGTCAGTTTGATGAGGAAAAAAAAATAGAACAAACGTAGGGTTCCTAACCAGAGATTCCAAGACTGGGGCCAAAATATTCAATCCAGCAATGCTACATGGATGTCACTCCACATACAGGAGGCATTGGAGAATGTAACAAACATGATGGCAGGTGTAAGATTTACCCACAGAAGCCTGCTCTGAAAACATTCTGAATGGAAGCATCCAATGCTGCAAAGGACACGAGAAGTGTAGGGTGATCAAATGTATTTATTTGTTGATTAGGCTCAAAGGAGGGGAAACAGAAGAGCTAGACCTAGAACTGGAGTATCAAATGATGGCAGGGGGAGAGAAGGGGGAAGAGCAGGAGAGCCTATTAGAGTATTTTACTTATGCAAAAATAGATTAAGTTTACAAAGTCCACAGGGAGGAATAAAAATGTGTGATAAGGGCCACCACCATGAGAACAAAATTAGAATTATAAATTTTGAACCAGAAGAAAATTTTCTAATGGAAAACAGAAAAGGAGAAAGATATTACAGAAAGCCCCCCAAAATGATAATAAGCACAAAAAATAAACAGACAAATTAGTCATAATATGACAGTAATTGACCAAAAAAAAATGTTAACTATTCAATTTCCCACCGGAAGACAGAGACACTCAGGTTGCACTTTTTTAAAAAGACGTAACATTTTGCTGTTTACGATAAACATATTTAAAACAGAAAAAAACAAATGTTTGAATACAAAAGGATAAAATAAGATACGCTCAACAGGAGTTCCCGTGGTGGTGCAGTGGTTAACGAATCCGACTAGGAACTATGAGGTTGCGGGTTCGATCCCTGCCCTTGCTCAGTGGGTTAAGGATCCGGCGTTGCGGTGAGCTGTGGTGTAGGTCGCAGATGCGGCTCGGATCCCACGTTGCTGTGGCTCTGGCGTAGGCTGGTGGCTATGGCTCGGATTCGACCCCTAGCCTGGGAACCTCCATATGCCACGAGAGTGGCCCAAGAAATGGCAAAAAGCAAACAAACAAACAAAAAAAAAAGATATGCTCAACAAATCTGGACCTAAAAGTGAAACTTAAGGAAAAAAAGTTAAAGGACAATGGAACAATAGCATAGGAAGACACAGTCATTGTCAACACATGTACTAAATAATCAGCTTCAAAATACATCAAGAAACAATTGAATGAACTGCAGGAAGAAGCTAATTAATGATTGTGGCTAAGATTTTTTTTCTTTTTTTGCTTTTTAGGGCCACACCCATGGCATATGGAGGTTCCCAGGCTAGGGGTCTAATTAGAGCTACAGCTGCCAGCCTACACCACACCACAGCAACACCATATTGGAGCCATGTCTGCAAACTACACCACAGTTCACGGCAACGCCAGATCCTTCACCCACTGAGAGAGGCCTGGGATCAAACCTGCAACCTCATGGTTCCTAGTCAGATTCGTTTCTGATGCCTCACAATGGGAACTCCTGTAGCTAAGACTTTACCAAAATCTCAGAAACTGATATGTCAGGAGAACAAAAAATGAGCAGAGATATAAGGGCTATGAATTATAAATTAGTAAATACGAACTCTTGTATACACGTTGGATTCCAAACCCTCCCACTCAACACCATCCCCCCCAAAAGAAATATGTGTTCTCAAATAGAGAACACAAGATCTTTTCAAGCGCTCATGGAATGCGCTTGGGGTCTTCATGTGATGCTGCTGCCTTCAGAATTTAGTCATGTTGAGCATTTTATACCCCTTTTGACCGAAAAATTCCCCTCCAGAGTGTAAGCGTTCCTAGAGAGTCTGGTCACCACGGCTTTGGTTGTAGAGAGCTGAAGAGAAGGCAGAGGCACATCACACACCCAGAGCAGCAGGGAAGGCCAGGACCACAGGCACAGCAAGGTGGGTAGAGCTTTAAAATCTAGTGTTGGAGTAAATATAGAAATGACACTTATAAGCCACAACAGTTGTGAAAATTAAAAATTCAGGCATACAAAACAACCTGTATTTTTCAAACAGGCAAACAACCAAAAAAGTACATTGGAATGTGGAAGGAAAAGAAAATGAAGTATAAAAATGAAAAGACATACAGATCTTCATACATTCAATAGAGGGGCCTTGCATAGACCAAGGAAGATAATATGCAGGGACTAAGCCAGATGACTAACTCAATTCTCTGGAAAAGAGTGTGAGTGCATAGAGTGTGCTCTGCACAGCCCTGTCAGAGCCTCAGAGTGACCCCAGAATCGGGGCGGGAGAACATTCCACCCACCTTCACTAGTGTTAGGAAATGTTTTGGCCACACTACAAAGTGAGATGATAGACAGATGGACAGATGATAGATAGATAGGTAGATAGAAAGATATATGATAGATAGATAGATAGATAGATAGATAGATAGATAGATAGATAGATAGATAGATGATAGATAGATAATAGATAGATGATAGGTAGATAATAGATAGATGATAGATTGATTGATTGATTTTGCACTTTGATTCCAAATAAGATGAACATATCTTTAAATTTTTTATTATAGTTGATTTACAATGTTGAGCCAATTTCTGTTGTACAGCAAAGTGACCCAAACACACACACACACACACACACACACACATACATTCTTTTTCTCATATTATATTCCATCATGTTCTATCACAAGAGATTGGATATAGTTCCCTGTGCTCTATGGTAGGACCTCATTACTTATCCATTCTAAATGTAATAGATGAATATATTTTAATCCCTAGAACAACAATAGTAATGAACACACATTTTACTTCTCCTTTTAGAGTGTTTTAGACTCTCTGGTAAAATGTAGAATTAAGAGGAAATTTTTGTTGTTGTTGAGATCACAGAAAGAGGGGAAAGACTGTTTTTGAAAATGAAAGAGGTAGGAATTGAGTTTAGAAAGAGCTTGGACCTGTGCAATAGGTGATACAATCACACAGCCTCCTGCAATCATCAAACCCCAATGGTAAATCAGGAGGTAGGTGTGAAAAGATCCCAGCTTTGAAGTCAGATGAGCCTGGTTTTGAATCCAGACCTTATCTGTTACTTACTGGCTGTGGGGGTTATCTCAGAGCCTGCAGCTCATCATCTACAAAATGAAGAGGGTACCAGGAGTTCCCTGGTAGCTTAGCAGTTAAGGATTCAGTGTTGTCACTGTTGTGACACAGGTTTAATCCTTGGCCCAGGAACTTCATATGTGCTCCCCCCTCCAAAAAAAAAGTAAGGAAAGTACCCATCTAAGAGCAGTGTTTGAAGACTAAATAAGAATCCCTGGAATGAAATCAGTGTGTGCCAGTCCCTTTGGCACTGGGGGGATGGAGAAGTCCTGAGCCCAGGCAGTTGTATTGACCAGAAAAATCCAATTGAGCCTGGGCATCATCTCAGGGGTTTCCTTTAAAATGTTCTGTCCAGAGAGTTCCCGTTGTGGCTCAGTGGTAACAAACCCAACTAGTATCCATGAGGATGTAGGTTCGAGCCCTGGACTTGCTCAGTGGGTTAAGGATCCGACGTTGCCTTGAGCTGTGGTAAATCACAGATGTGGCTCAGATCCAGCGTTGCTGTGGCTGTGGCATAGGCTGGCAGCTGAAGCTCTAATGGGACCCCTAGCCTGGGAATTTCCATATGCCATGGGTGCAGCCCTAAAAAGCAAAAAATAAAAATAATAAATAAAATAAAAGGGGTCAAAGGGGCCAGATTCAAACGCTTTCGTGGCTTTAAGCTGCTAAGAAAAAAGACTGGCTAGATATCCATTTGAACTATCTCCCTCCTTCCTCTTCCTATCTCACCAGAGAAGTGTACCACCTGTTTTAGGAAATTTTTCTCAAAGTTTAAATAATGACTCCTTTAAAGTCATTATCATGGAGCAGGTTGCATAATTGTGTGGTCTTTCCTCTCCAATTATATTGTAAGTCCTGTGAGGATAGTGGTGGGAAAATACGTACACACTCATTCATATGCACACCGACATACAGAGATGTACACGCACATGCATGTACACATGCACACATACATACACACAGATTTTCACATACATGCACTGATGCATTCATACATACACACACATTCATTTATATCCACATATGTAAGCATGTCTACATACACACACAGTTATTACTGTTTTTGTCTCTTTCCTTGATAGACCTACCCCAATGATGGGCACACCATAACTGACTGAGTAATTGAAAAACTCCCCTATCCCCACTATTCTCCTTCTGAAGAGCCCATTCATTCATCCCAAGGGAACTTGAGGTCTGTTTTACATACATAACTATGTTCACATAGCATACACACAGAAACTCAGGCATCTCAGCTGAGAGAATCTTGCCCCCAAACTTCCTGCCTGTAGCCTCCTCCCAACATATATTCCCTGAATCTTTTTTAGAGAAAGAACTGTTAGGAATGGACATACCCTCTAACCCTAAGCATTTTATCAGGTTTTGAGTAATAACGTCATGTCTCAACAAATGTCCTTGCCTTACAGAGCCTCCACAGTTTGGACCCAAATCATGTAATAATCTCAGGTGAGGCAGGAAGATGGAAAACCAGTGGCTCTCAAAATAAAGCATGCATCAGAATCCTCAAGAAACTTGTCAAACAGATCACTGGATCCCATACCCAGAGTTCCTGATTCAGTACATCTGGGGAAGGGCCCAAGAAATTGCATTTCTAATAAGTTCCCAGATGCTGTCGATGCTGTTGTTCTAGAGACCCCATTTTTTTTCTTACTCAATGAATTTTATTACATTTGTAGTTACAACGATCATCATACAACCCAATTTTATAGCCTTTCTACCTCAAACCCTCAGCGCATCCCCCCAACCCCTGACCTGTCTCATTTGGAAACCATAAGTTTTTCAAAGTCTGCAAAGAAGTTCATTGTGTCCTTTTTTTAGATCCCACATGTAAGTGGTAGCATATGATGTTGGTGTCTCACTGTCTGACTAACTTCACTTAGCATGATAATTTCTAGGTCCATCTATGTTGCTGCAAATGCTGTTATTTCTTTCCCTTTAATGGCTGAGTAATATTCCATTGTGTATATGTACCACATCTTCTTTGTCCCATTCCTCTGTCGATGGACATTTAGGTTGTTTCCATGTCTTGGCTGTTGTATAGAGTGCTGCAGTGAATGTTGGCGTACACGTATCTTTTGCAGTCCTGGTTTTCTCTGGATAGATGCCCAGGAGTGGGATTGCTGCATCAAATGGTAATTCTATTTTTAGTTTTCTGAGGAATCTCCATGCTGTTTTCTACAGTGGTTACACCAATTTACATTCCCATCAACAGTGTAGTAGGTTTCCCTTTTCTCCACACCCTCTCCAGCATTTATTGTTTGTAGACTTTTTGATAATGGCCATTCTACCCAGTGTAAGGTGATACCTCATAGTGGTTTTGATTTGTAGTTCTCTAATAATTAGTGATGTTGAAAATCTTTTCATGTGATTTTTGGCCATCCGTATGTCTTCTTTGGAGAATTGTCTATTTAGATCTTCTGCTCATTTTTTTAATAATTTTTTTTATTTCCCCACTGTACAGCAAGGGGGTCAGGTTATCCTTACATGTATACATTATGATTACATTTCTTCTGCTCATTTTTTGATGGGCTTGTTTGTTTTTTTGGTATTGAGCTCCAAGAGGTATTCATAAATTTTGGAGTTTAATCCCTTGTCAGTCGCTTCATTTGCAAATATTTTCTCCCATTCTGTGTGTTGTCTTTTTGTTTTATTTAGGGTTTCCCTTTCTGTGCAGAAACTTTTAAATTTAATTGTCCCATTTGTTTATTTTTGTTTTTGTTGTCATTACTCTAGGAAGTGGATCTGAGAAGATATTGCTGTGGTTTATGTTGAGAGTGTGTTCAGCCTATGTTTTCCTCTAAGAGTTTTACAGTGTACGGTCTTATATTTAGGTCTGTAATCCATTTTGAGTGTATTTTTGTGTATGGTGTTAGGAAGTGTTCTAATTTCATTCTTTTACATGTGGCTGTCCAGTTTTCCCAGCACCACTTACTGAACAGGCTGTCTTTTCTCCATTGTATGCTTCCTTTGTCATAGATTAGTTGACTGTAGGTGTGTGGGTTTAATTATGGGCTTTCCATCCTGTTCCACTGCTCTATATTTCTGTTTTTGTGCCAGTACCATACAGTTTTGATGACCGTAGCTTTGTAGTATGCTGAATTCAGGAAGCCTGTTTCCTCCAGCTCCATCTTTCTTTGTCAGGGTGGCTTTGGCTATTCTGGGTCTTTTATGCTTCCAAACAAACTTTAGGATATTTTGTTCTAGATCTGAAAAAAGTTCTTGGTAATTTGATAGGGATTGTATTGAATCTGTGGCTTGCCTTGGGTAGTATAGTCATTTTGATAATATTGATTCTTCCAGTCCAAGAGCATGGTATGTCTTCATCTGTGTGTGTCATCTTTGATTTCTTTCATCAGCATCTTATAGTTTTCACAGCACAGATCATTTGTCTCTTTAGGTAGATTAATTTCTAAGTATTTTATTCTTTCTGATGTGGTGGTAAAATGGGATTGTTTCCCTAACTTCTCTTTCTGATCTTTTGTTGTTAGTGTATAGAAATGCAGTTAATTTCTGTGCATTAATTTTGTATCCTATGCTTTGCCAAATTAATTGATGAGCTTTAACAGTTTTCTAGCAGTGCAATTAGGATTTTCTAGGTATAGTATCATGTCATCTGCAAATAGTGATAGTTTTACTTCTGTCTTTCCAATTTGAATTCCTTTTATTTTTTTTTTCTTCTCTGATTGCCATTGCTAAGACTTCTAAAACTATGTTGGAATAGTAGTGGTGAGAGCAGACATCCTTGTCTTGTTCCTGATCTCAGCGGGAATTCTTTCAGCTTTTCACCATTGAGAATGATATTAGCTATGGGTTTGTCATATATGGCCTATAATATGTTGAGGCAGGTTCCCTCTATGCCCACTTTCTGAAGGGTTTTTATCAGAAATGGGTGTTGGATTTTTGTCAAAGGCTTTTTCTGCATCTATTGAGAGGATCGTATGGTTTTTATTCTTCAGTTTGTTAATGTGGTGTATCACACTGATTGATTGGTGGATATCGAAGAACCCTTGCATCCCTGAGATAAATCCCTCTTGATCAAGATGTACAATCCTTTTAATGTGTCATTGGATTTGGTTTGCTAGTATTTTGTTGAGGATTTTTGCATTGATGTTCATCAATGAAAATGGCCTGTAATTTTCTCTCTTTTTTTGGTATCTTTGTCTGGTTTTGGTATCAGGGTGATGGTGGCCTCATAGAATGAGTTTGGGAGTATTCCTTCCTCTGGAATTTTTTGAAATAGTTTCAGAAAGATAGGTGTTAGCTCTTCTCTAGATGTTTGATGGAATTTGCCTGTTAAGCCATCTAGTCCTGGACATTGGTTTGTTGGAAATTTTTTAATCACAGTTTCAATTTCAGTACTTGTGACTGATCCATTCATCTTTTCTATTTCATCTTGGTTTAGTCTTGGAAGATTGTACTTTTCTAAGAATTTGTTCATTTCATCCAGGTTGTCCATTTTATTGGCATATAGCTACATGTAGTAGTCTCTAAGGATCCTTTGTATTTCTGTGATGTCCACTGTAACTTCTCCGTTTTCATTTCTAATTTTATTGATTTGAGTCCTCTCTCTTTTTTTCTTGATAAGTCTGGCTAAGAGTTTATCAATTTTGTTGATCTTTTCAAACGACCAGCTTTTTGTTTCATTGATCTTGTCTATAGTTTTTTTTTATTTCTATTTATTGATTTCTGCTCTGATCTTTATGATTTCTTTCCTTCTGCTAACTTTAGTTCTTGTCTGTTCTCTCTCTAGCTGTTTTAGATGTGAAGTTAGGTTGTTTATTTGAGTTTTTCTTTTTTCCTGAGGTAGGCTTGTATTGTTATAAACTTCCCTCTTAGAACAGCTTTTGCTGTATCCCATAGGTTTTGGAGTGTTGTGTCAGGGACCATACCTTGGCATAGACCTAGGATGTCTTCCCCAAGCATCCCTCTCCTTGTTTTAATGCTGTAATATTCTGAGTTGCCAACTCTTGTGCATATGAGAATGGTCTGAGTGCTTATTAAAACCCAGATCCCTTGCTCAACTCCAAAGATTTTGATTTAGCAAATCAAAAATCTGAGCTTCTAACAAACTCTTAGATGCTGCTGGTTCAAGGTCCAGACTTTGAGATCATAGCATAGCAGCACTTAATCCTGGCTAGATTAGAATCACCTGAATCTGATGCCAGCCCTTGTCCCAGACCAATGAAGTTAACAGTGGACCTGGAAATTTCCCAAGCTAGGGTTTGAATCAGAGCTGTAGCTGCTAGCCTACACCACAGCCACAGCAATGCAGGATCCTAAACCCACTAAGAGAGACCAGGGATAGAACCCAAGTCCCCATAGATTCTAGTCAGGATTGTTACCACTGAGCCACAACAGGAACTCCAGGAATGGATATTTCTCAAAGCTGCTGGTATGGTTCTGATGGGCAGCCCAGGTTGAAAACAACTATAGTATCTATTTCCTGAGCCCTGTTTTTCCATCTCCTACCATAGTTATGCCTACAGACTATTAGGTCCCTGCTACCCTCAGTCTTCAAATGGCTTTTGATAAGGAGCAGTGTGCAGTAAAAACCCCTAGGCATCTGGGAGACAGGAGAAGCCAGTACAGGAAGTACAGAAAATCCTCAAAAGTGAGGTTTGCCTATTTCTCAGTGTGATTGGGTCCCAGCCCCATGCCCCAAAGGAGGCTAGATAAGGAAGAATGGCACCACTATCAGGAAACATCCAACCCAGTAGACTGCACAGAGAAGTCAGGTTTTGTGCTGGCCCCGGAAGCCTGCTGAGTGGGCGGCCTTGGCCATGGGAAGGAGGATTGTGGCAGTGCCTCTGCCCCCACAACTCTCAGCCTGGAGCCCATCTCCCTGGCCCCTCAGACACAGGCAGCACTGGTCTGGCCCAGAGGTGAAGAGAGAGGTAAGAAGTTGCAGGTGTGCCCTGTGAGGAGGTATGGGACAGGACGGGACAGGGCCAAAGCCTGCAGGGGGGTGGGGACAGGGCATGGAGGGGTGGCAAGGCAGTGACAGCAGCAGCTGCTGCTGCACGTGATCAGACAAGTGGGCAGGAAAGGAAGCTCCAGCAAGACCTGCGTGCAGGAAGTCATGATCGGATAGACCTCTGGGATAAGAGGTAAAGATGGAGAAAAGCCAAACACATAGAATTATGGGGAGCAAGTGCCAGAAGGCAGGTGGTCCTGTAACTAGAAGAGCAGAAACAGCAGGTGGGTTTTTGTGCCAACACAAGGCTCCACCCTCCGTGGAGGGCTGGAATGGGACAGGGACATGGGATGGGTTTCACCCTTGTTCCTACATCTTTCTTCCTGAGATCTCATTCAGCACCAGGAGGTCCCACCAGCACGCCAGAGAGAGACTGTCATCTGCAGCATGGCCTGAGCAGATGAGACAGGAGAGTCACGGGGGCAGAATGGGAGCAAATCAGGCAAAAGAGAATTTCTTCTCTTCCAGTTTAATGAGATACAATTGACAGCCAGCACAGTGTAAGGGCTGCAGCCTGATGCTTTGAAATGATGACTGGGGAGTTCCCACTGTGGCTCAGTAGTTAACGAACCCAACTAGTATCCATGGGATGTGGGTTCGATCCCCAGCATTTCTCAGTGAGTTAAGGATCTAGCATTGCCAAGAGCTATGGTGTAAGTCACAGATGCAACTTGGATCCCCCGCTGCTGTGGTTGTGGTGTAGGCCAGTAGCTACATCTCAGATTTGACCCCTAGCCTGGGAATTTCCATATGCCTGGGCCCTAAAAGACAAAAAAAAAAAAAGACCAAAAAAGAAAAAGAAAGAAAGAAACAATGACCACAATAAGTTTAGTGAACACCCATCATCTCTTACAGGTACAACACTAAAGAAAGTGAAAAATATTTTTTTCCTTGTGAAGAGAACTCTTAGAATTTACTCTCTTAACTTGCAGATATGATGTGGAGCAGTGCTAATTACACTTACCGTGTTGTACATAACATACCTAGCACTTATTTATCTTAAAACTGGGAGTTTGTGTTTTGACCACCCTCATCTACCCCCCCACCTCCAAACCCCCACCTCTGGTAACCACAAATCTCACCTTTTTTTCTATGAGTATTTACATGTTTGTTGGTTGTTTGTTTTTTGAAGTATAAATGACATGCAACACTGTTAGTTCCTGGTCCACAACATAGTGATTCAATGTTTCCACACACTTCAAAATGATCACTGTATGTCTAGTTGCCAGGCAACAGAGCGCTTAAAAGCCCTGAGGGCGGGACCACAGCCCAGACCAGCTCCATCAGAACGTCTAGGGTGGGACCAGGCAGGAGCAGTTTTCAAAGCTCCAGTGGGGGGCAGGGAGGAAGCTGATGTACAGAAGGTTGGACCTGTGCAGTAGAAGGTGTGCAGGGCATGCAACGCTGTGAGCTGGGCCAGGGGCCAGTGCCCTTGAAGACCAGTGTGGGGGAGGCTGCAGAGAGAAGTTTCTCTGAACAGTTACAAAGTGGGAGGAACCAAGGCAGCATGAGTTTCTCAAGGGATCATTGTCCCATCTCTGGCGTCCAGTTCTTAACCTCTGTACCTGAACACGTGTTAGCTGTGCTCATGGTGCCATGGAAGACCTATTCTGCTCACCTGATGCTCACCTGATGGCATTTTAAACTCCCGGAGAGTCTTGGTGCTCAGCTGGTTTGTGGCTATCCTAGCACAGAGCAGAGAGCAGAGGGCAAAGTTGAATCCATGCTTAGCAGGATTTCACCCAAACATGAGCGCCTGTGAGCGGGAAGCTCCTCCATGACTTGGCCTCCTGTGTATCACCCCATGTTGTGTTCAGTAAACCATCTTCCTCTTGCCCACGTCTAGAAGCTCTGTGAGAGCCAGACCATGCATCTCCCAGGAACCCCATCTCCAGGCCCCAGCAGAGGTGTTTGATGAATATTTACCTACTTCGGCAATTAATTCCAGAAGGTGGGCACTTAAGCAAGGTAATGTTAATTCAAAATGCACATCCTGGGGCCCCTTCTTCAGAGACTGGGATTCAGTGGGTGAGGGGGACTAGGAATCTGCATTTTTACAAGCATCCTGAGTGACCTTAGAAGACTAATTTTCCAGGGAGGTTGTGCTGGGACAGGAGGCTCAGGGTGGGGTGAGAGCGGGGTTCACATAGAGGCCCAGGACAACCTTGCGTGATGGCAGTACACTTGTCACTGGGTGACTGCTAATCCTGGGGCTTGAAAAGTCTACCCTGAGGCTGAACAATGACTGCATCCTGCCTAGAGCAGCAATAGGACTGCAGGGGCCCCAGCCCTCTGTCACAGCAGCAGTCCTAATGTCTCAGCAAGGTGCTGCATGGGCAACAACTACTGCTGACACTGGTGAAAATGTGGTTCGGTATAGTTTAAGGAAAACATAGATGGCTTGTGCTTTTCTCCCCTATGACTCTTTAATTTACCTTCAGCATGAATTTCTTAGTTGTTTCTATGTTCTTTTAGAAAATTAGTTTTAACGTAAAATGTGTTATTGAGCATACAATTTAACACGGCCTAATATCATTTATTTTATCTGGGTGGGTCTTGTCTCCTCAAGGAGGTGGCAAATTCTGAGCCCAGGGGCCTCATCTTATAATTACAAAGATACAAGCACATTGAGCCCAAGCACATTGCTGGGTACAGGGTGTCCTGGCTGCTCGATTCAGTTAATGTTTGGACGCCTAGGACTGTAGTCTGAGGGATGAAACTCTGCGCCAGAAAAGCTTCCATGGAAAGAGGGCAACAGTGCTAAGTGCTGAGGACAAGGGCCAGGATGTCCAGCCCAGTCTGCTGTCTGTGTCTACTCCATGACTTTGCATCCCACAACAGCTGCCCTCTCTTTCCTCATCCATAAAATGGGGATAACAACAGAAACCACATCATAGGACAATTGGGAGGATCTAATGAACAAAGCTGGGATGCCTCCCACACTTTAATGTGCATACACATCTCTGGAGAATTTTATTCAAATGCTTGTTTCATGGCAGTAGGTCCCACCTGGGACCTGAGAGGCTTCAATTTACAACTTCCCAAGTGGTGCTGATGCTGCTGGTCTTCAGGCCAAACTTTTATGGAGACAACATGTTATTCCTAGACCAGCATCAACAGCATCAGCCAGGAACTTATTAAAAATATAAATTCCCAGGCCCTGCCCCAGATCTACTGAGTCAGAGACTCTGAGATTGGGGACCTCAAGGTTCCCAGGTGCTTCTGGTACAAGTGGAGTTTGAGAATGAGTAAGCTCCACACAGAACTTTCTTTTCAATCACAAGTACTGACCTATGTGCCTATGAAGTACCTAAGCCTGTGCTAAGTAACGTGGTAGGGACCCTGTAACCTCTCCTGGCTTCCAGAAACTCAGAATTGACAGCTGCTGTGTATGGCGCAAGGGTGAACATGGATTTAGTGGGCAGTGCTTATGGAAAATGTAGATTCATGGTTTTCTACCAGTACATCCCAAGGGTTTTGATTCAGTAGATCTGTATTTTTTAAATCGAGCTCCAGCTTTTTCTGATCCTTATTCTATGATCCAGGGCCACACTCTGAAAGCTATTTAGAAGGTGAAATGACTAAGACCAGAAAATTCGTTGGAAAATAACTGGGTGCCAAATTGTGTGATACAGGCCCTCGTGTGCTCTAAACAGCTTTTGGGAGGAGAAGAGATTTCTAAAGGGCTGGCAAGCTAAAGAAAACACCTCAGATTTGATGCAATATCAGGGAGTGGATCAGGTGAGATGGATATGACCATAAGCTGAGCACTTTATATAAAATCCCAGTTACACCTCCTGATTATTATGGGGCTGATCATCTTCTCCAGTTTTACAGATCAGATATCCAGAAATCTAATAAGTTAGGAGACATATTTATAGATAGCCAGCTTGTAAATCTTGGGGCCAAATTTCACACCCAAACTCCTATGTTTTCCCTTGAAGCAAGGATAGAACTTAAGGATAGTGATACTTTGAGAATGTTAGTTTGTTAAAAGTAGGCACGATAGACTGGAAACTGATAAAAGTAACCAGCCATGACTAGGGACTCTGGCCAAGGGATTAAACAAAGGAGGCTTACAGTTATTATTCACTAGTAAACAACATGTAGATCCCCAGGCTGGGGTCGAGGGAGAGAACACAGTCATGACAATAGAGGGAAACCACAGTGGTATAAACAGAAAATTGGATGTGGAGTCCAAAGACCTCAGTTCATGTCTCATTTCTGTCTAATTGGGACCCTGAGAAAGATATTTCCTGTCCTTGAACCTGTTTTCTCACTGATAAAATAGGGATGGTTGTCCTTGCTCTGCCTTCCTGGGAGATTGCTGTGAGGATCACATGTTTTAAAAGTTCCATTAATAATAAAGTAAGATACTGCTAATACTCTCAGCTCAGCTGTCTTAAAACTCATCAGGCATTTAGTAGACCTAGTCCAAGAAGAGTGTTTTCCAAGTCTTTTCTCCAGAACATAATTTTTAAACTTTTTGTCCTTAGTATTTTAGCTTAGGCAGGCAGCAGCTCTTATAAGCAGCCTGGAGGGTAAAACAGACTAGAAACTCAATTTTAAAATAAAGGCTCCTTAAATCTGGCCAGGAAGGTGAAAGACTTATACACTGAGAACTATAAAACATTAATAAAGGAAACTGAAGATGATGTAATAACTGGAAAGATATGCTCTTGGACTGGAAGAATTAATATTATTGAAATGGCCATACTACCCAAAGAAATTTACAAATTTAATGCAATCCCTATCAAACTACCCATGACATTTTTCACAAAACTAGAACAAATAATCCAAAATTTTACATGGAACCATAAAAGACCCAGAATTGACAAAGCAATCCTGAAGAAAAAGAACAAAGCAGGAAGCATAACCCTCCCAGACTTCAGACAATATGACAAAGCTACAGTAATCAAAACAATGTGGTATTGGCACAAAAACAGACACATAGATCAATGGAACAGAACAGAGAGCCCAGATATCCACACACCTATGGTCAATCTTTGACAAAGGAAGCAAGAATACACAATGGGAAAAGACAGTCTCTTCAGCAAGTGGTGTTGGAAAGTTGGACAGCCGTGTGTAAATCAATGAAGTTAGAACACACCCTCTTACTGTGCACAAAAATAAACTCAAAATGGCTTAAAGACTTAAACATAAGACATGACACCATAAAACTCCTAGAAGATATCACAGGCAAAACATTCCCTGACATAAATCATACCATTGTTTTCTTAGGTCAGCCTCCCAAAGCAATAGAAAGAAAAATAAAAAGAAACAAATGGGTCCTAATCAAACTTACAAGCTTTTATACAGCAAAGGAGACCACAAATAAAAAGACAACATATAGAATGAAGGAAAATATTTGCACATGATGCAAATGACAGGGGCTTAATTTCCAAAATATACAAACAACTCATACAGTTCAACAACAAAAAACAAACAACACAACAAAAAATGGGCAGGAGTTCCTGCCGTGGCGCAGTGGGATGGGTGGCATCTTTGGAGAACCAAGACATAGTTTCAATCCCCTGCCAGCACAGTGGGTTAAGGATCCAGTGTTCCCGTAGCTGTGGTTTAGATCCCAGCTGCAGCTGGGATCTGATCCCTGGCCTGGGAACTCCATATGCCACAGGGTACCATAAAATATATGATCTTTTGTAACAGACTTCTTTTACTTAGCATAAAGTTTTCAAGGTTCATCACACTATAGCAGGGATCAGTACTTCCTTTCTTCAATGGCTGAATAATATTCCATTATGCTTCTCTCCACTTCTTGAATATTTGAGTTGTTTCCACTTTTTGGCTGTTTCGAGTAATGCTTTAATGAACATTCATATACAAATTTTGTGTAATTTGATTTCACTTCAGTACATACCAGGAAAGGAATGACTAAGGTCTATGGAGACTTTGTTTAACTCTTTGTGTGGCTTTTCAGACTGTTTTCCAAAATGGTTTTCTTTCCCTCCCCCATCTCCACTGCCCACTTTGTGCCGTTTTGGCTGTGTATGTGCGTGTAACCTACGCAATCACTGAACTCAGTCACAATGAGCACGCCTGCGTTTATGATACCGCTATATGGTCACCAGAGGGCGCCAGAGCATCACCAAAAGCCACGCAAATCTTCCCGGCTCTTTTTTTCCTCTACAGGTTCTCCACCGAGATCCAATCTCCCAATCTCAGCCCTGTACTTCACCTCACTGATTCCCCAAAGGACATCAGATCACACAAGAGTGCGCAGTTGCTTTTTAAAAAGCTCTTATTAGCTGTGAGACCTCGGGGAAGGTCAAATGCCTCTGAGCCAGAGTTTCTCATCTGAACAAGGGAATATGAACCTGTTATTGCAGCTCTTTTAACAGCTAAATGAGATAATAAATGTAAGCCTCCTTGAGAAGTTTCTGGCTATTATTATTCTACCATAGGCAGTGATTTGCCCTGCTAGGAAACCAGAAACCTTGAGCTGCAAAAACATTTTTTAATTGTAATTTGTATAACAAATTATAAACAAATCTAAGCTCCATCTTATCTGCCTTTCATGCCTATATTCAGAAGCCTTTCTGTCTCCTTGATAATGTTTGGTCAAGACCTTATCATTTCGCTTGCAGCACAATTCATGACACCCATGGTGACCAGAAGAGTGCTAGCCAAGCAGAGCCTCCATCCCACCAAGGAGCTTGGCTCCAGGCTCCACACTCACTCAGCTTTCTTCCCCAAGTAGTAAAAACTAGTGTCACTTAGGTTTTGTTCCCTAATTAATCGTGCTACAATTAGCATTATGATAGATCATTCTTCGGAGGCAATTATTGCAATAGGTGCTCTAGTAATGCAGGTGATGCTGGTGGAGGTATGGTGAAGGGAGTCATGGAGGAGGAAGTAAAGATGGTGGAGGTGGGGATGGAGGGAGTATGGTGATGGTGGCATAGCTGATGGTAAACCTGGTGATGGAGAGATGGTGGTGGACTCCTACTTAGCAGCCTTCAGAGACTCCCCCTGCCTGAAAGATAAATCCTAAACTCCTGAGCTTGATAAAGTGTTTCATGACTCAGCTGCTGCTTACTTCTTTAGCCTCGCCTCTCCATACACATACACACACACACTCACTCACTAAGCTCTTCCACATTACAACTCGCCATGAGCCTAAGACACAATGCACCGTCATTGTATTCTGCCTTTTCCTTATTATGCTTCTCATCTTTTTCTTCCCACCAGACACACTCCTTTTTGGTCTTCCATACCCAGGAAGAGTTATAGCATCTCTTATGAGGAGTTCTTTGACTCTCAAGGCAAAGTTAAGTTTCCTTCCTCAACACTCTCATGGCATTTTGTGCAACTCTAACATTTTTGACCTGGCTTGTAACAGGCCGATAGAGTCTCCTTGCCCACCAGGGGTGGCCTTAAAATTGACTTCTCCAAGGATACCTTTTAGACTGATCCAAGACCTCCAACCCAGTGCCCTTGGGCTGAGCCAGCGGTCACTCCATTACTGTTTGCAGTGCCTACTGTGCAGTGAAGTGGCAGAGCTCAGACAGCCGGTAACAAAGCCATTTTTAACATATATCCAGAAGAGTGAAAAACCATAAGTGAAGTTTCATAAACAAATTTCCAATAAATAAAAATGAATATACTCACGTAACCAGTACCAGGTCAAGAAACAGTATTGCCAGCATCCAGAAGCCCATCAACAACTGTATTTTAAAATGCAATTAACTATTGAAACTTATGATTTTAAAAATGAGATGTCAAGGAGTCCTCATTGTGACTCAACAGGTTATGAATCCGAGCAGCACCCATGAGGATGTGGGTTTGATCCCTGGCCAAGCTCGGTGAGTTGGGGATCCACATTACTTTGAGCTGTGGTGTAGGTAGCAGATGAGGCTCAGATCTGGCGTTGCAATGGTGGCTATGGCATAGGCTGACAGCTGCAGCTCTGATTCAACCCCTTGCCTGGGAACTTCCATATTCCACACTAAAAAAAATGGAGGGAAATTAAAAAATAAAAGTGAGATCTCAAAATCAAATATGGCAATAGTTACCAGCTTTTCAAAGACATGTTAGACCTGGGCTGTGCAGGTGTCCTCCCAGGTCTTGGAACTGAGCCACATCAGGAGAAGAAGGTACACTATCTAATCAGTGAAACCAATTAGAAAAACAAGGCCATGTGGACTATCAGGACCTTCCAGGTAGAGGCTAATAGGAGTGAAATGGACAGCAACCACCGTTTGTTGTATCTTTGCTATGGACTTCCCAGAGGCTACCCCAGGGACACCACTGATGGAGAAGTCTGCATCTTAAAGAAGAGGAAGCTGAGTAGATGGCCCACATCTTCCTGTTATCATGCTCAGAAGCCCCAGAACTAGGATTTCAATCCATCAGACTCCCAAGGACATCATTCTAGAAGGAAGAGCATAGCAAAGGTCCTGGGGTGGAAATGAGGACTGTTAAGTCCTGAGGCATTTCTACTCTTGGGCATTTCTTCTGACACCCCATTGAGAGGACGATGGCATTAGTGATGGAGGGGTGGGTAGCATCCCACCAGAGAGGAAGGGTCCTGAGAACAGGTAGAGGACTTTGGATGGAGGGCTTCTCCCACTAGCTACTTCTCCCAACCAGCTACTTTGTCCCTCCTGCCGTTCCAGATTTGATGGTTAAGAGTTCATGGTGGGGACTTTAG
Organism: Phacochoerus africanus; assembly: GCF_016906955.1. Classification (NCBI taxonomy): domain Eukaryota; kingdom Metazoa; phylum Chordata; class Mammalia; order Artiodactyla; family Suidae; genus Phacochoerus; species Phacochoerus africanus. The sequence continues at coordinate 97,427,258 of NC_062545.1, forward strand.
GTGTGTGTGTGGGGGGGTGTGATATGTATTTTTATTTTGCATTTCTGCAAATGTCTTGATGTTTCATGTGGGTGTATTTGGTAGTCCCTGCTGCCCGGGTTTTTCCATTAGAGGAAATGTACTGGCTCTGTTATTGACATATCGCCTTGGCCCCAGCATCACACAGGTGTTTGGGATGGCAGCCTGACCTTCTGACCTAACATGCTTACAGGACAAGCACCAGCTCAGCAGCCCACATGAGGCAGTGGGACAACAAGCCTGTGTCACGTCTCTGTGTGTGCATGGATTCCAGCACATTCCTCCCTGATCTCGAGAGGCCCCTGTATTCCAAGGAGGAGCACCAGGCAGTACAGTGCCTACTACCCCCTCTGGCTGAACTTCAAGGCCCTTCCACGGGGCCTGTCCCCCTGACCAAGTGCCTTAATGCCCTCGGCTGTTGGCAGCAGCAGTGCCAGAGACATCACATACCTTGGGGGTGGAAGGGCAGGCTGGCACCTCACTCCACTCCTCACCAGCCTGGACAGTTCACCACCAGCCCTCTGTTCCTTCAGCTTTTAAAGGAAAGATGATCCCACTTGAAGAGATGAAGAAATAGCTTCCCTCCACCCCCATCAAAATGTAAGTCCCAGGAACATAAATCATGGCTCGCAGAGCAAAGCAGAGGATCCTAGCAGAGGGAAATGCTGAAGAGGTTCCTGATAAGAGGCTCTCCTAACTCCTCATGCCCCTCCTGCCTATTAATGGGCTCTAACCGCTCCCATATTGTCCCATAGACATACCCAAGCTCTCATCCTCCTGTCACTTCTGAGTAAACAGCCCCCAAGTTCAGTATCTCTAGGCCTACATTCTCCCAGACCAAAGTCTCCCATCTCCAGCTGCATCCTGGGCATTTCCACCTGCCTGTCCAGATACCTCAAACTCAGTGTCACAAAATGATCTTTCAGTTGCCTTTACTTTATACTGTCACTGCAAAAGCTTTTATTAAAGTATAATAGACATTAAAGGGCATATATTGTAAGTATACAGCTTGGCGACTTTTTACAAATTAACACACCCAGGTAGCCAGCAACCATGTCAAGACACAGAACATTATCAGAACTCCAGAAGTCCCACTTCCGCCCCCTTACAATGATGACTAATACCCTGACTTCTCTCAGTCTAGCCTGTTTTTGAACTTTGTACAAATGGGATCATATCAGTCTACAGACTCTTTTGTACCTGGTTTTTTGCTCAGCATTGTGAGATGCCTCCACAGCATTCATAGCATGCAGGATAGCATGTGAGATGAGCCTGCATTCACAGCATCCTTGATGCACGCATAGCACTGCAGGTCATTCATTCTCTTGCTATGCAAATAAATTATCCACTCTACTGTTAATGGGCAATTGGTTTTGTTCCCCCATTTGGGGCTGTCATAAGTAGTGCTGTGTTGAAATTCATGGTGCTTGTCTTTTGGTGTGATCTTATGTATGCATTTCTTTTGTGCATAAGGAATCACTGGGCTTTGGGTGTGCAGATATCAGCTCTCATAGATGCTGCCAGACACGTGGTAGTTGTGTCCACGTGTGTCTCCCCTGGAGCATGTGTGAGTTCTGGTTGCCCCACGCCCTCACTAACACTTGATGCCATTTTTGCCTCACCCATCCTTCACCCCATGCCTCTCATTATCTTTTTTTCCTGCCTAATTATCTCACATTTGCAGCTTTCTCCCCTCAGCAATGCCCCACTTCAGGCACTGTGAGCACCCAAGTAATCTCCCTACATGCTGCCCTCATCATCTCACTGTTCTGTCCACAAAATCTCAATTGTTCCTGATCTCCGCTGACTTCACAGGTGCATCTGTTTATTTGTCTGGTGGTTGACACTCTGCAAATGAGTCAATGACCAAGCAGACACCATCTTTCCTTCAGCCTCCATGCTGCCTTCATAACTCTCTGTCATCCTCCAATGCCTTCATCCCTCTCAGTCATCAGCTTGTTTGGCAGGAAAACTGCCTTCTTTGTTAGCAATTCTACAAGAAAGCTGGAGAGTCACTACTGGCAGAGCCCTAGAGAAACTATTCCAACATTCTCATTTTCAGAGAAGCCCCAAGCTGTAAAGAACTTGAGGAAAAAATCAGAGTGACTTTGCACCACTTCTTAAAGTGACAGCTATTACTTCTTATTTGCTGGTAACCTATATTTGATTTGAAAGCAGTCAGAGCCTTGCATCTCAACTGGATGGGAAGAAAAGAGGGTAATACATATAAATTGTGGGTTGGTGCTGCTTTTAAAACTCTTTCTCAGGATTTCTTGTTGTAGTGCAGTGGAGAGGAATCTGACTAGTAACCATGTGGTTTCGGGTTTGATCCCTGGGATCACTCAGTGGGTTAAGGATCCAGCCTTGCCATGAGCTGTGGTATAGTTCACAGACATGGCTTGGATTCTGTGTTGCTGTGGCTGTAGTGCAGGCCAGCAGCTGTATCTCTGATTAGACCCCTAGCCTGGGAACTTTCATATGTCACAGGTCTGGCCCTAAAAAGAAAAAAAAAAAAAAAAAACGGTTTCTCAGCAAGTGAAACATCTTCATCAGCTACAGGTCTCAAGTATCTGCCACATCTAAGGAGATTTTTCACCAGGAAAAGGTTTCTGAACCTCCTATCATTACAGAGAAGCATAGAGATACAATCCCAGGAAAGAGAAAGCAGGCTAATTTGCTTACTCCTCCCAAATGTGAAGAAGGCAAATAAGGAGTGCCTCATGTCTCAGCAGGTTAAGGATGTAGCATTGTCACTGCTGTGGTGCGGGTTCCATCCCTGGCCGGGAACTTCCACGTGCCATGAGCGGAGACAAAACAATAAGAAAGCAAATAAAACTGTGGGTTTAATGTTTACTTAGAGTTTGTTACTATTATTACTTGAATGTACACTTTACACAGGGACTCCAATACATTCTAATCAATATTGCCCATATTTGGAGTTCAGAGCATCATTTTGTTATTTTAAATGGTTATAGAGATTCATTGTTCCATCTTTCTTTTATAATGTAGTAATTTCATAATGTAGTCTATACTCTCTCTGATTCTGAGTCCTTGGATGGGGACCCAATATCTGGTCAGTGTATTGTATCATGAGGAAGCAAATATCATAGACCATGCCAGTTTGGATGGCTTATGCCATCATGAAAGAGCATTGCTTTCTTTGCGTACCCTAATAGGGCTGGATTTGTGGGCCCTGACTCACAGCACACACCCTGCAATGCAATCACAAGGTTGTTTGCAGCCAACAAATGTGCTACGCTTTTCTCAGCTGATACTCAGAGTTCTTCCTGAAAGGCTGTTCCCTCTTTTCCTGCCTTCAGTAAGTGCTTCTCAAAGGTTCAGGATCTTAGGAGGCCGATATCTTCAGTAAAGCTCCCTCTGTCTACTCTAGACACCCCTGACATTACATAAACTCTTTTAGCCCTAAATTGTGTTTTCTCGCAGTTTAGCACTTACTTGAACATTGCCTCACATCTTTAAGAGAACCTTAAAATCTGGCACTATTGTAGCTCCACAGGTTAAGAACCTAACTATTATCCACAAGGATATGGGTTCGATCCCTGGCCTTGCTCAGTGGGTTGAGGAACCATCATTGCCTCAAGCTGCAGCATAGGTTGTAGATGTAGCTCAGATCCAGTGTTGCTGTGGCTGTGGTGTAGGCCAGCAGCTGCAGCTCCAATTCAACCCCTAGCCTGGGAACTTCCACATGCCACAGGTACGGCCCTAAAAAGAAAAAGAAAACATCTGGCACCTCTTGATTAAACTTGACAGGCATTCAGAATGTCCCTCTCCCTGGAAGACTGCCTGATGCGTTCTCTCATCAGCCAATGATATTGCAGATCCCCTTGGTGCTAAGGAAAAGTACTATTCTGCCCAGTGATGAGACACAGCCTTAACCCTGACTGTGTTCCCTTGTGTCTTGCTGCTGCACCAGGATGTGAGCAGTATTGCACACTTCACACCATGCCCTAGAGTCTTGAGGAACTACCATGATACACAGTAGGATAGGAAATCGGGGAATGAATGGTGGCCAAGTGGAGGGGGCATTCCTCGGAGCGTGGTCTACACCCTGAGAGAAGTGAGTCCCAGGTCAACAGGAGGGCAATGAACTGGCCAAGACATCATGAGTTTATAGCCTAAGACCTGGGATGTAAAGGGGGGAGGACCCAGGCATATCTCACACCCAATCTTTGCAGAGGCCAGGATCATCCTGTCCCATCCACATTGATCTTCATCAAGAAGGCCCTGAAGAATCAGCTTCCTTTCTGCTTACCCACCTTCAGGATGACTCAGGAACTCTAAGAACTGACCAGCCTACACAGCTGAAGCTGGATCTTGGTCCTCCCCAGTTTTAGGAAAGTCCTAGAGGAAAGCCAAAGCCTCAAACCACAGAGGTGGACCTGCAAGCTGGAGGGCTGGGGGCTTAGTGCCTACTGTTGACTGGCCTATAGCAGGAGCACAGGAGTAAGGGCCGTCTGTGTGTGTCCAGATGGCAGGGGCTCTGCCCAGCGATCTGCGTGTCCTGGTCATAATGCTGTACCCTGCTCTGAGGACTACATTTGGGGAAGAGCTACCCCTTCCCCCTTACCACACCTGGGACACACACACACCCATCTCAGTACTGTGCAAGAACTCGCCTGGGCCCTTCGAGGCTCCAGAGTCAAGTTTCATTCACCCATTCATTCATCTATACACTCACGGGTAGCTATTGAAGATCTCTGGGAGCTAGACACTGAGCCCAGACCTGGATGGAGCCACAGCATGAACAAGACCATCCTGACTCTTCCCTCAGGAAGCTGGCAGTCCAGTGGGCAAATTCCATGAAGCAAATACTCGCACAGCTATGTAATTACAAACAACAATCAATGCTGTGAGAGAAAAGAGAAAAAAATCTGGGAGATGCTCGCCAATGGTTACAGCAGCTTCTCTCAGAGAGTGAGTCTTAATTGGGTAGGAAGGGTGACGGGGGTGGTATGAAAGTATATTTAACTTGCCTACTCTTGTAAAGAATTCCACGCAGAGCTCTTGGCCTTTTGGCCAATGGAGTTGTATACTGGATTGGATGGGGAAAACCATTGTAGGGGCCCTAGTGTTAAAGAGGCCAAGGCATCCAAGATGGAAACCAAGGAATGGGCTTCACCAAGGAAGACGCTTAGGGAAGATCCTCAAGGCCCTCGGGGCGGGGGTTGCTCCTGCAGTGCAGAGGGTATCTATCCTGTGGGTAGGCCAGATGCAGAGGCCTCTGGCTGGCCACAGGAGCAGGAGGTGGCCTTCCCCTCCCAATGGGTGCAAGCATCACCCTCTCACGTCCTGCCATCATCTATCATGGTGATGGGGGCCATGAGGCATTCACCAAGCCCACTGAGGCAATTAGCTCCAGGGAGAGGGTGGGACCTGGTGGAGTGGCTCGATGGAGTCTAATGGGAAGAAAAGCCTTCACCTAGAGAACTGTCTTTCACTGGCATTGCCCAATGTGTGACAGTATGCTCCCTGCCACCAGCCAGAAAGCAACCTTGACTCACTTGGGCTCACCATGACATCTCTAAGCAAGACATTGGAATTTGTAAGGTGTCACCACTCCAGGAGCTTCAGTCCATCCTTTTCACCATGTTTCAGGAGCAGGGAGGCTTGAGAGTGGTGCTTCCCAAATTTTAAGGTGCATGCAGATCCTCCCTGCAGATCTGGTTAACATGCAGGTTCTGGTTCCGAAGTTCTGAGTGGGCCTGAGAGTCCTTGTTTTTAAGTAGGTTTCCAAGGAATCACACTTTGAAGACCTGAGAACCTTAACAAGTATGAATGAAAGTAAAGCTTACCCTCTCCTTCATGAGTGAGGATGGTCAAATCCACCATCTCTCACTCACTCGGCAAATATTTGCTGAGCCTGAGAAGTGGGAATTTGATGGCACCATTGACAGAAATAAGAGAGTCAAAAGTGGGAATTACTTTAGGGGGAAACAATAATAAAAGTTACCTTGACTCTAATGCCTCTCATGTGCCATGATCTTGCTTAATATTTATATTTGGCAAAGTAGGTATTAATAATCTCCATTAATTTCATAATGGGATTAAGGCTTAGAAATGTGAAGTAATTTTCTCTGGGCTGTACAGCTGGCTAGAATTTGAACCTAGTCTGTCAAACTCCCAAATCCATCTTGGACATGCTTCCTGGTTTTGGAGGATAACGAATTAGGATTAGATTCAGTCCAGTGGTTCCCAATATTGCATGCATGTTAGAATAAAGAGGACATTACCTCAAATCAATGACATGAGACTCTCCAGGAAAAGGACCTACTATCAGCATTTTTTAAAGCCCCCAAGATAATTCCAATGTGCAGATAAGACCAAGAATCACTGAGTTAGTTCAGCTCCTTTTTTTTTTTTTTTTTTTTGGTCTTTTTGCCTTTTCTAGGGCCGCTCCTGCGGCATATGGAGGTTCCCAGGCTAGGAGTCGAATCAGAGCTGTAGCCGCCAGCCTACACCAGAGCCACGGCAACACCGGATCCTTAACCCCCTGAGCAAGACCAGGGATTGAACCACAACCTCATGGTTCCTAGTCAAATTCATTAACCACTGAACCATGACGGGAACTCAAAACTCCTCTTCTTATAAGTGAGGCAGTTGAGAAGCAGATGGGCGAAGTACCTATATTGTCTGTCAGAACAAGCACCTCTTGATTCCTACTCCAGGACTCTTTCCAAAAGGTCAGCTCAACAAAAAAATTGTGTAGTAGGATGAAGTAGGGTGGGAGAGGAAATAGGACAGAGGTGTTTTCCAAGGGAAAGTACATAGGGAGGAGTGGAGGATTTCAGTGAACACCAGAGGCATTTCACATTTAAGAGCCAGGATGAAGACTCAGGAAGATAGAAAAGCTTACTAAAGGGGAATCCTTGAAGTTAGAACAACATCTTACTCATCTAGGTGTTCTCCTATATGTAACATATGTTAAACAATAACTATACAAGTGAATGGATAGAACTAGAAGGATGAGGTGGGTCCAATGGACAAGAAAGTCTAGAAGCCACGTTGAGTAGAGAAATAGGAACCACACTGGGATGAGGAAAGAGATGATGGAAGAAAAGACCTTCCCTGGTACGAAGCTACCAACACAGGAGTGAACTGTCACCATCAGGAAACCATGCTTGGGGATTTTATTTTTAGGAGTAGGATTGTTTTTTATAATAGGATGAAATGCAACAAGTGGAAAAATTAAGTGGAGCGATCTTGTTGGAGCAAAAAATCCTCTTGTAGGGATTTCAGTGCATTATGTTTTGCCATAATTGAGACAAAAGGCTGAGTGAGGTTGCCCACCAGCTTCACAAAGAGAAATCTCAGATAGAGCAAAGCTCTGGGTCCTCCACCTGCCCCCAAGGCTGCTTTGGGTAACTCTTCTCTCCTTTTGAGTCTTAAATGCATATTAATTTAAAGCACGTTTCTCCTTGTAAGTTGTGGGGGATAAGAAGCTGTTGAAAAAATGATCGTCAGGTTGACATGGCAGTTGACTCCTTCTGAGATTCTATAAACTGCAGATTCTGCAAAAACATGATCCAGGAGGAGCCATAAATCTGAATGATGTTGAACATTGAGTCCACGTGGGGGAGTTTTCTTGTGGTACAGTGGCTCAGGTCACCTCTGTGGCATGGATTTGATTCCTGGCCCAGGAAATTTCAAATGACAAGGGTGTAGCTTAAAAAAAAAAAAAAAAAGAGTCCATGTGAGGATATTGTTTTGCTCATCACTTATCAGTACTTTTAAATTTCTTCCTCACTCAATGGTATTTAATTCATCATCAATGTCATATACGGGTTTAATCATGAGCCCACAGACCCTTGTCTTCAAAGATGGCATCCCTTGAGCCGTATCCCGGGCATTCTTCAACAAGGGACAGCCATCCACTCTCCCCAGCGAAATTTGTGACCTCAGCCAACACCTGGCTATATCTGGCTAGTGCTTTGGGGGCTACAGAGATGAATCAGCCTCCCCAGGACTCTCATAAACCCGACTCATAGATCCTGTGGCTTCACTGTCATCAGCACATCCCAACCACCACAGGCCACATGACATAATTAAATATTAGCTCTCTATTCAAGTATGTCCCTTCATATAGGTGTTAGGAGCAACAAAAAACAATCTGGGCTGAGAGGGAAAAGGACTGTTGGCAGGGGAAGTAGATAAAATAATGGAAAATCTGTCCTCCCCTCTCTGTTTCTGACTTCCTTCCACATCAATATTTCTCCCAGACCCAGCTGGAAGAAGGCACCACTAGTTCCTAGAAGCTGAGTTCTAACCTGGTTTCTTCCACTTAGAAACAAAGTCAATGTGGGCATTTTTCCAATTGGATAAGAAATCTAAGAACAGTGCTGAGAATTGCTATATTTTCTATGTTAAGCTTTTTTTAAAAAGTGTTTGTGGGAGTTCCCATTGTAGCTCAGCAGGTTACAAACCTGTCTAGTGTCCATGACGATGCAGGTTCACTCCCTGGCCCTGCTCAGTGAGTTAAGGATCTGGTGTTGCTGTGAACTATGGTGTAGGTTGCAGGCGAAGCTTGAATCCCACATTGCTGTGGCTGTGGTATAGGCCAGCAGCTGCAGCTCCAATTCGACCCCTAGCCTGGGAGCTTCAATAATGCTGCAGCAAAAAAAAAAAAAAAAAAAAAAAGCAAAAAAAAAGTGTTTGTGATTAATTATGACCCCTTCTAGTTCTCTCATTACTTTTATATCTTTACATAAAGTAAGAAATTAATTTTTTAAATTTTCAAATAGCTATCTGTAGCAGATAATGGTGCTATAATGTTTAGATAATTTTTTTAAGTTTTAATAAGAGATGTTGCATCCAAAAAAATGTCAAAGTCTTTCTCCCCTGGGTTTAATTTTGGTTTGAATAAAACATGGAATCAAGTTTATTCTTCAGCAACAGGATGCAGTGTCAGAGGTACATGGGAATTCTCCATGATTATTGTAATATCTCTGCACAACTGCATTTCCTAAGCCAACACTAATAGGATTTCTAAGGCTGTGATATAAATCTTTAGCCAGTTCAATCGTAATAGCTTAATTTGCCAACTCAAGAAGCTGAGGATGCAATATAGTCCAGCTATAAGCCGGTTAATCAAACTAGTAGTTTAATATTTTGCTCTAAAGGTCCCTCTGCTTTTGCCCTCCTACACACACACACCCAGCAGGTGCTGACAGTAGAGGAAGAAAAGGCAAAGGGAATAAGAGGAAGGGAGAGAGTCAAGACACTCTGAATCCCCCTCTAATCCCCCTCATGGCAGCCAATTAGTGTAAGGCAGGCAATGGTGATAGAAACATTTCTTATAACCAGGAAGGGTCCTTTAAATCAGGCTGCACTAGCAACATGGCACAACAAGCAGACATCAAATCTCCAGTTGGGGCAACTGTAAGGAACGTGAGCCAGCTGCCACCTCCTCAGCTCCAGAGAGCAGCCTCACTTTAACATACCCACCCAGGCCCTTGCAGCTTCTTGGCTACATGAATGCCAGCTCTCTTCCATGACCCCCTGTGGGTTGCCCCAGACCTGGATGCCTGGCTCGCAGTAGGCCTTGGCCCATCCCACTCAACCTCCACTGGCTGATGTCTTTGCTGAGAGCCTTAACCCCTGGCCAGCCCACTGGCTCAGAGAGCCTCATGCACAATGCTGGGGCTAGGCCACTCCCTACTTCTCCTCCTGGCCCAATGAAATACAACTCGTCTTCCTAAGCTGAGGGCCAATCACAATATCTTTAACAGTGAGGAGATAACCTAATGAGTTGTAAATTACTCCCAAGAGAAGATTAGAGAAACAGGGCCAGGCCAGTCCCCAATGCTCATTTTCCTCAACACTTCAAAACCTTCTTCAATCAGTCAAAAAAGATTGAAGACTCTCCTCCCGCCCTTTTCCCTATTGTCCCTCATTGGGAATTTATGTTTTTCAATCCTGAAGAAACAAAAGCACCAGCAGGATCATTGCTAGCCAGTAACGCCCCTTCATGTCAAAGGCGCCCCAGGACCCCTTTCAGCAAGACATTTTAGCGCCATCTATAGGAGCTTTGTTGCAATAAACACATAAATGTCTAAGACTTTAATGGTGCTCCTTTAGACATGATGCATTTGTGCAGTGCACACATTTATGTGCTGGCTGACACCAGGGACACCAGGTGGGCTTGACCTAGCCTGGGTGTCATTTGAGAGCTGAAAGAAGGTGATGCATGGAAAGAAGGAATATGATAAAAGTCATAGGTAGGGATGGAGGTTTTCTCACCTTCTGCTGTGTGCAAGAGAAACAATCAGCTACTCCAAGGAGCAGAATAATGCTTTAAATACCTAAAAATACAGGTGCCCCAGATCCTCCTGCATTACCCATACCCCTGCTCCCCTGGCAAAGTAGGCATGCACATTGGAGAGATGTGGGCACTAAGCCTGCCTCTCGGCTCCACGTCTAGTGAATACCACCAAGGGTACTCCCAAGTGGTATTCCAGGCCAGTGGGGGTTTTGGCTCTTGTCTGGAGCCTTTTTGTCTGACTGTTTACCAAACTAAACACTGTGGGCTCAGAACAAACTGCAAAGGGACACTCTGTTCTCAGTTTGTAGTCTTTGCTTCTCTCTTGGTAGGGAGCGCAAGGATAGGAAGAGAAGAATGAGAATGAAGAATGAGAATGATTTTTTCTTTAGTGCTCTCTCTTCCATTTAGAAAAGCCCTGCTCAGGACACCAAAGAGTGCTCACAGCTTCCTCTCCTGTAGAGTTGCTGAGTGTGGATACTGCCCAGTTTCACTTGTGGTGCAAATTATTTTATTTTATTCATTTATAAATAAAATAAGTTTATTTTATTTTTATATAGATACATCTGCATCAAGCAACAACTAAAGTGAAATAGTGTTGGGATGATTTCTGAGTCAAACAATACGTATTTTTAAATCCCTACAAATGTGAGACATTGTAGGAAAAATATTTAGGTCATGTCGTTACCCATAGTTTTGTTCTCCCTTCTTCCCGATTTCTTCACCTAGTTCTTATTTCCTCTCACATATAATTTATGAACTTCCTCAAAAGCTTTCTGAAAGAAATCTGTTATGAATAAAAAGAACTACAAGAGGGAGTTCCCATTGTGACTCAGTGGTAATGAACCCAACTAGTATCCATGAGGATTCAAGTTTGATCCCTGGCCTCGCTCAGTGGGTTAAGGATCCAGCACTGCCATGAGCTCTGTTGTAAGTTGCAGACACCACTCAGATCCTTTGTTGCTTCGGCTGTGGCTGTGGCTGCAGCCGGCAGCTGCAGCTCCAATTTGACTGCTAGCCAGAGAACTTCCATATGCCACAGGTGCAACCCTAAAAAGAAAAAAAAAAAAATACTATGTGTATTCTCCAGCTGAGGTGGCACTGCGCAGCATAAAATATTTTTTAAAATAAAAGCCAAGAACAGAGCTGTCACAGGACCAAAGGGATGGCCGCTTGTCAATGAGAAACATGAACATAATTACTTTTACCTCCCAGGAGCACAGTGTGGACAGGAGATGGGAAGAAGTCTGGGTGTGGACCTTGGGCAAAGTGGGCAGGGAGAGAGGAGAGAAAAATTCTTAGAGTAGAAATGCTGTGGAGAAAGTGAAAGAGGAGGGAAACCTCTATGTACGTTCAGTTGTGACTGAGCCAGACTGAGGGTGACAGATAAGTCAGAGGACCAGAGAGCAGAGGGCACAGTGAGGAGTGGCCTGGGGGCAACTCAGGGGAGGCAGGAAGGGAAATAAGTCAGGGTTCAACCGCTCAGCAAGTAATACCAGGAAGGGCTGAGAGAGAGGCATTGAATCATGAAATTAGGGCTGTTTTAAAAATCTGAGAACCCACATATGCACTTGTTATTGGGTGCCCAATTGTCCTTCTAAGGTCCAGTTCAGGGCTCTCTCTAAAGCCACATCCGCTGGGCAAGGGCAGACCCTGGCATCTTAGGGTATTGCAGTGCTGGAGCTTGGCTCTCACCCACCTGCTTCAGGGTCCTTCCATGCTCATAACTATACCACTTCTGTGTCAGAGCCAAGAAGCTTTTCCCCTGGTTCAGGCGGGGAGACAAGACTCTTTTAGGAATTCCCACAGACAAACCAACTCTAATAGAGAAGGGCAAACCCCTGGATGATGGCACTTCACGTGGCAGGTACAGAGATTGGCATACATCATCACCAAGCTTCATCACAACCTTAAAATGAAAGCAAACTTACCCCACTTTACAGTGGGGGATCTGAGGTCCAGAGAGGGTAATGGACCTCAAATCACACAACAAGGAAGGGACAAAGCCAGGATTCAAAGTCAGGTCTGCAGGACTTGGAATCCCATGTGCTTTGCACAGCCTTGTGAAGACCATATAGCATGGCTGTGTTTTATAACCAGCACTTAGGGTGTGACTTTACAAGGACCAGGGAAGAGGGCAGGAAAGAAGGGTGGAGGAGGTGGTTCTGCCAAGAAGACTTAAGACTCAATACACACCCTCCACCCCTGACCAGCTCACTCAGGCCACTGAGGGAGAAGGCTGCATGGGTGCCACGTGGAGGTGGCTTCAGGATGAAGCCTATAAATACATATTCATAGCTGAGTTCATTGAGCTAACGAATGAAATCATGAAAGGCAAACTATGGGCAACATTTGAACATATTGATGCTAGAGTACATCAGAGCACAAACTTTGAGGTTCAACTTTAGACAAGTTTGTTTGTTTATTTACTTATTTATTTTTACTGTGAACATTTTTTTTTATCTTTTGTCTTTTTAGGGCCTCACTCGCAGCATATGGAGGTTCCCAGGCTAGGGGTCCAATTGGAACTACAACTGCCAGCCTATGCCACAGCCACAGCAACACCAGATCGAGTCACATCTGCGACCTACATCACAGCTCACAGCAACGCCAGATCCTTAACCCACTGAGCGAGGCCAGGGATAGAACCCACAACCTCATGGTTCCTAGTCGGATTCATTTCCACTGAGCCACGACGGGAACTCCTATTGTGAACTTTAAAAAAGCATTATTGGAGTATAGTCGACTTCCAATGTTGTGTTAGTTTCAGGTATACAGCCAAGCAAATCAGTTATGAATATGCATGTATCCATTCTTTTTCAGATTCTTTTCCATATAAGTTATTGAAGAATATAGAGTTCCCTGCACTATATAGTAGATCTTGCTTTTCATCACTTTTATATACAGTTGTGTGTATATGTTAATCCAAACCTCCTAATTTATCCCTCCCTCCCCCATCCCACGTTTCACCTTTGGTAATCATAAATTTGATTTTGAAATCTGTGAGTCTGTTTCTGTTTTGTAAATAAGTTATTTTATATCATTTCTAGAGTCCACATATTAGTGATCTCATTTGATATTTAGATAAGTTATTTAAATTCTATGAGCTCAGTTTCCTCAACCAGGAAATGAGGATACAGACATTTACCTCGTAGGAATTTTGTGATGGTTAAATAACTAACACATATAAAGTGCTTAGCACATAGAGTGAATACCCAACTATTTGTTGCAATTCTTATCACCGTCATTACTATCACTATTATTACTACTATTGTGAGGGACTGCAGCCCATTTGCATAATGAACTCATGGAAATACTAGAGTGATTCCTTTCATTCCTATAACTGATCCTCAGACCTCTTGTGATTCATGTTTTTCTTTCAGGGTATCTAAAGGAGTTTATTTTCTCCTTATTTTACCACGAAGAAAATGTTGGAGGGAGATGTGCTGAACCTCAAAACTCTGGTCCTGAACCTGGACCTACGGTTCTCTCCCAGGCCCCAAACACATACACACACCCTGGTCCTGTCACCTGGAGAGAGGTGTCCCCAGAACAGGGAGCCCTGTGCTTTGGCAGGTGTCCAGGAGGTGGAGCCAGAGAGTCGCTGGCTGCCTAGCTGACAAGGGTTATCAGCTCATCCAGGCAGGCGGGAGGCCCAGCTGACACCTGCACAGCTTTCTATGGGTTTTTCAAAATTCTGTGCTCATAGAAGTACACCAACAGAGTTAGTTTGATTTCTTGCTGTCACAAGCCACAAAAATAAAAACTGAAGAAGAATAGAGAGGAAAAGGGCTTTTCACTTGATTTTTAGATTCCTCTATTATGGAATGTTTGCCTCTGGACTTTTAAAAGGCAGCAGAGTTTGTCCTGGGATTCTTAACTGGAATGAGGGGCATTCCAGGGACACTCATATTTTTGTTTTCTCCTCACTTGGGAAAAGGACAGGTTGGCTTCTAGAAAACAACTTGTGTACCACCCCAACCCCCCTCCCCCCCCCCCCCCATCCTCCCCACGTTCCCGCCACGCCCCGCAGGACTTTGCTGGATTCCTACACCTGTGCAGAAGCTGCGTCAAGCCTGAGAGACCATTCCAGCCCGGGAGCTGCCACCTATTCTAGGGTCTGCTGTACAGCAACATGCCTCTAGGTTTTTAGCTGAAATGACACTCTGCGGATCCTTTTCAAATCTCCCCATGCATGTCTCAGTGTGAGGGGAGAATCTAGAGGAAAGAGTGCACAGATGAGCTGGAGTAGGATGATTGCTGGATAAAGGACTGGGAACCCGGAGAAAGGATGGCAGAGCTGTTGGCACTGAATCAAGAAAAGAGAGAGACAGAGAGACACCAGGTACAGGACAGGGGACCAGCTTCAGGGCAGTACTTTGGCCCTGGTGCCTGAAGTGGGAGGAGAAACTGGGTGCACCAACATGCAGGGTGGGTTCTGAGTATAAAACTGTCGGGTGCCTCCCCCAGCACCCTCCTCCCAAGCACCTCCCTTTTAATAGAGCCCAGCAGGGCTTTATCAGCCAGTGCCTTCTGCCCGGGGAGCCAGCTGCAGTGAGTACCCACCTCATCTCTCTTCATTTCCAACTCTTCATTGTTGGAGGCTGTCTTCTTAGACCTCGCTAATTTTTGCTCTCTTTCCCTTTTTCTTTTTTTAATGGGGAAATATGTTTCAGATGAGCAGTACTGAGTAAAATCAGCCAAGTCAGAGTTCTGGTAGACTAGAAAGCCACTCACCAAAGGCACAGGCTTCTTCCTGGAAGCCTGAAAGTGGTGTCTTTGTTCATGGTTTCGGAGGCACCGGAGCTTCATGCAGCAAAGGGCTTAAAGGACTCTGAGCTCACCAATGCTGCCTAGCAGTTTCAGGCTGTGTTCTTGAAATAATTAAGTGAAGTTGGAGATGTATCAAATGACTCAAAAAAAAAAAAAAAGTGAGTCCTGGGAATGGCTCTTTCCAAGTCTGGTTTTATGGTTCCTGCATGAGTGGTGGCACTGGAGGGAGAGTGCTGGAATTCCCTTTGGGAGAATGGCTCAGTCACACTGCAGGCATGAATTTGGCAGCCTCTTTGCAGCTGCACTTTCTCCTATGGAATTTAGACCTCAAGGCTTCTAGAAGGCATGTGTTCTGAGGAGAAAAGGGTGTTTATCAGGAGACAGGATACCTGACAGCATTTTCTTTGTTTCTGGTTACAGCTTTAGAGAAAACTGAGCACCTCTCACCACTTAGAATCAAAAAGTACCTAAAATAAAGATTATTGTAAGTACCGGATAAATGTCATACAGAACAGAGCATGAATGTGTATATTCTTTCTTCTATATCTATATCTAAAACGTTGCATGATTTTTAAAAGTGATACTCAAGGCATAGAAAATTAAAGGCTTTCAGGTCTCTCTAATGGTATAAATTTCCAGTATATGCTGACCACTGAATAAGTTGTATTTCCTAGAATAGAATAAGGAATGCTAGCTGAATTGAACTCTTGATGTCTCAAAATGATGAATAGTTCTTCATTTCACTAGTGATCTGGGCTATGAAAATTGCTTTCTGACTCCTGTTCTAAGTTCATTGGGTGCAGCTTCCAGAATATTCTTGGGATGTTAATGTCAGCACGCACAGACCTTGGGGTGGATGTGTCCACAATACAGGAGAGTGAAGCTTACTCTGAGGCAGAGGAAGATGTTTGTTTGTCAGAAGACATGGGGTGAAACCACAGGTGGCAGAGCCTTTGCTGCTGTTTGACACCCCCACCCAGGAGGCCACAAAGGCAGGTGTGTCCACTGCCTCACTACCCCCCACAGCCCGGCATTCAGAAGCTGCTCCTTCATTGAGTGTTGACTTGAACAGAATCTCGGGGAGCATCAATGTACGGGGCTCCAGCCTAGAAGGCAAAGAGCCACCAGGGCTTACCCGTCCCCTCAGGCTGACTCTGCTGAGTGAACGTGGATGGTTCCCACTCTGAACCTGTTTTCTCGTCTATAAAAGGAAGGCTTGACCTATGTGTTGTCTCAAATGTTTCTGTCTCTTGACTCTAAGAAAATATTGATGCTGAGCTCAAGGATGTCATTCTCCAGGATGTGTGTGGTTTTGGTGATGAGGAAACGGGACAGGGGAATGTGACAGTCCTGCCTGTCACATTCTTTCCCTTTTCCTTCATTCTTTGTCTTAAGATGAGAGCCCTACAATTGGGTTTCTTGATGTTGTTCTTTATCAAACAAAATTATACATAATGCAGCCCACCAGTTTGGTACTTAATTTGCCAGATTGTTTAACCATGGAAGAACACACACACATGATTTTTTTTCTAAGGTGTATCAGTAATATTTTCCACAATTGTGGAATTTTTCTGAATCACTCTAGTAGAATGTAAATTTCCAGATTTCAAACCAGGCCAGTAGAAGAAAGTAAAAATTAAGTAAAAGAGAAAGAAAAAAATAAATACCACACACACAATTTTTTGGAACTCCCGAAGGAAGAATACTACCCTTAGATGCAATGGAAGTTTTGTGGGGTTGTTTTTTTTTTTTTTTTAAGGAAAAAAAAAAAAGCTGCCACACTTGTTGAATTCAACTAAGAATGGTCTATTATTAACAAAGTATTATTCATTTTTTAATAATTTTTATAAAGACATAAGAAAAAGTGCCATTAAGCAGTCTCTTAGACTGGGCTTTTGCTGTGCACAGAAAAGTGTGGCTAGTTCCTTATTAAGAAAATAGAACCCAAACCAGGCCTTCTCCTTCTAACATTTGTAAAGATCAAGGCTGAGAGAAATTATGGCATCGAATTTGGCCCCTGAGATGGAGCCCTAAGAGTTTGCCTGAAGCATTTCAGAGAGTGAAACCCACCCCATGCTCTGGAACAGATTTCAGACCTGCCAGCTTCCTGCTCCTGAGGAAACACAGCAGAACAAAATCTGTGCCTGGGTCTCTGTGCAGGATGGCTCAGCGTTTTTTGGTTTTTTTTTTTTTTTTTCTTTTAAGCAAAGTAAAATGAATAGTCAATATCTGCAGCCAGCTCCACGTCTCTCTTTGCTGATGGAACTCTTGCTGATAGAGAAGTCTGCCTTTTCCTTTGGAGGTCTCCTCTCCCTCCTGACTCTCTGGGAGAGCCCTTGCCTCCTACTTTGCATTTCATGTGCTCCTCCTCTGAGCCAGGGTGCAAATCCTGCTGATTCATGTATTTTTGCCCTTTGTCATGTATGGAAAGAAAGGAAAGATGAATGGACGGTCTTTGATTGGCGCCGCTGGTGACGCCCCTCCTGGTCCTCTTTGGAGGGACCCTTTTGGAAAAAAAGCTGGTGAGGCAGCGCGCAGAGGCTTCCCCTGTCTAATCTCAGCCCTGGCTGATGGGCCAGCAGAACAGGTATGCTTCCTTTGAGCAGCTTCTGTCTCTGTGATTCTGCTGTGCCTTTTCTGAAGAGCCTGGGAAGTGGGGCCCTTACGCTCTGCTGAGTGGTGCAGCTTGGGCTGAACCAAACACACAGGGAGTCTTGGTCAAGAAAGTCACAGAACACTCTTCCTGGGTTGGATGCTGGACCCATTGTACTGTAGAGGTTTGACCACTATGGAAAAGATAGGAAAAAGTAGTCTGGGCTTATAACTTATCCTGTTCCTACTTTATAGAGTTTCTTCCTTTTATGTTCTTGGAAATTTAATGACCTACCTAGATTTGAGAAGCTGGAGCACCAAATGCAAGTTCCTGATTTATCACCTTCCCAATTAAGATGCATGGTATCTTAAATGTCCCTAAAGAAATGCAAACAGTCTAGCATGATAAAATTCTAGGGTGAAACACAGCCTTTAAGCTATGGGTTTCTCATACCAGTTTTCATGCCTGAGTTCAGGAGCATGTAGTCAGGGCTTGACAGGGCCTCCAGAGTGTTCAGGGGTTCAGAACAAATGGTTCCTGGGGCTTCAGCCACAGCAGCCACTGTCTGCTCAACTCATGAGACACGGCATGACTCTAGGACACGGCAGCCCCACAACCCACCCCAATGTGTGGACACTGGAGATACCAAGCCCAACAAGCCTTCTCTATGTTGGTCTGTGGAATCAGATGAATGGCTCAATTTTTATTTAACTTTGGGTGACGGGGCAGGGAACTCTGGCCATTCAGGTTCTCAATCACGTCTGGCCGGTTGTCCTACCAGATTTCATATCTCTATCTCCAAAATCTCTGAGGTAATGATATATTTAAAACCCTCTAAAATAAATAAATGTTGGAAATTTTGAGAACATAAATGTGTTCACCCCAGAATAACCCACATGCCTAATTGTTTCTGTCCTTGATGGAAAATGCCCACTTCAATGTTTTCATTCAGTGCTGCCTCTGTGGGGCCACATCTCCTCAGTTACAAAAATTCAAGGTAGTTGTATCTGAGTTTCTTATCACTGCCTGGACTGGAGCCTGATGCCTCTCATAAGATGTATGTCTTTGCAGTCACTGTAGCTGAAGAAAGAGCTTAACAAGCAATAGTTTTCAGTTATGGTGTTCAAAGAGAGAGATGCATGAAAATAAATGATGGCTAGCACTTGGATTATAAAATAAAATCCACTTTGTCATAATTGCTTAATAATTCAAAACAGTTTTCCATGTTTAACTTGGAGGCCAGCTGAGCTCCACGCAGACTTGGTTTTGTTTCCTGATATCCAGAAATTTTCAGTTTAAGAATTTCTTAATGCAAAGGCTCATTGGAAGTCTCACAAATGCTGGTTTTCTAACACTGTTTTGCCAAGACAAAATGACCCTGGTCTAGAATGCATTGCATAAACACCTTATAGTTTGTGGACTGTTGCCCGTTGCTTAAAAGCAGAGTGGTTAGTTGGGCAAAGAAATAATGCTGTTGAAGTGTAATTGTTACTCAATAAAAAATGAGTTGCTCACATTTGATTTCCATACTGGGATTAATAGAAGCCATGACTAGAGTCAGGATTGCAACAAATAAAAGTTAAAAAAGCCATAATTTTATTTTCTGTTAAGAGCTATTTGTCGGCTGTGGTAAATGGAGCAACAGCAGGACCAGAAATAGCCCTTATTCATGCCTGGCTCCAGGGAGAAGACAGGCTGGTTTAAATGCATGGGTTTGGGGTATTTCCTTGGCCCTGTCTTACATGCCTGGGGCTTCAGTGTTCCACACTTTCGCCTTCCGGAGTCTGATGGTTTGGGTGTTCCCCTCCTTCACACTGGCCTGTCTGTGCTCTCGGCTTCTCTCGCACACTCAAGGTGTTTGCCATCACCTTTCTCCCATCGCCTACCTCTGGGATGACATCATTGGTATTCTTTTGTATCTACCATCCACATCATGAAATCTTCATTTTTGTCTACAGGATACCATATTCTGGTGATGCTGGTGCTTTCCTATTACCCACTTATCATGAGAAGTGAAGAGTCTCATAGTGAGCGCTGGTCGAGGTTATACTGTTGGTATTTCCCCGAGGCATGCTTATTATAACTATGCCCTGTACATCCTTACAATGAACAGTTCTTAGATTACAACTCCTTGGTTTTCAATAGCTTGGTCCACTTCCACCTTTCTCATTTTTTAAATCTTTGTAGAATATTATTTTTCCATTTTTTAAACACTTAAATAATAAATTCCAAAACTAAAGACTATCTGAGGCAGTTGCCTGATGTGAAAACATAGTCAAGCAGTCTTTGACTTGGAGATTGTGTACGAAGGGGGTTTTTGTAGTCTGTGTCAAAACACACAAACTTTTGTAAACATTTCAAAATCTTTGAAATATTTTTTAAAAAGCCATTTTTTGGTAAAATAAAAAATTAACTTATAATGGCTGCTTGTCTTGGAAAGTAGCTGATTGAACTGCATTCATGAGCATCATTTTGTAACTTGACATCTGGCTCCTTTAATCAACAGCAAAAAGTTAAGTACTTGATCTTAGCTATTTCTGTATCTTTATCTGACTCCCATTATGTTGAAATTAACTATTTTTCAGTCTTTTCCACTTCACTGAGCTCTTTGAGTGTAGGATGTAGGTGCTCAACAAGTATTTGTTGAGCTAGAAACTGCACTTTATGAAATGAAAGACAAGAGCCTTCTCATGGTGGCATTAAAGACTGTGATGACAAAAGTAGTGCGGGGTTTGGGTGTTGATAGTAATCTCCATGGCCATATTTCATGAGGAAAATGGTGCTTTCTTAGTCTCATGGGATGTCATGGTCCAGATGAAGTGCCTTAAAACTCGTCCTCTGGCTACTGTTACCAGATCCCACACTGGCTGTTCTACAGTATTCAACAATTGGATATTTATGAGCTCTATTCTTTCCTCAAGGAGCCAGAGGAAGAGCTATCCATGGAGGACAGTCCCAGCATTGTTAAAATGGACCAGGGTGGAAATCCAGGTTCACCATGTCGAGGGAGAAGATGCTTCCCCAAGGCACTTGGCTACATCACTGGTGATATGAAAGAATTTGCCAGCTGGCTTAAAGGTATTTTTGCTTCCATCCCTTGGAGAAGTAGTTTTGGGGAAAATGCTTTGCTGGTTCTTCTACTCATATCTTTAGTTAGACTCTCTTCCCTTCTGTCTACATCTTTGTTCTCCATTTTTTAACTTTTTGTCTTCTAACCTGCAAACTTCTCCAAGTTCTTATCATGCAGGTAATGACCAGGGCCATATCAGAGGAAGGGACCTGGTTCCACCTTGTAATTTCAGTACTTAAAAACTGAAATTTTACTGTTAGTAATTCATTCCTTTGGCTTAAGTGTCTGAACATCTAAGCATGGAAAATAAGTTCATTCAATGCTTTCTGGAACTGAGGTTCTAGAAGGGGCAGTAAGGGTTGAGTATAAAGAAACAATGATTTCAGGGATCTGGGGGAGGTCACTGAAGGGGAAAGGGTTCAGAGAAAAATCTTCAAGGAATATCGAAACTTAGCTTCACATTCATCAGAGAAGATTTTGCTCAGGACAAGCCCTGGACTTGGGAAGAAGCACCATTAGCCTCACCATTTCCTTAGCTCTGCTCATCTCATCTCTTCCAGACAAACCCCAGGTGCTCCAGTTCATCGACTGGGTTCTTCGGGGCATATCCCAAGTGATGTTTATCAGCAACCCCATCAGTGGAATCTTGATTCTGGTGGGACTCCTGGTCCAGAACCCCTGGTTGGCTCTCAATGGCTGTGTGGGAACGGTGGTCTCCACCCTGACGGCCCTGTTACTCAGTCAGGACAGGTAGGCACGTCCATCTAAGCTCATGCTTCTAGCTTCTGAGAACAGGAGACAGCCAGTGACTTAGAAGCCATGATAAAGCCCCACCCTCTCCAGGATAATCAACCTTTACTCCATGGAAGTCTTTATATTTGCATTTAGTCAGAGGTCAGGAAATCATTTATGGCCTCTTATTCATGGTACCTGGGTAAGCAGCTGGTCTGAATGATGCCAGATTGTCATGGCACTGTGTAGCAACCAGAACTAAGAAATAAATAATTCCTTGAGGAATATCCAAAGGGCTCTTCTTTAATGATTGATCAATTATTTATCATCAACATCTTGTTTATTTGGACAAAAATGCATACAAGTTCAGGAAAAGTTTTAGCAGCTTTAAAAAATCCCACTAATCCCATTTTATCTTATTTCCATATTTTTTGTTTTTTGGTTTTTTGTCCTTTGTCCTTTTTTAGGGCTGCATCCGTGGCACATGGAGGTTCCCAGGCTAGGGATCTAATCGGAGCTGTAGCCGCTGGCCTACACAAGAGCCACAGCAAGCCAGATCCAAGCCGTGTCTTCGACCTGCACCACAGCTCACGGCAACGCTGAATCCTCAACCCACTGAGCAAGGCCAGGGATCGAACCCCCATCTCGTGGTTCCTAGTCAGATTCATTTCTGCTGCACCACCAGGGGAACTCCTGTTTCCATATTTTAATTCAGCAAATTCAGTCTTCATGGATGGTGCAATGGTTAGCTCAGCTTCTAGAGAGATAAATTGCCATAAATTCCAAGTAAGAAAGCTCTGACTTAAGAAATGTTAGTGTATCTTCTGAATTTGGAGTTAGGTTAAAGATAGAATGTACTTTAGAAATTGATCTGCCATTGAAGAAGTGATCAGCTGACTCCCATCAGAGGGGTAGACAGTTCCTAACTAACCAGTTCTTTCAGGGGGCTGCTGGTCTTCCAGTTTCCAGGATCTATGTGTCAGCCCAGTGGGCTATCATTACACAGCTAAGCTCCAGTAACACCAAACTTGCTTAAGGAGCTTCTCACTAAGAGAGTCGGAAAATGCTCCACTTTCCCATCAGGCCCAAGGAGCCTGATTTGTTGTCTATAATGCTGATGTTGTATCTTAGGTCAAATCCTGTTCTGATGCACATCAAGAGTCTGTCTAGTTTGGAGGAGTGGTCCAGGACTGTGTTATATCAAATCTTTACTGTTCTGTCCCAGTAAAGTTGACCCATTTTCCTTACCAGTTATCAGGTAGAAGACAAACCATATTTACATGTGTTAGTTTTCAGATATCTTTTACTCTCCTCTGTCCCAAAGGGCACATTTAAAAAGGCAGTCCTCTGCTTTAAGTGAATATACATCTTCCTGTTGCTGTAACTATGGCATTCCATAATGTGTAGGTGTTGCAGCTAGTTTTTGTTGATCAAATTCAAGCTTTAAATCTGAAAGTCAGGGAGTTACATTGTGGCTCAGCAGGTTAAGAACCCAAAATACTGTCCATGAAGATGTGGGTTCAATCCCTGACTTCTATCAGTGGGTTAAGGATCTAGCGTTACTGCAAGTTGTGGCATAGGTTGCAGATGCGTCTTGTATCCAGTGTTGCCATGGCTGTGGTGCAGGCCAGCAGCTGCAGCTCCCATTTGACCCTAGCCTAGGAACTTCCATATGCTTTAGGTATGGCCTTAAAAATATAAAAATAAAATAAAATAAATCTGAAAGTCCATAGTTGAGAGGATAACAAAAAACTTTGCAGAGCTGGCCACTACCATCATGTATTTCTTCTGGGGTGAAACCAAAACAAATTACATCACCTCCCCATGTCCCAAAGAATTATTTAAGGGAGGCAAAGTGCTGTTGGACATGGAGTCCCACCTCTAATGCCCTCGACCAGATAAATGTAAGTGACATCACCTTGTCCAACTTCAACTCACTGCTACATCACCTTCCCCTGAGGCTCTGTATTCAACCTCACTGCCCGCTTCACCATCTGCACAACCTATGACTGCCACAGACCATCCCTGAACGCTGGGTGTCTTCAAGGAGCCAAATGTTGCCAACTCTCAGAGCCTGGGGTGGGGGTGAGGGGAGTGGCTGGCTTGTCAGCCCTGGGGCTTATTCTATAGAAATCATTCCATTTCTCACTTGAGGCTTCTGATTTCCAATTATGAAATGGGAACGATTTTGGCCAAGCGTAGAAATTTACCCATAGGACAACATTTAGAAGTGAGGTTAAAGAGAGTTCCCACTGTGGCTCAGTGGGTTAAGATCCCAACTAGTATCCATGAGGATGTGGGTTCCATCCCTGGCCTTGCTCAGTGGGTTAAGGAGCCAGTCTTGCCCGTGAGCTCTGGTAAGTAGGTCACAAACATAGCTCAAATCTGGCTTTGCTGTGGCTGTGGTGTAGAGTGGAAGCCACAGCTCAAATTCCACCCCTAGCCTGGGAACTTCCATATGCAGCAGATGCAGCCCAAAAAAAAAATAAAAATAAATTTTAAAAAAATTTTTTAAAAAGAAAAAAAAAGAAGGTTAAATGCTGAGAAGCAAAAAGGACTCAAGAAAGAATTAGGTGCAAATATTCACATGATTAAATGGAGCACTTGGCCAATAAAAGAAAAGTTTATTTGGAGACAACCAAGTAAAAGCACAGGAAGATGAAAACGTATTCTAAGTTGGAAAACTTGTGTTTATAAGATCAAAGACACCATGGAAGTGAATTTACATTCCCAGAATCCTACATCTCTCAAATAGATAATCAGCAAGAACTTACATTATAGAACAGGGAACTCAATATTCTGTAATAGTTATATGGGAAAAGAATCTAAAAGAATGGATATATGTATATATATATATAACTGAGTCACTTTCCTGTACACTTGAAACTAACACTACACTATAAATAAACTATATTCCAAAATAAAATAAAAACTAAAATAAAGAAAAAAAGAGGAGTTCCCACCATGGCTCAGAAGAAATGAATGTGACTAGCATCCATGAGGACGCAGGTTCAATCCCTGGCCTCGCTCAGTGGGTTAAGGATCCAGCATTGCCATGACTTGTGATGTAGATCACAGATGCGGCTCGCATCCTGCGTTGCTGTGGCTGTGGTATAGGCTGGCAGCTACAGCTCTGATTTGACCCCTAGCCTGGGAACCTCCATACGCCAAGGGTATGGCCCTAAAAGACACACACACAAAAAAAAAAAGAATCATACACCTCTCACCAAGAAAATCAGACTTGGGAAACAGTTTCAAGTAAAAGCTCTATTCAAGTCAGAGGCCCTAATGATTTTAACGAAATAATAACTTTTGGAAGGAAAGGCTAAAAGGAAGCATGACTTACTGATTTTCCTTTCCTCTCCTAGCTGCTGGAATTCTGCCTTGAACTATGAACCCTCTGTAGGGGGTTGTTCTATATGGACATTTGTCTTTTATCTGTGGATATTTTATTTTTTTCATGCTTTTATTAGCATTTGAAATAAAATCTTAAATATAATCTAGTGTTTTAAAGTAACTAGTACATGGAAGTAATAAGTGTCACTTAAGTGCAAGTCCAGCCAACACCCACCTGGAAGTGTCCAAACTGTGCCTCTTGCCCACAGGTCCACCATTGCAGCAGGGCTCCATGGCTACAATGCCACCCTGGTAGGCATCCTCATGGCTGTCTTTTCAGACAAGGGAAACTATTTCTGGTGGCTGTTGTTCCCTGTGTGTGCTATATCCATGACTTGGTAAGTCATACTTGGTCTTTAAAATGCCTCTTAAAAATGTAGAGGGGGGAGTTCCCATCGTGGCTCAGTGGTTAGCGAACCCAACTTGCATCCATGAGGACGTAGGTTCAATCACTCACTGCACTCAGTGGGTTAAGGATCCAGCATTGCCGTGAGCTGTGGTGTAGGTCACAGACGTGGCTTGGATCCCATGTTGCTGTGGCTCTGGAGTAGGCCAGAGGCTATACCTCCGATTGGACCCCTAGCCTGGGAACCTCCCTATGCCTCAGGTGTGGCCCTACAAAGACAAAAAAAAAATGTAGAGGGAGAGGGGAGAATGGGGAGTTATTGCTTAATGGGTACGGGGTTTCCATTTTGCAAGATGAAAAATGTTCTGGGAATGGACGGCAGTGATGGTTATACAAGGTGAAGGCCACAAAATGGAATGCTTTAGAATAGTTTCAATGATCAATTTTATGTTAAGTATATAACACAATTTTTAGAAAAGTATTTTTAAATTTAGATTTGGGATCTGGCCATTGGAAACAGGAACCATAAAAATACACTGAGGCAAGTGGCCCTCCACCCACACCACAGCCCTGCCCCAAGACTCTGATGTCATTAGTTTGGGGTGTTGTTAGGGCATTGGGAGTACATTGAATCCCAAAGTGCAACCAAATTACAACCCCACATCAATGGTTCTCAAACATGCGTATTATTTATGGAGGGCCTGTTAAAACAGACTGCTATGCCCTTCCCAGCCTTCCTGATTCAGTCCAATAGGGGTGGAGCCTGAGAATTTTCATCTCCAACAAGTTCCCAGGTGATGCTGATGCGGCTGGTCCAGGGGCCACTCTGAGAACCACTGTGACTCTAGGAATTCCCCTTACTCCTCTGCCCCATCCCCTTTAAAAGAATTCTTTACTAAACCCAATTCCTTTTTTCAGCCTAAATCCTTCAAATTAGTTTCTATGTTGACACCATCCTAAATTCTTTTTTTCAGAAGCAAACTTATCCTTCTTACTATGGTATATTTAGAATATAAAATACTAGGAGTTCCCATTGTAGCTAAACAGAAATGAATTTGACTAGTATCCATGAGGATGTGGGTTCGATCCTTGGTCTCACTCAGTGGGTTAAGGATCCGGCATTGCCTTGAGCTGTGGTGTAGGTCAAAGATGCAGCTCGGATCTGGCATTGCTGTGGCTATGGTGTAGGCTGGCAGCTATACCTCCAATTCAACCCCTAGCCTGGGAACCTCGGTATGCTGCAAGTGCAGCCTTAAAAAAAAAAAAAAGAGTATAAAATACTAGTATCCACACAAATGAGAGGTGCAGCCCACTATGGACAGTGTGCCCATCCTGGCCAAAGCCACAGGTGTGTGCAGGAGAACCTGCCGGCACAGACCACCTGCTCAAGAGGAGCTGCTGACCTGTTCTGAAGACCAGGCTCAAGAGCAGGAGGCATCGCCTGCACGTAGTCACCACACTTTTTCCCCCAGCTCAAGAAACCTGGAGTTCTGACCTTATAGTGATGGCTCCTTGACAGGGTCAACAAGCAAGAGAATAAACAGGGCCCGGAGACCATCTAACCCAATCTTCCAGTTTGTGGACAAGGAAACAGGAGTACCACCTTGCCCAAGGTCATATAGTTCAACTGCTCAAGGACTCAAAACTCTGCTCCCCTGAGTTGAAGATCTTTTTCCTCCAGCCCACACCATATTCATCCTCTCTGGAACCACTCATTCTCTTTTTCGAAACTAAATATACTAAAACTCAAGGAGATGCTACAAGAGTTCAAGGGGGAGGTTGCCTGGAGACAGGGCACATGAGCAAGGGGTACACAAGGGGCTTTAACTGTGTAGACAATTTGTTTTATATGTCTTAAACACTTCAAAAATATTTTTAAAGGCTAGATTTATTACTCACTGCAAGCAACTCCAGAGCATAATTTTTCACAATCCAAATAAGCTATGAGTTGACTTTTTTACTTTATGCAAGAATTATTCTATGACAGGATTTATTCCAGGTGTGCTCGGCTTTTGTGGTTTTGTTTTTGTTTTTGTTTTTCCTGTAAAAAGTTTGCCAACACACTTTTGGGACTATTTGCCAATGAAACGAAGCTCCTCCACAGCATGGAGATTCCATTTGTCAACCTGGCTTGACAAATGCATGCATGTCCTTCCATTTTGTTGTCACATGCATATTCTTCCCTTCTGTTCTGTTGTTTTCAGTCCAGTTTTCTCAAGCGCATTGAACTCCGTGTTCAGCAAATGGGACCTGCCTGTCTTCACTCTTCCCTTCAACATGGCATTGTCAATGTACCTTTCTGCCACGGGACATTACAATTCATTTTTCCCAAGCAAATTGTTGACACCTGTAACCTCGGTTCCCAATGTCACCTGGTCTGACCTCAGTGCCCTGCAGGTAAGATACTCTATCTTCTCACATCCTCCTGCCCCCCCAGCCCTGGAAGACACCATATATCCTCTTGGTTAATTGTCCGTGAGCATCAGAACCTTAAAGAGACTCAGCTCTGGGTGGCCTTGCCTCCTTGCTCTCACCATCTACATGCTTATTTGGTCTACTCCAAAGCTTCAGGCTCAAAGGAATTTTTAAAATGACTATTTGGTCAAAACTAACATATCCCCCTCTTTTTCTAAAATCTGCAGTGCTGACTCCAGAGTACAGCTCCATTGGAATTCAGACATTCTATTTCAAACTTGGCTCTTCTTGGAGGGTAGGGAGGGGGTGGAATGTGGTGGGGGAGTTGTGATGGGGGCCAGCACTTGAGGCAGGGGCCGCCAGCCTGGGATTAAGTCCTCCTAACCTGCCTCCTCCAATTAAAAAAAATGGCTTCTGGAGTTCCCACTATGGCTCAGAGGTAACAAACCTGACCAGTATCCATGAGGACTTGGGTTTAATCCCTGGCCTCACTCAGTGGGTTAAGGAACTGGCATTGCCATGAACTATGGTATAGGTCACAGATGTAGCTCAGATTCTGTTTTGCTATGGCTGTGGCATAGGCCAGAAAATGCAGCTCTAATTCAACCCCTAGCCTGGGAACTTCCATATGCTGCAAGTATAGCCCTAAAAAGACAAAAACAAAAAGCAAAACTGGCTTCTTTCTGTTAGATCCCATTGAAGAACCTCTCTATTCTCATTTTCTTATGGTAGATCTCATAGAATATGTGTGACAATTCAGGGTTCCTGATGGAGCTTTGGAGGCATCAGATCATTGTTTTTTTTTAAATGCCAGTGCAAGCTCCGTCTCAGATTCCCTAAATCATAATCCCTGGGAGTGAGGCCTAGGAACCTGTATGAACAAACTCCCCAAATAATAATTGTGTGGGCCAGAGCTTGAGAACCAGTATCCTAGGATGTATGCTCTGTGTCTCATTATAGATGTGCATAGGAAGAACACTATTTTTAAAAATCTAGTTAACCCAAATTAAATTCCAGCTTTTCCCACTGGTGTTTTTTTAATCTATCTATTTAATATTTTTTAATTAGTCAAAAATTATTAAGTTAATTATTTTTTAAAAAACCACTTGGGAGTTCCCTGGTGGGATCCAGCATTGTCACTGCTGTGGCTCAGGTTCAATCCCTGGGCCAGGAACTTCACATGCCGTGGGTTTGGTGGGAAAGAAAAAAAAAAGGAAAAAAAACTTGAATCAGAAGAAAACTAGCCTTACCTTTTTTAAGGTGCAAGAGACTGGCTTTCCCGCTCTCAGATGGAAATAAGATTATAAAACATTTTGCTGTCCTCTTTGCTGAGTGATCCAAATATGTGAGGAATTCAAGTAGCCTTTTCTTTAGCTTCTTGCCCAGAAAACAAATGGGAGTATTTGGAAATAACTCAGAGGGAAAATAAAAAACCTATAGAACCCTCCATGAAAAAAATAGCACTAATTGATCTAAAACTGCCCTGTCCAATATGGTACCTATTAGCCCCGAGTGACTATTTTCATTTAAATGTAAAGTGAATTAGGGAGTTCTCGTTGTGTCTCAGTGGTTAACAAACCCAACTAGCATCCATGAAGATGCGGGTTGGATCCCTGGCCTCGCTCAGTAGGTTAAGGATCCAGCATTGCCATGAGCTGTTGTGTAGGTCACAGACATGTCTTGGATCCTGTGTTGCTGTGGCTGTAATGTAGGCCAGCAGCTACAGCTCTGATTCGACCCCTAGCCTGAGAACCTCCATATGTTGTGGGTGCGGCAGTAAAAAGAAAAGAAAAAATGTAAAAGGAGGAATTCCTGTCACGGCTCAGTGGTTAACGAATCCGACCAGGAACCATGAGGTTGTGGGTTCAGTCCCTGGCCTTGCTCAGTGGGTTGAAGGTACGGTGTTGCCGTGAGCTGGTGAGCTATGGTGTAGATCGCAGACGCAGTTTGGATCTGGCGTTGCTGTGGCTCAGGTGTAGGCCAGTGGCAATGGCTCCGATTGGACCCCTAGCCTGGGAACCTCCACATGCAGCACCAATGGCCCTAGAAAAGACAGAAAGACCAAAAAAAAAAAAAAAAAGTAAAGGGAATTAAAATTAAATAAAATTTAAAACTTAGTTCCTTAGCTGCGCTAGCCATATTTCAGGTGCTCAGTATGGGAGAACTCAGATATAGAATATTCCATCATTCTGGAGAGTTCTAGTAGACAGAGCTGATGTGGGGAAAGAGGGTCCTGTCTTTCTCCTCACTCTGAACTATCTATCACCCCAACATCACACTTAGTTCCCCTCTCACCCATCTCTCTGGCTACCTGAGAGATAGTTCTGCTGTCCAGTTCTGAGACAAAAACACACACGGTCTTTGCCCATGTCAAATTTCATGGTCTGGAAGGAACCATGTGTAGTCATGAAGATCCAGTGTGGGCTGGAAGAATTTAGGGCTCATCTTATGTTAGAATCAAATTCACAGTGTGATGCTGTGCACTGAGCAAGACCAGACCAGTGTTTGGAAGCCAATGTGAGGTCCAACCTAATGGCTGGAGGGATAGGACGTGTCCTCGTACAAAGTTGTGCCTACCTGTATCAGGCACTGCTTCCCCAAAGTCCTTGTCAAAAGGTACATGGAGAAGGTGGGAGGAGTGAGATGGGAGTTACAGAAGGCCCCTTGCATTAAATAGCCTTCATGGAACTAACAGCAAATTTTGCCAATCCTAGCCCTACTGGAAGTGTTGTCATAAAGAATTACCATTCATTAGCTCAAATCAAACCTATACTTTTCCTGGGAACTGCCATTCTGTGAATTAAGAACTCAGTCAGAAAGTAGAATTGTGACACTTACATGTATTTTTGTATTCTGAAGACTGACAGTTTTTGATAACTGGAATGGGCCAAGGATATCTTGGTTTAAATTAACACACGTTCTCATTAACAACAGCGGTGTAAATGTGGTCCTGATTTTCAAACCTGCCAATAATTGCTTCTGAGTTATGGATAAGAAAATCTGACTTTGGGCCTCTGACCTTAGCACTAATAACTAAATGGCATGGGAGTAATAACACCTCTCTTGACCATAGAGATGCATGGATATATGGCCTCAGAAGTGATGGAGACTTGAAAGCCACAGAAGTGTAAGCTGTGGTCCCTGCCATCCTCACTGGAAGGTATGGCCAGTCCTCAGTGGGGAGCAGTGACACCCCACTGGGAGCTTGTCATCCTCCAAAGCCAGGTGTCAGCACAAGCAGTAGAGCCAGTGAGCAAGAGGGTTTGGAGAAGGCATGCTGAGCATGCATCAGGGACAGGCTTGGGTATCTTGGGGGATAAAGCAGAAGAATGACCAAGATTTTCCTGTAGACAGAAAGAGAGACTTTTCAAAATTAGTAACATCGATCTTGAAAAATAAGATATGCTAAATCTAAAATGATGTTGTATTGTGTTTGTGGGTTTCTCTCCAATTGTTTTAATGACTGCATTTTCTAAATCATTTCTGCAGTTACTGAAGTCCCTGCCCGTGGGTGTTGGTCAGATATACGGCTGTGATAATCCGTGGACAGGGGGCATCTTCCTCGGTGCCATCCTCCTCTCCTCCCCACTCATGTGCCTGCACGCTGCCATCGGGTCACTGCTGGGGATAGCAGCAGGTGAGCCTAAGTTTTGTTACCAGACACTGAGCAGCTCCTCTGCCCTGTCCATTGTCTCAGGTGGCATCGATACTCCAGACCTTTCTTGAAGGTCTGCTTACAAATGACCAATGGGTGTTCTCAGATGCCTCCCCCCATCTCCTAGACAGCTCCCAGAGCATTCTGTCTTTATTCCAAAGCTCTGACCCCTCCTGTCTGCCTATAGGGCTCAGTCTTTCAGCCCCATTTGAGGACATCTACTCTGGACTCTGGGGTTTCAACAGCTCTCTGTCCTGCATTGCAATTGGAGGAATGTTCATGGCGCTCACCTGGCAAACCCACCTGCTGGCTCTTGCCTGCGGTGAGTATCCTGTGCATCTGGGGAAACAGTTGCTCATGACTATGGGATCGAAGTTGAGGATCAACAATAAAAAAGGACTGTGTGGGATACTAGAGCAAGAATTCTAGTTTGAGCCACCTGCTATCTGCTCTGTGTGTGACCAAGGCAGCCTATGTCATCAGGAACACTCAAGCCTACCTCGTTGCTCATTTTGAAGAAAGGAGAGAGCCTGTCGAGTTGTACTGACCATTTTACAATATGTGTATGTTGGGGGGATAGAAGCTTGACTTGCCCTATGTTCTTCATACTAATTGTTTAACCCAAGAAACTAAGAGGAAACAAGCTAAATATTAAATCATTCCTCTTGGTAAGTCAGATGGTATTTCATGGGCCCTTTGAGAATCACATGAATCCCGCTGTTCCAAACTTGAGCAAGCATGAAAATCACCTGGAAGCCTTTTAACACCCAGATTGCTAGGTCTCGTCCCCATCTCAGACTCATTGTTAGAGGGAGTGTGGAAGAGTCTGCATTTTTAACAAGGTGCCAGGTGGTGCTAAAGCTGTTGCTCTGGGAACCACATTTTCAGAACTGCTGTATTAATCCTTTCTTACCTCCATATTCTAGCCAGACTCAGCCTGTCAGAGCTAGACAGGGTTCCAGAGAGCTTCACTTCATCTTTCTCATTTTGCTGTTGGGGTTCTAAGGGCCAGAAAGAGCAGGTGATGTGCTGAAGGGCATCCAGTCAATTCGGGGTAAATGTAAACCCAGAATCCACATTTGCTAACCTCCAGAGTTATTCTACTCTCCCTCCCTTTAGTGCCATTCAGACCCTTGGGTGAAAACAGACCTCAAAGGCTTTGGATTTTGAAAAAAGCTAATGGGTTTCTCAGGTGTTTGTAAGGGGAAGCCCATAGCCTCTGGCATCTCTCATTCAAATAAAAGTATTTAAAATAATGTGCTAGAATAAAGGAAATGACACTTCCCAGGGGACAAAGGGGTGGAGGGAGAGTGAAACATGTAGAAACTTTTCTAATCAAATGGAAATATTTGTCTAGAGTCACTTTATCACCAGATTAATCAATCCAACCATCATTAAATTGGTAGGCCACATGTCAGGCAGGAGTTAGAGTGGATTCCTGCCTTAGGCAGGAGGTGGGATGGAACCAAGCATTTCTAAGACCTGTTCAATGTGGACTGTCTGATGCCATAGCAAGATTTACAAAACTCAGGTTGGCTTTTCCGTTAGCCTTAAAAAGTGAAAGGAGGAATTCTAGTTGGTGGAAAGTGTGATCTGGGCCAGCACAGGAACAGCCTGAGCACACACTTAAAGATCAAGCAAAAACTTTCCTGGACACAGGAGTTGTTGATAAACTCTTTATAGACCATAGAAAAGGAGAAGCCAAAGATGCTGACAGATGTGTTTCCCCAAAGCAGTAATAGCTTCATTATTTTCTTTATTGTGAAAGTAGTACAGGACTGGAGTTCCCTGGTGGCCTAGTAGTTAAGGATCTGGTTTTGTCACTGCTGTGGCTCAGGTTTGAGCCCTAGCCCAGGAATTTCCGCATGCCACGGGCACAGTCAAAAAATAAAAAGTAATATAGGCCTATTATACAAAACAAAACAAACAAAATTCAATCAATACAGAAGAGTACAGAGCAGAAAGTTATAATATGCCATCCTACTCCCTCAATAGAACTTTTTTGTCTCCTTCTTGTGAGGACCCTGTGATTACATTAGGTTCACTTGAATAATCCAGGATAATCCCCCCACCAAAGTTAAAGGCAAGATCTTTAACTTGATCACAGCTGCAAAGTCCCTTTGGCCATGTAAGGTAACATGTTCACAAATTCTGGGCATTAGGACTTGGACATCTTTGAGGACCTTTATTTCTGCCCCCTACCTTCACCCCTACCCTCTTTTGGATAGATCAGACTTTCTTTCTTAGTATTTCACATTGGTTAAGGGAGTATACTGAATTAGTTAAGAGCCCAGACTTTGGTACCAAATATCCTAACTCTGTCTATCTTAATTTCAGTAGATGCCAAATGTACCCCCATAGTAAGCCATACCAATTTCCCCCACCATAGAGAATACCCATTTCATCCACACTGGGCACTATCAGTCTTTTTTTATCTTTGGTCATAAAGTTTGAGACAGACCTTAGCAAGTTTCAGCTTGTCCACATCACCCCAATACTGCCAAGCAAAAGACCAACCTTGTCAGCCAAGGTAAATAAATAACCAATGTTTATTACACAGAGCAGCTCTCTTATTAGCCCCTAAGGCTTTATCAGGAAGAGGACTTGAGAATCTCTGATAGAGCCTAATAATGCTGCCTTCCCTGTGATCCTAAACCAGAAACTGCATGGCCAGGGAAGTCTTCAGTCTTGTTATCTTATCAGGGCAAATTTTGTATCTCCTTTTACAAGTAATCGTGGTAGGACTTGTACATGGTAGTCTGTGGGAAGGGATGTTGTCTGTGAAGAACTGGGATCCAGCCTTCCCTTCTGCTATCAAGGGCCTTTCCTCTCCCTCAGCTACTCAGAACGCTGCCAGGGTCATCACCTCCCAACCATGGTGTGCGGAACTCCACTGCTAATGTAAGCCCAACTCAGCCAGTCTTAATTGATGGGCAGCAACTATTAGATAGTCAGACAATCTTACTATAGAAAGGAAAGCAACATGGAGTTCCTGTCATGGCTCAGTGGTTAACGAATCCGACTAGGAACCATGGGGTTGTGGGTTCGATCCCTGGCCTTGTTCAGTGGGTTGAGGATCCAGCATTGCCGTGAGCTGTGGTGTAGGTCATAGACATGGCTTGGATCCCGAGTTGCTGTGGCTGTGACATGGGCCAGTGGCTACAGCTTCAATTGGACCCCTAGCCTGGGAACCTCCATGTGCCACAGGATCGGCCCTAGAAAAAAGGCAAAAAGACAAAGAAAGAAAGAAAGAAAGAAAGAAAGAAAGAAAGAAAGAAAGAAAGAAAGAAAGAAAGAAAGAAAGAAAGAAAGAAAGAAAGAAAAGCAACATGGTACTGAAACAGCATGACACTATAAGACTTGAACACCAAAATTGTGTTAATAGGTATTAAGCTCTTGCACCCCAGGAGAAAAAGGCATGTGCTCAGGGGAAGGGTCATAGAAAAACCTGTACTCAGGTGAGCATGGACAGTGTGTCCCTGGTATTTAGCCAAGGGCAAGTGATTATATCTTTTATTTTTTGCTTTCTTTCTTTTTTTTTTTTTTTTTTTTTTTGCTTTTTAGGGCTACACCTGTGGCATATGGAAGTTCCCAGGCTAGGGGTCAAATCAGAGCCACAGCAATGCCAGATCCAAGCCATATCTGTGACCTACACCACAGCTCATGGAAATGCCATATCCCCAACCCAGTGATCGAGGCCAGGGATCAAACCCACATCCTCATGGGCTCTAGTTGGACTCATTACCACTGAGCCACAATGGGAACTTCCAAATATTTCTTGAATGACTGAATAAATGAATGAGTGAGTGAATGAATGAATGAATAGGGAAGAAGAATGAATGATATTATCAAAACCAAGCAGAAAAATTCCTCCAACCCAATCCTTCTGCTCAGAGCAGTACCTCAATCCCATGGTGATAGAGATGAGTTTATAACTGCTGTTTGTGAAAATACATGATTTTACTTGAGGTTCATTACCTCCCTGCAAAGCATCTCTTCATGTTGCCTTCTTATAGATGATGAAACTAGATTCCCAGTGCAGTGATTTACTGTACAGCCAACAAGATGGCAGAGCTGGGATTTGAAACCCAAATCATTTCCAAAGATGAGACTTTCCCATTAGGGTGAAACAGTACAGTTTAGCATACTATAAAATAGAAGAACTAGATATCCTGTTGAACAAAACATATTAGGATAAAAAGCTAAAATATCAAAAAAAGAATGGTATCCTATAGTAAAGGAGGCTCAGAGAGTCCCTCCCCGATACCTGCCCCACCCCCCAAAGCAGCCAATGTGATTTCTCCTTGGAAGCGAGAACCAGATGATGAGTTGTCTAACAGCGAGTGCTGGTGGCCAAGTAGCCATCAGGCCATTATACCAAGCTCATTCTTCAGGCTGCCTCTGCGAAACCTAAAGGCCTCCCTGAGCCTCCTTGGGCCCCCCGCTGAGCCACAACTGAGGAATTGAGAATTAGCTAGTTGAGACCTTTGTTTTTGTTGTTTTACATTGAAAGTCATACAGATTCTCAGATTACCTACTCTAAAAATTTGTGTTCAAAGTAAATAAAACACAGAATGTTAACTCGATCTCTAGTCCAACCTTCACAAGATTTGGAAAAATATTATTATGGGACAGAGGGGAGATCAAGGCCCTGTTCAGTTTCTGCTGATTACTGAGTTACTTCGTTGTTGTTTTTTTGTCTTTTTGGGGGGGGGGGCTGCACCTGCAGCATATGGATGTTTCCAGGCTAGGGGTCGAATTGGAGCTGTATCTGCTAGCCTGTCCCACAGCCACAGCAACCCCAGATCCGAGGTTCGTCTGCAACCTACACCACAGCTCACAGCAATGCCGGATCCTTAACCCACTGAGAGAGGCCAGAGACTGAACCGGTGTCCTCATGGATACTGGTCAGATCTTTCTGCTGAGCACGACGGGAACTCCCTTTATTTTTTTTTTTTAATGCCATAATTTTTTGTAATTGTGAATTCTAACCATTGATTTAAAAATCCCAGGTGCAGTGCTATCTCAAGGAATATTTATGTCTCATTTTAATTAAATTATGCTTGGATAAAATACGAGGGAAGTTTATTTACCATGGAAGGCATTTTCTTAAGTGTTAGTATTAATAGCAACAAAATAGTAATCTTAGAAAAGCTACCTGGGAGTTCCCATTGTGGCATAGCAGAAACAAATCCATCTAGGAACCATGAGGTTGCAGGTTTGATTTCTGGCCTCGCTAAGTGGGTTAAGGCTCCCACGTTGCTGTGGCTTTGGTGTAGGCCAGCAGCTGTAGCTCTGATTTGACCCCTAGCCTGGGAACCTCCATATGCTACAGGTGCGGCCTTAAAAAGCAAAAAGGTAAAAAAAAAAAAAAAGAAAAAGAAAGAAAGAAAAGAAATGAAAAGCTACTTTCATTGAGTACTTACTGTGTGCTATCTTCTTTCATGCTCACACCAACCTGTGAGAAGGTCCTATTATCTGCACAGCACAGGTGAGGAAATGCAGGCTTAGAGCAGCAGCACCAGGATCCTAAGAGGTGGAGTCTGGATGTGAACTCAGAGCTGCAGATTCTTAGCTCATACTTGTAACCAGGGTGCTGGACTAGCTGGTGAAACACACAAGTTCACATTGCAGGGGACTTACAGAGAGGCAGTCTTTCCTGTAATGAAAAGTGCACCTAACAAACATTTTTTCTTTCTTTCTTTTTGTTTGTTTATTTATTTATTTATTTATTTATTTATTTATTTATTTATTGTAGCCTTGTTCACAGCCTACCTTGGGGCCAGCATGTCACACCTCATGGCTGTGGTAAGTTTGCTTTAATCTCACTTTCTCATCTGCATGATTAACCAGTTTTTCATGATATGGAAGACTTCCTGAAGCCCAGCTAGGTCCAGGGAGGGATCCATGACTGATAGCCACCACTGTCCATCTCCTGGGCCCACCTCTCCTTACCCTCCAGCATCACAGGACACTTTAGTCCAAAGCACAATCACCAGGCTTGCTATAAATATCAGACTATTTGATTTAAAGAAGTGAAACTTAGAATGGTGTCAAGTTCACACTCTGAGGGTCAAGAAGTGATTATCTTCTACCTAAACAGAAAACCAAAATTATGTAATAGTTGAGAAATCAGAAAAAGAAGGAAAGAAAGGATAATTGGCTAAGAACCCAGATTTTTTTTTAATTACACTAACAGTTTTTCGTACCCCTTGTCTTTTTGCAAATCCCCAGGCAGTCATCAGTAAGACTTTTTCAGACCCATGTCTGGCTGAATTATTTCATAAGCAAAATTCTTGCCCATTAAGTGCCCATTAAGAATTCTCCTTCCTTTTTGGCACTGTCCTTTGACTTTCTCCTTCCCCTCCCCTGATAAGCCCTATATCCTCAGCTGCTCTAAGGTCCCCCACCTCTCAGTGCTCTTCCTTACCCACCACTGCAGAGGATGCAGGGCCGGTTCCTGATAATGCCATCCATGCTGATGTGGTCATGGCTACTAGTGCATCAGGACTGCATCTAGCCCTCACCACAGCAGCTCAGAGAGTTTACCTGGGAGGGTCCTTCTGGAAACAATATTTTGATGGTGAAATGCCAAAGCCCTATTACAGGCATGATGGGATGCCTTAGAACTTGTGGGGCCCTTCGCATCCCAACAAAGGTTCACAGACCTTGGTCTGTGGGCCAGAACTGGGCAGGCTGCAAAACAGAGTCAGCTAGGGAGACTTTGAAAAGTGTAGCTCCTCAGGCCCTGTACCTTGGCATTGCTGATAGAGTAGCTCCTGTATGATGCTTGGGTATCATCTGTACCTCCAGATGACTGCGATGTGCAGTCAGGTTTGGGTACCATCACACCCTGAGGGTCCATGTATAGGGCCAAACCTAACCAAGTACCTGGTGTGTGCTCAGAATTGCGTGAGTTGCCATGGACACACAGAAGGAGGAGCTACCCTAGAGGAGCTTAGAGTCTATTTGAGAAGTAAAACAAGTAAAGTCCAAGACTTAGATGGCATAGAAGTCAAGAGGGAGGTCTCCTGGGGCTGAACTAATCAAAGAAGGCCTTGTGGACAGGATGAGTGGTCAGGAGGCACTGATGGTTTACTCAGTGTCATGTCTGGGAGGCAAGTGTCATCTTTGCTCATAGAAGTACAAGATGCACAAATTGAGACACCTGACATCCCTAAAGGAGGGGTGCTGACATTTCGATGGCTGGATGTCCTGAGACCTTAAACTCAGTCTCCACAGGGACAAGCTGAGTCCAGGGCAGTCCACCCTCAGGGACTCATCCCCTGAGCTGCATGGAAGTAGAGCAAAACATGATACCTTATGCAGACTAACTTTCCGACGGGATCTCAAAGGAGCATGTGGCTTGTCTCTCCTTCTCCAGGTTGGATTGCCATCTTGTACCTGGCCCTTCTGTTTGGCCACACTGCTGTTCCTCCTGGTGACTACGAAAAACCCCAACATCTACAGGATGCCCCTCAGTAAAATCACTTATTCTGAAGAAAACCGCATCTTCTACCTACAAACCAAGAAAAGGACGATGGAAAGCCCTTTGTGAGCACAGCCCAATCCACAGCCATGGTCACAAGTCATTTCTGACTACCTGCCCCAGTTGACTTCCAGGGTCTCAAAACTGTTGTTTTTACCAGTAACGAATTCTATACTAACCCATCAGTGATCTGTTCTTATGCTCATTTTGTATTTTTCTTTCTTTCTTTCCAGAATATCCCCAAACAAGTGACAGACACATCAAGGTGATGTGCTCTGGCTATGGAACCTTAAACCCTCGTGGGGCGTTGGCACTAAGACTGTGCTATATAAAGTCAGAGTGGTCCAACAGAAAGAGGAAGTAAGACTAAAGCTAATTATTGATATTTATTGATCTTCTTGGTGTTTTAGTTAGCTACATGATGTTAACAGTATTAAAAATTAATCTATGTAAACCAACTAAGCCTTAAGTGAATGGAATGCATAGTCACAAAATCAGATCAAAGTCAACCCTGAGTTCCAAGATAAGCCACTGGCTTATTTACAATCAGTGCAAGTTACACATTATAGCTGTGGTCGACATGACAGGGCTGGTCACTAGGCTCTTTCCCCAGCTCTTCAGTAGAGCGGCCTCCATCCTGTTCTACCTGTGTGGCCTTCTCTTACAGGAGATGGTTTGTTCGTCTCAGTCTGGCATAGCTACGGGAGGGAGAGTGGGATCCTGCCCATCAAATTGATTCTGTCTTGTCACTTTTCTTGGACATTGCAAAGGACTTTTTTCAGCAGAGTTTATTATCTTTTTCTTATGAGAATGGATTGGTTTTCAATGAGGTAAAATAAGAGAAGTTCCTGGCTTCAGCAATTCCTAAATATTAAAGAAAAGTTACATTTTTCTAAAAGACCTAGCATAGCTATTTTTACTTTAATCTCTAAATTCATTTTGTAAATTCCATGAAAGCATAGAATCAAATCATCACCCTCTGAGGGCCCTTTCAAGTCACGTTTTCAATTCATTGGAAGATGCTTTATGTATGATAAAGCCTGAAAGATAATGCCAGATTGTTTCTGGGAAGTTTAAAGGTTGTTGAATTCTTACTTTAAAAATATTCACTGGTGTTCCCGTTGTGGCTTAGCAGAAACGAATCTGACTAGTAACCATGAGGACGCAGATTCAAGACCCGGAGGCCTTGCTCAGTGGGATAAGGATCCAACATTGCCATGACCTGTGGTGTAGGTCACAGATACAGCTTGGATCCTGTGTTGCTGTTGCTGTGGCTGTGGTGTAGGCCAGCAGCTGCAGCTCCAATTCGACCCCTATCCTGGGAACCTCCATATGCCTTGGGTGTGGCCCTAAAATAAAAAAATTCCCTATTTCTTCATGCTCACAATATTCTCCCTCAGAAACCAATGATATTGAACCACCAAAAAGAAATACAGGTAAAGGAGTCTCTGGTTTGGTTTTGTTATCAGCCCTATAAAGATTCTGTAACCAAACAAGCGGAAACCAGCAGTGGGAAGCTTTGGAATTTTGGAGGATTGGAAAGAGAAACTGGAAGCCTAAAGTTTTTTTCCTCTTTGGGATTGAAGAACTCAGAACAAAATATATAATTTGCTGAATGAACAAACAGAAGAAGGGAAGTAAACCTACAAACATTTTAGAAACAAGTTCCCTTCTTCATTTTCTCAGGAAAACACTGTCCCAATTTTAAAACCCTGTGGCCAAAGCCTTTTGAAATCATGACTTTGCAACTGCCATAGAGTCATGTATGTTCCTGTGGAAAAACTAAATCTTATTAGAGAATTTGTGAAATAAGAGTTGTGGTGGCCGGGTGGGGTGGGGCTGGGGGGACAAAAAAGCAAGCAGATCCAAGGATCACCAGGAGCAGAGAAGCTGGACTGCAGTTGAGTGAAAGGGAGCCTTTCAAGGTCTTCAAGTCCATCTTCAGAACAAAGCTCTAGCCAGCTGATCACACATCCTGTTCCTGTGAGCTCACATAGACTTGTAAATAGGAACATTGTAAAGCCTGTACATTGTCTAATTTAAATGGTATTAATTTTCGCAAGCTATTTTTGTTACTAAGTATTATACTAATAATTTTAGTGAGTATTTTATTGATTTTCTTAGGGAGCATTTGTATTCTTTTCTATTGCCTGTATAACAAATTTCTATGTAAATATGTGAATAAATTATATTCATAGCTCAATTTTGTGTACATTTTGTTTAAAAGTCATATGCCTTTTTATAGCTATTGTGTTCATTAACAATCACACAGATAATTATGTATTGCTGATATTTCCATGTACTAGAATCCTTATTCCTTTCTTCTATTTCGTAATAGCACCAGAGGCATAGTTGAGCAACCCCTCTTCAATTCCAGATTCATGGGCCCATTCCTTGGGTACCCTCTTAACTATCCACTGTTCTCCTCACTCAGAGCTTGACAGTTATAGATGTTCAGGGCACGTTCCTAACACTTTGAGAAGAATATCATGAGAGCCAGCTTCCACTCATTCCCAGACAGGCCCTGGGTACCCATCAGAACTGACCCTGGGTCATCACCTCTTCTAGGTCAGCTACTGTTCAGAGTGTCATCCCCTTAGGATGAAGACCAGTGCTTGTCTCTGCCACCTCCTTTCACCCACAGTTAACACATGTGAAAAGAAGACATGGTAAGAATGGAAATTTACTCCAACCAGTTTCAAAAACAGCCCAAACAGGAAATCAAAGGAGTCTACAAAGGACTGGCCCAATTGAGTGCCCTCTGTCAAAACAAAACCTCTCCCATCTATTGGTTCAAGATAATAAATCTGCAAGAGTGATCTGCCTCTTTGGAATGAGGTAGAAAACAGAGAGAATGTTTCGAGGCTCTTTTGCTAATGACTCCAAACACTATGCACCTTTAGAAGTTACAGGTGCCAATTTCCTTATTCCCCAGATACCTGATTGGCATGGAACATGTGGAGATGGAAAGTTAAGTTCCACGGGATGTCAGGAATTCCCAAGGACACTTCTTATAAACAAACCTGCAAGAATATTTTTCAGGTTGTTAAGTATAGAACAAAATTTTATGCATGTGAATATTTTCAACCTTCCCCCTTACCTAACAACTTCTTTCCAAAACCCTTTAATCTTGAGAGTTAAATCTCCTTCTTGAAACCTAAATGGACAAACCCCCCTACCCGAGATCATTAGAAGGCTTGTAGGTTTACCGCCACGGAATTCCATTTGCTAAAACAATCAGTGGTGCAGATCCTGAAGTCAGTGAATAATAGAATTTTTTTTTTTTTTTTTTTTTTGCCATTTCTAGGGCCGCTCCTGCAGCATATGGAGGTTCCCAGGTTAGGGGTCTAATCGGAACTGTAGCCGCTGGCCTACGACAGGGATCTGAGCCGCGTCTGCAACCTACACCACAGCTCACAGCAATGCCGGATCCTTAACCCACTGAGCAGGCCAGGGATGGAACCCAAAACCTCATGGTTCTTAGTAGGATTCATTAACAACTGAGCCACAATGGGAACTCTGAATAACAGACTCTTAAAGGAGTGAATATAAGTCATATTCTAGTCTGCTTTCACAGCTCTTAAAATTGAACTAAGGAGTTCCTGTTGTGACTCAGAAGGTTAAGAACCTGACATAGTACTCATAAGGATTTGGGTTTGATCCCTGGCCTCTCTCAGTGAGTTAACGATCTGACCAT
The DNA here is from genome assembly GCF_016906955.1 of Phacochoerus africanus. Lineage (NCBI taxonomy): Eukaryota > Metazoa > Chordata > Mammalia > Artiodactyla > Suidae > Phacochoerus > Phacochoerus africanus. The sequence continues at coordinate 97,469,718 of NC_062545.1, forward strand.
GCTGCAATCTGTGACGTAGGTCAAAGATGCAACCTGGATCCAGTGTTGCTGTGGCTGTGGTGTAGGCCTGCAGCCGCAGCTCCCTTTTGACCCCTGGCCCAGGAACTTCCATATGCCACAGGTGAGGAAAAAAAAAAGAAAAAAAATTGAACTATGAAATATGTAAAATAGATCAGAGCAGACATATGCAAAATCATCTACAAGAAAAGATTACTTCCAGAACGGACCTTAACCTTATTAAGTGTTAACTGGGTAGGTGTTAAGAAAATCAGAGTAAGCTTACATCTGATGGTGTAACAGGTCAACCACTGAAATTTAGGCATTGGAGGCAAACATAGGTGGGGGTCTTCAGCATAGGGGATGGTGGTACAGGTACAGGTATGGAGGGAGATGTCTGTGGTAGAAATGGATGCACTAGGGTGTCACAGTTTAGATAATGCAATCATTTAGATCAAGCAGCAAGTGCCCTTTTCTGATCCTCTACACACAAGCTATTTGACTTCCTATGTAGATTTGCCTTCTATGGGAAAAATTATACTTGTCCAGACTCAAGATCCTTGATAGTGATATTTCTCATTTTAATTAATATTTTAATTTTGATAACATAAGTCTTTTAAAGTTTTATTTGACAATACATGTTGTCAAAACCCAAATCACCCATGGTATTCCAACAAAGGTGGGTGGGGAAGGGAGGAGTCAGGGAGGGCCTCCCTGAGGACATGGAGTTAGGCTGAGACACAAAAAATGGACTGGAAGTGAGCAGGTGGATGGAGGCGGAGGATGGAGGGAGCAAAGTTGTTTGGTGGAAGTAACCTCGTGGGCTTTGAGCCTTGAGACAGGAAGGCTGCTGGTGCTTCCAAAGAGGGAGTGGCTGGAACACGGTGAGAGAAAGAGCGAAAGAGCATCAGAGTGGACTCAGGAAACCATGAGAAGGCCAACGGTGCCGGAGAGAGGTGGGACTCCAGTGGTGGCAGGGGGAATGGACAGACATTCATGGGTCTGAGAGAGAGGAGGTAGAATCCTCAGGACTTGGAGGTAGATTGAATGTGAGGTCGGGGAGAGGGCGGTGGCATGGGTGACTTCCCAATTTCAGGCTTGGGTGGCAAGACGGATGGCTGTGCCCCACAGTGAGATGGGAGTCTTTCTCTTCTCATGCACCGCACTCTTCCTGGACAAACCCCACTTTCTCAAGCTCCAATCCAGACCCTATATCCAACTGTTTTCAGGGACTCTTCCAAAAGTACCCCCTCAATTTCAACACATCCAGGACAAAGCTCAGCTCTTTAAACTATTCTTCTTTCCCTCCCATGTTGACTCATGATAGAGGCAGCACTCTTTAGCCAACCTCACAAGCCAGAAACACAGTGCCAGCCCCAGCTGCATGCGCTCACCTCTAGGCGACAGCCACACTGTAGAGATTCTACCTAGAATTCTACCATAGACTGCCACCCCAACGTTCATCAGTTGGTAAATATTTGTTGAATGACATTACATAACAGGAACTGGGACTACCATAGCTCACCAGACAGTCGTGATTTCTTCCCTCACAAGAACCTTAACAGGTGAACTAACAAGCAAATGAGTAGATGGAGGAGTGTGGTGATGAGGATTAGAGTTAACCAGGTGACAAGTTTGAGGGAAAAATATTCTGGTGACCACTTCTTTCCAAGAAACAGAAAACAAAAACATATAATTAAGGGAATTCCCATGAGGCGCAGCAGGTTAAGGATCCAGCATTGTCACTGCAGAGGCTTGAGTCACTGCTATGTCACGGATTCATTCTCTGACCCAGGAACTTCTGCATGTTGTGGATACAGCCAAAAACAAACCAAAAAAAAAAAAAAAGATCATTGAATATCAGGCATCCATACCAGTCAGCATGCTTTTGGCTGCCAGAAACAGACTACCTGACTTTAAAAAAAATGGTTAAAACAACAGTAGTTTTGTTCCTAAAATTAGGAACTACTGTTCCAATTTCAGTGCAGCTGCTCAATCTCTTTCCACCCATCATCATTTTCAGCATCCTTAGAAGGCTTCACTTTCATCTTCAGGTTTGTTATGTCAAGTTTCCAAAATAGATATTTGCAAACATCACAACCACATCAGGAAGAAGGAGGCAACTAGAGTGGCAGGACTGTCATTTTCTCATGGCTCTCTCTTCTTATCAGGGAGAAAAAAATCTTTCCCAGAAACTCTCCAAAAATACTTTCGCTTGTGTCTTTTGGCAGAACTGGGTCACATGGTCATTCCTGGTGACAAAGGAGTCTGGGAAAGCATGCATCTGGCATGCCTCTATTATTGCAAGTGTGCTCTGCCCTATCATGGCAAAAACAGAAGGAATGGTGGTTGGACAGGCACCAACACGCCTGCCACAATGGTATATGGTGCCACCAGACAATATGCAGCACCTATGTGCCCAGGCCACACTGGAGAGAGCCTGTGGTGGGTGACCAACAAGACTGTCTATTATGGAATTCACAAAGATTTGGAAAAGAGACCTAAACTGAGACCTTTCACACAGCAATACTCTGTGAAACACTTACAGAAATATTCCCAGCATATTTTAGTTACCCCAACCTCATACAAGGTTTTATAGCCTCTGACTAACAGGATTCTAAACAAAGGATGAGTCAGCCAATGATAACGATCGGAGCAAGGAAAGCTTAGGGTCCGTTCATGTTCTAGTCAGTCCCCTTGATCTAGCAGTGGAATCTCTAAATCATTCCATGTTGGAAAGGCCCACTGGAAAGAGTTGAGTGTTACGACAGTTTCAGCTCAATGAAGCACTGAAAACAAGTGTCCGACATTTTCTGCTTCGTGTTTCCAAATAAACAAAGACAAAGCTAGTTTCCTGTTTGGGTCAGGTCCATGGGATCCCAGCCCATAGAAGCTTTGAATTATGATGTAGTGACATGCAAGGACTTGATGCGGAAGAAGTGAAGCCCAGAAGCAAGTGGGTGTGATACTAGGAAACCTGGCTAAAGTTGTTCATCAGACCAAGAAAACAATAGCAGCCAGGATGTGAGTTAGTGACCCAAGAGCAAGACCGTCTTAGGTCAACAAGAGCACACACAGGCTGACCATGGGAGGGGCCAATCCGAAGGAGGCCATTCCACATTCCAAGACCTCAGGCTGGCCTCTAAACAAGAGTTACTCTGATAGCAACTAGCCACACACAGCACTTGAAATAAAGCTAGTCCAAACTGAGCTGGGCTTTAAGTATAAAGCACACACTGGATTCAAACATGAAGGACAAAAAATAAAATATCTTGATAATTTTTTATATTGGTTAAATGTTGAGATGACAATACTTTGGATACATTGAATTAAATACAGTATATTATTGTATTAATTTTACATTCAAAAATTTTTTAATGTGAGCACTAGAAATTTTTTATTTTTTATTTTATTTTTAGATTTTTTATTATAGTTGATTTACAATGTTCTGTCAATTTTTGCTGTATAGCAAAATGACCCTGTTATACATATCCTTTTTTTCACATTATCCTCTATCACAAGTGATTGTATATAGTTCCCTGTGCTAGACAGCAGGCTCTCATTGCCTATCCACTCCAAATGCAATAGTTTGCATCTACTAAATCCAAACTCCCAGTCCATCCTACTCCCTCCTCCTCCCCCTTGACAACCGCAAATCTATTCTCCATGTCCATGAGTTTGTTTCTTTTCTGTAGATAAGTTCATTTGTGCTGTATATTAGATTCCAGATATGTTATATTACACGGCATTTGTCTTTCTCTTTTTGAGTCACTTCACTCACTTAGTATGAGAGTCTCTCGTTCCATCCATGTTGCTGCAAATGTCATTATTTTATTCTTTTTATGGCTGAATAGTATTCTATTGTGTATATGTACCATGTTTTCTTAATCTGTCATTGGACATTTAAGTTGTTTCCATGTCTTGGCTGTTGTGAATGAACATATGGGTGCATGTGTCTTTTTCAAGGAAAATTTTGTCCAGATATATGCCCAAAAGTGGGATTGCTGGGTCATATATTAGTTCTATATTTAGTTTTCTGAGGTACCACCATACTGTTTTCCATAGTTGTTGTACCAATTTACATTCCCACCAATAGTGTGGGGAGGTTCTCTTTTCTCCACACCCTCTCCAGCATTTGTTATTTGCTGATTTGTTAATGATGGCCATTCTGACTGGTGTGAGGTGTTAGCTCACTGTAGTTTTGATTTGCCTTTCTCTGATAATTAGTGATGTCGAGCATTTTTTCATGTGCCTGTAGGCCATCCTATGTCTTCTTTGGAGAAATATCTATTCAGGTCTTCTGACCATTTCTCAATTGGGTTGTTTGCTTTTTTGCTGTCGAGTTGTATGAGATTAGAAAATTTTAAATTAAATATATTAATTGTATTTTTGACTCACATTATATTTCTATTGGGCAGTGCTAGGCTAGACAGTGCCCAAGCCCTGGGCTCTTAATGGTTTATAAAGTCTCCATGGCAACTCTATTAGTATTGAGCTGACAGAAGTCACTTCTGCAGAATTCACATTTCCCTTCAAAATAACAAATGGGTAAAAAGCCTTTCCTCTGTGACTTCGTGGAAACAGAGCTAGCTAATTCTGGAGTCTTCATCTCAAATCCATGAGTTCAAAGATGGTAAATGTCAACTTCAGGTAAAATTTTATTCCTTTTCAGAAATATCTTGTGAAACTTGAAGGTGTCAGAACAAAGGGTGGGGAAAAAAATGTAATCGTAATGTATACATGTAAGGATAACTTGATCCCCTTGCTGTACAGTGGGAAAATAAATAAAATAAAATAAAATAAAAATAATTATTACATGGCTACAGAGTGAGGAAACTGATTTTTCTTGCTTGTGGTATGAAGTTATTCTGAGGTCAGTACTGAAAAGGACCCTCAGAAACATTCAGAACTAGGGCATCTCCCCTGGAATAAGTGGGGTTCCTCCCAATGTGCCCAAGTGAGGGATGCCATCACCCAGATGTGATGTGCCCATCAGTCACAGGCAGTGAAAAGAGGGCGAGCACCTGATTACATGGCAATAGGAAAGAGTGGAACATGGCAGCAAATTGAAGATGGCACACCCCAACCTAAAAGTATTCAATTTCAGGGTTTTTTAACCCCAAGCTAGCCAAACAAAGCTCATTTGGGAACTAGATTTCTTCTGTGGGCTCCATTTTGCAAGTTCTATTCCCAAGCACCTCTTATAAATGTGGTACAATGTTTCTCAACAAAGAGCATTTATCAGAATTACACATAAGTGCCTTGGAAAAAAATACGATTGTTGGAATCCTGCTGTGGCACAGGGGTTGAGAATCTAACTGCAGTAGCTCGGGTTGCAGCTGAAGCTGGGATTCAGTCCCCAGCCTGGGAATTTCCATACACCTAGTACGACCATTTTTAAAAAATACAGTTGTTTCCATCCTATCCTGGACCTCCTGAATCTTTAACGACTCTATAGATGATTCTAATTGCCTTCCTATACAAAAGTGACTATAAGTTCAGAAAACTCAGAGGTCCAGTGAAGCTGGAGTAACTAAAAATGGCTTCCTGGAGGAGATTTGACTCTGCCCTTGAGCTGACTCATTCCCTACCTGGCTAATCTGTACTTGACCTTGGAAGCTCATATGGGTTCCTCCTCGATCCCCTGACTACCAACCATCCTTTCTAGAAAAACTGCTAGGGTCCAAAGAAATGATGTTCTTACCAAAGAGCCATGTTTCGACAGGCCCTGAGATTAACAGAGTAGACAGTGTATACAGAAGGTAGTCAGGGGCAGAAGGAAGTGCCTCTGTTTTCTTTCAGTGCACAAAGGTTGTATATATTGAGTCAGCCTGTGTTAGCCATCATTTTGCATCTCGCTCTCACTCTTAGGTAAGGCAATGGCACAAGTTCATCTTACCTACTGTTGTGGGCTATGCCTTTCCACCTGCAAGAATGACCTAGAAATAGCTAACCAGATTTTACATACACACAAAAAAGCCAAAAGAAGGCTGACGCTGTGATTCCCCAGGCACCACAGCCCACCACTCCACTTGTGGCATGAGGAAGGCTTGTGTTTCTCATTCCTTCCACTGGGGACCTCCTTCAACATCCGCACTTGTCCCACCTCTGACCTTTCATTTCCTGTCACCTGCAACTCACCCACCATTGATCATCACAGGGCCAACAAAGGTTCTAAGACACAGGCCCACTGTAGCCCAAGGAGCCCCTTCCTCAGTAGCCTGGATCTGATTGGTCAGTACCTTCACCAGACCAGTTGATTATATTTCTGAATGTCACTCTGGTATACATTTGATCAAACAATCCAATGCAGACAGACTTTGTATGTCTAATGCTGGTTATAATTTAATGCAAAACATTATTTCCTTCCAGGCCATGAGGTGGGATAGAAGGACCCAGGACTCAGCATTAGGTGCTGCGGGGTGTGCATGCACCTTGGCATCAGGATCAGCAGTCACGCCTGGACTGGATCATCAACACTTCCATGATCTAGAAGATAAGATGTCTTTATCAGCAATACCCCCTCCTCCTCCTGCCTTGAAGCCTGAAATTTTTCCCTTGAAATCTCAGTAAAAGAGCATTGTGCCGTGACAGTAGTAGCTCATTAAGAGCTCAGATATGAACCCCTAGTGTGATTCCTTTATCTGGCTACTTCTCATCCATTAGTTGGCAAGTGCAAATCCTATAGGAAAGAGATTCTAGAAGGATTAGTTTTGATAGGAAATCAGTCATCTAGAAATAGAACAGTGCTCATGCAAAAGAAAGGAGAAAGGAAGGACCTATTTAAAAAAAGAAAAAAAACAAGTACAATGCATGATTAAAACATACTCGCTACGGAGAAAAAGGAACCCTATGACACTGTGGTGGGAATGCAAATTGGAGCGACCATTGTGAAAAAGAGTGTGGATATTCCTCAGAAAACTAAAACTAGAACTACCATTTGATCCAGCAATCCCACTCCTGGGCATCTATCCAGAGAAAACCTTGACTAAAAAAGACCCATATACTCCAATGTTCATTGCAGCACTGTATACAATATCCAAGACATGGAAACAACTTAAATGTCCATCGACAGAGGAGTGGGACAAAGAAGATGTGGTACATATACACAATGGAATATGACTCAGCCATTAAAAGGAAAGAAGTAATAGCATTTGCAGCAACATGGATGGACACAAAAATTATCATGCTAAGTGAAGTCAGCCCAACAATGAGACACTAACATCAAATGCTGTCACTTACATGTGAAATCTAAAAAAAGGACACAATGAACTTTTTTGCAGAACAGATACTGACTCACAGACTTTGAAAAACTTATGGTTTCCAAAGGAGACAGGTTGGAGGGTGGGGGGATGCACTGAGGGTTTGGGATGGAAATGCTGTAGTATTTGGTTGTGATGATTGTTGTACACCTATAAATGTAATAAAATTCATTAAGGAAAAAAAGAAAACAAAATCTTTGCAATGTAAATAATTTGGAAGTAGGTTAACCTTAAAAAAATAAAATACTCCCCACTGATCCCACCACCATGAGGAGAAAAGCCAATAGACAAGGACCAAGGGGCTTAATCAGGGGTGTGCCTCTGTAAGCAGAGCAGTGTGTGGGGTCTACACGGGTTAAGAAGCAGCTTTCCTCCTCCATGCCATTTAGAACTAGGTTATTTCCTCTTCTCATAATCTTGAAATCCCAGTTTGCCAGCCCTAATGGCCACCTGTTTTTTTATCTCTCCAACATACTTCCCACCACCTTCTGGTAAATGCATCTCCCTTTCCTAAAGAAACCTGCTCTTCCCCCATCCATTGGGTTCCCATGGGAGTGTCAGCCTCAAAACCCTACTTCACGTTACAGGGGAGTCAAATGACTCATCTGGTTTATCATATACTCCAATCCCCTGGTAGGGGATTGGTGCAGCAAATAGTCACCTGACCCAGCTGAGCCAATCAGATTCTGCCCTGCAGGAATTTGAAATCTGAGCAGACATCCCAGGATAGAAGGGAATCGGAGCTGGGTCTGACAACGGTGGTCTGGAAAAAAGGCTCTGAAATACGCAGAGTCACCATGGCTTCTCTCCCCATCCCCTAAGGCCAGGTTACTATTACTTTCACATAGTGAACTATCTGTATCTTTTCGTTAAACTCACTTGGTACTTAAGTGAGTTAGAATTTGTTTCTGTTGTTGCAACCAACAACCAAAACTGATACAGAATATTGCAAGTGACAAATCAAGATGGGGTGGGGAGCTGAGCGAGGACACTCACACCCACAGATTTTCATCCCAGGCTGGGAATCTGATAAATCTCCACTACATGGTTAAACTATTAACTGACTATGTTGTGACTCAAGCCGTGTGTCCCTGTAGCTAAAGCTCTAGAAAAGGCTTGGCAGAAAAATGTCAGCATATTGGAGCACTCTGGCTACTTTTCTGGGCTTACATGAAAGCAAGATGCACCAACCTGGCATTGTGGCTGAGCAGTTTAAGAACCTGACTAGTATCCATGAGGATTGTGGGTTCGATCCCCAGCCTCGCTCAGTGGGTTAAGGATCCAGTATTGCCACAAGCTGCAGTGTATGCAGATTCCGCTTGGATCTGGAGTTGCTGTGGCTGTGACGTAGGCTGGCATCTGGAGCTTTGATTTGACCCCTAGCCTGGGAATTTCCATATGCCACAGGTGCACCCATAAAAAGAAAAAAAAAATTAAATGCACTGGCCTATTGAGATTTTCTTTCTGCCTTTAACAAAGATAACAGATCCCTAGAGTTGAATAATTGTGCACTTCATCTCTGCACATTACTAAGCTCTTATCTCCCAGCTCCAAATGCAAATTCTGCACTGTGCTCTATGATGCCAGGACTGGGACTCTGAAACCCCCATTTTTCCTTTGCCTGTAGATTTCTGCTGATAGGGTAGGCTGGAGGGAGAGTAGGAGGTGAGATGAGGGAAAAGGGATTTGCCATTTTCAGCAGTAATCTCCAGTTTCTTATCACTCCCCATAACCTGACTTTGGAGTTCCCCTCTTGGGCTGAGTTCTGTCCCTGGGCAGAAATTAACATCCTAACTAGGAAACTGCTACCTAGGAGAATGAAGAGAAAAGGGGAAGTCTAATCCCCAGGCCCAAACACCTGCTAGTATAAATTTACTTCTTGCCAAAAAAGGTTAGCAATTCCTGGCCATTATTAAGTGTCACTTATTGGAGGGCAGCCTGGGGACAAAGCCAGTACAGTAATGGCTTTAGACCTGGGAAAGAAGGGCCCTGTCCTGACACCCCACCCCCATGCTTTAAAGTGTCCTAATCTGAACTTCCTCTGTCCATGGCCTTCCCCCATGGGACTAAGAGCCCACAGGGCCCAGAGGATATGTCCACTTGGAGCCTGGGACCCCCTTCTAGACCACGCTTCACACTTAAGATCACAGAAAGTCCTGCCAAAATGTCCCAAAGCATGCTTTCTGGGCCCGTGAAAGCCACTTCCCTGCATCATTCTTCTGAGTGGACACTGTGGTTCCAGGTTACGGCTGACAGAGGATGGTGGCAACGAGAGTTTGGATGTGCCCACTGAGTTGACCACATGTGTGCATGAGGTCCTGCTGTGCAGAGTTGAGTGGTAAGAAATGGTGAGGAGACCATGGACCTCTTTTTGTGCTCTTACCCCAAGTCCATAAGTGTTAGGGGAGGGCCTGACAGAAAGCAGAGCACTCTGATCCCCAGACGCAAGGCAAAGGCCAGGCAAAGCTGTTGAGTTGAGGCCTGGGAGTTGAGCTAAGAGACAGAAATGCAAGACTGGGGTCCACATTTAAACGTCATGACTTACCAGTCAATGAATCTCCCTCAAAAGTAATTAGTGAGGGAGTTTCCGTCATGGCTCAGTGGTAATGAACTTGACTAGGATCAGTGAGGATGCAGGTGCAATCCCTGGCCTCATTCAGAGGGTTAAGGATCCGGCATTGCCATGAGCTATGGTGTATGTCAAAGACATGGCTTGGATCCCACGTTGTAGGCTGGCGGCTACAGCTCCCATTAGACCCCTAGCCTGGGAACATCCATATGCCACGGGTGCAGCCCTAAAAAGACAGAAAAAAAAAAGTAAGCAGTGAATCAGAGTTCCTGTTGTGGCTCAGCAGGTTAAGAACCTGACTAGTATCCATGAGGATGTGGATTCAATCCCTGGCCTCACTCAATGGGTTAAGGATCCAGAGTTGCCTCAAGCTGCAGCATAGGTCACAGATGGGGCTCGGATCCTGTGTTGCTGTGGCTGTGCAGTAGGCAGGCAGCTGCAGCTCTGAATCAACCCCTGGCCTGGGAACTTCCTTATGCCACAGATTCGGCCCTAAAAAGAAGAAAAAAGTAACCAGTGAGTAATTATTAGAGAAATGCAAATTAAAACTACACTAAGGTACCACCTCACACCTGCCAGAATGGCCACAATTTAAATTTGTTAAATATATTTTTTTCCCAGACTTGCCTTGAGAGTCCCTTCAAGCTGGCTTTAGCATTATTTTGATATGATCCATTATGCTTTGAGTATTTTTTTAATTTTGAGTTTTATTGTAACGAATTGGCTCACTGGTTATGGAGGCTTAGCATCCCCACAGTCTTCCATCTGTGAGCTGTAGACACAGGAAAGCTTGTGTTATAGTTTGAAGGCCTGAGATTCAGAAAACCAATGGTATAGATTTCAGTCTGAGGTTGCAGGCTTGAGAACCAGAAGCTCCAAGGGCAGGAGAAATTGATGTCAAACAGTCAGGCAGAGAGAGGATTGTAGCTTTTTGCTCTTTTTTGTTCTGTTCAGGCCCTCAGTGAATCAGGGATGAAGTCTGTTTATATTGGGGAGGGCCATCAACTTTATTCAGTCATTTTACATGCAAATCTTTTCTGGGAATACCTTCTCAGACATACCCAGAAATAATGTTTAACTCGATACCTAGGCATTGAATGCCTCCATCAAACTGACAAATTACACATGTGTAATTACATCAATGTAGTAAAATTACACTAGTTATTTAATTTAAAAAGTAAATGTAATATTAAGGAGTGGGCCATTATGACAAAGCTAGAAATTCACATGTGCATAGACTAGCTTTTCAATAAATACTATCTCAATCATGATTTTTTTTTTTTTTTTTTTGTCTTTTAGTGCCGTACCCATGGCTTATAGAGGCTCCCAGGCTAGGGGTTGAATCAGAGCTGTAGCCGCTGGCCTACACCACAGCCACAGCAACACCGGATCCTAGCCACATCTACGACCCACACCACACTGGGGATTCTTGACCCACTGAGCGAGGCCAGGGATCAAACCTGCATCCTTAAGGATGCTGGTCAGATTCGTTTCCACTGAGCCACAACAGGAACTCCTCAATCACTATATTCTTAATTGCATTTTTATCTTTCGTGTTTATTCTTATATAACATTTATATACTAATATTTCATTTTAGACAAAAAAATAAAATGATAGAAATCTCTCAGTTATCTTATTTCATACATTGGATAAAAAGAAGTATACTTTTAGCTTAGAAAGCAGGCAAAATGGTTGGATTTGTGGTGGCATTTTCTACTTTTCACTTTACAAGTATAAAATAGGCCTCAGATTTTCACTAACAAAATGAGAAGGAAATCAAAATGTGAACACCAGTGAGAAAGAGATATTTCAGGTTGCAATTAAATATCACTGATTGAAGATCTCATCTTTGATAAGAAACATATTATGAATAACAGGCTTAATTTTTCAAATATAAAGAATGTTTGTTGCCATGAAAACATTAATGATTATGTAGTCTTTACTATAAACAAAACTTATTCTAAGCTTTAAAAATATATTTAATCCTTTATTTCTAACAATAGCCTCATGAGGTAAGTATTGTTATTTTTTTCCATTTACACATGAGAAAACTGAAACTGAGAAAAGTGGAATAACTTGCCCAAGGTCACATTGCTATTAAGCAGGAGGATCAGAATCTTACTTGGCAGTCTGGCCCATAAGGTGTTTTCTTACACACTTTGCTGCAGTTCACCAAATACTCCTGTATTTTATTATCTCATTATAAAAGAATCTGAAATTGTCTTTGAAAAATTCTTCCATGTAATGACTCAGAAAGCACATTTAAAAAAAAAAAAAAAACCCTTCAGTGAAATACAGAATTTTTTTCTGACTGAACAGCAGACATTATTTTAAGATGTTTATCTCATGTCTCATAAATTTGTTTTCTACATGGACAAAAATTTTGATTCACATTAACCTTTGATTTTTTGGTATCTTAGTAGAATATGTATCTGCTTCAACTCAAAAGGGAAAAGTGACTATGGATTAGCAAAAAGAAGGTATAGATAAATTGGTTACTGTAGCCTGGCTCAGATTTATCTCTTTTATTACAACTCTAGGCATTCATGTTCTCTATTAAAGATTGGGATATCTAAACACTGGCAAAACCTTTGCATAGCTGCTTAAATAAAAGTTATTTCTTTTCTAATGTAAAACAAATGAGGATGTGACTCTAATCTCCCAAAATTAGTTTCCAGCAATTACCACCAATGCTACAGGCTGTAGTATTTTTCAAGCAAAAAATGAAAAGTATGTGGTATGGTGTGTTATATATTTCCATTCTGAATGAAGGCATGTTTCAGGGTCATCAAAGTACAGCCACCAAACATCGAAACATCTTGTAGCTATTTAAATCTCTTTTGGATCTTGGCATGACCAAAACTGAGGAAGAAAGGATGAAGGACATTTATAAATATATGCCCTAAAGGTTCAATAGAAGTTAATTAAGCACTTCCAGTTAAAACAATATTGTAACCATTGAAGTTCTAAAACTACTGCTACTGCAATTTTTTTTAAATAATAAAAAAAAGATAGAGTCATGTTTTAAGACAGTCTATACATTTCTGTGAAGAAGAAACAAAAGAAAACCCGGGAGTTCTCTGATGGCCTAGCGGGTTGAGGCTCCTGCGTTCTCACCGCTGTGGCTCTGGTTGCTGCTATGCGGCGTAGGTTCAATCCCTGGCCCAGGAATTCCCACATACTGCCTGTGTGGCAAAAAAGAAAAAAAAAATACAAAAAAAAAAAAACCAAGAGAGAACCTGAAATAAACGTTGCAACTCTCATTTAAAAAAAAAAAAAAAAGAAAAAGAAAACCCATAGCAGGAATTGAAACGTACTTGGCTCTAGGCATAAATGTGCAGTGGTTGTCAAGATTCTCTTCTTATGTCATAACAGGGACAAAAGCTGCTCTAAGATGGTGAAAAACAAAAGCCAGATTTACCTGAAACCAGGGTGTGAGAGCTCCTCTTCTCAAGCTGAGAGGTTAAAATAAATTGCAACCATTACTGATTGCTGAGCTTCTTACTGATCCTCTGCAGGGAATGACAAGAGGGAACAGAGAGATACAGGGCCATGCACGAGGACCTGGGCCAAGGCCACACCCCAGCTCCTGAGAAGACATGCTTTGTTTCTGTGGACGAACAACCTCAAGGTATTAACATTAAATCTAGGTCTGAACCCAACTATGTTAGGTCAGGTGAAGAACTGCCAAACCACCAAACTGGAAAGTGGGTACAAAGGGAGAGAAAAAGAAAACACACACATGCAGGTTTACCAGTATACATTTAAATAAAACACAGTACCAGAGGAGGTAACCTTTTGAACAAGTGTTAGAAGAGATTGAGGAATAGTTATAAACAGGCAATAAATGAGATATATGAAAGACTATTTCTCCAAAGAAAATTCAAATGTTATCATAATATTCCGAAGAGTATATAACAAAGTGTGTTTAAAATCCTCAAAGAAAATAAATGAAGAAATTAATAAAGAAAAGTAGGGGGAAGATAAATTAAAAGCAGAAGAAAAATAATAATAAAATTAAAAATAAAAAACTTTTATGGAATACTTGCTTTATTGGACTTAGTTGAAGAGATAAGTAGTTAATAGGAAGATAGAATCAAAGCATTTACATAGAAATCTGTAGAGAAAATGTGGAAATAAAAGATTGCTAAAAAGTAAAGTTAGTACAACAATATCAATATTTGATAAAATGTTTCCAATAGTGAAAATTATTTAGGCTAAAAGGAGGCACTATGTAAAGGAAAAAATAATAAATAACCCCAAATGAAGTATTGATGACTGAAAATCATATACTTATTAAGTATACAGAAAAACAGAAAATATTACAGGGAAAATCTAACCAAATCCAATGTAATTTGGGGAGATTCAATATACTTCTTCAAAAATTCATCATTCAAAAAAATTAAAAAGAAGTAGTGCTCAATAACATAAAATAGCACAATTGACAAGTTTAATCTGATAGATATAGAGAAGCTTGCCCCCTCCACAGGAATATAGGCTATATATACATGAACTTTTTAAAGAAATTGACTCCATACTAATCCACAGGAAAATTTTCATGTTTGAAATAATCAATATAACACAGATTGCATTTTCTGATCAATATGCAATTAGACTACAAATCAATTATAAACAAGATGGTTAAAAATTCATGCCAACTATATTTGGAAATTAAAAATAACCAAATGTTTCTGTACTCATATAATTAAACAAATAACAGAAGACAGCTTTTCTCAGTTAGAGACACAAGTGTGCACTGTTTGAGGATTTTCCAAACCTAAGGTAAGATTAATGAAAAAAAAAATCCATGATTATTCTTAAATTCTAAATAGAAATAGAGTATTTTTAAAAATACAGGGCAAAGAAGAATCAATTTATCATCAGGCTTCTCTTCCGTGACACTGGAGGCCATATGGTGATGGAATAATATCAGCATATTATTACTAGAAAATTTTCATCATCAATTGTTTATCCAGTTAAGATAAACTAACCCTTATATTGTACTCAAAATGTTAAGAATCACTTTATGTTTTATGTAACACATATTAAAGTTTTGAGGTATGTTGTTTTATTATATTCAATTTACATATGAAGAAACTGAGTCACATTTCAAAGTGCCTTAAACAGGAAGCAGCAGACTCTGCTTCCAGATTTACCATTAAACATATTGACTTCTTTATTCAAAAATCACTTATAAAACAGTACAAAGGACAGAGGAACACAAAGTAATAGAAAATGTTAATAGAAAACCTCATCTATGGAAAAAACTTGAAGATATTCTAAACAGAAATAAATTTGAGTCAATAATAAGCATTGTCTATTTTATGTGTAGTTACATTTAAATGAGTGATAATGTGACTAACATTTTATAATTTTAAGGATAAGTATTTTGAAACAGAAGAGGCGCGTTGTAAACTCAACTCTTAAGAGCTTAGAATTAAGAATTATCTCAGCACAAGTCATAAGATTGAATATTTGAGCAGGGAAGAGGGAGAGAGTGGGAAAATAAAAATATTGTAAGTTTGTTATCAGGGTGGGTTTGAAAAGAAGTAAATAAATAAAGCACCTTAATTGAGATGGTATTTTAATTTTATTTCCATAAAATTATTAGAAAAATTTAGTTTTAGATATGATTACAAGAAATGGCAAAGTAAACTCACTGAGGGCTGAATGTGTGTCCCCCCTCACCCCACTGCCTCCCTGCCAAATTCATATGCTGAGGACCTAATCCCCTATGTAATTGTATTTGGAGATGGGGCCTGTGGGAGGCAATTAGGGTCAGGTGAAGTCATGAGAGAAGAGTCCTCATGATGCAGTTAGTGCCCTTATAAGGAGAAACACCAGAAATCTTGCTTTCTCTCTTTCCATTATGTGAGGACACAATAAGAAGGTGGCCATCTACAGGTCAGGAAGAAAGTTCTCACCAGGAACCAAATTGGCTAGCATCTTGATCTAGGACTTTCAGCATTCAGAACTGTGAGCAAATAAATTTCTATTGTTTAAACCCTTCAGTCTATGATGTTTTTTATGGCAGCCTAAGCAGACTAAGGTATAAGCATTTGAAGAAATAAAAATCATAGGATAAATTTCCAAATTAACAAGAAAAAAAGCAATAAATAAATTTAATCAATAAACAATCTGATTAAAAATGATCAGAAGATATGAACGAACATTTTTCCAAAGAAGAGATACAGATGGCCAACAGGTACATGAAAAGATGCTTACCATGACTAATCATCAGGAAAATGCAAACCAACATCATAATGAGATATTGTTACTGAAACAAACTTGGATCCACTGACCTATCTTGCAGAAAGCCAATCTACTGACACCAGGTGTGGTAAAGAAAAGTGCAGTGTTTACCACAGGGTGCCAAGTGAGGAGAATGGGCAACTTGGGCTGAAAAGACCTGATCTTGATGGCTCTCAGGGAAGGGCTTTAAAGACAGTGGGGGGAAGAAAGTCACAGGGAGGGAATCAGTTAGTGCACAGTTCTCTCTGATTGGTTGATGGGGCAGTAACAGAGTTACTATTTCCAGAATCTGAGTCATCAATTCTGATTCCAACCAGTCTGGGGTCTAGGTGCTGGTGGTCAGCATGCAGTTAATTTCTTTCATCTGGTGAGGGTTTCAGTATCTGCAAACAACACAAGGAACCATAGGTTCAGGGAATTATCTGTTGCCCTAGATGAGGAACTAAAGGTTCTTGTATTCGTTTTATGAATAAACTATTATTATTTCAAATAAATGTATAAATAAAAGTCTACAAATGACAAATGCTGGAGAGAGAGTGTGGTAAAAAGGGAACCTTCCTACACTGTTAATGGGAATCTAAGTTAGTGCAACCACTATGGAAAATAGTATGGAGGTTCATCAAAAAACTAAATATAGAATTACCATATGAGGAGTTCCCACTGTGGCTCAGCAGTAACAAACCTGACTAGTATCCACAAGAATGCAGGTTCAATCCCTGCCTTGCTCAGTGGGTTAAGAATCTGGCATTGCTGTGAGTTGTGGTGTAGGTCACAGACATGGCTCTAATCTGGCATTGCTCCCATCAATTTGCCCCCTAGCCTGGGAACTTCCATATGCTGTGGTGTGGCCCTAAAAAGAAAAAAAAAATGAGTCACCATATAATCAATTCAGCAATGCCACTCCTATGCATATACTCAGACACAATAATGATTCAAAGGTATACTTGCACCCCAATGTTCATAGCAGCACTATTCACAATAGCCAAGACATGGAAACAACCTAAATGTCCATCAACAGATGAATGAAGAAGATGGGGTACATATATACAATGTAATACCACTTAACCATTAAAAAGAATGAAACAATGCCATTTGCAGCAATATGGATAGATCTAGAGATTACCATACTAAATGAAGTAAGTCAAAAAGAGAAAGACAAATACCATATGATATTACTTATATGTGGAATCTAAATATAGCACAAATGAACCTATCTATAAAATAGAAACACACTCACAGAGATACAGAACAGACTTATGGTTGCCAAGAAGAAGAGGTGGGATGGACTGGGAGTTTGGGCTTAACAGATGTAAACTATTACATTTAGAATGGATAAGCAGTGAGGTCCTACTGTACAGCACAGAGAACTATGTCCAATCTCCTAGAATAGACCATAATGAAAAGGAATATTTTTAAGAACATATATATGTGTATAACTAAGTCACTTTGCTATACAGCAGAAATTATCACAATATTGTAAATCAACTATACTTTAATTTTTAAAAACGCAATCAGTAAGAGTTTTATTAGCTTTATTGCCAGAGACACAGCAGGATAGACAAGCAGAGGCTTATGTTATCAATCATAAAGCAAACCCAGGCCCCAGAGCCCATGTCAGGAGGGAACGGGCCCCAGCTGCAAAACCTGCCCAGTGCCCCTCAGGTGTGGCTAGGGTCAGCCCTGGATGGAGGTTCCAGCAAGCAGAGGGCAGGGAAGCCATACTGACTGACCTAGGACTTACCTGTGGCCAGGGCAGCAAGTCGACATCTGCCTGCTTCCTCACTGTTCCTGACCAATGGGACACACTGTCCTCATGGCCAAGGACCGTCATCTCCTGTTTCCTTTCAACCTTTATAGGGAAGTTTTATTGTTCTCCAATTCCTCTCCCATAATGGCTACGCCCTGGCTGTGTTGTGGGTGGCACATTTATCCCTTTGCAAGGTTGTGAGGGGTACAACCAGATCTGAGGGTGAAGAGTATTCAGTAGACTTCTGGATGTCTCCCATGGGAAGCAGGTATGAGCAACAAGGCTTCATCTCAAGCAGGGACATTTTTGAAATCGTGTAGATGGGTAGAAGAGGGCCTTGAGATGAGCAGAAAGTGACTGATGTCTTTACCCAGTCTGTGCCCAGCCCCACCCCTGACTCTCTGCACAGACTTTGAACACCTGACCACAGTGGTTAGAACAATAACTGCCCTTTACCAGAGTGATTGATTCAGGAGGTCATGTAACAGCAGCCGCCAACCACAGTTCTGGTTGGAGCTGGTGGGAAAGAACTCCTTTCTCTCTCGGTGATACAGCTGCTAGAATGTGAGTTCAAGCTTATCGGTGGGCATGTTCTCACTGTAGAGAGACACCCTCTGGGGCAGGAGAGAACGAGAAACAGGAGGAGAGAGACAGAGAGGGTGTGTGTTCTAGAAGGCTCAAGTCTCTAGAAGGTTCCAGTCATTGGGGTCCCTATAAATTCCCTGATTCCTGTGTGTTTTCCTCACCTTTTGATCCTGTGAGCTTTCTCACCTGTTCTGCTTAAGATAGTGTAGAAAGTATGACTGCCTCATTCACCTAAGTGTCCCAATTAATCAACCCACCCTGAACATTTGTTTTGAACTTTCATGCAGCCTGGCCCTTTACAATGCTTTTTTATTCTCTTTGTATATCCTTGCCAACCAAAAAAATTTTCTTGAGCTTTATCTTCAATAATTTGTATTTCAAAAGAAAATAGATAATTGAATTAATTAGAATTAGGCAAGACTGCAAGTAACACAGAATGAAAAATAACAGTGGCTTAAACTAGGGGGTGTTTCTCTCTTCTCAATGGTGAAGTCTGGAGGTAGGCTGTCCACAGCATGGCCCTGTGCCACTAAGTACTCAGCGACCTGGGCTCCTTCTCTTATTCCCAAGGAACCTCCTGGTCTCAGGTGATGGTTCTAAATCAGTGGTTCTCAGTAAAGGGCATGTTCCCCTCAGTAGACAATAAGCAATATCTAGAGGCTTGTTGTTGTTGTTTAGGGTTTTTTTGTTTTATTTGGTTTTTTTGTGTGTGTTTTTTTGGGTTTTTTTGGGGTTTTTTTGGCCATCCCTAATCTTATGGAATGGGATCAAATCTGAGGTGTAGTTGCAACCTAAGCTGTGGCTAAAGCAATGCGGATCCATCATCCACTGTGCCAGGCCAGGGCTGGAACCTGTGTCCCAGTACTCCCTAAGACACTACCACAGCGGGAACTCCTGGAGACATTTTTTTATTGTCACAACCCCAGGTGGGGGAGAGGGCAGATGTGCCACCAGCACCTAGCAGATAAAGGCCATGGATGCCACTAAATGTCGTACAGCAGTACATCCTAATGAATTATCTAAGCCCAAAGTGTGAATTGTGTCTCTAAATCTAGCTATAACACCTGTGGTCTAAGAAGCAGGTAGGCAGACAGATAAAGAAAACAAAAGGCATATGGCAGTTGGCTTTTAAGGAAAGTTTCTAGAAGCTGCCACATGATTCATTTACATCCATTCACCAGAACTTAGTTGTATAGCCATGCATAGCTGTGAGAGAGCTGCAAGAAAATGAGCAGTAGGTGCTGAGAACATATATGTGCTGCTGAGATTCAAAAATTCTCAGGGTTGGTAGATACAAAGTATTACATTTAGAATGGATGAGCAATGAGGTCCTACTGTACAGAACAGGGGATTCTGTCCAAGAAGATAGTATGAGAAAAAGAAAGAGTGTATATATGTATTATTGGGTCACTCTGCTTTACAGCATAAAGTGACACAACATTGTAAATCAACTATACTTTAATAAAAATTTTTAAAAATTTTTAGATATAACCAAATCAAAAAAAATGTGGGCCATCTATTACTGTGCTATTGACACAGTAATTATATTGGTCATGATATTTTTCAAATCACATTTGCCTTTCTCCCCCTTACTGTCTTTCCCAGGACTGACCCCCAGCAAAATATCATTCATCTTCCCTGCCAAGTGCTTCTCCTACACCCACTATGAGAAGTGCTGCTATAGAAAGAAAGAATATAGTCACCTTGGCCCATTAACTCAAAACCAGCTGGGATTCCCTCTTGTTTCACTGACTTTGCTCTACAAGTATTTACTGAGAGCCTATAATGTGCTATGCACTATGCTGAAGGCAGCATGCTCCATCTGCAGGCCTAGTTCAGACCCAGGGTCAAAGGGCCAAACAGGCCCCTATTTGCTAGAATAATCACCCTCCAAGAATTGGCTCTGGGGTATGGAGAAGTGCTCTCTGCCTCTTCCCCAACCCCAAGCAAACTATGCCAGCTCTTGGACCCAGGACAACTTGGTTCACTGAAGAATCATACATACCTATGAAGGCTTGAAACAGTACACCTGATACTCTGAGTAGTACTGAAGTAACTAGGGAGAAAATAAAAGCCCTCTGCAAGTCTCTGCCTCTTGAGTTCCTGTATGCTCATATCTCATTACTATCAAAATGAGGTCCCAAGTTCGACAGTTCTAGAACCTAAAAATACTTAGAGGGTGCCGGAAGAGGAAAGGCTCAGAGAAGGCTTATCAAAGGATCCAACAGCAAAGCTAAGTCCTCCAGGCCTAACAGGTGACAGTCACGAAAGTGTTGGGGGGCATTGATCAGGAGAACCAACACACGCTCAGACCTGCAAGTAAGGTATCTAATGCCGTGTGTGAACTTCAAGTGGTTTAGTTCATTCAGATGCTGTGGGACGTGGTGAGGAGTAACTCCAACTCCGTGTAGAGAATGGTCTGGAGCAAAGCCGTATTCCAATTAGGGAGAGAAATTAGAAAGCCATTGCAGTAACCCAAGTAAGAGGTGACAGAGGGCTGACCCAAGAGAATTGGAGTGGATAAAAGTAGGACATGCTAAAGCGCTTTGGGAGATGGAATTAGGACTTAGTGGTGAATTTCACAAGGGAAATAAGACAAAGGAAGTAATCGAGGATGACAGTCCTG
This sequence comes from Phacochoerus africanus, assembly GCF_016906955.1. NCBI lineage: Eukaryota > Metazoa > Chordata > Mammalia > Artiodactyla > Suidae > Phacochoerus > Phacochoerus africanus. The sequence goes on from NC_062545.1 coordinate 97,490,757, forward strand.
GGCCACTGAGGGGATCATGGCATCCCTGGCAAGTGAAATACAGAAAAGAAGCAACATGCATGGATTGGAGCAGCAGAATCCAGGTAGAGGCTTTCAGAAGGTAGCTGATCCTTGGGGTCAGGACTTAGGAAAGTGATTTAGACTACAGATGATAACACAAACTGCAGGTCAATAAAATGGCCCCAAGAGAGCACTGGGAGTGAGAAAATGAACACAGGACTCCAGAGAAATCAGCCTTTAAGCTGCAACAGAAAAAAAAGGGCATGAGAAAGGACAAGAAAGAGTAGCCAGAGAGGAGAGAGGAAAACCAGAGAGTGAGTGCTGCAGAGTACAAAGCAAAACAGATTTAAAAAAGAGGGTGCTCATAGTCGTTTCTGTTGTCTGTGACATTCCACAGCAAAAAGGGCCTTGATGACCTTGGAGAGAAGAGCTTGGCATAGTGGAAACAAAAGCTGGAAAGCCTTTGGATTTAGCAGAGAATAGGGGGTAGGGAAAGCAGAGAGAGTAAGCTGGGAAAATGTTTGCTAATTTATAAATAGTTTAAAAAAAAAAGAGAGGGCATGAGAAAAAAAGCTGGATGAGAGATGAGAGAGTGATAAAGATGGGAGATACTCAGGATAATTTAAATGGCTTAGATTTTATTGAGCACTCATATGTCATCTCATTTAAAGCTCCTAATAACCTCACCAGAAGTTTTCCCATTTTGCAGGTACGGGAACTGGATTTAGGCTAAATAACTATTAGAAGGACAGGGAGATGGTGGTTGGCAGGATTTGGAAAAGGAGTCACAGCCATTCCTTCCTTCCCCGTTGTCCTGCTGCCACTGTATCACACTGGAAGCTAAGGCAGGGATGTGTGGAGAGAAAGAAGGAGAAGAAGATGAGGAGGAAGATTCATACTCCCAAAATCTCTATGAGGTGCAGGAACTGTTACAGACTCTTTAAGTACTTTATCCCCTTTGATCAAATTCCACCAACCCTCTGAGGCAGGCACAGTTATAGTTTCGTGGTATCCATGAGGTGGGACTCTGAGGCTGAGAGACATTACATCTTTATCAGTTTACACAGCCAGGTAACAGCATCTGGAATTGAACTTGATCTGCAGAGCTTGAGAAAAGTTACATTTTCACCAGGTCACAGAGCTGGTAAGTGGCAACATCTGGAATTGAACTTGATCTTCATACATGAATTGCAGTGTTCTCCCCACATGCAGCAAGTCCTTCAACTTGGGTCTCCAGGCCTCTCCTCTACCAACTGCTACTTGCCTTCCATTTCCTCCACATCAGGCTGCTTATGAGCATGGATTTTTCCTCAGTCTCTGCCCACTGAAGCCCAAGCAGCCCCAAATCTCACCAAGGGGCAGCAGTTCTGCAACAATGAGACATGCTTGGGGGAAGGGACGATGAAGGGTAACATGCCAGGTCCCTCCCTCTTATGAAATAAGAAGTCATTTAAAAGATCATTTTTATATTAAAAATAAAATCAGAGGAATTGTGAAATAGAAGACAAAAATCATAGGAATTTCTGAGATAAAACCTAAAATATCTTGTTTGGAGTTAACCCTTTGGACTCTAACCAGCTTCTTTTTAGAATACCTCAGAAGAAAACTATGAAAAACAACTGGCAAACAAGGTAAAGGGCTTAGGATGGCATTTCAGAACTTCTGGTCTGTTCTGCTCATCTTCCAGGCTCAGCTAACCCCACTGCCCCATAAAAACCTTACTTGGTACCCCCATCTCCTCTGTCTCCCCTGAAGCCTCAAACTCATTTATTTGAAAAATGCTTACCTTCCACAAAGCCCTCTAAGCACTTCCATATCTCCCCTCTAAGCCCACACTCATCACAGCTCCCATGCATTGTCATAGTATCCATCTGTGGGGTATAGCTTGTCTCACTAAGCTGCTTGAGCACAGAGCCAACATCTTCTTATATCTTTGAATCCCCACACATGGAGCAAGATTTCTTTACAGAGAAATAAAAGTACGATGGCGGCACCAACTTAGATTTTATTAAGTACTCTTTATGTGATCTCATTTGAACCTCATAATAACCCCATGGGGAAGTTTTTGCATCTACAGATGCAATAACTGGCACTTAGAGAGGCTAAGTGATTCTTGTGAGACCAAGTAGATGGGAAGAGATGGCACCATTCTCATTCCAGAGTCTGTGCTCTCACTTACCAGGCTATGGAGGTGCTCAATAAATGTTTATTCGCTGACTTTTTCCTCCTCTTCTCCTCCTCCTCCTCCTTCTTCTCCTTCTTGTTCTTCCTCTTAAAATAGCAGCAACGTACCATCAAATGACTTTCATAAACTCCACGTGGAATGGAATAATCACCCAGCAGAGCCCCAGCCTCATTTCTGACCCACAAAATTATTAGATATAAATGGTTGTTGATATAAGGTACTAAATTTTGGAGTAGCTTGTTAGACAGCAACAGAAAGCTGGGACACCTCACTAGGTCTCCTCCTCATAGTTGGCACATAATACTTTTTTGTTTTGTAACCACTGATGGTATATTAGGCAAAGCTTGTGTCTAATGCATTCCCAGCTCCTTGTCAATGCCTTTTCCCAACATCCACTCTTCGAGGTCCTCTGCCACACCCAAGCATCTCCCTCCCAGATCACCATCCCCTAAGATTCCCCACAATGCAGAATCCTTCTTCTTTTTTTTTTTTTTTGTTTGTTTGTTTGTTTGTTTTTTAGGACCTCACCGCTGCATATGGAGGTTCCCAGGCTAGGGGTCAAATTGGAGCTACAGCTTCCAGATCTGAGCCACCTCTGCAAACTACACCACAGCTCCTGGAAACACCAGATCCTTAACCCAGTGAGCGAGGCCAGGGATCGAGCCTGCAACCTCGTGGTTTGTAATCGGATTCGTTTCTGCTGTGCCATGATGGGAACTGCCTCAGAATCCTTCTTATATCCTTCCAGTGAAGGACTGGCATTTGCCATCTACCTCTACAAGGATTAAATCATGAGCTGCCAAAAAATGTGTGCTCGATTGCAGTTACCTCCCCCTTTTACCAAAATCACATATATACTGATTTTCCTCATACCTCTTTGGGGTGGTTTCTCAAAGCTGTTTGAAATGCTGCCTCTAGGGCTATAGTCCTCTTTTTGCCCCAAATAAAACTTAACTCACAACTCTCACATTATACTTTTTTTTTTATCCAGTCAACAGTTATGGCAACCATGACAGGACCAGAGCAGACTTCTCTCTTTTGCATGAACTTGACTAGAAACAAGAGCCTTAGTACTAGCAGAAACCTCTTGTGCTCATCTGCCTCCTCAGAGAGTTCTGATTAATCTGGGTGAGTCCCTCAGATCTCCTTTATGGGGTGATGATTCTGAGTTTTATTTGGTGCTGTATAACAAGTACCTGGCCCCAATTTGCAAGGTACTAGGGGAAAGAAGCAGTTGAAAGAAACAAGGGAAATACCCACCCAGGTGAAAGATATGGGGTGGGGGATGCTAGTTGATTGATACCAGAATTTGCTCAGTGGAAGGAGGCTGAGTGGTCTGAAGTGAGGGGTTGATGAGAGGCTGATCCAAGGCTTTTCCTCAATTCAATGCCTTAGTAGAACTGAAGTTATTATATGACCAGTTTTGCTCTGAAGAAAAGGGATAAGGCTTCTCCCAGTCAGCTACATCTTTCTTAGGTGACTGAGAAATTTACAGGAGTGGTAGAGGCAAAGTCCTCATATCATGCAGTGGCCCATAAGGAAATCCACTCATTAATTAAATCATGTCTCCTCTGGGGTCAAGCATAAGAATTGGCCATTTAGTCATGCAAGTACCCATGGTGGGCTTAGACCACCAAAGGGAGAAACCAAGACAGGTAAAGAGGTTTAAAAAGACTCTAGGATGATGCTTAGAGGAGTTGAGCTCACCATCAGCACACTGGCCCACCATTCAATTTCACTAGTAAATTTTATATTGACAAATTCAACTTCAAATTGTGAAATAGAGTCTCTCAAACAGAGAAATGAGGAGTGTCAGAAATTCAGCCCCCAACTAACACCTCAGTCAGGTATATGTACATACAAAACTTATACTTGCAGTATATACGTAATTGAGAATTAAAGGATAATTTTACCCTAAAAATAGGTAAAATGGACTCTTTTATTGCATATGCAGCTGTTAGAGAAAGCTATCTTGTGGGCAAAAATATATTTTTTTCTTCAGAATTCTAACCCTGAGGGAAAAATTTCTACTAGGAGCACTTGTTTTTCTCTCCCTGTGCCTTAAACCAGGGCTCTCAGGAACACTTTTCTAGACCATCTCTAATTCCTGAGACTGTGGAACTAAGAAAAGGGTGGGGAAAGATGTCTTTTTAAAACTTATGCCAACTGTTATTTATAAACTAGTGAGTTTTAAATTGTGGTATCTGATTCATGACTAAGCTTAGAAAATGAAGCTATGAAATCTCTGGTTGTGTCTGTCTGTATGTTTATGTGTGCACTATCTTTGTCTTTATTTTTTGGATGGTATTTTCAAAACTAATTTGTAAGTGAGCTCTATTTAATTAGCTTAAAAAAAAGCAATTATGTAAATTCTCAAAAATACAGAAGGTGACTGGCCAGAATTAACTCCAGGTTCACATGAATTGGGAAGTATTCAATATTAAATGAATACCTAGTATTAATGTTTGGGTGTCTTGATTTAATTAAAGTCATCAACATTAAGCATAATAACTTTATTGTATCTAGGTTTACTAAAAGTTAAATAAGATCTTGTTATATCTGCTGCAAATTTTTCAGCAAGAAAAATACCTTGGTATGGTGAAAATTTTTGAAAGTAAACATGATAAGACCTCTTGTATAAACACTTTAGGAATAACTGTTTTAGGAATACCTTCTTAAAAATAATCTGTCCAGGAGTTCCCATTGTGGCTTCCCCTAACCCTAACCCTAACCCTGCTAGTATCCATGAGGATGTGGGTTCTGTCCCTGGTCTCACTCAATGGATTAAGGATATGGCATTGCATGAGCTGTGGTGTAAGTCAAAGATGAGGCTCGTATCCCATGTTACTGTGGCTGTGGTGTAGGCCAGCAGTTGCAGCTTTGATTGGATCCCTAGCCTGGGAACTTCCATATGCAGGTGCGGCCCTAAAAGAAATAAAAACACAAAAAAATAAATCTCCCCAGATATTCGGTAGCTTGAAATTGCAGAGTAGTGCTAAATAAAGCTAAATGATGGAAGTTTGTCGAATAGCTAGGTTATTACCAAATAAAACAAGAAACTAAAACATTAGTTACTGAATATTTGTTTCCCTTTGTAGAGAAACTAAAGGTATTTAAGACTATTGATGAATATGTTTGGTGCCACCCTGAAATGTTCTCTGTGAGAAAACACATGTTTTTAGAAATTATTGGTATTTATGTTTACCAATCTACTGAGCGCTGATGTGGAAGACAGTTTGTGGTTTCTTAAGGAAAGTAGGATATGTGTTTTCAGTAAAGAAGGTATGAGGAATGGAATTGCATTTTATTAAGGGAGAAGGAAGTGAGTCTGTCTTAGAGCTGATTATTTTCGGATGGAAAAATAAGGGACAGACTAATATGATATAGAAATGTGGAAGTTTTGTGGGAAGTAGACCCTGAGAAAAGAGTTTTGCATGGTTGTGACTGACAGAGTTTAGAATATAATTAATTGAGTAAATTAATTTTAAAAGTAAGCTGGTGCATAAACCTGAATTTGGCTTTTTTCTCTATTAGGAAGACAAGTTTTCCTGAAATATTGAGCTGGCTTTGATACCAGATTTTAAGTTTCTTGACCTTTTAAGTTATAAGTTCTGACAATCTTTTATTGTCACTTTGGCTAAGTGAAAAACTATTATTTCACAGTGACCTATCTGACCAAGTGTCTTAAACTCTTTTTTTTTTTAACAAAACTTCCCAAATTAAATTATAATGTTTCTTTGACCTCTAGCTAACTTCGGGATGCTTCGAAGGGCCCCTAAAACACCCCAAAGAGATATATTAAACAAATTAGATGTATTTGGTATGTTTAATTATATGGGAAGCATTGTCAAATGAGTAATAAATCTTAGTCTATTGCATATAAAAATGTTATTACTATAGATATCCTAGATATTATATGGAATTCCTGAAAACCTGATATGTCTTGGTAAAATGCTATCAGTCATTATTCTAGTTGTTATCTTATAGTGCTGTGTGTCATAGCAGTAACCCAGTTTCTTCATCAATTGTATTGTAATCAGACTTTAAACATGCCTTCTTAAGTCTTTCGTCATTATAGACAGTTGTGGTATTATTCTGATGCCTTTGCAAAAAATGCTACCTCTTCAGGATTTATAGAAAGGACTTTTTTGACAAACACAGATTTCTGACTTTTAGACCATAATGCTGAACTAGATAAGAAATTCTATGGAGTTCCTTTTGGCACAGCAGATTAAGGATCCAGCATTGTTACTGTAGTGGCTCTTGTGGCTGCTGTGGCATGGGTTCAACCCCTGGCCTGGGAACTTCCACATGCCATAGTGGTGGCCAAAAAAAAAAAAAAAAGAATTCTAATGAGAAACCTGATGGCTTCACAAAACTATTTACAAAAAGGATTATTTACCTAGGACTGAGTGAACTGGTGAATATAGTTATAAGTTATATTGTTTCTATCTGAAAAGTTCCTGGTTTAAATCTGTGTTTTCCTCATATAAGGAAATCCTTATAGTAGTAACTCATGCTAATTATATGACTTACAGCAATTTGGTAAACTATACTTTTGTTTCTTTTTGTCTTTTTTGTTTGTTTTATTGTGCTGTGTTTTTATGGCCACACCTGCAGTATAAGGTAGTTCCTGGGCTGAGAGTTGAATCAGGGCTGCATCTGTGACCTACACCACATCTTCCAGCAACACTGGATCCTTAACCCATTGAGGCCAGGAATCAAATCTGCATCCTCAAGGACAGTATGCCGGGGTCTTAACCTGCTGAGCCACCACAGGAGCTCCAGTGAATTATAACTTTGTAAGCAGATTTTTTTCAAGTTTTATTGAAATATAGTTGATTTACAAGGTTGCAATAATTCCTGCCCAAAAAATGCATGAAAAGATGTTCCACATCACTCATTATTAGAGAGATGCAAATCAAAACCAGTATGAGGTACCCACTTTACACTAGCCGGAATGGCCATCATCAAAAAATCTACAAACAGTAAGTGCTGGAGAGGGTGTGGAGAAAAAGAAACCCTATTACACTGTTGGTGGGATTGTAAATTGGTGCGGCCACTGTGGAAAACAGTATGGAGATGCCTCAGAAAATTAAAAATAGAGTTACCATTTGATCCAGCAATCCCATTCCTGGGTATCTATCCAGAGAAAACTATGACTCACAAAGACACATGTACTCCAATGTTCACTGCAGCACTATTTGCAATAGCCAATACCTGGAAACAACCTAAATGTCCATGGACAGAGGAGCAGATCAAGAAGATGTGGTATATATACACAATGGAATATTACTCAGCCATTAAAATGAACGAAATACTAGCATTTTTAGCAACATGGATGGACCTAGAAATTATCATGCTAAGTTAAGCCAGCCATATAATGCTTTCACGGACATGTGGAATCTGAAAAAGGGACAGACGGAACTTCTTTGCAGAACAGATGCTGACTCACAGACATTGAAAAACTTATAGTCTCCCGAGGAGACAGTTTGGGGGGTGGGTGGATGTACTTGGGTTATGGGATGGAAATCCTGTGAAACTGGATTGTGATGATCATTATACAACTACAGATGTGAAAAAATAAATAAATAGGAGTTCCCGTCGTGGCGCAGTGGTTGGTGAATCCGACTAGGAACCATGAGGTTGCAGGTTCGATCCCTGGCCTTGTTCAGTGGGTTAAGGATCCGGCGTTGCCATGAGCTGTAGTGTAGGTCGCAGATGCAGCTCGGATCCCGCGTTGCTGGGGCTCTGGCGTAGGCCGGTGACTACAGCTCCGATTGGACCCCTAGCCTGGGAACCTCCATATGCCGTGGGAAGCAGCCCTCAAAAAGGCAAAATAAATAAATAAATAAATTAATTAATTAATTAAATTAAATTAAATTTTAAAAAAAATTCTTCTCCTAAAACTCATATTTATTTGCGTTCCCATTATGGCTCAGTGGTTAATGAACCTGACTGTCATCTATGAGGATGCAAGTTCGATCCTTGGACTCACTCAGTGGGTTAAGGATCCAGCGTGCTGTGGTGTAGGTCACAGATGTGGCTTGGATCCCGCATTGCCGTGGCTGCGGCATAGGTCGGTAACTACAGCTCCAACTGGACCCCTAGACTGGAACCTCCACATGCCACAGATGTGGCCCTAAAAAAAAAAAAGAGAGAGAGAGAGAGAGAGGAAGACACAAAAATAAAAATAAAATAAAACTCATACTCATAAATACAAATTTAACTAGGCTCAAAATCAGAGCAACAAGCAGAATTTCAGCTAGTGAATAACACCTCCCACACATGAGATGGATTTATGTGGTCAACATCAGGCTAAGTTCATTTAAGTTCTAAGGCCCCCTCCTATGTTAAAAAAAATAATAATAAATTATACTAAGAACAACCAGCCTAGTAATACTAGGAAATTAGGCTGGGCAACTTATAGACAGTGCCAATGCATAATTTCCATGAAAGATAAGGATTGGGAGTTCCCATTGTGGCTCAGTGTTTAGCAAATCTGACTAGTATCAGTGAGGACTCAGGTTTGATCCCTGGCCTTGCTCAGTGGGTTAAGGATCCATTGTTGCCATATAGGTCTCAAAGGTGGCTTGGATCCCGTGCTGCTGTGGCTGTGGTATAGGCCAGCAGCTACAGCTTGGATTCCACCTCTAGCCTGAGAAACTCCATACGCCTTGGGCAGAGGCCTAAAAAGACAAGAGAAAGAAGGATGGAGGGAAGGAAGGAAGGGAGGGAGGGAGGGAAGGAGGGAGAGAGAGGGAGAGAGAGAGAGAGAGAAAGAAAGAAAGAAAGAAAGAAAGAAAGAAAGAAAGAAAGAAAGAAAGAAAGAAAGAAAGAAAGAAAGAAAGAAAGAAAGAAAGTTAATTATTGATACAGAACCAAGTGAGATGACTTGAATATGTACTGAGTCACATAAATTGGAAGTTCTTGGCTTAAAATCTTACTTATGACTTTACTAATACTGCTAGCTATTTGTTTGTATTTTGCCTGTTTTATAAATTATTGTTTCTTGTATTACCAAATATATAACTGAGCCTCTGACTAAAAAAATTATGACTAGGCAACTTGAAGCAATTAATCAAATGTAATGCTTCTATATGAGATGAATAATTGTGATAGTATAACTCCATATATGGAAAGATGCAACAAGAGAGAATTTTTTCTGGACCACAAAAGACCTGTAAGATGGTGGTATAGAGATTTTGGCTAGTGTTAATTAGGCCTGGACCAATAATAGCACATTGAGTGCCCTATCAACAAAATTTTCACCAGGTCTCGGAATAAGCATTCCTAGCACCATGTGACAAAATGATCAAGAAACACCTCCCAAACCATGGTCTAATTTATGACCATGAGGGGGCCGTGCCAACTAAGGATTGACACTTGCCATCTACCTCTACAAGGATCAAATCATGAGCCACTGCAGTTGCTGACCTTCAATAACCCCCAAAAGTAGATCAGGAATGAGGCACTCTGTGATCTGGGAAAAACTGGAAGAACAGGTCTTCAGACAGTTAGATATTTTCAGGAGAAGATTTTATAAGCCCAATTCTTATATCTTATATCTAGAAAACCACTAAAATATTTCATGGTAACATCTGCTCCTTGTGACTATTGGTTCTCTCCTAAATAATGTGTGCCTGATGCATGTACCTCTACCTTGACCCCCACACACACTGCCCCTGGCACCTCTCTGGAGCAGTTCCTCAGAGCTATCTGAAATGCTGCCTCCCAGGCTATAGTCCTCATTTTGCCCCAAATAAAACTGAACTCACAACTCTCACATTATACTTTTCTTTTTTCAATAGACATTCCTTCCCTCTCACCTCCCTTCCCCACTCTCCCATCATCCCTCCCCTCTAAAGAGTGTTCAGGTGTTTGCATTTTAAAGGAAGAATTTGGCAACCCCAAAGAAACTCCAAAGTGGAGACTAGAAAGAAAAATTCAAACAGCATCTGTTGGGAAAGCTTGGGAAAAGAGAGCTTTACCATCCAGCAGTCTCCCTAGTGTGTCTGCATCTTCTGCCCTTGGGCTCTGACAGCAACCAGATGATCAGTTGTACACCAGATGTGAAGATGCCTGGCCCAACCCCTCTCCAAAGGCAGTAGGTTCTCATTAATACTTGCTACATTCTAAATCTAAACATGACTTGACATTTCATTTCATTTAAAGTTAGGGTGTTCTTGGCGCTCCTGCTGTGGTGCAGTGAGTCAAGGATCTGGCTTGTCTTTGTGGCCAGCTTGATCCCCAGCCCAGCACAGTGGGTTAAGGATCTGGCCTTTCTGCAGCTGTAATGTATATAGGTTGCAAATGCAGCTCGAACTTGATCCCTGGCCCCGGGACTTCACAGGTCTTTGGTGCAGCAAAAAAGGAAAATAATAATAACAATAACAACAACTGGAATTCCTGTCAAGGTGCAGGGGAAATGAATCCGACTAGGAACCATGAGGTTTCGGGTTTGATCCCTGGTCTCACTTAGTAGGTTAAGGATCTGGGGTTGCCATAGCTGTGGTGTAGGTCGCAGACTCAGCTCAGATCTGATGTTGCTGTGGCTGTGGTGTAGGCCAGTAGCTGTAGCTCTGATTGGATCCCTAGCCTAGGAAGCTCCATATGCCTTGGATGCGGCGGTAAAAAGAAAAAAAAACACAAAACAATAACAACAACAACAATAATAATAAAGTTAGGGTACTCTTTTCATAGAGAAAAAGTCTGTTGGGATAAATAAAACATCTTATATGTATGTTTCAAAGCCTCTCAGAAACCTCATTTCTTTCCTGGGGATCCTCTCTCTTCCAGTTCTGCTCTGGCTATTAACTAAGAACCCACTGAAACTGATATTTCCTTCAGCCCTGCCTAAGTGGCATCTGAATAAGCCATTAACTTATTGTATCTAAACAGTGTCTTAATAGGCCTTCTTAATAAAAAGGATCACCCTAGCTAATAAATGTCACACTCCTATTATGCAGCTGCCCCTAAAACCTGAGACAGCTTCCTGCTTCTGAGTTTGGACCTCCTGTACCCCAAGGGCCTGCACCACTTCCCCTGTCACTGAGGAAGGCAAAAAAGCCAGAGCCCACAGAACCGCATTACTCAGCCATTGTCCTAGGTCTCAAGTGTCGCATTCTGTGGCCTTATCAAGGTCATTTGAAATATAAAGGCAGGACTATAGCTGGAGGGGAGGTTTCACAGGCCAGCACCCACCTTCCACTTACATGAAGCCCCCCACCCCCCATCTTGGTCATGTGACCCTCAGCTCACTCCCCTCCTACTCCACTCCCCCATCTGGAAAGACCCCTCTCCTTCCATCCACTCAGCTAATGACTGCCTATCCCTCTGAAGTCCACTACAAGCCCCACTTCCTCCCTGAAGCCTCTACTGACCACTCAAGTGATCTTTTCTCCCAACACTCACACTGCAGACAGCAGTATGGGTTCAGTGTGTATGGTTCGCAGAGGCACCTCTGAGATGGTGGAGTAGAAAGAGGAGTGAACTCTGCCTGTGGTCACCGGCTCTGGACATTAAGTTCCTAGAAGACAGCAAAAGGGTGCTGCCACGTCTGAATGTCCCATATGCCCAGCGAAGGACAATGTAAATGGTAGGCACATAATATTTATTGATTGAAAAGAAAGGGGATAACACCATTCAGTCATTTGTTTATAACTAATACTATTAGTTGCTATTATTAAGCCTGTCATAGGCTTCAGAGGTCCGGACAGTCTGGGTAGCTGGGCTCCAAGCTCTAACTCCTGGAGAGAGCGCTCAGCTAGCGCCAGAAAGTTCTCCACAAAAGGATGCTACGCGCACTGGGGGTTGGACGGCGGCTTGGAGCTCAGGCCCAGAGGATGGAACCCCGGGGAGGATTGTGGGGGTGGGGGGGGAGCGGAAAGAGGGGCCCCTCGGAGCTGTTGAGGCCGGTCACCGCATCGCCCAGTCCCCTCTGTAAAACCGCTCCTGCCACCAAGGACCGCAGGCCCGCGGGGCCTGCAGCAGCCGCTCGGCCTTGAGAACCAACGGTGGAAACTGCGGCGCCAGGAGCGGCAGCCGCGGAGCGGGCCTGGATGGTGACTCTCCGGGCCCAGGTAGTCAACATGTTCAACCGGCTGAAAACCTGATGGTTTAGATGCATTTTCTTAGGTTCAAACGTTTCCTTCTTTAGGGATCTTCTTTAAAAGTGAATTTTAGTATAAATTGAGACAACAAATTTTCTTTCCTTCCTAGATGGCTGACAGCAAAGCCCTGAAAGGGGAGGATTCTTGAGGAGGAGGGGAGAGGTAATGCTATTTAAAGTGCAGGAAGGGAGGAGCTCTCCTGGGGTGGGAGTTGGGGGGTGGGGGGACTGCTCTGATCCTTTTATGCAGTTGGCCTTACATAGCTATGTGGCCTTGGCTAGTGCATTTCCCCTCTAAGTCTCAGCTTGTTCAACTGAAAGAGAAAAAAAAAAAAGAGAGAGAGAGATTGATTGGACTAAAACAGTGACTCTCAAAATGGTCCCCAAACCGGCAGCACTGGCATCCATCATCTAGGAGCTTGGCAGAAAAACCAATTATGGAGCCCACCCTAACCGAAGAAATCAGAAACTCTGAGGTGAGTCAAGCAACCTGTCTTGGCAGAATCAGAGATTGTGAGTGATGCTGGAGTTTGAGAACTCTGGATTAGATGACCTGAGAGGCCCTTGGTGAGAAGAGAGCTCACACTTCTTAGGGAGGCTCTTAAGCCACTTAAGGCCACTCAAGGCCCTCACTAATTTGGCCAGTTGTTAAACTGCCCAGACTCTTAAGTCAATAAACCTTCTCAGATGCATAAAACTGCTGAAAATTTCCTTAAGGAGACTTGCTGTTTGAAACTCTGTGACTTTTACACGTGTTCTTTCTTTGGGTCAAATCAGAGCTGCAGCTGTCGGCCTACACCACAGCCACAGCAATGCTGGAACCTTAACCCACTGAATAAGGCCAAGGATTGAACCCACATCCTCATGGATATTAGTCGGGTTTGTAACCTGCTGAGCCACAACGGGAACTCCCTACCTTTTCTTTCCTGTTGCCTATCTGCTATTTGTCCTTCAAGACTGTTTTGGGGGGTTTTTTTGGTCCTTTTTTTTTTTTTGTCTTTTTTAGGTCTGCACCCACGGCATATGGAGGATCCCAGGCTAAGGGTCGAATCGGAGCTGTTGCTGCCGGCCTGTGCCCGAGCCACAGCAACGCTGGATCCGAGCCACATCTGTGACCTACACCACAGCTCACTGCACGCCAGATCCTTAACCCACTCAGCAAGGCCAGGAATCAAACCAGCAACCTCATGGTTCCTAGTCAGATTCGTTTCCACTGCACCAAGACGGGAACTTATGTCCTTCAAGACTGTTTTAGGGTCACCTCTTCTAGGAAGGCCCCCTAATACCTCCCTTCCCAGGTCAGGTGTCTCCCCTCTGTGCACTTTTAGCACTTTAGAAATGTCTGTGTTACATCACTTGTCACCTTTATCTGGGCCCCCAGCAGACTGAACTGGGTGTGGGCAGAAACTGTTTATTTCTGCACACTCAGTGTCAGGCACATAGTAAGTACATCCTCATTAAACATCGCATGCGTGAGTGAGTGGGTGACTTGAATCCTGGTGTCAACAACCTGGGGACTCAGATAATGGCTTGTGGGTTTGGGGTTTCTTTTCTTCAGTCATGCAGGTGGCATGTAGAAGTTCCCAGGCAAAGGATCAAACCCCCACCACATCAGCAACCTGAGCTAATGCAGTGACAGTGCCAGATCCTTAACTGCTGCACCACAAGCGAACTCCACTATTTTTTTTAACCCCAACCTTCTAATGTATCTTTCCTCCCAGCCCCCTTTACCCTTTGGTAACCATAGGTTTGTTTTCTATGTCTGTAAGTCTCTTTGATTCTTATTGATCTGTAACCATTGAGAATTTAATGTTATTCATGTTATACATACAAATAGTGATTGTTTAATCGATGCTTTATAGCAAATTACTTAATCCAAGTTCTTTCAAGACTATTAGCCCATTTGAGCCTCTTAATTATGAATTAGGTTAGAACAGTTATGATTTTAACCATTTTAACAGCTGAGAAAATGACTCAGCTCTTAAATATCTTTCTATGGTTACCTTTTTTTTTTGTCTTTTTTGTCTTTTTGCCATTTCTTGGGCCGATCCTGCGGCATATGGAGGTTCCCAGGCTAGGAGTCTAATCAGAGCTGTAACTACTGGCCTATGCCACAGCCACAGCAACTCGGGATCCGAGCCACGTCTGCAACCTACACCACAACTCACGGCAACGCTAGATCCTTAACCCACTGAACAAGGCCAGGGATCAAACCTGCAACCTCATGGTTCCTAGTTGGATTTGTTAACCACTGAGCTGTGACAGGAACTCCTGGTTACCTATTTCTATAAATATTATTTATTTAGTGTGTCCTCTATACAGGGAATTTTGATAGACAGGGAGAGATGCAAAAGTTATTAAAGATATGATCCTTGTCCTCCAGAAATCTGTATTCTAGGGAAAATAAAACTTATCCTCCAAATAAACCACAATACAAAACAATGTGTAATAAATCCAATCTTGAGTGAGTCAGTCCATTAAGACTCTAAGAGTTTGGTAGACAGAGGGGTCAAGGGTGGCAGAGCAGCTGGGAGAGACATCCTTGTGGCAGAGGCAGACATTGCATGGAGACTGGTCAGAAGAGAGTGTGAATACATATGAGAAGAGGGCCTCTTGAGAGAAGGGACTAGATTAATAAATGAAGGGGGCAGGAACACACAGCATAGTTGGAGCATGACTAGATCTGATAGCTGTAGCAGAGATCTTATTAAGAGGAGCTTGAAGAGATCTTGTGAAAGGGAGCTTAAGAAGAGATTCTATGAAGGGGAGCTGTGAAAGTCAAAGAGATGGGGCACCAATGAAATGAGTTTGATGGCCTTGTTCGTTTGTTTGGTTATTGTTTGTTGAGTGTTAGACATTATGTTTGAAAAATTACCTGTAGAAATAATTTGAGACCTAGGATGGTAGATAGGATTTGCACTTGCTCTGCCAGGCATCTAGGGACACTAGCAAGCCAGGGTCAGTTTAATCCAAATTCAAGGATTCGGGCTCTTTGGGCCACCTATGTGAATCAGCTAGGCTTTCCTCCATGTGAAGGCAGTCCACATCTGGTTTACCTTAGTCCCGCAACACAGCCCTTTGGGGCCTCAACGCTAAATGTCAGGTAGTTTGCCTGGGTGTCTACTGGGAAAAGGAAGCATAAGCTTTAACAGCTTTTGGGCTGTTTTTCATGGAAAACATAGTGCATTTC
This sequence comes from Phacochoerus africanus, assembly GCF_016906955.1. Taxonomy (NCBI): domain Eukaryota; kingdom Metazoa; phylum Chordata; class Mammalia; order Artiodactyla; family Suidae; genus Phacochoerus; species Phacochoerus africanus. The sequence goes on from NC_062545.1 coordinate 97,506,243, forward strand.
CCAGCTTCCTCTGGATCAGCAAACGCCCGCTGGGCAAAAGTAACCCTAAATACCAAGCTCACCTCTCTGGATTTTCATCTCCTAGACACTGGTTTGCTAAATCCTCCATATCCTGTCAGCTTTTTGATGTGTTGGGGGGGAAAAATGTTTTAATATTTTCTTCTTATTTTTTCACTTGTTTTCAGAAGGAAGTTTACCAAATTACCAAGTCTGCCTCTATTAGAAGCAGAAGTCTGATATATAGATAGGCTCTAGGCGGGGATGAGGATCTAAATTTTTGAGGAGTGAAGGGACATGAGCAGAGAAGTTCAGTAGAAAGTGGTTTACAGCTTGTACATCAATCATATCTCAATTTTTTTTAACATTTGAAAAAAGTAAAAAAGAAAGTATATGGGATTGTTTGAGGGGGCTGTTAACAGGGTTGGTAGAGAGATAAGAAAAAAAGAAAAAAAAAATCTTTTTTATTCATTCCCTTCCCTTGCACTAGCCAGTATAAAGGATCAAAGAATGTATTGAGTTAATGCTCAAATCTGTACTTATAATCCTAGTTAAACTAAAGGGATTTCAAAAACAGGCAGATTGTCTAATATATGTAATTGCTTCCTTGTTAGGGAGACTTCAATTACAACTGCAAACTCTTTCCAAGAGGAAAAGGAAACCTAAACCTCAGATAGATTAACCCTCACTCCAGGAGCACAGAGCCATTCCTCCTTCTCTGACAGCCACCTTGAGCCATGCTGGGGTAGAGGGTGAGCTCGGGGAACCTAGGTGGAAGCACCAGTCAAGGTCCAGGGCCATGTGTGGCCCCTCTGACTGCCTGCATTCCAGAGCTGAGGGTGCTAGATCCCTTGCTGAATAAGGATGGGGATAGATCCCTTGCTGAATAAGGATGGGGCAGGCTCTGCTCCTGGGCCAGCGTGGCAGCCATCCTCTACCTCCTTCCCTTTGCTCTGCTCCCATAGAGCCTAAAGTAGCTAAATATCTACTTTCCAGTCTCCTTCATCTTAGAGTGGTCCTGTGATACATTTCTGGCCATTAGATGTAATCAGAAGTTCAGTGGGAGGGTTCTAGGAAAGTTTTAGCTATCTTGATAAAAGAGACAAACAGGGCTGCCACTGATCCTGGCACTGATTCCAGTCAGGAATGAGAATGTGTTGCCTGAAATTGGAGCAGCCGTCTCATGAGAAGACACACAGAAGAGAGAGGTCCAGAAAATCTCTAAGACACCAGCCTGACACTGCATTCTTCTTATGTGAGAAAAAGAAAGCGCTATCATTCTGTCCGTTGACAGATGAATGGCTTGAGAAGATGTAGTAAATTATGAAATGGAATACTACTCAGCCATAAAAAAGAATGAAATAATGCCTTTTCTAACAACATGGGTCAACCAGAGACTATCATACTAAGTCAAGTAAATAAGAAAGAGAAAGACATTGAGCTCCTTTGTGGAGCAGTGGGCTAAGGACCTGGAGCTGTCACTGCTGTGGTGAGGGTTCTATCCCTGGCCCAGGAGCTTCTACATGCTAAGGGCATGGCCAAAAAGAAAAAAGAAAAAGACAAATATCATATGATATCATTTATATATGGAATCTAAAATATGGCGCAGATCTATCTATAAGACAGAAACAGACTCACAGACAAATGTGGGATTGCCAAGACATAAGAGAAAGGGAATGGGATGGACTAGGGGTTTGGGAGTTGGTAAATGCAAACTATTACATTTAGAATGGATAAGATCCTACTGTATGAGGACCTACTGCCTAGCACAGGGAACTATATCCAGCCTCTTGAGGTAGACCATGATAGGAGATAATATAAGAAAGGGAGTGTGTGTGTGTGTGTGTGTGTGTGTGTGTGTGTGTGTGTGTATTTACTTTGGGTTACTTTGCAGTATAGCAGGAATTGGCACAACATCGTAAATCAACTATACTTTAATTTTTAAAATCAAAAAAAAGGAAAGAAACCACAATTTGTTCAAATTGTGGTGCTTAGATTTTCGATAATTTGCAAATAAAAACATCCCTAACTGATGTAGGGAAATTTCAAATGCCAGGACCCAGCAGTAGAGCAAAATAACCTCTTGCTTTAGAATGCAAACATGACCAAACAGCAAATGTGAACACAACCCCTTGTGAGCCTAGCACTGAGGTAGCTGGCACTATGGAAATCACCAAGCTAACAAGCGCTGCAGGCACTCACCCTTAATTGGAAAATACAATTAGTATAAAAGCAACCACTTTATCAAATGTTAGAAAACCTTTAAGATAACCTAATGGTTTTGTTTTGTTTTGCTTTGCTTTGCTTTTTTTAGGGCGACACATGCTGCATATGTAGGTTCCCAGGCCAGGAGTCAAATAGGAACTGCACCTGCTGGCCTATGCCACAGCCACAGCCACAGCCACGCCAGATCCAAACTGAGTCTGTGACCTACAATGCAGCTCACAGCAACACCACATCCTTAATCCACTAAGCAAGACCAAGGATTGAATCCGCATCCTCTTAGATACTGTTGGATTCTTAAACCACTGAGCCACAACAGGAACTCCTAAAATAATCTAATGGTTTTTGACATTTCTTTTCTTCATGTGAAACCCCATACAGAAACCCACAACATCTGCTTTTTTTTTTTTTTTTTTTGTCTTTTTAGGGCTGCTCCTGTGGCATACAGAAATTCCCAGGCTAGGGGTCAAATCGGAGCTACAGCTGCCAGCTTATGCCACAGCCACAGCAACAGCAACACCAGATCTCACTGAATCTGCAACCTACACCACAGCTCACAGCAACACCAGATCCTTAACCCACTGAGCAAAGCCAGGGATCGAACTCACATCCTCATGGATACTAGTCAGGTTCATTACTGCGGAGCCATGACAGGAACTCTGATATCTGTTTTGTTTTAAGGAGAATTAATACCTAGGAATCTGTCTGATTGGCCCCACCATGTCTTTGATGGAGCCTGGTTGAAGATTTCTGATCTAGAATCAAGTCTGATTTGACAGGTGAGGAAACTGGAATCTCCCTGGCAGAATGGAAGCAGTTTGTTCTCAGAGATGTAATAGGTTTGCCATGGTGCCTGGATGAAATCCACATTTCCAGGGCCATTTTCAGGGCTGTCTTTGCATAGAGATCAAGATAGAGGGGTAAAAATGATGTGTTAAATTGCAGGGCGCCAATCATTGGTACAGGAGACCAAAGAAAGGAGAAATCCTCAGAGCAGCAAGGCCAGAGCAAGGTTCACAGAGAAGATAGGACTTGAGTGAGGTCACGAAAGATGAATGAACCCCAAATTGATCTGTGGTTCCATTGCCTCCCAAGCAATATTTAGCAATATCTAAAGACAATTTTGGCTATCACAACCAGCAGCAGGGGTGGCATCTAGCCAGAGATGCTGCTGAAATTTCTATAATGCACAAGACAGACCCCACAGCAAAGGATTGTCCAAAATGTCAAGAGTGCTAAAGTTGAGAAACCCTGGAAAAGATGAAGAGAAAGAGGAGAGAAGACCAGGCAGAGACAATGAGCAAAAGCACAGAAGGACAAATGTGCAATGAGTTACCTGAGAGCAGAGACTGCACCTTCTCTGTATCCCCAGCACATCAGTAGCTTCCTGGTGGGTAATTATTTGTTGGATAAATGAATGAACACTGGCCATTCTAGAATCTTATCCTGCCTCTTCGACCACAAAGTCCTCTGCTCAGAATAAAGAAAGAAGTCAGCCTGGTTGATAATTCTTTTCCTGATTTTGTCTGTCCTGCCTTCTTCCTCATCCCAAGTCTTCAGAAAAGCAAGGTTGCCACTCTGACCCAGTTATTCGTTCTCCTCAGTTCACTTACCTCCTTATACCAGCCTGCTTTCAGTACTCATCAAACCTGCCACCTGGTGTCATCCTGCAGGGTTTCAGGAAGTGATGTGCCAGCCCTCACCTTCACTGAGCAGGCAGGTTGCAGGTACCGGGAGACTGTATCCATCTCTAAGCCTTGACTGTCAGCCTTCTGTGACTCCCAGCAGCTCCACCCAGCCTCCTAATCCCCACACTTAGAAGTTCTCCAGTTACCATCATGTCACCAGGAGGGAACCTTAGGCAAAGAGTCCCACCCTCTTCTGGAAGACTTTTCCAAGTAATGAGGGCATTGAACCCTCTGGGCATTGAACATCTTTTTATGTGTATCCTGATGAGGGAGTCTCCTTGAAATCTAATTGCTCACAGACCTTAATATTATCCTTTTGAAAGTGTACAGAGAGTGGCAGGTGAAACTGCTCAGGACAACAAATGTTGACATGGAAGCCCGTGCCTCAAGGCATTTGGCTCAGTAAATAATGTGTCCAAGAAACAGCAAAGGATGAAACACCTGTCTGCATCTGTGCATCAAAGCCAGGACCCTGTCTACGGCCTGTCTCCACCCTGTCCTCTTCCTGACTTTCCCATTCCTGCTTTCTTTTCAGGCCTCACACCACCTCAAGACCACGATCCCTCTCTCTCTCTCCCTCTCCCCCTTCTCCCACATCATTCCATTACTGCTTATCAAAGCACTTTCATGAGATTTGCTATCAGTCACTCACTGTCAGCTTAGTGTAGATCCAGGGAGGTAGAGTCCCTTATCTCTGGTTATAGAAGAAAAAAAAAAAAAAAAAAGGTTGTCCTCCACAAACTTTATTTCAAGTTCTAGGGCATGGAGAGGGTGGGATTTTGTGTAGTGTTTGTGTGGAGCATGGGAATTCCCCTCTAAGGGAACAGCAATATCACCTCCTTCTCAGAAGCCCAACTCTGACTCTTTTAAATCAACTCACCCCTCAGATGAGCAATATCTGCTCCAAAGGCGAAGTAACTTGTTCAGGGTCACATAACTAAACACCAACAACAGTATTTAAATCCAGATCGGTTCCATGTCAAGGAGTGCAGCCATCACCTCCTGAGCAAGGGGAATAGGAAGTGGCACCTAAGATCAAAGTCTATTCCTCTGAGCAGGCCTGGTATGTCAGGGAGGTAATTGGAGGGGCAGAAGTTCCCTGTGCCAGAAAGACACATACATGTGCACACATGCGTGTTCTCAAGCCGGTGTGAGTGCACACACCCGAATGCACACACACCTATGGACAAATCAAAGACCTTCTCCTAATAGACATTATGAAACTGAATAGGGCCTTGTGTGGCTCCTGGATACAAAAGTTTTTCTGTGACCCCCACTGCTTGTCTGTAGGAAATAGGCTTCATTCAGCCTCCATGACCTTCCCTGAGTTCCAAAAGGCAGGTTCGACAAGAGTTACTAATCTGGGAAGGGAGGGGATGCAGAGACAAGGGAGGAGCAGTCAGGAAACAGAGGGCAGCCTTGGGACAGGGTCCTGGTTCCACCTCAAGGGATACACAACATCTTTGAACTCTTCTGAAGAACTAAAACCCCCAACAAGTAGAAGATGTTAACTGCTTGATAAAGCAGTCTTCATTCCAAAAAGAAGGTCACCATGCAATAGCCTAAAGAACCACCAGTACCTGTCTCAGGACCACCTGACAGCAGCATTGGTGATTCTGACATTTTCCAAAAATGAAGAATTCAACCTGCATCTACCTTATCCTTATCTGCGGCCGTATTTTCCACTCGCAAACTCTAAGACCCCGTCTTATTCTTTCTCAAAGGAAGGCACAGTCTTTAGGGCATTAGTCTGCTGTGGCCTCCTTTGCTATTCCTTTCTATTTCACCAAAAATTCCATCTCTGTGTTTTTATTCAGCACCAGTGAATAGAGGCCGAGTTTTAGCAACCCAAATAGTATCCACGAGGATTCAGGTTCGATCTCTGGCCTTGCTCAGTGAGTTAAGGATCCGGCATTGCTGTGAGCTGTGGTGTAGCTGTGGCGTAATTCACGGACACGGCTCAGATACTGCATCGCTGTGGCTGTGGCATAGGCCAGCAGCTGTATCTCCCATTAGACTACTAGCCTGGGAACTTCCAAATGCCATGGGTGCAGCTTTAAAAAGATCAAAAAAAGAAAGAAGAAGAGAAGCAGAAAACTCCCCATACTCTACCTGAGTTTCTTTCTAGGCTCAAATAGTTTGCACCATGTTATTTTAGAATAAATGTCCAAGGTATCATCAGATTTACCAATAATACTTGATAAATTATAGAAAATAGAACACATAGGAGATATACAAAAGGAGATATATTTCCTTAAAGGGGAGAGCAGTATTTTGAAAGCGTCTCTGGAAAAATCCCCAACATAGAGCCTGAGACCCCTGACACTTCCATGCAAATTTCTTCTTCTTCTCCAGGGAAATAAATTTGGATCAACGGTATCATTGTCTATTGTTCTTAAGTAAGTTCCGCCAAGGCCATTTCTGAGTCCTTCCAAGAAATCAGTTGCATATGTGCAGCAAGGGAAGGAGCATGAAGATCTGCAAGTCTACCACTCAAGGGCCCTTTTATTTAGATGTCTTGCTGACTTTATTTCTACAAATAAATCATGGAAAACTTGTCTATCAATATTTCAAATAAAAGTAAAAGAAGGCTGTGTTTGAATGTCATCTTTAGCCCCTAATTTCTGCCCTGAGGACCCTAATAAAAGAATTCAAAACATTCTCACCACTACCTCCAGGAATAATCAGTCAAAGGACAGTGCTGGCTCTGTAGAGTGAGCTCTTTTTACACCTGAGAGTGCATTCTGATTGCAGGCAACCCCCATGGAAGCGTGGAAGGGCAGGGCAGCAATGTCAGGCATTATAACTAACAGGAAATAAAGGTAAGTGAAGCCCCTCGGCCACCCTCAGATTCTTGGATTCTCAAAGTTCCCATTCATCACAAGCAAGGACTTATAAGAGAGCTCCCGCAGACTTGGCTGACACATAAACAGAAAAATTTCCCAAACTATAGATCTTTTAGTTTCTTTTGACTGCCTTCAAAATTATAGAATAATTTGTTGCCTACGACACATGATACGGCTCTCATCTCCACTACAACCCTGCTACAGGGAGAAAGTATAGCTGGTGTTAGGCATAAAGTTAGAGAGTGATGAGGTACATTTATTGTCATTGCAAGTATTCCTCATGGGGACAGATTTCCAGGAAGCTTGTGGAATGAAGACAAAGTGCACATAAGCAATCCAGATGCTCTGCTCAAATACCTCACCTCTAACATGTCATTCATTCCTGCCACTGCATGGCAGCCACGATGCTGAGCTTGGGGAATATAAAAGATGAAAGACAACTCAATATTCAAAGTTATTTTCATGGGCCAAAATGAACAAGAGAAAATTAAATGTAAAGTCTTGCATTTCAATTGTGAAAATTCAAAGCATACAATTACATAGAAAGAAGGGCACCTTCATGCCCCTTTGCACACCCTTTCTCAGGCCTCTCCCGAGAAGAAGGACTAGCAATCCTATTGGTAATATTTCCGGATATAGAGTAGACATGTCACTATGGTACCCAAATCAAAGTCATTGAGAATCCCTTATGTACCAGCTCTTCATCAGACCCCATCTGGAGTAGTGCTCAGGTCTAACCACTATGTTAACAGGGACACCACCTAAACAGCAAAAAATCCAGAAAGTGGCCATTGGGTTTAGAAAATAGAAGACTTGAGGATGATAAGGAGGATGTAGGGGATAAGACAGTTCTTGTACCAGTCTTAGTTCTTTCAATAATAAAAATCAACTTTGGCTAACTTATGCAAGAAAGAACCTGCTAGTTAACAATGGAAGTGACTGGAAGTCTTGGGAACTAGGCTTGGAAAACAATGAAACAGAGACTGGACAGCAAGTGATGCAGCCAGTGCAGCCCCAGGGGACAGCACTGTGGGCAGTGATGTTTCCACTGCCACCTTCTCTGGGCTCTCATCTCCACTACAACTGCTCCGTAATCAATAACTCCTCTCTGCACATTGCATCACTCCCTCTTGGTTCACAGTCCAGGAGGGATACTCCAACTGGCCCAACCTGGGTCACAGACTGATCTTGAGCTCCCAAGGGCCTGGAGGGGAGCTGGCACATTTCAGATGCCATGTTTGGGAAGAAAAGAACTTCCACTAATGCCCTGTCTCCCAAAAGTCCTGCAGCCTGGCAATTCTCCCATAGAAGAGACTGAGAGGCAACCAAACGCAAACCACCACAGGCTAAATACAAATGTCTTCAATATCTGTACGGTTGGATTTATTCAGCATGGCCCTGGGGGCAGAGCTGGGAGAAGGGAAGAAATTTCAGCTCAGATAAAGAAAAACCTCCCTCATACTGAGAACTGCCCAGACACAGGCAAAACCACTTTCTGAGAGGCAGCCCATCTACACCTCAACTCGTTGGAGCCATTTAGAGCCAAACTCTTCTGCTTAGCACATCCTCCTACCCATCTCTTCTTTCACCTCAGTTTTCTCACTCATTAGAATATAAGGTTCCTTGAGAGAGGGGACTGATTTTATTTAGCTTCATGTCCGCTGTGTCTGCTGGGTATGCCACGCTGAGAGGAACGGAACTAAAGTTGGTCACATCATCAAAAATTTACCAACAGTAAATGTTGGAGAGGATGCGGAGAATAGGGAAGCCTCCTACATTGCTGCTGGAAATGTAAATTGGTACAACAACTATGGAGAAGAGTATGGAGGTTCCTCAAAAAATGAAAAATGGAACTACCATATGATCCAGCAATCCCACTCCTGGGTGTATATCCAGAGGAAACCATAATTTGAAAAGACACATGCACCCCAATGTTCACTGTAGCACTATTTACAATAGCCAAGACATGGAAGCAAACTTGATGTCTATCAACAGAGGAATGGATAAAGAAGATGTGATATATATATATATATATCCCATCTTTATCCATTCCATTATATAATATATATATATATTCACTATATAATATATATATTATATAATGGAAAATTAGCCACAAAAATAATGAAATAACCATTTGCAACAACATGGCTAGACTAGAGATTATCATACTAAGTGAAGTAAGTCAGACAAACATCATATGATATCACTCATATGTGGAATCTAATTTTTTTAAATGACACAAATGTGCTTATTTACAGAACAGAAACAGGTTCGCAGATTTTGAAAACAAACTTATGGTTACTAAAGGGGAAATGTCAGGGGAGTAGGGATAAATTGGGAGTTTGGGATTAACATATACACATTACTATATATAAAAGGACCTACTGTATAGCACAGAGAACTCTATTCAATATTCTGTAATAACCGATATGGTAAAAGAATCTGGGGAGTTCCTGTCATGGCTCAGTTGTTAACGAATCTGACTAGGAACCATGAGGTTTCAGGTTCAATCCCTGGCCTCGCTCAGTGGGTTAAGGATCCAGCATTGCCTTGAGTTGTGGTACAGGTCGCAGACATGGCTTGGATCTGGCATTCCTGTGGCTGTGGCAGAGGCCGGCGGCTATAGCTCCAATCAGACCCCTAGCCTGGGAAACTCCATGTGCTGCGGATGCCTAGAAAAGACAAAAAGACCCCCCCCCAAAAAAAAAGAATCTGAAAAGGAATATGTATATGTATAACTAAATCATTTTGTTGTACAACTGAAACCAACCCAGCATTGTAAAGCAACTATACTCTAAAATAAAATAGTTGGCCCCATCAAAATAATCAGCCCTTCTCCTGCAGATACCTACTGTATGGCCCTGGGAGAGATGCCTGTCACCTCCAGTCAGGACTTCCTTTGAGAACCACATGGCCAAAAAGATACTCAGCAAAGTATCTCCATATAGCACACTTTTAAAAGGGTAGATTTTTTTAAAGGTGTATCTGAACTGATGGGAAATGAAGAGAATTCTCTAGGGGCTAGAAGAATTAGAAAATGCAAATTCAGAGGATTAAGAAAGCACTGGTGCTGGGGGTTTACCAGATATCTGCCTATCTCTGGGGTCAAAGGCCAATGGTGGGAAGTGGGATGAAAGCCTGGGTAAAAAAGCAGGTTGGGGGTTATGTTGAATATGCCTACATGAAAGGATAACACCCTCCTGCATAAACCGGAACAGTTACGTGCTTAGCTCTAGATGAATTTTTAAAACAGAGAGAAATAATTCCTAGTAAGTTACATGTGGAGTTCCCATCGTGGTTCAGCGTAAATGAATCTGATTACCATCCATGAGGACGCAGGTTCAATCCCTGGCCTTGCTCAGTGGGTTAAGGATCCCATGTTGCTGCCATGAGCTGAGGTGTAGATCAGAGACACAGCTTGGATCCCGTGTTGCTGTGGTGTGGGCCAGCAGCTCCAGCTCCAATTCAACACCTAGCCTGGGAACCTCCATATGCTGAGGGTTTGGCCCTTAAAAAAAAATAAATAAATAAAAGTCACATCCACATGAAGTAGCCACAGGGGATTTAGGGAGCTGCAGCCCCCAGAGCAGTGACTCCAGACACAAGACCTTCTTTGACTTTTCACCAGTTTATGGTAGAAATTTATGTACAGTGTGACATGAAAAATGTTGAGAACCAGTGAATTAAGAAAACTGGGAGACAGACTTCTAAACCCAAAAGAGTCTGCAGGATATTCTTCTGAAGAATATCCACAATTCAAGAGGAAATATCTAAAGACTTGGCACCCTGATTCTTCTATAGTGAAGACCAAGGTTGGCAAGTCTCAGCTACACAGTAGGGCTTTAAATTCCCTTTTTAGTCCAACAGGCAATCATACATCACTTAATTTTTGATGAAATCATCTACTATGAAAGACAGAACAAAATAAATTTTCTTTAAGCAACATGGAGGAAACAAAAAAACTATGCAGAGAGAAAGACACTTGAAACAAAATGTTCTCATTGATAACCTCAGAGATGTTTGTTTTTAAAGGTAGAGCAATCATGAAATAAGAACAGGAAATAAAAGTAACTGGGGGAATAATAAAAAGTTTCTGGATATTAAAAATATAATGTAGAATTGAAAATTTAAATATTAAGTTTGGAAGATATTGTTGAAGACCTCTCCCAGAAAGTAAAGCAAAATTACAAAGGTGGAAAAGAGCAGAGAAAGATAATAAAATTGGAAGATGAGTTTAGGAAGTCCAACATCTATATAAGAGGAATTTCTGAGTAAGAAAACAGAAAGTTATCAGTGAAATAATTCAAGAAAATTTCTCAGAATTAAAGGACATATTTTCTAGACTTAATGGGCTTACAAAACACACAAACTGATATATGATAAACAGATTCACAAAATTCAGGACATTAAGGACAAAGAGAAGATGTTTAGGGAAGGGGTGGGGAGGTGGGAAATGAGCCACAAAGTGACAAGAATCAGGATGGCATAAGAATTCTCAGCTAGATGCTAAAGACAATGGAGGAATTCCTTCCAAATTATGAAAGAAAATGACTTCAACCTAAGTTCTCTGTTTTTTTAATTTTATTACACTTATAATTGTACAACAATCATCAAATCTAACTTTATAGCATTTCCATCAACCTAAGTTCTCTTTTTAGTCATATTATTAACTAAGAGTGAAGGCAAAACAAAGATATTTAATATGCAAAAATCTCAAAATAATTTACCCTCTGTGTACCCTTTCTACAACAGTGGCTGAGAGATATGAGCCATGAGCACAAAGAAGTGATTGATGGGAGAAAGAGGAAGAGGTAGAATCCAGGGCAAAGGTCAAGAGAAACTGCTAGATAATTGGAGCATAGCTGTCAAGATAACAGCTATAAACCCAGCAAGGCAAGAAATTAGTCCAAATTGAGCAGGACAGAAGACAACTGGAAAGATATCATCCAGAAGATGGAATTGCTAGAATAAGAATGCAGTTGAACACATGGAAATCAGATATGCACCAAGGGAGCTGGGGGTGGGTTTGTTTTCAATTAGTGACAAGTACATAAAAAATTAAGCATGTAAAAGGGGAAAAAGTCTTAATCGTACACAACACAAAAAGTAAAAAAAAGGCAAAAGTAAACAACTGTGAAACTACTTATGTCATTATAATATTCATCTGGAAAAAAAATATGAGCTGTAGAAATGACAGGGATAAAGTAGGACAGTTACAAAGGTACTTGTAAAGTCCCAGTAGGGGATCATAGATAGACTAGGGAAATTTGGAAGACCACTGGAAGTTAATGATCACTCAAGAAAGCTATCAGAATGTCATAGAAGGAAGCAGTCTTGCTTAACTATAAAACCATAAATAAAAGCTCGGTGTCATTAAGTGAAAGATAAAATGAGGACTGCACTGGATCCTTAGGACCAAGGACAGGAGTTTAAGGGAAAGATGACATTCCAAAGTAGGAGATCCTCTTTATTCGAAACCTGAGAAGATTCAACATCTTTTAGCATATGTTACCACCCTTCCAACTGATTTGAATCAGCATCAAGACTGTCCTAGTTTGACCTGATAGGGTCAAATACTCTCTTACCTAATAGGAAGGAAGAGCTAGTGATGTTAAGTCTGCTGTCTACTAGAAGAATGGGGAAAAAGGCAGTCTTTCCCCCCTCCCCCACTTTCCTTGGATTATAAAAATGTAGGCTATCTAATCCTTGGGGCAGGAAGATTGCATCATCACTATCATCCTATCTTAATCTATTTCTTTTTTTTAATTTTTTATAATTTTTTTTTATTTTCCCACTGTACAGCAAGGGGGTCAGGTTATCCTTATATGTATACATTACAATTACATTTTTTCCCCCACCCTTTCTTCTGTTGCAACATGAGTATCTAGACAAAGTTCTCAATGCTATTCAGCAGGATCTCCTTGTAAATCTATTCTAAGTTGTGTCTCATAAGCCCAAGCTCCCAATCCCTCCCACTCCCTCCCCCTCCCATCAGGCAGCCACAAGTCTCTTCTCCAAGTCCATGATTTTCTTTTCTGAGGAGATGTTCATTTGTGCTGGATATTAGATTCCAGTTATAAGTGATATCATATGGTATTTGTCTTTGTGTTTCTGGCTCATTTCACTCAGTATGACATTCTCTAGTTCCATCCATGTTGCTGCAAATGGCATTATGTCATTCTTTTTGATGTCTGAGTAGTATTCCATTGTGTATATATACCACCTCTTCCAAATCCAATCATCTGTGATGGACATTTGGGTTGTTTCCATGTCCTGGCTATTGTGAATAGTGCTGCAATGAACATGCGGGTGCACGTGTCTCTTTTAAGGAGAGTTTTGTCCGGATAGATGCCCAAGAGTGGGATTGCGGGGTCATATGGAAGTTCTATGTATAGATTTCTAAGGTATCTCCAAACTGTTCTCCATAGTGGCTGTACCAGTTTACATTCCCACCAACAGTGCAGGAGGGTTCCCTTTTCTCCACATCCCCTCCAGCACTTGTTATTTGTGGATTTATTAATGATGGCCATTCTGACTGGTGTGAGGTGATATCTCATGGTAGTTTTGATTTGCATTTCTCTTATAATCAGCGATGTTGAGCATTTTTTCATGTGTTTGCTGGCCATCTGTATATCTTCTTTGGAGAAATGTCTATTCAGGTCTTTTGCCCCTTTTTCCATTGATTGATTGGTTTTTTTGCTGTTGGGTTGTATAAGTTGTTTATATATTCTAGAGATTAAGCCCTTGTCAGTTGCATCATTTGTCTTAATCTATTTCTTGCCTATCACTTTGCTTCTCACTAAATTTCTTCTGTGCTGAAACACAAAGAAACTGAGCCTAAGTCCGGACACCAGGTGAGTGATTCCAATTTAAAAAACTGTGGGTTCAAGTCCCAATCTGGATTTGAACTGGGTTTGAGTCAGAGGCATTTCAGTTTCAGCAGGATGAGGAATGGGAACATGACACATGCATTGAGGTGAGAAATGAAAGAAAAGCAAAATTCTCAAGAAATCAAGTAGCACTATAAGCATGTTATTTAGGGATGTGGAGAGAAAGAACAAAATAATCAGTTAAAAGTTAAAAGCGGGGCATTCCCATTGTGGCTCAGTGGGTTAAGGACCCCATGTTGTCTCTGTGAGGCTACATGTTCAATCCCTGGCCTTACTCAGTGGGTTAAGGATCCAGCATTGCTGCAGTCTGAGGCATTGGTTGCAGATGTGGCTCAGACCACATGTTGCTGTGGCTGTGGTGTAGGCAGCAGATGCAGCTCCAACTTAACCCCTGGCCTGGAAATGTCCATATGTTGCAGGTGCAACCAAAAAAAAAGTTGAAAGTGGATGGCTTTGAGGATTAAGAAAAAAAGGTCAGGTGGAGCAGGAGAGGAAGGGAGAGCTATTTTTAATTATTTTTTTTTAAAAAAAAAAAACCTTATGTGGAGTTCCCATCATGGCACAGTGGAAACAAATCTGACTAGGAACCATGAGGTTGTGGGTTTGATCCCCGGCCTCAATCACTGGTTTGGGGATCTGGCATTGCCATAAGCTGTGGTGTAGGTCACAAACATGGATTGGATCTGGAGTTAATGTGGCTGTAGCATAGGCCTGCAGCTGTAGCTCTGTTAGACCCCTAGCCTGGGAACCTCCATATGCCTTGAGTGTTGCCCTAAAAAGCAAAAAAAAAAAAAAAAAAAAACTTCTGTATCTATTTATCCTTTAAATTTGTGCATGTTTGAAATTGAGAAAAATTAATTTTTTACTTTGATAAAAATTACATCTAAATTTAATTTTGAAATATAATTTAAAACAAATATTCATAGTATAGGAGCAAAATAGTAGAACAATCCAAATGTTACCAACAGAATGCAATACAGCTTTGAAAATGAGTGAACTATAGCTAATATATCAATATGGATAAATCTTTAAAAAATATTAAGCAGAAAAAATGACCAAGCATATATACTGTTTAATTCCATTTATATAAACATCAAAACCAAAGAATTAATTTAGGGGGCCTACATAGGTGATAAAATCAAAAGCAAGGGAATGGTTAACACGAAATTGAGAATAAAACTTATCTCTGGCCAGGAATGAGGAAGATGTGATTAAGGAACACATAAATAACTACTTAGTAATGTTTATTGCTAAGTGAGGTTGTGGTACCAAGTGTTTGTTTTATTGTGGGTTTTTTTTTCACTATATATGCTTTCATACAGTCTTTTCTGTTTCAGTTATGTATTGCCTTATTACAAGCTACCCAAAAGTTAGTGGCTTAAAAAAAGATTTAATTTTTCTTATGATTGTGCTTGTTGCCTGCGATCAGCTGGGAGCTTCTTCTGCTCTCTATGGTGTTGGTTGGGTCTGAAACAGCTAAAACATCTTGACTTGTATTTCTGGCACCTCAACGTCAACGGCTGGAAAGGCTGGGGGCTGACTAAGGTTCACTCTGTTTATATGGTCTCTGTCCATTCTGTGGTCCAGCCCAAATGCCTTTAAACCACAGCTGGCTTCCAAGGGAGCAAAAGCAGGAGCTAATAGATCTCTTAAAGTTTAGGGTTGTCAGTCAGTGTGTCACTTCCACCACATGGCAGATCACACAGCAGTCCAGATTCAAGAGAAAAATAAATCAATTCCAGCTATTAATAAGACGAGTGTCTCTATGATGATGCAGGGATGAGAAGAAATGTTGGCATCCATCTTTCCAGACAAGACACCACAGTGGTATATCAGAGGATCTAAGGATTAACAGGTTTTTTTTAAGGTATATTTAATAAGAAAGGCACTGGCAGTATGAAGGGAACTATAAAATAAATGAAGGGTTGATTTCATAAAAGTACCATTTCTCCAAAAGTCAGTATATAAAGTTCATGCAATTCCACTTTGAATACCAACAGTTATTTTTTAATTGTGTAAGTAATTTTAATTGAATAATTGAGGTTCTAAATGGGTAATAATGTTTACAAGCCAGGAAGAGACTGCTAACCAGAAACTAAATTTATTGGCACCAAGAACTTGGACTTCTCAGCCTCCAGAACCATGAGAAATAAATCTCTGTTGTTTAAGCCATTCGTCTATGGTATTTTGCTATGGTAGCTAGAGCAGATTAAAACAATACATTTGCGGTTTTATTGTATTTGACTTGTACTTCTGGCACCTCAACTTCAATGGCTGGAAAGGCTGGGGGCTGACTAAGGCTCACTCTGTTTATATGGTCTCATATAAACATATAAAGAGAATATAAGCATATATTTATAAACATAAAAACATATAAAGAGGTGCAGCAGAAACGAATCCAACTAGTATCCACAAAGATGTGGGTTCAATCCCTGGCTTCACTCAGTAGGTCAGGGATCCAGAGTTGCTGTGAGTTGTGGTGTAGGTCACAGACACGGCTTGGATCCTGCATTGCTATGGCTGTGGCATAGGCTAGCAGCTGTAGCTCCAATTCGACCCCTAGCCTAGGAACTTCCATATGCCACAGGTGCAGCCCTAAATAAGTGCAAAAAAAAATCCTTCTTACCTAAGATTGAGAATCTAGGAGCTATAAAAGAAGAGATAGGAGTTCCTGTTGCTGCTCAGCAGGTTGAGGACCTGACATAGTCTCTGTGAGGAGGCAGGTTCAATCCCTGGCCTTGCTCAGTGGATTAAGGATCCGGCATTGGGTGTTCCCCTCGCAGTGCAGTGGTTAATGAATCTGACTAGGAACCATGAGGTTGCATGTTTGATCCCTGGCCTCACTCAGTGGGTTAAAGATCTGGCATTGCTGTGAGCTGTGATGTAGGTCAGCAGACGTGGCTCAGATCCTGAATTGCTGTGGCTGTGGTGTAGGCCAGCAGCTACAGCTTTGATTAGACCCCTAGCCTGGGAACCTCCATATGCCATGGGTGTGGCCCTAGAAAATACCAAAAAAAAAAAAAAAAAAGGATCCAGCACTGCCACAAGCTGTGGTGTAGATCACACATGTGGCCTCAGATCTGGCTTTGCTATGGCAGTGGCACAGTTCTCAGTTGCAGTAACAGGAACTTCCATATGCTGCAGCCCCTAGCCCAGGTACTTTTATATGCCACAGGTGTGGCTGTAAAGAAAGAAAAAGAGAGAGAGAAAGGTATATTAGGCCATGAAAAATTACAAAGAAAACAAGAGCTATTTGAACAGGAAAAGATTCCACAAACAAACTATAGTAAACAATAGCCAAGAAAAAATATTTATAATGCAGATGATATAAAGTTAATATACAAACAGTTCTTACAGAAGTGATAAGAAAAAGACAACCATGACAAAGAAAAGTGCACAAATCAAATTAATTTAAAAAAATCCACAGAGGAAAAAATCCAAATAGCCAGCAAACATAAGATACTAAAATTCACTAACAAGCATGGGAAAAAAAGTTACATAATAAGTAAATATAATTTTATCCATTTCTTATGAGAAAAAAAATCAAAACTGAAACTCTTATTCCTGGTGTGGATAGAGAAACAGTATTCTCCTACATTGCTGGTGGAAATGTAAAGTGTCACAACAATTTTAGATAGCCATCTAATACTATCACTAAAATTAAAAATGCATATGCTTCTTGACCTAATAATCTCACTTTTGGAAATCCATACTATAGAAATAAAATCAATAGTACATAAGGACTATATATTCAAGGATATTTGTTGCAGCATTGTGTGCAGTGGGGAAAAAAATGGAAACAAATGGACCAAGGGACAGCTAAGCCTACCAGACTGCCCACAGTAGTCAGATGTCACAAAAAAAGACACACCACCCAAATAGGGAGCTCCATATAGATCTTGTGATGAGAGGGGAATGTGCTCCTGGGATGTTATAGAACACACTGTACAAAAGACCACTTCTCCAAGGTTGGGAAACATAAATAACCTACCAGATACCTAAAAATAAAAACAGCAAGTTAGATAAAATGAAGTGACAAAGGAACATATTTCAAATGAAGAAACAAGATAAAACACCAGAAGAAAAACTAAGTAGAGAAAGACAATCTACACAATATAGAGTATAGGGTAACTCTTATAAAGATGATCAAAGAACTCAGGAGAAGAAAGGATACACCAAAAAATAGGTTAGAAGTTTTTACAAAGAGCTAGAAAATAGAAAGAAGAACCAAACAGAGACTAAGAATACAATAAATGAAATGAAAAGTACATGAGGAGGAATCAGCAGGATTCCAGGAATAGACTAAATGATACAGAGGAATGGGTAAGCAAATAGTGGGAATCACTGCTCCTGAACAGAAAAAAAAAAACAATTAAAATAAATAATGAAAGTTTAAGAGACTTTTAGGACAACATCAGGATGCTAATAATCACGTTACAGGAATCCCAGAAGGAAAAGAGAGAGAGAGAAGTGCTGAAAATACATGTGAAAACACAATAGACGAAAAATTCCCTAACATGAGAAAGGAAACAGACATCCAAATCCAGGACCCATGGAGAATCTCAAAGAGGATAAACTCAAAGAGGGACACAACAATGCACACTGTAATTAAAATGGCAAAATTAAAGATAAGGAGAGAATATTAGAGCAGCAAGGGAAAAGCAAAAAGTTACATGCAAGGGACTCCCCATAAGGCTATGAGCTGACTTTTCAGCAGAAACTCTCAGGCCAGAAGAGAATGGCACAGTATATTTAAAGTTATGGAGGGGGAAAATCTAAAATGAAGAATACTCTACCCAGAGTTCCCGTCATGGCTCAGTGGTTAATGAATACGACTAGGAACCATGAGGTTGCAGGTTCGATCCCTGGCCTTGTTCAGTGGGTTGAGGATCCAGCATTGCCATGAGCTGTGGTGTAGGTCAGCAGATGTGGCTCAGATCCCCTGTTGCTGTGGCTCTGGTGTAGGCTGGTGGCTACAGCTCTGATTCAACCCCTAGCCTGGGAACCTCCATATGCGGCAGGAGTGGCCCAAGAAATTGCAAAAAGGACAAAAAAAAAAAAAGAATACTCTACCAGCAAGGCTCTCATTTGGACTTAATGGAGAGATCAAGTTTTACAGACAAGTGAAAATTTAGCACCACCAAACCAGCTTTTCAAGAAATGTTAAAGGGACTTCTGTAAGTGAAGAGGAAAAAAAAATCCCCTTGGTACAATCACTATGGGAAACAGCATGGAGGTACCTCAGAAAACTAAATATAGAACTACCATATAACCCAGCAATCCCATTCTTGGGCATATATCCAGACAAAACTTTCATTCAAAAAGATAATGCACCCCTATGTTCATTGTAGCCTCATTCACAATAGCCAAGATACAGAAACAACTTAAATGTCCATTGACAGATGAATGGATTAAGAAAATGTGGTACATAGACACCATGGAATACTACTCAGCCATAAAAAAGAAGAATTTAGGGAGTTCCCATCATGGCTCAACAGTAACAAACCCGATTAATATCTATGAGGATGTGGGTTCAATCCCCAGCCTCGCTTAGTGGGTTAAGGATCCAGTGTTGCTGTGGCTGTGGCATAGGCGGGCACCCCTAGCCAGGGAACTTCCATATGCCATGGGTGCAGCTAAAAAGATTTTAATTTAAAAAAAAAAAGAAGAAAATAATGCCTTTTACAGCAACATGGATGGGACTAGAAATTCTCATACTAAATGAAGTGAGGCAGAAAGGGAAAGACAAATGCCATATAATATCACTTATATCTGGAATCTAATATGTGGCACAAATAAACCTATCTACAGAAAAGAAACAAATTCATGGACATGGAGAACAGACTTGTGGTTGCCAAGGGGGAGGGAGAGGGAGTGGGATGAGTGTGGGAGTTTGGGGTTAGTAGATGTAAACTATTACATTTGAATTGGATAAGCAATGAGATCCTGCTATCTAGCGCAGGGAACTATATCCAATCACTTGTGATGGAACGTGATGAAGGAAAATGTGAGAAAAAGAATGTGTGTATATATATATATGTGTGTGTGTATTTATGTAAAACTGGGTGACTTTGCTGTACAGCAGAAATTGATGTAACATTGTAAATAAACTGTAAAACTTTTTTTAAAGAGCCCTAAGTAGAAACTTTACAACTGCAAAAGGAAAAAGCTCACCAGTAAAGGCAAATATATAATAAAGATAATAAAGATAATAAACCATCCATACACAAAGCTAGTAGGAAGGTTAAAAGACAAAGTAGTAAAATCATCTGTATCCATAATAGGCAGTTAAAACACAAAACAATTAGATATAAAATATGACGTCAAAAACAGTAAATGTGAGGGGAGGAGAGTTCAAATGCAGGGTTGTTAAAAGACTATCGAAATTAAAGGATTAGCAGCTCTGTGTATACTAACAATGAACTACCATCAGAAAGAGATATTAAGGGAACACTCCCATTTGCCATTGCATCAAAAAGAATAAAATACCTAGGAATAAACCTACCTAAGGAGGTAAAAGACTTGAACTCATAAAACTCTAAGACATTGATGAGAGCAATTAAAGAGGACATGAACAGGTGGAAACATATACTGTGTTCTTGGACTAGAAGAATTATTATAAAATGACCATACTACCAAATGTAACTACAGATTCTGCGTAATCCCCATCAAAGTACCAATGTCATTTTTCACTAGAACAAATAATTTTAAAATTTGTATAGAAACACAAAAGACCTCAAATAGCCAAAACAGTCTTAAGACAGAACATAGCTAGAGGGTTCATGCTCCATGATTTCAGACTGAACGTCAAAGCTAAAGTAATAAAAACAGTATGGTTTATGCACAAAAACAGTATGGTACATTCAAGGGAACAGAATAGAAACCCCAGAAATAAACCCATACACTTACGGTTAATTAACCTATAAAAGGATTTCCTGTCATGGCTCAGTGGTTAATGAACCCAACTAGTATGATGATGCAGGTTTGATCCCTGGCCTCACTCAGAGGGTTAAGGATCCAGCATTGCTGTGAGCTGTGGTGTAGGTCATAGACGTGGCTCAGATCTCAAGTTGCTGTGGCTGTGGTGTAGGCCGGCAGCTACAGCTCCAACTGGACCCCTAGCCTGAGAACTTCAATTTGCCACAGGCAAGCCCCTTAAAAAAAAAAAAAAATCCTGTAACAAAGGAGGCGAGAATACACAATGGAGATGAGCCTCTTCAATAAGTGATGCTAAGAAAACTAGACAGTTACTTGTAAAAAAATGAAATTAGAACATTTTCTAATGCCATATACAAAAATAAACTCAAAATGGATTAAAGACCTAAATGGAAGACTGGAAACTATAAAACCAGAAGAAAACAAGCAGAACATCCTTTGACATAAATTGTAGCAACTTTTTTTGGATCTGTCTCCTAAGGCAAAAGAAAGTAAAGCAAAAATAAGTAAATGAGGTCAAGTTAAAGTTAAAACTTTTGCAAAGCAAAGGAAACCATGACAAAGTGAAAAGACACCATACTGAATGGGAGAAAATATTTGCAAATGATATGATCAATAAGGGGTTAATAACCAACATATACAAACAGTTCATATGAGTGAATATAAGAAAAAAAAACCTGCCTGTTTAAAAATGGGCAGAAGACCTTAACAGATATTTTTACAAAGAAAACATACAGATGGCCAACAGGCATTTGAAAAGATGCTCAACATGGCTAATCATCAGAGAAATGCAAATTAAAACCACAATGAGGTATCCCCTTATGCCTGCCAAAATGGCTATCAGCAAAAACACCACAAATAGCAAATGTTGGCAAGGATGTGGAGAAAAAGGAACCTTCAAACACTGTGAGTAGGAATTGTAAATTATTGCAGTCACTGTGGAAAACGGTATGGATGTTCCTCAAAAAAACTAAAAATAGAACTAACATATGATCCAGCAATTCTACTCCTGAGTATACAGCTGAAGAAAACAAAAACATCAGGAGTTCCCATCATGGCACAGTGGAAATGAATCCGATTAGGAACCATGAGGTTGCAGGTTCAATTCCTGGCCTTGCTCAGTGGGTTAAGGATATGGCGTTGCTGTGAGCAGTGGTGTAGTTCGCAGACATAGCTCGGATCTGGCGTTGCTGTGTCTGTGGCATAGGCTGGCAGCTACAGCTCCAATTCGACCCCTAGCCTGGGAACCTCCATAAGCTGTGGGTGCAGCCCTCAAAAGATAAAAAAACAAAAAGACCAAAAAAAAAAAAAAGACATATAATACCAATGTTCATTAGTAGCATTATTTACAATGGCCAAGATATGCCAGCAGCCTAAATGTCCATCGAAGATGAATGGATAAAAAGATGTTGTATGTATAAATGCAGTGGAATATTACTCAGCCATAAAAAGAATGACATTTTATCATTTGCAGCAACATGGATGGGCTTGGAGGGCACTATGCCAAGTGAAATAAATCAGACAGAGAAAGACAAATACTATACGATGTCACTTCTAGGTGTAATCTAAAAAATGAAACAAACTAGGGAATTAAACAAAAAAGAAGCAGAGGACGGTTATAGAGAACAAACAAGTGGTTACCTGTGGAGAGAAGGAAGCGGGGAAAGGAAGATTGGGAAAAGGAATTAAAAGGTACAAACTACTGTGTATAAAATAAACAAGATACAAGAATATATTGCATTCCCAGAAAGTAGGCAATATTTTATAATAACCATAAATGGAGTATAACTTTTAAAAGTTGTGAATCACTAGGTTCTACACCCGAAACTCATATAATATTGTAAATCAACTATTTCACAATTTAAAAAAAGAAAGAAGAAAAGAAGGCATGGTTAATTAAGAAATCCAAGCACAGTCAATTGGTCACACTTGATCTCTTTTAATAAATGAATGACAAAAATGCTGTATATGTAATTGTTTGTGTTCTTGTGTATGTATGTGTATTAATATGCCTGTATTTTACATGTATATTATATACACACACATATTTGGCATTTCATAACAGGAAGAAATATGGCAAGGTGAGTAGGGGCTGTGAACACGAGTTACCTAGACTGTGGGGCAGGAAGATGATGTGGAAGGGGAAGTGGGGAAAGAGGGAACAAAAACTGACAAACCACACACAGAAAAGCATAGACATTTTTTCAGCTATTGAATCTGTGTTTGCAGGAGGTTAGATGTACAAGGATGTAAATTTAAAGTGCTTTTCTCTTTTGAACACAGTAGAGCAGTCCCCAGGGCCCTGCAGCCTGGACTTTGAAACTGGGACAGAAGCAGCAGTTTTAGAAAAGTCTCTCCAAGCATTGAAATTACAAGAACTGGCAAATCAAAAACTACAATGAGATTTCACCTCAAACTGTTAGAACGGCTATTTGACAAGCAGTATCCAGTGTTGGCGAGGATGTGGAGAGAGGGAACTCTCATGTACTATTAGTGGGAATGTAAATTGGCGTAACCACTATGGAAAACAGTATGGAGGTTCCTCAAAAAATTTAAAATAGAACTACCATGTAATCTAGCTGGGTATATCTGAGGAAATGAAATTACCATCTCAAAGAGACATCTACACCCCTATGTTCATTGCAGCCTCAGTCACAATAGCCAAGGTAAGGAACAAACTTAAGTGTCCACTGATGGATGAATGGATTAAAAAAAATGGAGGCCGGAGGAGGCAAGATGGCGGAAAAGTAGGGGGACGCGCTCGCCCTCTCCCACAAACACAACAAAAAAAACACAACTACAGATAAATGACTTGCACAGAACAGCCACCAATCGCTGGCAGAAGAACCTAAGCTCCAATAACGGCAAGAAGTTCGTGACATTACTGGGTAAAACAAGAGAAAAGAGGAGAGTGAGAGAAGGTGAATCCGAGCTGGATGGGCGCTCCTGAAAGGAACGCTCCTGAAAGGGAACTTCGGAGGAGAAAGGGATCCCGCACCCTGGAAAGTCACCTAGATCGACGGAAAGATCAACCGAACTGGAGGAATCTCTAGATGCAGAGAAGAGTGTAGCAGTAAGTCAGAGTTCTGAAAAGCAGAGCAAGAACTGAACGGATAAGGAAAATGTGGTGTATATATATATACACAACAAAATATTATCTGACCATAAAAAATAAGGAAAGCCTGAGTTCCCGCTGTGGCTCAGTGGTTAACGAATCTGACTAGGAAGCATAGGGTTGTGGTTTCGATCCCTGGCCTCGTTGCCATGACCTGTGGTATAAGTCGAAGACCCCTAGCCTGGGAACCTCCATATGCCACAGGTGCACCCTAGAAAAGA
The DNA here is from genome assembly GCF_016906955.1 of Phacochoerus africanus. Classification (NCBI taxonomy): domain Eukaryota; kingdom Metazoa; phylum Chordata; class Mammalia; order Artiodactyla; family Suidae; genus Phacochoerus; species Phacochoerus africanus. The sequence goes on from NC_062545.1 coordinate 97,530,162, forward strand.
CAAAAAAAATAAAATAAAATAAGGAAAGCCTGCCATTTCCAACAAGAAGGGTGAAACTTGAAGGCATTATGTTAAGTGATATAAGTCAAACAGAAAAAGACAAATACTGTATGGCCTCTCTTATGCATAGAATATTAAAAAAATAAAACTTATAGGAGCAAAGTAACTTGGCGACTGCCAGGAATGAGTAGAGGAAATGGGTTAGGGTGGCCAAAGGATATAAACTTCCAGTTATAAGATGAATAATTCATGAGAATTTAATGTACAGCAGGGTGACTATAAACAATATTGTATTGTATATATGAAGGTTGCTAAGAGAGTAGATTTACAAAGTTTTCCCTCACAACAATGACAAAAAATGTGACTATGAGGTGATGGATATGTTAATTAACCTTATCATGATGGTCATTTCGCAAGATATATATGTGTACCAAATTACTATGTTGTAGACCTTAAAATTACACAATATGTTAATTATATCTCAATAAAGCTGGGAGGAAAAAGAACTGTGATAAGATCTGTGTTTTCAGGGACACAGCCTTGAGCAGACACTCCTCAGCCACCTGATGGCCTCATTGATCCCAGAGGCAGGTGACCTAGATGATAAGGTCAACACCACAACTGAAACCAAAATCAAAGCAACCCTACGCTATGCTCAGCCCTCAGTCCAAACCCTTAGAAAACCTCAGCATTCAACTGCATGATCCCATCTCTTTTTTTTCCCTTTGATCCCCATTGTGTGTGCCAAGAGCCATGAGTGTGATGTGCCAGATGACTGAGTTCCATGCCTCCCTCTGCCTCTCACTACCTGTGTACCTGGGCACAGTCCTCATCATCTCTGAGCCTCTGCTTCCCCTTCTGTAAAATGAGGATGTTGCTATTTCTCAGGGTTGTTGTGAAGATTTGATTATAAATACAAAATACAAAGTTGGCATTTACTACAGTTGCTAATTCTCCTGTGATAGTTAATATTGTCATTCTTTGGAGAAAGGTTCAGGGGCCTGGCTATAATGGGCAGATCAGGATGTGTAAATTTCCTTGTGATCAAAGAAACTGTGTCCAGCTCACAAATGACCTCTCAAAACAACCTGGATTGCCCTCAAGCACTGGCGGAAGTGTGACCTGGTATGAACTTTGGGAAACAAATGATGTGCAGTATAGTAGATGACTTATGAATGAACCTAAAGCTGTAATGAGGCAGAAGGAATGAGGGCTGGTCCTTCTGGTCATCTCACTCCTGGGAATCTATCCCAAAGGACCTGTGCACCAACACATTCATTTCAGATTTATTTATTATAATTTAAAAGTTGGAAACATCTCGAATATCCAAAACCAGGCCCATGTGTTGACTAAAATAGGCATACACATTTGACAGGATGTTATACAGCGATGTAAAATGAGGCTTACAGAGTGTTTATTATACCATTTAGTATAAGATATACTATAAGGAATCAGCTCACATTACCATGGAGGCTAAGAAGCTCAAGATCTGCAATCAATGAGCCATGGACCTAGGAAAACTGATGGTTTAGTTCCAGTGTGAGTCTGAAGGCCTTCTGCCAGCACATGCACTTTTTTTGTTAGGGTTCATACAAGATTGTAATGTTGGGTCCCTGATAGTCATGCCATGAAAATCCAGCTTAATCCAATCTGTTCTTTGTATCTCATTCAGAGTGACTTTTCTAAATACCAACAGCTTCCTGTGACTTCCGAGATTAAAGTCTTTCTGTGCTTTAGATGCCTACTGGTCATGAAGGAGTCAGGAGGTGACTGTGGCTTCCTTTGGCATCACAAAAGCTGAGGTTGGAAACATGGGAAGTGTTTATCCACTTGAACTCCTGCTGGAGGCAGACATCTTGCACGGGTAGTTAGCATTCTGCTTACAGAGTTTCAATATCATAGGAAAATCCTATTGGTAAAGGGTTAAGTTTTTAAAGCAATATAGCAAAGAATATATACTTTTTTTTTTTTTTTGGTCTTTCTCTCTTTTTAGGGCTGCACCCTCGGCATATAGAGGTTCCCAGGCTAGGGGTCCAATCAGATCTGTAGCCGCCAGTCTACAGCACAGCCACAGCAAGGAGGGATCCGAGCTGAGTCTGCCACCTACATCACAGCTCACCAAAATGCTGGATCCTTAACCCACTGAGCGAGGCCAGGGATCAAACCCGAATCCTCATGGATGCCAGTCAGATTCGTTAACCGCTGAGCCACGATGGAAACTCGACTATTTGAATTCAACTATTTAAAGAAAAAAGTGGATATAAAAAGAAAGAACTGAAAGAGAACATCCCAAAATATTCCCAATGGGTAATAAGTTTATGGATGACTCTCTCCAATCTCCATCATTTTCTCTACTTTTCATAATTTCTACTGTGCACATGCAGCACCCTGAAAACTGAGGAGGAAAAACTAGAATCTAAAGATGAAAACAGGGAGTTTCCTTAGTGGCTCAGTGGTTAACAAATCTGACTAGGATCAATGAGGACGAGGGTTCGATCCCTGGCCTTGCTCAGTGAGTTAAAGATCCAGCATTGCTGTGAGCTGTGGTGTAGGTCACAGACTCAGCACAGATCACAGACTCAGCTCGGATCCCTCATTGCTGTGGCTGTGGCATAGGCTGGCAGTGGTAGCTTCCATTTGACCCCTAGCCTGGGAACTTCCATATGCCTTGGGTGCGGCCCTAAAAAAGCAACAAAAAAAAAAGTAAAAATGAAAACAAAAGCTAATAAGACATTGCATTGAAAAGTAGCTGCACTTTGTCACTGGGGGTCCTCTTGACAGAGGTGCTAGCCCCTCACTGTCTGAGCCTGGGGCTCCATCCTTCTGCACTGCCTTTCCTGCGTGGAGGAAAGCTCCATCCCTCACGCCATCCGGGAATCAGGTAGGGACCCCTCACATCCCAGAGCAAGGAGGTTTCGAGCTGTGGACAGGAGCCATGGAGGCTAAACACCTTCGGGGAACTCACAGTTCACTGCTCTGATTCAAGAGAGCCTCTCAGACAGGGAGAGTGTTGATAGGAGTTTGAAGGAGGGGAAATTTTGTTGGAGACCATAGAATAGCTGAACTCTGCAGAAGGCAAATATTTATGGATGCAGAGTTCTAAAGTACATAGTCTCCTTCAAAGACAAGATAAAGGACTTAGGCACTAGCCATGTTATTCTATAAACAGCTGCACTATGCCCTAAGGATACCCCCTTTGATATCACTAAGAGATAATCTCGTTATTGCCTATGCCTGTCCCTGCCCACAAATCTTGTCACCTTCATTAATCCCATTAATTATAATCTTATCACATCCTTAATAAAAATCCTGTGGGCTAAAGCCTAGGGGCCTTTGTTCTGCCAAGCAGAGTGCCTCCTGGTCCCCCACTTCTAAATGTAAGAGTCTTGCGTGTTCTGTTACACTGCCCAGTCCTTCTTCCAGGATTCCCCCATTTCCCTGCAGCGCTGGACACAGCAAAATTTGTTGTGGGGAAATCACACAGCGAAAATTTTAAAAAGAAGGAATGAATCAATTCCAAAGCATCCTCCTTCTGCTTCTTTAGGTTTGATTTAGGGTGCTGGTGAGTGAAAACTTAACGGTTAATGAGAAGAGACGGCCAGCAGGGGATTTACCCAAACGTGGAGGAGTGGGAGGTAAGAGGGAAAAGGCAGCCACGGAGCTGAGAGAAACCTGCACCTTAGAATGAGGGACATTTGGCTGCACACCCTCTGTCTTCCCTTTCAGATTTACTCCCCTCCTTTAACCCCCTTCCTCCTTCCCTTCTCTGTTTGTTTTAATCTTCCGGAGCCCCACCCCCTAGGGGAGAATAGGAAGTGAGAAGGACCGCATATTCTCCCCATAAGGTCACTACTGGCAGCTGAAGTAGAGCTTAGCCCAGTGAAAGGAAGCCCAGATGGCTGTTTTTTCAGGCTTGGGCAGCCATGCCCTTCAAAGTTCTCCTGAGGGGTTCCTGGCGTGGCTCAGCGAAAAAAATCAACTAGGAACCATGAGGTTGTGGGTTTGATCCCTGGCCTCGCTCAGTGGGTTAAGGCTCTAGCATTGCTGTGAGCTGTGGGGTAGGTCGCAGACGTGGCTCGGATCTGGTGTTGCTGTGGCCGTGGTGTAGGCCGGTGGCTACAGCTCCAATTTGACCCCTAGCCTGGGAAACCTCCATATGCCATGGTGTGGCCCTAAAAAGACAAAGAGACAAAAAAAAAAACCACGAAGCTCTCCTGGGAGGTGAGGATAGTGCCCAGGGCAGAGAGAGCTGAGCTTGCTCACCTTCACTGTGGGGTTCTGGGTCCTGCCTGCTCCCACCCTCACCTTACAGAGGATCTGATGGAAGGGTTAATGGAAAGGTAAGGATGCCTTTGGCCCCGGCCCCTCCTCTCTAGCGTCCACTCCTTTTGTTCCCAATCTTTCCTGTCTTGACTTGTTTCCATAATTCCCCATCACGTGAGGGCCAATAGGAGGAGAGGCCCTTCCTTGGTGATTCATGGAACAAGAAGAGTCCTTCGTACATCTAATCCATGATCTGGTTTTATAGAGGAGGAAAGGGAGTTACAGAGAACGATAACGAACGATGGCACTGCTCTTTGAGACTCGGGTCCTTCCCAGCTACTCCTAAACCCCACCCCATCCTTCCAAGGAAGGGTGAGGAGGTGACTAAGCAGAGCCCAGTAGTTCCTGAGGCCACTAACCTTTCCCACATGGTCCTGGCACCTTCCCTCCCCTTCCACCCCATCCTGCTCTGTGTGACTGAATGACTGAGCACAATTGCCTTTGTTTGCTCCTCGTTTCTATCACAGCCTAGGATCTCTTGCCCTCTTGATGGTAAATAAAAGCAAACAGAAGAAGCCTCCTAATGACCTCGAAAATCAAGTTCATAACTTTCCAAAATCAGAGTCAATTTTCTTTAAGTCTAGTCAAGTCAGAACCAAGCACTGGCAGATGGCCTCTGTGCCATCTCCTCCAGCCTCTTAAGGTATCAGTCACTCTCTCCAGTCACTCTCAGGGGCTGGCCTCCCCAAGGTGAGTCAGCATCTCCTGTTTACATACATGGTCATTACTTTCTCTTCAGGAAAAAAATAAGGAAGGAAGAAGGAAAGAAAGAGAAAAGAAAGAAGCCCTTGTTTATAGATGGACTGATCACTGCAATTTGAAAAGCATTGACAAAAATTCCTCCTCTTCAAAAAAAAGCACCAGCCTTATATAGTGTCTGAAAAGCCACCATTCAAGATATTTCTCAGAGTAGTGACCAAAGAACATTGGATGAGGCCAGAATAGCATTTTTTTTTTTTTTTGTCTTCTTGCTATTTCTTGGGCCGCTCCCTCGGCATATGGAGATTCCCAGGCTAGGGGTCTAATTGGAGCTGTAGCCACTGGCCTACACCAGAGCCACAGCAACACGGGATCTGAGCCGCATCTGCAACCTACACCACAGCTCACGGCAACGCCAGATCGTTAACCCACTGAGCAAGGGCAGGGACCGAACCCGCAACCTTATGGTTCCTAGTCGGATTCGTTAACCACCGCGCCACGACGGGAACCCCCAGAATAGCATTTTATTAAGTGGCAGTCAGTACGTCTCGGTGGTTAAGAATTCAGTTTCCGGAGTTCCCATGGTGGCGCAGTGGTTAGCGAATCCGACTAGGAACCATGAGGTTGCAGGTTTGATCCCTGGCCTCACTCAGTGAGTTAAGGATCTGGCAGTGCTGTGAGCTGTGGTGTAGGTCACAGACGTGGCTTGGATCCTGCATTGCTATGGCTCTGGAGTAGGCTGGCAGCTGCAGCTCCAATTAGACCCCTAGCCTGGGAGCCTCCATATGCCAAGGGTGCGGCCCTAAAAAGACAATAATAATAATAACTTTAAGGCAGCCATTTTTGCTATGCTGAATGATGAAACTATAGTAAATCTCAGCGGATAAAAACTACTTAAAAAAGAATCTATGGGAGTTCCCATCGTGGTGCAGTGGTTAACGAATCCGACCAGGAACCATGAGGTTGCGGGTTCCATCCCTGCCCTTGCTCAGTGGGTTAATGATCCGGCATTGCCATGAGCTGTGGTGTAGGTCGCAGACACGGCTCGGATCCTGCGTTGCTGTGGCTCTGGTGTAGGCTGGCAGCTACAGCTCCAATTCGACCCCCAGCCTGGGAACCTCCATATGCCGCAGGAGCGGCCCAAGAAATGGAGAAAAGACAAAAAAAAAAAAAAGAATCTATGGAAATTCTATAACTGAAAAATGAAATCTCTTAAATTTAAAAATTAATCGGATGGGCTTATCAACAGAACAGAGGAAAGAGTCAGTAAATATAAGAGAGATCTCAGCATTGTCACTGCTATGGTGCAGGTTACAGCTGCGGCACAGGTTTGATCCCTGGGAATTTTGCATGCTGCTGGTGTGGCCAAAAATAAATAAATAAAAATTAGAGAGATCAATATGCCATGTGAATAATAGAGAAGTGGTAGAGCTTGTAGGATAATATCAAAAAGCCTAGCACATATGCAATTGGAGTCCTAGAAGGAGAAGAAAGATGAAATAAGGTAGAAAAAAATATTTAAAGAAATAATGGCTAAAAAAACCCCAAATTTGTTAAAAGACATAAATTTGCACACCTAAGAAACTTATAAACCTCAAGCAGGTTAACTAAAAGAAAATCATTTCTAGGTACATTAGGGTCAACCTGCTGGAAGTTAGTGATAAAGAGAAAATTTTGAAAGCACACGGAGAAAAGCAACATATTAGAAAGAGGGCAATAATGATTTGAAAGACCACTGATTTGCCATGTCAGAAATAGTGGAAGCCAGTAGACAGGGATGAACATTTTGCAATTGTTGAGTGATAAAAACCAGTCAGCCCAGAATTCTATATCCAACATATATATATATATATACATATTCATCAAGTATGAAAACAAAATAAAGATTTTCATGCTAGATGAAAATATGGATATTTAGGAAGGAATCAAGAGCAACAAAAATCACAAATATCTACAAAAGAATTTTTTAAATTTCTTTCATACATACTTGACTATTCAAAGCAAACTGTCTCAGAGCCCCCACTGTGGCTCAGCAGGCTAAGAACCCAAAGCAGTCTCTGTGAGGATGCAGGTTGAATGCCTGGCCTCACTCAGCTAAGGATCCAGCATTGCCACAAGCCACAGGATAGGTCGCAGATGTGGCTTGGATCCGGCATTGCTGTGGCTGTGGCATAGGCCTGCAGTTGCAGCTCTGGTTCAACTCCTAGTCTGGGAACTTCTATATGCTGCGGGTGCAGCTGTAAAAATAAAGAAAGAAAAAAAAAGCTATAACTTTTGTAGCATCCATATGTCATATAAAGGAAATGTTATATGTCAGATGTCATATAAAAGAAGTGGGAGGAGATAATTGGATCTATATGGTTGTAAGTTTTCTATGTTTTTGTGAACGGGTCCAATATAACTCTAATTTGATTATGAAAATTAAGAATGTATATTGTGATTCTTAGAGCAGCAACTGGGGAAAAATGCAACAATATACAACCCAAAATACCAACATATAAACTTAAATGGAATTCTAGAAAATGTTTAAATAATAATTTTTTAATGTACTGAATACAGTTTGGTGTCCTGGATTGACTCCTGGAAAAGAAAAAGGATATTTGTGCAGAAGCTCCTGAAATCCAAATAAAGTCTAGAGTTTAGTTAATAGTAATGCACTAATACTGGTTTCTTAGTTTTGACCAATGTGCAATGATAATGAAAAATATTAACAATAATGTAACCTTTCCCATAAGTCTAAAATTACTGAGAAATAAACTTTCCCATAAGTCTAAAATTACTGAGAAATGGAGTTCCCGTCGTGGCTCAGTGGTTAACGAATCCGACTAGGCACCATGAGGTTTCGGTTCGATCCCTGGCCTTATTCAGTGGGTTAAGGATCCAGCGTTGCAGTGGGCTGTGGTGTAGGTTGCAGACATGGCTCGGATCTGGCATTGCTGTGGCTGTGGCATAGGCCAGTGGCTACAGCTCCAATTAGATCCCTAGCCTGGGAACCTCTATATGCCATGGGTGCGGCCCCAGAAAAGACAAAAAGACAAAAATAAAATAAAGTTACTGAGAAATAAAGAGCTTATTTTTTTAATATACTAAAGAAGGAACAGAACAAAAATCAGAGGGGACAAACAAAAAATGAATAATAAAATGACATTTAAATATAACAATATAAAATTATATGAAATGTTAACCAATAAAACACTCCAATAAAAAGGCAGATGTTGCCAGAATTGATTAAAAACAAAAGGAAGACCTAACTATATGGTGTGAATAAGACACGCACTTTAAATATGAAGGTATAGATTGGCTGAAAGTTAATGCAAATGCATATCCTATGCAAAAATTTAACCAGATAATTCAAGAGTACAACCAAAAATAAAGAGGGATAGTTCATGATGCTAAAATGGTCAGTGGAGAAAACATTCCATCTCATAAGAGTATATCCATAACAGAAATTCAGCAGCCATGAAGCAAAAATTGATAGACATAGAAGAAAAAGTAGACAATTCCATACCCTTAGATTGTTGTACAGTTTGGGGGATTTTAAGCATCTCTCTCTCAGCATTTATTAGAAAAGTTAAGACAAAAATTCAAGAGACAATCTTTTTATCACAGGGTTTTTTTAATAAAGTGTAGTTGATTTACAATGCTGTGCCAATTTCCACTGTATAGCAAAATTACTCAGTCATGCATATCTATACATTTTTTTGATATTATTTTCCATCATGGTCTATTCCAGGAGATTCCCTGTGCTGTCTATCCATTCTAAATATAATAGTTTGCATATACTAACCCCAAATTCCCAGTCCATTCCACTACCTCCTCCTACCCCCTGGGCAACCACAAGTCTGTTCTCTATGTCTGTGAGTCTGTTTATTTTGTAGACAGGTTCATTTGTGCCATATTTTATATCCCACATTTAAATACACACATGGTATTTGTCTCTCTTTCTGACTCACTTCACTTAATATGATAATTTCTACTTTCATCCATGTTTCTGCAAATGGCTTTATTTTGTCCTTTTATATGGCTGAGTAGTATTCCATTGTATATATGTACCACATCTTCTTAATCCATTCATCTGTCAATGGATATTTAGGTTGTTTCCATCTCTTGGCTATTGTGAATAATGCTTCTATGAACATAAGGGTGCATTTTTTTTTTTGGTCTTTTAGGGCCGCACAGGTGGCATATGGAGGTTCCCAGGCTAGGGGTTGAATCAGAGCTGTAGCCACCAGCATACACCACAGCCACAGCAACGTGGGATCCGAGCCACATCTGCAACCTACACCACAGCTCACGGCAATGCCAGATCCCCACCCCACTGAGCAAGGCCAGAAATCAAAACTTCGTCCTCACGGATGCTAATCAGGTTTGCTAACTGCTGAGCCACGACAGGAATGCCTCTTCTTTTAGTTATAGTTTTGTCCAGATATAGTCCCAGGAGTGGGATTGCTGGATCATATGGTAGCTCTTTTTTGTTTGTTTGTTTGTTTTATTGTAATTTCCCCACACAATTTTTTTTTCTACTGGACAACATGGTGACCCAGTTACACATACATGTTGTATACATTCTTTTTTCTCCCATTATCTGCTCCATCATAAGTAACTAGACATAGTTCTCAGTGCTACACAGCAGGATCTCATTGCTAATCCATTACAAAAGCAACAGTTTGCATCCATTAACCCCAAGCTCCCAATCCATCCCACTCTCTCTGCCTCTCTGCAGGCAACCACAAGTCTATTCTCTAAGTATATGGTAGTTCTATATTTAGTTTTCTGAGGAAACGCCATACAGTTCTCCATAGTGGTTGTACCAATTTACATTCCCACCAATACTGTAGAAGGGTTCCTTTCTCTCCACAACATCTCCAGCATTTATTATTTGTAGACATTTTAATCATGGCCATCCTAACCATCTTCTGGCCCCTCCACACATATAGATATTTAATTATTTAATGTATTTAAAGTATTCAATCATATGGATGTCTAAAATACATAACCAGGGGAAATCCCATTGTGATGCAGAAGAAACGAATCCGATTAGTATCCATCAGGATGAGGGTTCAATCCCTGGCCGCCTCGATCAGTAGGTTGGGGATCCAGGATTCCCATGAGCTGTGGTGTAGGTCATAGGTGCAGCTCAGATCCTGCATTGCTGTGGCTGTATTGTAAGCCAGCAGATTTACCACAGAATCTGCCCCTAGCCTGGGAATTCCATATGCCACAGATGCGCCCTAAAAAGCAAAATAAATAAATAAATAATTTAAACAATAAAATACATAACTAGCCCCTACTTCTGGTCATACAAGTTGCTTACTACAACAAAATAATATTTCAAGGAAGATTCTAGTATGTATATTTTTGCCAAATCATGTAGGAACATCTAGAAAATTAAAAAGTAGAATTGCTGGATAAGAGGATATATACATTTGCAACCTTGATTGATTGTTAAATTGTCTCCCAAGAGATAACTGGCTGATACATCTACAAGTATTACTGAGAGCCTACTTACCGACACTCAGTAACCCAACTTTAAAACATTAGCCAATCTAGGAATGCAGCGAAGATGGCAGAATTGAAGGACTGGAACTCGACTTCTCTCCTAAAAACAACAAAATTTACAACCAAAGGCTGAGTAATCTTCAACCAAATGGACCAGAAACTTTCAAAAAGATATTTTACTCCAGTAGACAAGGAGGAGGCCACATCAAGAGGTAGGAGGGGCGATTACCCAATATAAGCAACCCCATAACTCCAGGGCAGGAAGCCCCACAGACTAGAAACTAACTGGTTCACAGAGACTCACCTACAGGTGTGAGAGTTATGAGCCCCACATCAAACTCCCACGTGTGGGGATCTGGCACTGGGAGAAAGAGCCCCTGGAGCATCTGGCACTGAAGGCCAGTAAGGCTTGTGCGCAGGAGCTCCACAGGACTGGGGGAAATGGAGACCCCATTCTTAAAAGATGCACACAGACTTTCATGTGCACTGGGTCCCAGGGCAAAGTAAAGTCTCCGTAGGAATCTGGGTCAGACCTGACTGCAGTACTTGGAGGACCTCCTGGGAAAACAGGGGTGAATATGGCTTGTTGTGAGGGAAGGATATTGGAAGCAAAGCTCTCAGGAATATTCAGCAGCCAGCATGCCTTCCTCTGGAGGTGGCCATTTTGGGAAAATCTGGCCCCACCCACCAGTCAGTGCTGAGAAGCCCCAGGCCAAACAACAATCTGGGTGGGATCACATCCCCACCCCTCTGTTAACAGGCTGCCTAAAGACCCCTCTGGCACACATATGCCTCTAATCCCATCCAGACACAAAGCCCCACCCACCAGAGTGTGGGATTAGAATCAGCTCCACACTACCAGTGGGCAGGCATCAGTCCCTCCCATCAGGAAGCCTACAGCAAGCCCCCATAGGACTTCAGACACCAGAAATTAGAGCGGCTACAACTCTATTATCTGTAAAAAGGTTACCACACCAAAAACCTATAAAAATGAAAAGACAGAGGACTATAACTCAGATGAGGGAGAAAGAAAAAAACCCAGGAAAACAGCTAAGTGATGAGGAGATTCTCAGCCTCCAGGAAAAAGACTTTAGATTGTCGATGCTGAAGATGATGCAAGACAATGGAAATAAACTGGAGGCAAAGGTGGATAACTTACAGGAAACACTGAGCAAAGAAATACAAGACAAAATTTAAACAAGAGATGCAAAATACAATAACTGAAATAAAAAATTCACTAGAAGTATCTAACAGCAGAATACAGGAGGCAGAAGAATGAATAAGCAAGGAGGAGGACAGATTAGTGGAAATTATGGATGCAGAACAGAAAAGGGAAAAAAGATTGAACACAAATGTAGAGAGTCTCAGAGAACTCTGGGACAATGTTAAATGCACCAACATCCATATTATAGGGGTGCCAGAAGGAGAAGAGAGAGAGAAGGGGACAGAAAAAATATTCCAAAAGATAATAGCTGAAAACTTCCCTAACATGGGAAAGGAACACTCACTCAAATCCAGGAAGTGCCACGTGTACCATATAAAATAAACCCAAGGAGGAATACCCTAAGACACATATCAATCAAACTGACCAAAATTAAAGACAAAGAGAAAATATTGAAAGCAGCTGGGAAAAGAAACAAATAACATACAAAGGAACCCCGATAAGGGTATCAGAAGATTTTTCAGCAGAAACTCTGCAGGCCAGAAGGGAGTGGCATGATATACTTAACGTGATGAAAGGGAAAAAAACCTCCAACCAAGATTACTTTACCCTGCAAGGCTCTCATTCAGATTTGAAGGAGAAATCAAAAGCTTCACAGACAAGCAAAAGCTAAGAGAATTCAGCAACATTAAACCAGCTTTACAACAAGTACTAAAGGAACTTCTCTAGGCAGAAAAGAAAAGACAGCAACAGGAAATAAAAATACCACAAGGCTCACCAGTAAAGGTATATATACAGTAAAGATACGAAAATATCCATGTACAATTATGCCACCAAAATCAGAAATCATAAGAAGAGGAGGGTACAAATGCAGGACACTGGAGATGCACTTGCAATTAAGAGACTGACAACTTAAAACAATCTCATATATATATAGACTCATATCAAAACTTCAGAATAACTGCAAACAAAAACATTAGCCAATCTAATAAGTGAAACATGGTATTCCATTGTTGATTTAATTTCCTATTTTTAGTTACTATTAAGTAAGTTTGCCAGCAATTTTTATTTATTTTCTATGAACTATCCTATATTTTATTACTACATGAAACAAAGGAAACTAGTCTTTATCTCCATATATGCTGCAAATGTTTTCTCTCACTTTGTCATTTGAAATATTTAAATTTGGGGGGGAGTCCGCTTTGTGGCACAGCAGAAATGAATCAGACATTACCCATGAAGATGCAGGTTCTATCCCTGGCCTCGCTCAGTGTGTTGGGGATCCGATGTTACCATGAGCTGTGGTGTAGGTCACGGACGTGGCTCAGATCCCACAGATGTGCCTGTGGCTGTGGTGTAGGCTTGCAGCTGTAGCTCCAATTCGACTCCTAGCCTGGGAACTTCCATACACCCCAGGCATGGCCCTAAAATGCAAAAAAAAAAGAAAGAAAGAAAGAGAACGAAGAAAGAAAGAAAATCAAAATTTTAAAGAGTCAAGTTTAGAGTGAAGTTATTAATAGGCCAAATTTATGAAAAGTTCATTTTATTGTTTTTGAGGTTTTGTCCAAACTTAGAAAGCTCTCTACTTTATGATTCATTTTAAAATCACCCAGACAATAAGTGAAATAGAGGGTAAATAATAGAAATAATCGATAAAACTAAGAGCTAATTATTTGAAAAGATAAACAAAATTGATATACCTTTAGCCAGATCATCAAGGTAAAAAGAGAGAGGACTCAAACTGATAAAATCAGAAATGAAAAAGAAGTTACAACTGATGCCACAGAAATGCAAAGGATCACAAGAGACTACTATGAACAAGTATATGCCAATAAAATGGGCAACCTGGAAGAAAAGCACAAATTCCTAGAAATGTGAAATCTTCGAAGACTGAACCAGGCAGAAATAGAAAATATGAACATACCAAGTAACAGTAATGAAATTGAATTTAATAATAAAAAAAACTCCCAATAAACAAAAGCCCAGCCCAGATGGCTTCACAGGTGAATTCTATCAAACATTTAGCAAAGAGTTAACACCTATCTTTCTCAACAATTCCAAAAATTGTGGAGGAAGGAATACTTCTGGACTTATTATACAAAGCCAGCATCACCCTGATACCAAAATCAGACAAAGATGTCACACACAAAAAAAGAAAATTATAGGCCAATATCATGATGAACATAGATGCAAAAATACTCAACAAAATATGAGCAAATAGAATCCAACAATACATTAAAAGGATCATATACTATGATCGAGTGGGATTTATCCCAGGGATGCAAAGATTTTTCAATAACTGCAAATCAATCAATGAGATACACCACACTAACAAACGAAAAATAAAAACCATATGATCATCTAATACATGCAGAAAAAGCTAAAAACTTGTGACAAAATCTAACATCCATTTATAGAAGAAACTACCTCAACATAATAAAGGCCATATATGTCAAACCCACAAATGACATCATAATCATTGGTGAAAACCTGGAAGGATTTCCTCTAAAATCAAGAACAGGACAAAGATGTCCACTCACCACATTTATTCAAGATCACCAGAAAACTACTAGATCTCATCAAAGAGTTCAGTAAAGTTGTAGGATACAAAATTAATATACAGGAAGAAATCCCATTTACCATTGCATTAAAAAGAATAATACACCTAGGGATAAACCTGCCTAAGAAGGTAAAGACCTGTACTCTGAAAACCATAAGACATTGATGAAATAAATTCAAGATGATGGAAACAGATGGAAAGCTATACTGTGTTCATGGATTGGAAGAATTACTATTGTTATATCCAATCCAATGCAATCTACAATCCTATCAAAATACCAATGTTATTTTTCACAGAACTAGAACAAATAACTTTTAAAATTTGTATGGAAATACAAAAGACCTCCAATCCCAAACAATCTTGAGAAAGAAGAAAAGAGCTGGAGGTATCACACTCCCGGACTTCAGACTACTACGAAGCTACAGTAATCAAAACAGTATAGCACTGGTATAAAAACAGACACATAGATCAAGGGAACAGAACAGAGACCCCAGAAATAAACCCACACACTTATGGTTAATTAATTTATGACAGAGGAGGTAAGAATACACAATGGATAAAAGACAGCCTCTTCAATAAATGGTGCTAAGAAAACTAGACAGCCACATGTAAAAGAATGAAATTAGAACATTTTTTAACACCATATAGAAAAATACACTCAAAGTGGATTAAAAACTTAATCCATTTAAGAAGTTAAAATTGGAAACCATAAAACTCCTAGAAGTAGAAGTTCCCATAGCAGCAGCAGCTGAAACAATCCAACTAGGAACAATGAGGTTGCAGGTTCTATCCCTCACCTCACTCAGTGGGTTAAGGATCCAGTGTTGCTGTGAGCTGTGGTGTAGGCCCGCAGCTACAGCTCCAATTTGACCCCTAGCCTGGGAACGTCCATATTCCATGGGTGTGGCCCTAAAAAGCAGAAAAAAAGAAAAAAGAAAAAATTTTAAAAACCTCCTAGAAGCAGGACAGTCTTTGACATAAATCATAGCAAAAATTTTTGGACCTGTCTCCTAAGGCAAAGGAAACTAAAGCAAAAAAAAAAAAAAAAATCGGACTTCATTAAACCTGAAAGCTTTTGCACGGCAAAGGAAACCAATAACAAAATGAAAAGACAACCTACTGAATGGGAGAAAATATTTGCAAATGATATGATCAGTAGAGGGCTAATATCCAAAATATATAAACAACTCATACAACTCAGCATTAAAAAAAAAAGCCTGATTTAAAAATGCTCAGAAGACTGAATAGATGTTTTTCCAAAGAAGATATACAGATGACCAATAGGCACATGAAAGATGCTCAACACAACTAAGTCATCATCAGAGAAATCAAATCAAAACCACAGTGAGGTATCAACACCTGCCAGAATGGCTATCACTAAAAAAACAAATGCTGTTGAGGATGTGGAGAAAAGGAACCCACACTGTCGGTGGGAATGTAAATTGGTATAATCACTGTGGAAAATTGTGTAGAGCTTCCTTGAAGAACTAAAAATAGCCCTACTATATGGCCAGCAATTCCACTCCTGGGTATACAGCTGAAGAAAATGAAAATATTAATTCTAAAATATATATGCACTCTGATGTTCATAGCAGCATCACTTAATAGCCAAGATAAGGAAGCAACCTAAGTGTCCATCAACAGATGGATGGATAAAGCAGATGTACATGGAATACTACACAGCCATAAAAAATAATGAAATTTTGCCATTTGCAACAACACAGATGGACTTGCAGGGTATTATGCTTAGGGAAATAAGTCAGACAGAAAAAGACAAATACTGTAAGATACCACTTATATGTGGAACTATAAAATAAAACAAACTAGTGAATGTATTTAAAAAAAAAAAAAAAAACAGACTTACAGATATAGAGAAGAAACTAGTGGTTACCAGTGGGGAAAGGGAAAGAGGAAAGGGAAAAGATAGAGGTAGAGAATTAAGAGTAAAAACTACTATTTATAAAATAAATAAGCTACAAGGCAATATTGCATAGCACAGAGAATATAGTGAATATTTCATAATGACTATAAATAGATTATAACATTTAAAAATGTGAATCACTATGTTGTACACCTAACATTTATATAATATTGAAATAAAGTATACTTCAATAAAAAAGAAAGAAAAAAAGAATTAAGGACAATATCCAGCCTTTTTTTTAAATCTAAACAACTTAACTGGTTTTCCCAGCATTGATTATTAAAGAATCCATTTCTCTCCATGGATTTGAAATGCTATTTTATTATATATGTTCTGTTCCCTCTGCTTTGCAGATAGTTTACGAACTCTCTGCTTTGCTTCATCAATCAATAACTTCTCTCTGAGGAAGGGCAGTTTAAAAAGCATATAGAGGAAGAGATAGGTATGGAGCTTTGGACCAAAAAGCCAGAGAGGAAGCACAGGTTTGGGGTCAGGACTACAGTCAGAGCAGCTGGGAAGGGAGAACCAGAGGGGGAATGAAGATTTGGGGATGCAGAAGAGAGATAGGTGTCTAACTTAACATTTTTTTTTTTTTCTTTTTATGGCCGCACCTTTGGCATATTGAAGTTCCGGACCAGGAGTCAAATTGGAGCTGCAGCTGCAGCTTGTGGCACATCCATGGCAGCACCGAACCTGAGCCACATCTGTGAGCTATGCCACATCTTGCAGCAACAACAGACCCATAACCCACTGAGTGAGGACAGGGTTTGAACCTGCATCTTCACAGAGACAAAATTGGGTCCTTAACCCACTAAGCCACAGCATGAACTTCCTAATTTACATAATGATACTTTGTAAAAGCAATTGTGTTGCTTTCTAAAACAACCAAAACAAATAATGCACACTTGTCCATCTTCTCAGATAACCTGATTTAATCAACAGAAAATGGGTTTGTTAATTCACCAAATGTTTCTAAAGGGCTTGAAATCATTTTGACCTCTTCTAGGTATTTATTTTCCTCTATTACCTTCTGTTTAACCTTGGATCTCTTGGATACACGCTATTTTTCATCAGAATGTATGTGCATTCTACATACGTGGGGTCCAAAATTAAAAGAGTATACTGGGACTTTGAAGATTAGAAAGGGTTCCATTGTGGCTCAGTGGAAATGAAACTGACTAGTATCCATGAGGACACAGGTTCAATCCCTGGCCTCACTCAGTGGGTTAAGGATCCAGCATTGCTGTTAGCTGAGATGTAGGTCACAGATGCAGCTTGGATCTGGCATTGCTATGGCTGTCACATAAGCCATGACTACAGCTCCAATTTGACCCCTAGCCTGGGAACCTCCATATGCTACAGGTGTGGCCCCAAAAAAACAAAAAAAAATTTTAAAAAAAGAGCCCTAGACCTATCACTTGTAAACCTCACCCTCGTTGTCCTTGTAGCGGCAACATAAGGGGCCACTATTCATGTTACATAGAAAGTAAGTAGTCGCCCAAAGACGTACTGTAGTTAATGACAAAGCTGGGACTAAACCACAGCACCATCTTTTGCAGAAGCTGTGTTCTCACCAGGATCCACACTGCCTTTCCCATGTGACCTAAAGGGGAGAGGTGGAAAATGACGCAGAAAGCTGAAAATACCTGGGTTTTCCAAAGAAGAGGAAATGGAAAGAAGTCACAAAAAGGAATGATTAGTCACACATCTTCATTCAGAACTGGCAGTAAGATGTGGCCTCATTTAACCCTGATGGAGGAAACCCAGGCCACCTAAGCCTCATAGTGACCCTGCTCCGGCCCTCTCAACTGGCCCCTTACTCAGCTAGGGTAGGCGGGGAATTAGCAGGTGCTGAGGAATGAGAAAATTTCTATTAGTCTGAGCCCTTCGACTGCATGTTCCTCTTACCTTCCCTCCTGTATTTTCAGCCACTACCACCCCTGAGGCTTACATCCTAGTTCCACCAACCTAAGAACCAGCTGGGGGTTCACTTTCACCAGATTAAAACTGGTTAAGAGTCTCAGGTTGCAGAGAGGGGCCTAAAGCTCCCCCCAGAAACAATCCTGGTTTCGTGTTCCAAGCCTTCCTTATCTTCTTCCAGGTATTCACTTGGGGTGACCACATACAGTTGTGCAAGTTGTATACTGCACAACTTTACTGGGCATTTGAAGCACGATGGCCCCTGCTTCACATACTCTCACTGTTTGCTCAACTGTGAGGATGCTGGCATTGATTTACAGCTCACCCTCAGAGACCTATGCACACACATCCCCAATACCCTCTGCCAGTGACTCCTGGGAAAATCATGGCAAAGAGAACTCAGAACAAAGGGGAAAATAATGTCTTTGATAACTGGAAACACCAAGGCCTTCCCCCATCCTCCCTTTCCACAATTCCAGTATTTACATGTAAGTCCATAAAGCCTTTGAGATAGTCTGCCAAAAAAGTCATAGTATAGGATGTTTCTAGAAGAGCAGCTACACGTCTGGTTTGCCCAGAATAGCTCCAGTTTATAACTATTGTACTGGTGGTCCCAACTGTTCAGCAACTGTCCCAGACAAAATTTATCCCAGGTTGGATAATAAATTATACAGCCCTCCTAAGTATAAGCCACACATGGGCCAGCCAGAGAGACAAGGTAAAGGCAGCATCAGCTTATTGTCTAACAACACAAACATAAACACAAAGAACCATTTAACTGAGCAGCTCCTATGTATATTTCCATATATGTTATAATGTATGTACATGTTATTTTATATATGCATGCATATATATGGTAGGTGTGTGTGTGTGTTTGTATAGTCCTGTTTCTCTGCAATCCTTTTTGTGAAAACCACTGTCCTCCTGGCCCATGTATGGATGGACAACAGCTCTTCCTACATGGTGGGCCCTGATTCACACCTTTCTGGTCCTGGACCCCTGGGGCCTGACACAAGGGCAACAGGAAAGGGTCCCATCAGGCTTCTAACTGCCCTTGATCCAGATGCCTCCTCAGAAATTCCTTTTCCAGGTCTCCCCACCCCATCCTGCCTGCCTCCAAGACCTCTGGCCTCGACCCCTAACCACCCAACACTTAACTTGAGCCCAGCTCTACTTCCTCTTTTGGCCTTTGAGGCTGGGCTTGCAGGCTTGCTGGCTAGCTTCCCGTGGAGCAGAAAGGCACATCTTGTCACAATAGGCCCTTGACAGAGGACTTGTGCCAGCATCCTGGCCCATGGTCATGGGCAGAGACTCAGTGAGAATTTGCAACATCTGATTTTGAAGTCTTTGGAGACCTGAAAACATTTGGCTTTCACCTGACCTTTGAGCTCCACCAAAAACAGGAAAGTTATGAAGGGAGAAACCTAAGTCCAAAGACAGGCTAGATTTTCACTTGTTCAGACAGATGGTTTAGCTCAGGGTATCAGTTCTTCAGAACATTAGTCAATGTGAGTGACAGAGTAAAATCTAACCTCTTCTCAGAGCAAGGAGCTCACACCACCAGAGGATGGTCATCCCACAAGCATTTCCTGCGTGTACAATGTCTAGTAAAAAAAAAAAAAAGAGAGAGAGAGAAAACAGGTGTATTTTATATTAAGTAATTAGATAACCATGGTCTTGAGCTAGGTGTTGAAGAAGGAAAAAAAAATGAAAAAAGATGACCTCTGCTCTTAAGGAGTGTCATAAATTGAGGCAGACATGTTAGGAAAAAAAAAAAAAAAAAAGCTTGCAGAGCCATGGAGGGACCTCAGGAATGTTATACCCAGTAAAACAAGTTATAGAGAGAAAGGCAAATAGTATGATATCACTTATATGTGGTATTACATCTACCATATCTCATCTAAAAATAATTAAAATGAATCTATATATAAAACAGAAAAAGGCTGATAGACATAGAAAACAAACTAATGGTTACCAAAGGAGAGAGGGAGAGGAAGAGGGACAAATGAGGAGTATGATATTAACAGACACACATCTAATATATAGCACAAATGAACCTTTCCACAGGAAAGAAACCATGGCTTTGGAGAACAGAATTGTGGTTGCCAAGGGGGAGGGGGAGGGAATGGGATGGACTGGGAATTTGGGGTTAATAGATACAACGTATGGCATTTGGAATGGATAAGCAATGAGATCCTGTTGTGTAGCGGAGAGAACTGTATCTAATGACTTGTGATGGAACATGATGGAGGATAATGTGAGAAAAAGAAAATACATATATATATATTACTGGGTCACTTTGCTGTAGAGTAGAAATTGACAAAACACTGTAAATCAAGTATAATAGAAAGAATAAAAATCATAAAAAAATAAATAAAACAATTGTACATAAAATAGACGTGACAAGGATTTATTGTATAGCACAGGGAATTATAGTTGATATCTTATAAATAATGTATGACGGAATATAACCTGAAAAAAATAACTGAATCATCATGGTGTACACTTGAAAGCAACACAATAATGTAAAATAACTACACTTCAATTTGTTTAATTTAAAAAAAATTTTTTAAACCATACTGGTTTAAAATTTTTTTTTATATCGTTATGATCCCAAATACAGGAGTTCAGAAAACAAATGCCCTTAGAAAGATAAATCAAGTTTTTAATCACAAAGATTAATATTCATTCTAATATTCATTTGGTTAGACTAAATGATAAATATTAGATTGGGGAAAAAAAGGAGGCAATGTCAAACCAGTGTCATCGGAGCTCTTATAAGGAGAGCAAAGGGTGCTAAGAAAGGGGTGCAAAGGGAGTTCCCGTTGTGGTGCAGCAGAAACGAACCCGATTAGGATCCGTGAGGTTGTGGGTTCAATCCCTGGCCTCTCTCAGTGGGTTAAGGATCTGGTGATTCTGTGAGCTGTGGTGTAGGTTGCAGAAATGGCTCAGATATGGCGTTGCTGTGGCTGTGGTGTAGGCTGGCGGCAGTGGCTCCAATTCAACCCCTAGCCTGGGAACCTCCATATGCCACAGGTACAGCCGTAAAAAGACAAAAGACAAAAAAACGAAAGAAAGAAAGGGGTGCAAAGCAGATGCAGTAAGCTGTGGTTGGCATAATAAGACCTACATAGACACAGGCAAAAGCTGTGTTATGATAGAAAAGTAAAACGGATGATTCAGTTAAACAAGTATTTATCGTATACTGGAATGCCAGACATGGTGAAAGTCAATCAGACATAGAATTTTTAAAAAAAATGCAACAATGTCATCAAAGATTCATGTCTTTTCTACCTTTCCACGTTGTTCTCCACATGATGGCTTTTCATGCTGGTAGTTGGGACCTCATGATCATAAAGTGTTACCATAGCTCTAGGCACCACATCTTAACACTAGGAAAATAAGAGATGAGGGTTAAAGGCTTTCTCTTCACCAGTCTTTCTCTTTTTATCCAAAAATCAAAACTTTCTTTGATAATGCATGTGTGTGTGTGTGTGTGTGTGTACATATACATATACATATGCCAGGTTACTTTGCCATACAAAATGAAATTGGCACAACTGTGTAAATCAAGTATACATCAATTTTTTTTTAAATTGTTTTTAAAAACAAACTTTCCCTGAAGTCTCTAGGCAGACTTTCTCTTGTGTTTCATTTGTCAGAAATGAGCCACAAGACAAAGGTAGAGGGATGAGTGAGAATGATAACTATGTGGTAAAGTATTTTAGAATTGTCACAAGCTAAGTATATTGTCAACCATAAAGAAAATGGGATTCTGTTTCCAGACTACTAACATTCATCTGGTCGACCCCTCCTCCTGGGGACATGAAGATTATAGTCTCCTGCCTCTCTTGAAGTCACATGTGACCATAGGACAGTTCTAGACAATGAAGTGAATGATTTAATACCTAGAACTTGGGTCTATGTTTCCCTACATCAGGAAGCCCTGAAGTCTTGTATTGAAGTGTAGTTATCATAAGTTCATTCCATCAACCTCATCCCTGAGTGATGTCTATGTTGAGCAGCGTCCCCCTCCAGCACCAGATCACAGTGGTTAATGGAGTAAACCCAAGATTCAGAGAATGAGCAAGAAGTAAAACCGAGATTCAGGGACTCTCGGTTACCACATATGACCTAGCCTATCTTTGAGGAATGACTGATGCAGAATCAATGCTAGAAGTGAGGAGCTTCTGCTGAAAAAGATCCTAATAGTAAGTGCCATTGGTTTAGCAGTTTGGCAGTACATAGGCAGATAAACTGATATTGGAGGCTGGAAAGACGGCAAATTTTTGACTGTGATAAATTGGTAGGCAAATTTATCACAAATTTTAAATAGGTGTACCTAATATACCTGTTGCTCTAGGAAAAGAGGTTTTAAAAATTAGAACATTAGTAGTGTGTGTGTTGGTTATCAAGGTATTACAAGAAAAGTAAGAACTCAGGAAAGAACTGGCCAGATTCAAGCAGAAGTGAAAGTAAATAAAAGTCCAAATGCAGGTCTTTGCAGGATTGGAGAGAACAACCACTTCTCACTCCAAGAGCAAAAGATAAAAATGAGAGCACAACATATAACATGGTTATTCAATTATTTGTGTGAGTACAGACATTCATTTCATTCTATGGGTTATAACATAATACTATCCTTATCTGTTTTGTTCAAATTTATTTGAGCTTTGGACATTGAGAGTTCCTTCAATTTGTCCCCATCCTTTTTTAGCACTTCCTTAGTTTCTGGTGCTACAGGATGATTCAGGCTCATCCTGTACTCCCCCTGCCCTGGAATCAGTTGCTTCTCTCAAGGACCCCTGATTCCTTTTATCAGAGAATTGCATTTAGAAACCAAGATATGGGAGATCCCGTAGTGGTTCAGTGGGTTAACCCAACTGGTATCCATGAGGATGCGGGTTTGATCCCTGGCCTCTCTCAGTGGGTTAAGGATCTGGCATTGCCACAGCTGTGATGTAGGTCGCAGGCACAGCTCGCATTGCTGTGGCTGTGTAGACTGACAGCTACAGCTCTGATTTGACACCTAGCCTGGGGACTCACACATGCCATGTGTGAAGAAAGAAAGAAAGGGAGAGAGGGAGGGAAGGAAGGGAGGGAGAAAAGGAGCAAGGGAGGAGGAAGAAAGAAACCAAGGAGTTCTTGTGCTGGCTCAGCAGTTAATAAACCCAACTAATATCGATGAGGATGTGGGTTCAATCCCTGGTCTCACTCAATGGGTTAAGGATCCGGCATTTCTGTGAGCTGTGGTGTAGGTTAAAGACTCAACCTGAACTTAGCATTGCTGTGGCTGTGGCATGGGCTGGCAGCTGTAGCTCTGATTCGACCCCTAGCCTGGGAACCTGCATATGCCACAGATGCGGCCATAAAAAGACAAAAAGAAAAAAGAAAAGAAAGAGAGAGAGAGAAAGAAAGAGAAGAGAAGAAAAGAAAAGAAACCAATATATGAGCCCTAGGTGTTCCTGCCGATTGCGGGTATCCTGGTGTCTAGACTTTCTCAGCAGAACGAGCTAGAAAATATATATATCTACTACCCTAGGCATAAAACACACATCCGTTTTTATCTATGTATCTATATATACATTATAAACCCAAATTTCATACTGATACCTCTGATTGCAAACCAATGTCACACCATTCATTCTAGACTTACCCATTTCTTTCATTCTTTCTTTTTTCTTTTTTGGCAGTGGCCCTGGCATGTGGAAGTTCCCAGGCCACAGATGAGCCCACACCACAGCAGTGAGTACACACTGTGCCACAAGAGAACTCCTCCCCCTTTCTAAACTGTAACTTCTTTCTCCAGCAGAGAGAAATCTGGCTCTCATGATCTACATTATAACTACTTATTTGTTTAATCTTAGTGTATATATAAGTACTTTTAGAATCTCTAGTCCATATCCTTCCAAGAAACAAATTTACTAACTGGAGTTGAATATCTATGTACATTTGTCTTGAGCCTTGAAGTATTCAGTCACAACTCTGTTTTCCAAAGTATTTAAGCTAGTTCTTTATTCTCTCCAGTGGATTAGGTTATTCTTTTGTAATCCATTCAGATGTTTTGTTGTGATTTATATTCCATTTCAAGCCTCCTCCACGTCCTTGTTGATTTTTTTTAAATTAAATACCTGTAAAATTCATTCTTTGCCATGTATGATTTTATGCATTTTGACTAAGGCATAGAGTCACATGTTCACCTCCAGAGTTATGATACAAAACAGTTCCATCACCCAAAATTTCCCTACACTGTTCCACTGTAGTCAGCTACTTCCTAAACCCCTACCCTTGGCAACCACTGATCTGTTTTCCATTCCTATAGTTTTGCCTATTCCAAAATATCATATAAATGGAATCATTCAATATGTACCCTTTTGAATCTGACTTCTTTCACTTAGCAGAATGCATTTAGTTCATCCACACTGTCATGTGAATTACCTGGTTCCTTATTATCACTGACTAGTACTCTTTTGTATGCATTACAATACTTTACCCGTCACTGGTTGAAGGACATCTGGTTGTTTATAATTTCAGGTGAGTATGAATACAGGTGCTATAAACGTTTTCATACAGGCTTGTGGAAATATAAATTTTCATTACATTTGGGTGACTACCTAGGAGTGGGATTGCTGGGTCATATGGTAGGTGCACTTTTAACCTTTTAAGAAACTGACAAACTGCCCGAGTGGCCTTAACCATTTTGCATTCCCACCAGTGAAATATAAGTGTCCAGCTGTTCTTCTGCTCATCAGCATTTGGTGTTGTCTGTTTTGTTTATTTTAGCCATTCTAAAGGGCATGTAGGAGTTCCCTGGTGGCACAGCAAGTTAAGGATCAGGCTTTATCACTGCTGTGGCTCAGGTTTGATCCCTAGCATGGCCAAAAAGAGAATGATAGATAGATAATAGATGATAGATAGACAGACAGACAGACAGGTAGACAGATAAATGGTGTGTAGTGGTAACTCATTATAAATTTAATTTGCATTTCCCTAATGTCTGATGATGTTGAGTATGTTTTCATGTGCTTATTGGCTACCTGCATGCTTTGGGTAAAGTATCTGTTCAAATCTGCTGGTTTGGGATTGATGAGGATGATGATGATGATGATGATGATGATGTGATGATTACTATTATTTTCTTAATGTTGGCCTTTGAGAGTTCTCTGTGTATTCTGGCTATAGATCCTCTGTTAGAGATGTGCTTTCCAAATATTTTCTCCCAGTCTGTAGCTTATTTTTTCATACATATGTGTATACATAGGTATGTATATGAACATACAATTGTTCCAACAGTATTTGTTGAAAAGACTATCCTTTCTCTCTTAAATTGCCTTTGCACTTTGTCAAAAATTAGTTGACTGTATTTATATTTCTGGACTCTCTATTCTGTTTCATTGATCTTTGCAGTGATCATTTCACCAATATCACAGGTCTTAATGTCTACAGATTTATAACAGTTCTTGAACTCAGATAACAATTGTCTTCCCAATTTGTTCTTCTTTTTCAAAAAAATTTTGGCTATTCTAGTTCTTTTTTCTTTCCATATAAATTTTAGAATCTGCTTATAGAAATCAACCAAAAAAACCCATTAATATTTTGATTGAGGATTTCCCATCATGGCTCAGTGGTTAACCAACCTGGCTAGTATCCATGAGGAGGCAGGTCCAATCCCTGGTCTCGCTCAGTGGGTTAAGGATCAGGCATTGCTCTGAGCTGTGGTGTAGACCAGCATCTACAGCTCTGATTCAACCCCTAGCCTGGAAACCTCCTATGTCTTGGGTGAGGCCTAAAAAGAAAAAAAAAAAAATTTGATTGAGATAGTGTTGAATGTATACATTAACTTGGGAGAACTGACCTCCTAACAATAATCAAACTTTTGAACCACGAACACAGTTTTCCTCTCCACTTAAGTCTTATTTGAAACACTCTCATCAATGTGTCATAGTCTTTGGCATACAGATCTGGCATATTTTTTAGATTTATATGTAAGTATTTGTTAGGGTATTTTATGTTATAAGTAATTATGGAATTTTTAATTCAAATTTTAATTATTCATTGTTACTATATATAATTGATTTCAACATATTGGCCTTTTATATTGTGATTTTTCTAAACTCACTTACTACTTCTGGGAGGGTGAGAGAAGACATTCTTGCCTTTTTCCCAGTAACAGGGGGAAAGCATTCAGCCTTCCTTTATTAAGTATGACATTAGCTATAGGTTTTTTTTGGGGGGGGGGTAGATACTTTATACCAGATTAAGGAACTTTCCTTATAACATTGGTTTGCTGAAAGTTATCGTGAATTAGTGTTGAATCTTGTCAAAAAAAATTCCTGAATTTATGGAAATAATCATTATTTTTCCTCTTTAGTCTGTTACTATGGTGAGTTACATTGACTGATTTTTCAAAGTTGAACCAGCCTTCCATTCCTAAAATAAATTCACACTAAGTCATGATATAGTATCTCTTTTGTACCTCTTTTATATGTTGCTGAGTTCAATTTGCTAACATTTTGCTGCGAATTGTTTGTCCATGAAGAAGAGTGATCTGTAATGTTTGTTTCTTGTAGAGTCCTTGTCTGGTTTTGGCATTAAATAATGCTGACTTCATAAAATGAGTTGGGAAATCATCCTCCTCTTCTATTTTCTGAAAGAGATTATGGATTGGTATTAACTCTTTGTTAAATGTTTGGTAGAATTCATTAAAAAATCTGTGCCTAGAGTTTTCTTTGTTGCAAGGTTTTAAACTATGAATATAATTTGTTCGATGTAGTACTCTTCAGATTATCTCTTTCTTTTAGAGTAAGTTTTAATAGTTCATGTATTTTAAGGAATTTGTCCATTTCAACCAAGTTGTTGAATTTGAGAACATTAGAATTGTTCATAATATCCCCTTATTGTTTTTTTAATGTCTGTGGGTTCTGCGGAAAGATCCCCCTTTGATTCCTGGATTAACCAAACAGTACTTTCAACAGCTCAAATTCAAGTAATTTTGAATTCATTTCATGTCCCAGGTGCTTTGCTAGACACTGTCCCAGACACACGGAGGAAGAGCTTCCTAGAGGGGTTTACAGTCCAATTGAGTGTGCTGTGTATGTGTCTGGGCAATGCCCTGAAGGGACAGCGTAGCAGAGTGACAATATGAAGGAATCTAGATCCCTGAGAAGCAAGGCCAGCTGCCGCCATAAATATCTTAACCTTGGGACAGATACAGGGAGAGAAATCACATTCTATTCTTTTTAATCCATTATATGAGGAAGTAGCTTTTTTCCCCCCAACAGATTAACTTTACTGAATTAAATCCTCTTATTCAAGGATTGGATCATCCTTGCCAGCTTCCTGATTATCTTCCTGCAACAGATACGGAGATTCTGCCCCTCTAGCAGGATTTTTTTTTTTTTTTTCTTTTTACGGCTGTACCTGAGGCACATGGAAGTTCCAAGGCTGAGGGTCAAATGGGAGCTGCAGCTGCAGGCCTATGCCACAGCCACAGCAACATAAGATCTGAACCACATCTGCAAACTACACCACAGCTTGGAGCCATGCCAGATTCCTAACCCACTGAGGAAGGCCAGGGATCAAACCTGCATCCTCACAGACACTATGTCAGGTTCTTAACCCATGAAAGCACAATGGGAACTTCTATAATAGGATATTTCAATCTGGAATTTTGATATTCTGAGCATTTTGATCCGTTTGTCTGGGTTGATTTGCTTAATAATTTTACTATTGGCCATCTAATACTGCTAGGTAATATAACTATTGTCAATGATAATTACACCTTGGAGATGATTTTTCTTCCATCAATAACCACCACTTCAAAGTCTATATGGCCACAGTAAAATAGCTTCATCAAAATGGAAACCCATCCTGCCACACTAAAAATGTTGAATGGAAAAGAGAGAGGGGAGGAAAGAAAGAAGGAGGGAGTGAGAGAAGGAAGCATAACAGCAGATTTTCAAAAGGACCAGCAACCACAAGAAGGGTTCTGCGTCTTCCCCATCCACTTCTCTGTTTCTGGTCCTGGAAAATCATCCGAGTGGTTCCCCTCTTGGTTTCCCACATGACTAAACCCCACGGGTCTCATCTAATCACACTTGGGACCGCCTGGCTGCCTCTGTCCAGTTCCCCTAGAATCTGCAGAGCCCAGCAAGGGTGCAGACCTAGGCATACCACCGACCCCCTCCCACCTTCCTTCCCCCACACCCACGCCAAGGAGGGTGCTCACTGGAGACCAGGCCAAGTACAGGGCTGGCCTGGGATCTCCAGACCTCACAGCATGGAAAGGTCCTTCCAGCTCCTGGCCTGTCTGGTATGCATCATTCTGATGGGTGAGTTTGCCACTCTTCTCTCTGGCCCATGCTTGGAACAGAATAGATGCTCGCAAACGCTTAGGTGCAGTCTTCTTGCGAGCAGGGCAGCCAGATTGCCTGAGTCTCTGGGCCTGTGGAGAAGGAAGGGCTGTGCTTTGGGACTGTGGAGACAGAAACCAGAAGTTCAAGTTCAGGCTTTGCCTTAGGTTCCTGGTGACTTGACACAGTGCCCGGACATCTCTGGGCCTCAGTGTGTCCACCTGCAGAAAGGCCGCCTGCCCTACTCTGCTGTGAGGATCCAGCAGGATAACGGGCCAGTTCTGCGGAGGACCGTGAAGGCTCTGACAGACTGTAGGTGTTGCTTTGCATCTTGATTAATGGGCACAGTTGGGGGAAAGTGAGGGGAGGGCACATGGCTATTTGGAGTAGAGGTGGGGAACACCGCAAGTGATAGAGGGAACCCTGAGCCCCCAGCAGGCACCCCAAGAGGGAGTGGGAACTCATTGTGGCAGCCTTAGGTAACAATGTTGTCAGTCACTTTAGCTCAAGAAGTTGATGTCCCTGGGAATAGTGTTTCTCAAATGGTCGTCCTGGGCCATCTGCACCAGAATCCCAGGGGAGGCAGGCATTTGTTAAAATGCAGATCCTCCAGGAATTCCCACTGAGGCTCAGTGGGTTAAGAAACTGACATAGTATCCCTGAGGATGAGGGTTTGATCCCTGGCTTTGCTCAGTTGGTTAAGGATCCGATTGGGTGTTGCCACAAGCTGCGGCAAAGGTCAGAGATGCAGCTTGGATCCAGCACTGTTATGGTTGTGGCTATGGCAAACTTCCATATGCTGCAGGCGTGGCCCTAAAAGGAAAAAGAAGAAAAAAGTCCTTCGGCTCCTACAGAATGAGACTACGTCAGGGGTAGGGCCCAAGAATCCACATTTTCACCCATCTTCTTGGGTGATTCTAATGCACAATGCAGGTGAAGGGCCCCTGGAATAAAGGACAAAGGCCATCCTCATAAGCCCCTCTCTCCAGGTCCCAGTCCTCTTCTGGACTCCAGCCTGAGATGCCCCTCTGGTAACAGTGCTCCTGGACTCAGTGTCCAGGCCTCCATATTCACAGCCCATGGCTGTCACCCGAGCCACATGGTGACAGCACCAATACCAATACTGTTGTGTTCTGAGCAGTTAGCCAGTCCTTGGGTGGAGTCCTGTCTCCATGACTAGATTATAAATTCCCACTCCTCAGGCCCTGAGTCCTTCCTCTCTAGGCTTCTACATGGAGCAGAGTCCTGTTAGGGGCAGGTTTGCATAGTAACACCACAAGCCTACATAGCTCTTGCTAAGTACTGGGTACTTTAGTTAGTAATTCATCATCATCCTATAACAAAGGAACTATTATATTCCCTTTCCACAGAGAAGAGGCACAGAGAGGTTCGATGGGTGGTGAAGCTGGGGCTTGAACTTGAGGGTGTGTGGCTCCAGGCTGGACCACCACCACCTCCCAACCCCAGGCTGCCCACTGTCTCACCCACAGAACCTTGTGTTGGGGGCTGATGGGGCACAACTTTCTTTCCCAAGTTGACCTACTCAGCTGTCTTTCTGCATGATTTAGGGCTGGGTCCCCTGCAGAGGGTAGGGCTACCGGAGGTGACCTGCCCACACATGGAGCAGAGAGAAGGGTAGATCAGGACATGAGTAACTCAGACAATGCTGTAAATCCTGGCTCCACTCTTCACTAGCTGTGTGGGTCTCGCAAAGCAGTTTGCCTAACTGCTCTGAGCCTCCGTTAAAATGGGGTGCCAGCCAACTTGTGGGGTGCTGTGAGGCCAATTAGATCATGGGTGGAAGTGCCCTGCACAGTTCTGTCACTCAGCAGTGAAATGTTCCTGAAGTCACATGGCTTCAAGGGATGTCAGGTTTGGGGGGTTTTGTTTGGGTTTGGGGTTTTTGGGTTTTTTTGTTTTGTTTTGTTTTTCTCTCCTGCTAAGAGTCAGCGGCTATGAATCAGTAAAAGACAAAAAGACTTAGAGGAAGCATGAGCAGTCACATGTTCAAGTACAAACCCCAAACCGCACAAATGCTCCAGCTCCACATCATGAATCCTCAGGGAGGCGGAGCACACGCAGGCACTATAGCAGCTGGCTCTGGGTGGGACCCCTCTTCCCATGCTGGCTGGCAGTCGTTCACCACTGAGGCCAAGAGGTTGTGAACTAGGGTGAGCCGCATTCCCCTTCCCGAAACCTCTTATCTGTGAGTCCTGCCTGGTGGCAACGGACCTGGACAAGAAGCTGGAGCCAGAGGGGCTGCAGGTCACTGTCCTGTCCTTGTCCACTTTGAGCACGGGGCTCAGGGCTGGGCCTTGGAAAAAGGGAAGGGGGAAGAATTCATCCAGGAGACCCCCCGCCCACTTCCATTTTCTATGCCTACTCCCTCATGCCAGCACCATCCTCCCACCCCAGCACCCAGCACCCAGAGCCCTGGGGCAGCCCCTTGTCTCCCAGAGGCCACACACTCTCCCACATCTTTCCCTTCTGGCTTCCCCCAGATCTGCTTTTAAAAATCAGGAAAGATCAGGGAACGTGAGTGGTGGAAAGAACAGTAGTCTGGGAGCTCTGGCTACTTGGTGACCTTGGACAAGACTTCAGGTGGTCCCCAAATCTCTGATCAGCTGGTACAGCAATCACAGTAGCTGTCATCCTCGAGGACTATCCATGTCAGGCCTTTGACGGGTGGCTCACTGACTCTTCACCACAACCCAGCAACATGAGGACCTTGTCCTTGATTTAGGGAAACTCAAGGAAGTGACTTTGCTGGGTGTCAGAGCTAGATGTGACCTGGAGTCTCCTGAGTGCCACCCCAGCCTAGTGCCGTGGGTGGTGAGCCTGGGACAAAGTGTGGAGCTCAGAGGACCTTACGCTACTTGCTTTGAACCAGGGCAGAAAAACCAGCTGCAAATGCAAGACAAACTGCAGCCGTCACCCAATAATGTAGGGGGCTTATTTGGGCTGTGGAAAAAGGTCAAGGAAAACTGAGTATAGGAGGAAATGAGGATTGAATGAGCTGGCGTACTTCTGCTACTGTGGCTACTGTGGCCAGCAGATGGGACTCGGAAGTCCCTGTGCAGGAGGAAGAGGGGTGCAGGGAGCCGGGAGCCTGGGCAGGGATAGGCTGAATCAGAACTCCCAGGAGTGGTGCCCTGAGGCGGACACTGGCCCCGAGCAGGCTCTGCCTGTGGCTCTGTGAGCTCAGGTGAGCCAGCGGGTCCATCTCCATGACCAGGAGATAGAGAGGCAAAGGCCAGAGGGAAAGGAAGGACAACTTGAAGCCAGAGAGCTGTGGGGACTCACCTAAGGTCACAAAGTCAGGGCCAGTCTAGCCAGGACCACAGCCCCACATGGACCCTGAGACCCCTATCTGAAGGGCGTGCCTCTCGCTGTAACTCAGGTCATCACTGAGAGCTTCTGTTTCACTAGCCTGCAGCAGCATCGTGATGCTTTGTGGCCCTCTGTGTTTACTTCTCCTCCAAAAGTTCCCCTCTATGCTGCACTTTGATCGTCTCCATCCTGAGTCGTCTCATTGTTTTTCTGAACTTTCCTCCCAGACCGAATGCCAGTCATTGTCTTCTGGTGCTTTCAATGGACCTACAAACTGAAGACACTTTTTAGCTTTTCAATATGCATTTCCCTAGGCTGCAAAGCTAAGTAAACAAACTTGTTAGAATCGTGTACAAATGAAAAACCAACAGTGGCTGAGCAATGGCCAGGCTGTAAACACATGAGCAGGCCACTGACTGTCATTTTAACTGTATCCCCAACACCCCATACAGTGCCCAGCATGTGACAGACCCTCTGTAAACATCTACTGAATGAATAAGACATGAATCAGTAACTAGCTCTCAGGTGAGTTAAGGACAAGGCCCGCCTTATTGCTTGACGCAGGGTCTAAGGTGCCAGGTTGAACCAGAGATGGTGTGGTGTCTGATAGCAAAGTCCTGGCACCCACCCCCCTGCCCTGCCCCACTGCATCACCTTGAGTTGGCCTTCGTTTCAATGTCTGACTCCCCCACCACCACCACCGCATCACCTCCAGTCCACTCTCTTTGCAGGACTAGTGTAGGAGGGAGATGACAACACTGAGCATCTGCTGAGTGTGAGCACTGTGCAGGTGGCCTACACATGTGACTTTATTCCATCCTCAAGCCTAGGAGGAAAGGACTGTGTCCCCCATTTTACAGCAGAGGACCCTCAGACCTGGGACATTAAGAAACTCCCCCAGGAGCTCCTGTTGTGGCTCAGTGGGTTAAGAATTCGACTGGGGAGTTCCCGTCATGGCATAGTGGTTAACAAGTCCGACTAGGAACCATGAGGATGCAGTTTCTATCCCTGGCCTTGCTCAGTGGGTTACGGATCTGGCGTTGCCATGAGCTGTGGTGTAAGTTGCAGATGCGGCTCGGATCTGGCGTTGCTGTGGCTGTGGTGTAGGCCAGCAGCTGCAGCTCAGATTCGACCCCTAGCCTGGGAACTTCCAAATGCCATGGGTGTAGTCCTAAAAAGATGAAAAAAGGAAGGAAAGAAAGGAAAGGAAAGGAAGGAAGGAAGGAAGATAGGAGAGAAAGAAAGAAAGAAAGAAGGAAGGAAGGAAGGAAAGAAAGAAAGAGAGAGAGAGAGAAAGAAAGAAAGAAAGAGAAGAGAAAGAAAGAAAGAGAGAAAGGAAGAAAGAGAGAGAGAAAGAAAGGAAAGAGAGAGAGAGAGAAAGAAAGGAAAGAAGAAGAAAAAAAAAGAAAGAAAGAAAGAAAGAAAGAAAGAAAGAAAGAAAGAAAGAAAGAAAGAAAAAAAAAGAAAGAAAGGAAAAAAGAAAGAAAGGAAGAAAGAAACTCAACCAAATATCTCCCTTTACATGAATAAGCCTAAAACAGTTCCAAGTGACACATTGGGTGCTTGATACAAGTGACATTGTCACCCACATCCAGCTGTGCCAAAGCTGAAATGCTCTTCATTGCACTGAGTGGCCCACCACTGAAGGGAGGCCTTTTGGACAATGGGAAGAAGGTGGGCCCCCTGTTGACCCCCGGAGGTTGACAGACAAATGAGAGGCAGGGAGAGTGGAGACCCTACAAAGACCTGGGACTTTGGTTCCAGTTCAGGAGCCGCCCCTGCCCCGTCCTAAAAGACATGTGGAGCTGCCAGAGGGAATGGTAGTATTACAGAAGGCTGGGGCGCTTGGATTCCCGCCAAAGCAAATGCATTTGTTCCCTGGGCAATTCCTATGGGCCCTCCCACCCTCACCTCAAGTCCCCTGGGTGGACACATCCAAAGGTCTCTGTGTGAAGGTGAGTCCAGGTGCCCGCCTCTTGGAACACCATCCAGCAGGTAAACAGGAAACACAAATCTCCCCCAAACGGGAGCCAAGACTGTCACACTTGGTGAAAGGGCCTCTGTGTGCCCTCTCTGCTCCTAGAGCAAAACCCACCCAGGGAGGGAGTAGCCCCAGCCTGTGATTTGTACCACATGCCAGGATGTTCCCAAACAATGCTGTCATCCTCTAGCAGCACAGAGTCCAGGGACAAGGCCAGGACATGCCCCAGCAAGATGGAAGCCTTGGCTCTGCTTCCAGTTGGCCAAATGACCTTGCCAAGTCCCTTGGGCTCTCAAAAAGGGGGCTAATGACAGCACCCCATGCATTGTGGTGCATATGGAATACAATTAGGAGTGTTGCCCAACAAGCCCCCAAAGCACCGTCTGCTCTGCCCCCTTATTCAGTCACATCCTGTACCTCTATGCTGATGTCCGCGGCCCAGCTTTGCCTTTTGCCCAGAAGTTGCCTTCTCTTCCTCAGGGCTTAGCAAAATCTCACTCCTTTCTCAAGGCTCTGTGGATGTGGCAGCTTCTCTCTCACGGGGGCCACCAATCAACTCCTGCCTGCCTAGTGTCCCGGAGCCTCTTCCCCTGGCCCCTACCCACTTCCTCCCACCATCCTGGCCAGCCTCCCTTCTCCTCTCTCACAGAGGGCAATTCAATTCAACATCCACTACTATGGGGCAGACACATGCCGCACAAATATGACCCCCCATTCATGGTCCCTGCCCTCCCAGAGCTTCTGGCTGCCTGGACAAGACACACAATTGAACAGGCAATGCCCATACAGAGGAAATATCTCTGCCAGCCCTGGGGCATGGGAAGGGGCGCCAGACCCTAACTTGGGGCTCAAAAATGCCTTCCCACTATAGGATGACTCAGCAGAAGTCTGCAGATGACTAGGAGGGAGCTGGTGAGTGAAAGGGGCCGAGGACCACGTTCAGACAGAGGGAACATTGTCACTGTCCCTCATTAAAGCACCTGGCAAGGCAGAGCATAACTACCTGCTCATAGGTCTGTGAGCTCCAATAGGCTGATAAGCTATTCTGTTGCTCCTTGTAACCCCCGCCTCAGTGCCTGGCTTGGAGTGGGGAGGGGTACCATCAGCGGTCACTAGTCAATGAATGCAACAGCAAATAATCCCTGGGGAACATGCGCCTGGCTCCTTGATGCCTGTGAGGCATCTGGTGGTTGGAGGAGGCTGAGGTCACAGGGGGTGGGAATGCAGGGACTAAGCCTCAAGACTGGGAGAAGTTTTCTGCAGCCAGAAGTACTGACAGAACCAGCAAAATCTTCAAAAAGGGTTTCTCAAGTTTGGAACGAGGCCCTTTGCTTATTAACGACTGAGCAAACAAGCCTCTACTAAGGGTAAATGTCAAGTCCCCTGCTTGATTCCAAAGCCTAATTCCACTTACCCAGAAGAAAGAAGATTTGGCTTAGAAGCAGGTTGTGTGAAAACAAAATAAACAAACGACCTTGTGGTTTTGTTTCATTACCAACTTGGTGCAATCCCAAAGTGAGGTTTCATATGAGGCACAACTCATACAACCCAACATATTCATACTGCACACTGCCTGGCCCAGCACAGCCGGCATGGCATCCCTGGGGCCCCTGAGGTCAGGACATCACACTGCAGGGAGAGAACCAAGTGGGTGGTGAGCATGGAGAGAGGTGGGTGAAGGACTGGGCCCTCCAGAGAAGGTCCGAGGCCCAAGAGGGATGGGCTGTTATGCTGCCTCCTTGCTTTGCACAAGTGTCTCTTGACACTTGTGCCAACAGAAGGAAAGGCTTGCCGGGTCCAAGATAGCCATAATGGGATCCCAGAAGGGCCATCATGGGGAGGGGATGGGAACCCTCCAAAGAGTGATGGCTGTCGGGGTGGGGGTAGGGGGGCAGGAGACCTTGGCTCTGAGCAGGAGAAATGCCCTGACATGTAGATTATTCACAGATGGCATAGGTCCCCCAGAGGATGGTCTGCCAGCTGTGGGCTGAAGGATGAGTCGGAGTTTCCCCATAAAGCAAAGAGCCCTGGACTTGGAGTCAGAAAAGCTGGATTTCCCCCACCTTCTGCCTGTGTGACTCTGGGCCTTCATTTCCTCATCTATGACAATATCTGCTCTGCCTTCACCCCCAGGCTGTTTTAAGGGTCATGTGAAAGAACTGGGTAAATTGCAAAGCCCTTTGGCAATATAAGGGCTGCTATATTATTCCCTGTAAAGATCCCTTTCATGAACTGCACCCGGGCACTAGACAGATGCAAAGCCTACCCTCTTCTATGCCCCTCTCCTTGAGGAGGCACACCCCTGACCTGATCCTCCCAGCACTGACTCCCATCCACCCACCCCCTCCCATCCTTTCCACCCCTCCCCCAAAGCAACACACATATGCAACAACACAGGCAGTGGCTTTCCAGCCCTCCATAAGCTGGAGACAGAGTGCAGCTTCCAGACCTTAGCTCAACCATATTTCAGAGGCTCACAGAATAGGAGGTGAAGGGAGTTCCTGGCATAGTTCAGCCTTTAACGAATCTGACTAGCATCCATGAAGACGCAGGTTTGATCCCTGCCCTTGCTTTGACCCTTGTTAAGGATCCTATGTTGCTGTGCCTGTGGCATTGGCCAGCAGCGTTTCAACCCCTAGCCTGGGACCTTCCATATGTTGCTGGTGCGGCCCTAAAAAGGAAAAAAAAAAAAAAGGAAGTGAAGAAACTTGAACCCAGGGGCACTTGTGCAAAGCAAGGAGGCACCATAGCAGCCCACCCCCCTTAGTCTCTCAGCTCCCTGTCTGAGCACTGGGAAGTTCATTTGGGTTGACCTGGATTGTAGAGACATCTCATTTACCAACTCATCAGATGCAAAACATACTGCCCCCTCCCAACGCTCCAGTTTCCCTTCTGTAAATGGGAGTATTAGTCTCCTTGGATAAGTCCCAAAGTTCCATGCCCTTAATGCACTAGCGTGCCACTGCAGAGTCAGGCAGTCCTGAGCTTGAATGTCAGCTTTGCCTCATCCTAGCTGTGTGACCTTAAGCAGTTACTCCACCTCTCTGCGCCTCAGTTTTTTCACATGTAACCTGAGGATAACTCTGCTTACCTCTAGGATCATTTGTGAAAACTGAAAGAGACACTACTGGGAACTTGCTCAACACAGAGGTGCACAGTAAGTGCTTTTATTATTATCACCACTGCGGGGGAGAGGTTTTGGGACTGTATGCCCACAGGATCGCAGGGCGTTTCTGCAGCAGGGCAGGTTTTGATGGGGAAGAGGCTGGGGTCACTGAACCTGTAGCTGAGGTGGGACAGCCTCGAGGGAGGCAAATACTCCCAGAGAAGTAGAGGGAGGGTCCAAGCTCTTGCAAAGTCTTGAGAGTTAAGGTCCCCCGGGGAGATGCCTCTCCAGTCCTGGAATGGATTTCCAGACTCCCCCTACCCCCGAGGGGAGGGAGCGTGCTTCCTGAGTCCTGGGGTTTCTAGCTCCTCCCGGGATACCAGCAGAATTGACAGACCCCCATCTCTTCGCCGCCTGTCCACCCGCCCACAGGTGCGCCGGCGCAGCGCTGGTCCATGCAGGTACCGGCGGAAGTCAGCGCGGCGGCCGGCGAGGCGGCCGTGCTGCCCTGCACCTTCACGCACCCGCACCGCCACTACGACGGGCCGCTCACTGCCATCTGGCGCACGGGCGAGCCGTACGCGGGCCCGCAGGTATTCCGGTGCGCGGCGGCGCGGGGCAGCGAGCTCTGCCAGACTGAGCTCAGCCTGCACAGCCGCTTCCGGCTGCTTGGCAACCCGCGCCGCAACGACCTGTCGCTGCGCGTGGAGCGCCTCGCGCTGGCCGACGACGGGCGCTACTTCTGCCGCGTCGAGTTTGCCGGCGACGTCCACGACCGCTATGAAAGCCGCCACGGCGTCTGGCTCCGCGTGACGGGTGAGCGCGGCGCTCTCCCCGACTCCGCGCCTTCCCGCGGTGTCCGAGGCCTCTCTCGGTGCAGGCTCTGTGCTGGGATCGCAAGGGGTACAACTGGCCCACCCTTTTTTCTGGACCTAGAGATGGCTACGCGCCATCCGGGAACTTGTTAAAAATGCCCAATCCTGGCCACAGGAAGGGCTGGGTGGGGCCCGGGCTGGGCATTGTAATAAAGCTGGTAGAGAGGGAATGTGCCCCAGAAGCTATCAGACTTGGGACGCGGGGGGCGGGAGGCACGAGGAACGATCATTTTGAACATAGAAGGACTGCGATGGTCTTTGTGCCCTGAAAGGGGGTGCACACCACGTTCCCAGCACTTCGCTAGACCTTTGGTATAAATATGTGGGAACCAGGATCCTGGAGTGTTGCCTCTTAACACTGGCTACGCATTGGAATGTCCGAAGGGGCTCTAAAATTAAAAAATAACCCAGATCCTGCAATTTCTGCTGTGGCTCAGCGGTAAGGAACCTGACTGTATCCACAAGGGCACAGGTTCGTACCCTGGCCTCGCTCAATGTGTTAAGGATCTAGCCTCGCCCTGAGTGGCGATGTAGGTCACACAATCCACTAGAATCCTGCGTTGCTGTGGCTATGGTGTAGGCTGGCAGCTGCAGCTCCTGTTGGACCCCTAGCCTGGGAACTTCCATATGCTGTGGTTGCAGGATGTGGTCTTAAAAAGACAATAAATAAATAATCCCAGATCCCTTGTGGAGGGCCCAGGAGTTCTGGGTTGAGTCTGGCCCTGTCAAGAACCTCCCATGTGCCCTTGGGCCGGCTGGGCCGCCTCTCTGAGTGCATTCCAGGCTCCTGGCACGGTCAGCCTCAGCCCCACAGTCCACTGATGAAATGAATCCCTTTCAACTCCAGACGTTGGGGAGGCTGTCTGGGAGTGGGGTGTGGGGGGGTGCCCTTGAAATCACTCCAGCAGACTGCCCTCAATCTGTGCTACCACAAGAACAACGTTGAGTGATCACTTTAGCACCCACAGGCATTAACTTGTCAAATCTCAACAGCCCTGTAAGGTAAGTGATCCCTGTTTTACTCATGGAGAGACTGAGACACAGAGCGGCGGAATAACTTGCCTAAGGCCACACCTGTACTGGGACCAAGGCAGCCTGGGACCGGAGCGCCTTTTTTTTTTTTTTTTTTTTTCCCCTCTCTCCCTATCCCACCCCCAGCTCCCTCCTCCAGTTCTCAGCCTGGGGGACAGGAACGGCTGCCCATGTCTTTGCCCTTCCCGTTGCTCATCGCTGCTCTGACCGCTCTTTGCTGTCTCCCCCGTCCCCCCTCGTCCCCCTCGTCCCCGTCGTCCCCCTCGAACACCGCCCGCAGCGGCCCCGCGGATCGTCAATATCTCGGTGCTGCCGGGCCCATCGCACGCTTTCCATGCGCTCTGCACCGCCGAAGGGGAGCCGCCGCCCGCCCTCTCCTGGTCCGGCCCGGCCCTGGGCAATGGCTCGGCCGTCCTGTCGGGCCCAGGTGAAGATCACGGCCACCAGGTGACCGCCGAGCTGCCCGCGCTGACCCACGACGGCCGCTACACGTGCACGGCCTCCAACAGCCTGGGCCGCGCCGAAGCCAGTGTCTACTTGTTCCGCTTCCGCGGTGCCTCAGGGGCCTCGGCGATCGCCCTCCCGCTTGGCGTGCTCGGCCTCAAAGCGCTGCTGCTGCTCTGCGTCCTGGCCGCCCACGCCGCCGCCCGCCGCCGCCTGGGTGAGTTGTGCCCCGGGCCAGGGTGGGTTCGAGGGGAGGGTGGGGCTCTCCTCCAGGCTGACCACCTGGACTGACACAAGGAAAACATCTTGTATGCACCCATGCGTCATCTCACTTTCCTCTCCCTGCATCAAGCCCAGGAGTTGGGAGCCAGCGTGAAACCACTTCCCAATTAGGAAGCTGAGGACAAAGAGATTCGGGAACTAGCTTCTAGCCTAGAGTTACAGAGATAGTGACCCAGACAGTCCAGCTCTGGAGCCCATCCCTAAGGGCTCTGACCACACACAGGCTTTCCATTATGGTACAACAAGCATTCTGAGCACCTACTCCGTGCTGCACAGGTGCTGGGAATACAGAGGTGAATGTTCCCCACCCTTGAATGGTTTGCTGAAGAGTAAGTAGATAATTGCTGTCTGCAGGGGAGGAGTCCTGTGGGCCCAGGTACTGCAGAAGCTCAGAGTATGTGAGCCTCACTCGTGGGGCATCAGGACAGAGGCCAGGAGGGAAGGCTTTGCACAAGTTGGGGGAGGCTAAATCAAAAACAAGAAGCAGGAGTGAGCTGGAGAAACAATCAGCTAATAGTATTCCTAGCAGGGGAAAGAGCATGTGCAAACTGTGGGAGCTTGAGCTAGAGGCTGTCTTCAGAGAGCATGGTCACCCCCTCTCTACTCTCGCTAAAACTGGATGGGAGTTTGCTCTGTGGCCTAGAGGACTTCCCAGAGCCTCTCAGACCACCAAGGTCAGCAGCAGCAACCTCAGATTCTCCTGGGATGAAATCCAAAATTTGTCACAATTGCCTTTGGCTGCCATCTTTGCTGGGGCCACACTGGCTTTCTTGAGGGGTCTTCAAACGCATCAGGAATCCTGTGTTTCAGGAGCCTCAGAAAAGTTTTTC
Organism: Phacochoerus africanus; assembly: GCF_016906955.1. Lineage (NCBI taxonomy): Eukaryota > Metazoa > Chordata > Mammalia > Artiodactyla > Suidae > Phacochoerus > Phacochoerus africanus. The sequence goes on from NC_062545.1 coordinate 97,570,478, forward strand.
CTGTTGGGTCCACTCCTCATTCCCCCTCCTTGGTCACTCATCATCTTTCCAAGTCATTTCTTTGCATCCTGCAGGCTAGCTTTTCTGTTCAGACCACTCTCCACAGTGGGGCAGGGTGGGTGGCAGGGCTTGTAGGCTTGAGGGCACCATGGAGATTCATGCCTTCTCTCTCTGTTCCTCACACAGAGCACCCAATCATGCAGGACACCGCACCCCGGTAAGTGAGCAACCCCACCTCCACCCCGCCCGGCCAAGGGGTGCAAGTTTCTGGGGTGGGGGCTGGGAGATGAGAAGAAAGAACAGGCAAAGAGCCAGGGCCAGGGTCCCAGCCCTGATCAGGGTATAGGCCCTCCCTGCAGCCTTCCAACACCCTCTCCTTCAGTCCACCAAGCCTGACCAAGCCACGCTGACCTGCTCCCCCTCCCCCTCCCCACTATGTACCAAGTATTGACTGTGGGCCTCACACTAGCATTATTTCCGAGACTGTTCACTAACCACTGAGCCATGGCAGGAACCCCTGTGTAAATTTTTTTTGCTAATTTACTACCACACCAAGGCAACTAAATCAGAAAGCTGACTGCTGTTCAAATATTTATCGAGCACCCACCATGTACCAGGCTCTGTTTTGGAAGCTAAAGTTACAGCAAAAATCACCCACTTCATGGAGTTCCTGTCGTGGCTCAGTATCCATGAGGATGTGAGTTTGATCCCTGGCCTCGCTCAGCGGGTTAAGGATCTGGCGTTGCCATGAGCTGTGGTATAGGTCACAGACGTGGCTCAGATCCCGCATTGCTATGGCTGTGGCATAGGCCAGTGGCTACAGCTCTGATTCATCCCCTAGCCTGGGAACCTCCATATGCTAAGGGTGGGGCCCTAAAAAGACCACAGGAGAAAAAAAAAAATCACCCACCTCAGATAACTCACACCGTAACATGAAAAATTTCATTTTATTTTATTTTTATTTTTTTGTCTTTTTGCCTTTTCTGGGGCCGCTCCCATGGCATATGGAGGTTCCCAGGCTAGGGGTCTAATCAGAGCTGTAGCCGCTGGCCTACACCACAGCCACAGCAACGCAGGATCTGAACCGAGTCTGCAACCTACACCACAGCTCATGGCAACACCGGATCGTTAACCCACTGAGCAAGGCCAAGGATCGAACCCCCAATCTCATGGTTCCTAGTCAGATTCGTTAACCACTGAGCCACGATGGGAACTTCACGTGAAGAATTTTTTAATAAAACATCAAACAAGACGTCTTAGATCCTGAAATAAGAGCTGTGGAGGGAAAAAATAGAACAATGAAGTAGAGCCCCAGGCCATTGGGCTGTGGCTGCTTTAGACCAGGATCTTCTTTCCGAGGACACTGAGGAGAACTGAGGTGGGTGCCCAGATGGATAAGGAAGAGTTGGGGGGTGCAATCCAGGAGGAGAAGGCCCTAGAAAAGCTCAGGGAGAATCAGGCAAGGGGCGGGGAAGGCAGGGCTGTGGGATTTATCCTGAGTGTGATGGGAAGTCACTGAATGGTTTTAAGCAGACAGGTGACCCCAGGTGAACAGGGGTGGGGGCCAGGAGACCTGTGAGGGGCTGTTGACCAAGGCTGCAGCTGGCTTGGCTGCTTGGATGGAGGTGATGATAGTGGAGGTGGGGAGATGGGGCAGACAGAGGCAGTACTGGTCAGAGGACTGGGAGGGCAGCACAGGCAAGGGTGGGAGCCAGTAGGTCTGGAGCTAAAATCCTGGGTTCCACTTACTGAGCTGAAGATGAGGAGAGGAGAGACGGGGCCAGTGGTGAGGGTCTCTCAAGGACTGTGGTCATTAGGTTTGAGGGCCCAGGAGTCAGGAAAGCTGTTGGAACTCAGTAGGTCTGGCCCTCAGAGGTGATATTTTGTTTGTTTGGGGCTTTGTTTTGTTTTTCTTTTTAGGGCTGCACCCTTGGCATATGGAAGGTCCCAGGCTAGGGGCTGAATTGGAGCTACAGCTGCCAGCCTACACCACAGCCACAGTAACGTGGCATCCAAGATGTGTCTGTGACCTACACCACAGCTCATGGCAATTGCAGATCCTTACCAGGGATCAAACCCACATCCTCATGGATCCTAGTCGGGTTTATTAACTGCTGAGCCACAAAGGGAACTCCTGTTTTGGGGTTCTTGTTGTTTTGGTTTGGTTTTGATTTGGGATGTGGGGTTAGCTCTCCCATGGCGTATGGAGTTCCCAGGCCAGGGATCAGATCTGAGCTGCAGATGCAACCTAAGCTTTGACAATGCTGGACACTTAACCCACTGTCCCGGGCCAGGGATCCAACCTGCATCCCAGTGCTTCCAAGACACTGCCACAGTGGGAACTTCCCCAAAGTGGTTTTTGAAGCCACAGATGAGATCTCTTTCAGAAGACAGACACTCTGGTCTGGGATGCTGTCACCCGGGTGGTCCCCTGCCAGTTCAGAAAGTTCTTCTGCTGCCCTGCCTCCAACCTCCAGTTACTCTCCAGGCCCTGGTGGATGTAGCCCCAAGCCCATCTCATCCCCCTTTCCGCCCCTTCCTGGGCTGTGGTTTGGGCAGTCAGGGACCCCCTCGTGTTTGAGTGATCAGCCAACTTTCTCCTGTCCACAGGCCCCAGGCACAGGAGTCCAATTATGAAAATTTGAGCCAGATGAGCCCCCGGGGGCCACCAGCAGCCATGTGTTTACCATGAGGAGCCCCTTGGCCATCAGCATCCACTGGTCACCATGAGGAGTGAAGACCTTCAAGAGGCTTGGCGGGGCCAGCCTGCTCTGACTCCCTGGCTCGTGGCAGCCTTAGCCAGGCAACACCCCAAGGGGGTCAGGACTCTGTTCAGAGGCTCAGAGGCCTCCTACCTGGACATCTGTCTCAGAGCCCCAGCAATATTTGTCAATGAGGCAGCATTTTGAAAGTGTGTGTCTGTGCGTGTGTGCAAGCATGAGCTTGAGCGCCACATGTCCGGAAGGCTCCTCTCACCTTCTCTTATCTAGAACATCAAGATAAAGCAGGTAGAACACTGGTCAGAGGAGGCCAGTGACCCAGGCTCTTCCCTGGCTGTCACCAACTTGCTGTGTCAACCAAAGCACCTTTTTTACTTCTCTGGATCTCAATTCATCTATGGTTGAACATGGACATCTGGCTTAGGGCTGTGAAGGTCTGAGGAAACAGTGGATGTGAAGGGACTCTAGGAAGTTCAAAGCCATCTGCAGACATGAGCAGTGAGACCTGAGGTTCGTCCAGGCAGAGCACCCTTGGGACCTTCAACCTTAGACAAACGCAGCACCCACACCGGCCTTGCTGGGAGAGAGGATTCCAGAGAGCAAGCCTGGGGCTGGGCTGGGCCACCCTGGAGTCTCAGCAACATCAAATTGACAAGTGCCTGGTATTCTGCCCCCTGGGGTCTCCTCTCTCCACCTCTTGCCCTGTCAGCTGCTCTGCCCTGCCTGGGACATCTGGGAAAAGGAAATGAAACACCCATCACTTCAAAGGATTTGGAATCCAGTGTCGTGAAGGACCAAAAGCCAGGAGATGGGAAACCAAGTCTGGGTGTCTGTGGATAAAGCAGCTGCAGCTCTGAACTCTTTTTTTCTGGCCATACCCGCAGCATGCGAAAATCCCCAGGCCAGGGATCAAACCCAAGCCACAGCAGTGAGCCAAGCCGCTGGAGTGACAATGCTGGATCCTGAACCGTTAGGCCACCAGGGAACGCTAGCTCTGAACTTGCGACCACCTGCATCTTCCCTGGATTTTCTCAGGCCAAAAGCTCTGGCAATTCCCCCACTTTTGCTCAAGTGCTGCCAGACTGACTTCAGGGTGCTGCCTTCTGTCCTCACACTTCAGTGCACTTGATTGTTTTAGCTCCTGCCATCTTTGGGGGCAGGGAGAGGGGGAGGAGGTGTGTTTGGAACCCTGAAGAGCTCGCAAGAGGAAAGGGCCACAGAGATAGGGGACTTGAGGCATTGGGAATGAACTTTCTTTCCTTCAGGAATTTTCCAGAAGCTGCAGTGGTAACTAGAGTCACCTGGAATGAGCTCAGTGTCCTCTCAGATGGTTTCTAGGAACGTGATGGCCTGAAGGCCGAGGGATCTTCAAAAATTATTAAGCAGGGCAGTGGGTTACAAGGTTCTTCTCCTCACCTGAGCCTTCGCCAGGGCAAGGGGGTGATGGCTGCTCCTGGTTAACTTGGGATTCATCCAGGAGCCTGTCTGAGCTGTTAAGAGGTCATGGGAGTTGGCATTTGTGCCTCTTTGTACAGAGATATTCAGGGGCATCAGGAAAGGACACAGGGCTGGTGTGTCAGAACATCTGCCTGGTCTTCGAGGTCAGTTTCACAGCCAAGAAAAACAGGGATAGGAATTATGTCTTATTCACCTATTTTGTGCTAGCAGTTGGGCCAAGTGTTTGGGGATATCGAAATGAACAGGCATGTGTATCAGTCAGGCTGGGCTAGGTCGTGCTGCAGTAACAAACCCCAAATCACAGTGGCAGAGAACAGTTAGGCTTTCTTCTCTCCAGAGCTGCATGTTTGTCCCAGATCAACATGGGACTTTTCTCACTGTACTTAGGGACCCAGGCTCCCAGGGATCCACCCTCTCCAGTGTGGATTGCTGGGCTGGAGAGGAAAAGAAAGCTCCAGAGGGTCCCCCACTTGTGATCATAGTTTGGTGGCCAGGACTAGCCACATGCCCCTCTGCCCTGGAGAGGCTGAGCAGCGGGACTCCCGCACTGTACATGGAAGGAGCAAAACACCTGGGAACAGCCCTGACGATTCTACAGGAAGACTCTCTAGGGATTTGCAGCCAGTGAGTGGCAGGAAACCATGTAAGTGCATCAGTATTCTGAGGATGCTATGGGAGCACATTAGGAGGGGTGACTGAGCCCGTCTTCAGAAGGCTTCCCGGAGGTGGGGATATGGAGATGGTACATGTTGGCCATGCAAAGCAGGGAGGGTGTAGGTTGGTAGGTAAGGAAAAAGGTCATTCTGAGTTGAAGGGACATTCTGAGCAAAGGCCAGGAGGCAGGACATAGCATGCCGTCTAAGCAGATGAGAGCTGCTGGGTAGAGGCAGGTGAGGCTGGAGCTGAGGCTGCTCCCCAGCAGGGCCGAGCAGCTGGAGGGAGTCGGGACACCCTGCACTGCTCAGCATGTCTGCTTTCACCCCACAGACCACCGCTCCTGCTCCAGACCCAGGACACCCAGGGGCTAGGATTTCCACCTCTGGACCCTGAGCTCTCAGAGGAGCATTTCCCTGATGGGTTCTGAGGATCACCTGCATCAGGAATAGCTGGGGAGCTTGCTCAACTCACACTCCATGGTGGTTCAGTGAGTTAAGGATCCAGCATTGTCACTGCTATAGCTCTGGTTACTGCTGTGGTGCGGGTTCAATCCCTGGCCCAGGAAATCCCACATGCTGCAGACACAGCCCAAGAAACAAAACCAAAAAATGATTAAGTATAGTTGATTTACAATGTTGTATTAATTTCTTCGGTACAGCAAAAGGACTCAGTTATACATACTTTTCCATTATAGTTCATCACAGAATATTGAACATCAATCCCTATGCTATACAGCAGGACCCTGTTGTCTAAATTTTAGGTTGTTAGACCTAAGTGCCAGGCTGGAGGCAGAACCAGCCCGGGACCTCCAACTCTTGGTCCGTAAGGTTTCTCCAGCCCAAAGGCCCTGTGACTGGCAGGTTCGATCCCCAGCCTGGCACAGTGGGTTAAGGCTCTGGCATCGCCCTGCAGCTGTGGAGCAGGTTGCAACTGCAGCTCGGATCTGATCCCTGGCCTGGGAACTGCATATGCTATGGGGCCGCCAAAAAGGAGGAAAAAAACCAGAAGATATGTCTGAATGCAATGAACGTGAACACTAAGGAAGAACTCCCTGGCACCCAAATGTGATTTCTGGAGCAGACCAGGGCATAGCTTGGGTCACACTGCCCACCCTGGCAGCTTGGCTGCCCTCTCAGAGGGGCCCCACCCCCACCTAGTTACGCAGTCAGTAAGGGCCTTTGTTTGGCTTTAGGTAATTTTCCTGCCAGAATCACAAGCACACTTCAGATCTCAGCTCTCTGGAGCGCTCTGGGGTCACCTGTCCACACCAATTCTTAACCTCCCACATTTTAAATCTTCTTTGAAACTAGAGGCCTCACCCATTGTGGTAAAATATCACAGAATATACTCTACCCATTACAAGCCTTCTAATTTCCCATTTTTCCTTTTGTGATTTCTGGATGAAAACACTTGCCAAAAATAAGACATCCAGAGTTCCCAACGTGGCATGATGGGACGGCAGCATCTCTGAAATGCAGGGATGCAGGTTTGATCTTCAGACTGGCACAGTGGGTTAAGGATCTGGTGTTGCCACAGCTGTGGAGAGGTCACAACTATAGCTCAGATCTGATCCCTGGCCTGGGAACTCCATATGCCAGGGAGTGCCCAAAAAAGGAAAACAAAATGATTAAAAGAGAAAACAAAATGATTAAAAGAGAGAGAGAGAGAGATCCACCACACATAGATTAAATTTAATCTGGTTTATTTGCAGAATTTTACTTAATTTTACTCACTTCTTCCTGTGTCTCATCAATATGTAAAAACTCCTTTGCACAAGCATGTAAAATGCCAACAATGAATAAGAAGTGAATATTGCACATTTAATGACCAAAATAAGTTGTGGTCTTTAAAGGCCACACTAGGCATGTGAGAGGGAAAAAAAAGAGTTGAACACATTTAAGAAGTATTTGCTGCCACTTGAGTGATTTAAGCCATTGAAAGGAAAATAAATCCTAACCCTCAGTGCTCAGGAGATATTACATCTGTACATTAAGAAATAAGAGTTACAATGAACAACATTCCTTACTGGTTTCTTTACCCCAAAATAGGGTCAGTAGTTTAATTTTTTTTTTCAAGTTATAGTCATCAGAAATCGGGAACCTATCTAGACTGAAGGCAATTTCAACCATAGCTTCTATAAAACGTGTAATGCCTCCATAATCTGAGAAGGTCACCACGGACCAGAACAAGGTCAGTCTTAGCACCTGGCTGGAGGCCAAGAACTTATCCAGCACAACCCAGATGCAAATGGAAGATTATGGGAGGGGCTTTTTTTCTTGAAGCAACATGCTTATTTTCAACGTATTAACTCTCCACTTTGCTTAATAAGACAAAGTTAACTGAGTGAAAATTGTTCCAGCTACTAGCTTAAAATAAGCTATACAGTTGGTCCAAAATGCGGAGCAGAAGGTTTTGAAGGATAGGTACAAAGTACCTTATTTTTGGACCTACCACGTAGGCAGGGGATGAGACCACGCTCTGGCACCAAGTGATGGCAGACCAACGTCTGGAGTTTGACTCACCACTGCCTGTGACAACCAGACTCAGATCAGGCACAGCTGCTGAGAAGAGAGGCTGCCACGTGTCCAGGGGAGCGAAGTTTGCTGCTTGACGCACACTCATGTGACTAACCCCCAAGGCAGAGACCAGGCCCAGGGCATGAGATGTAAGGAGGTGAACTCTGTTAGCGCCTGCAGGCCGGCTCCACCTTCCACGTGCGCCCTAGGTGCCTTGTCTGTGTCACCCACGGCCTGGCCCTGCTACTCCTGGGCACTGGCCCTTTTCAAATAACATGGGCTAATTTAGGGCAGCCCTGTTAGACATCGTACAGGAAGAGGACTAACTAAAGGTTGAGTTTAGCCTGAAGAGGACTCTGACGGGCAGAGTCAGATGTGTGATGAGGTAAGAAACGTCTATAGTTCTGAGGGTCTGTCCTGAGGGGCAGGGGAGCAGCTCCACCAGAGTCGTGACCCGTGTTACCAGGAGGCCAGATTCAGCTCAGTATAGAGCAGAACTACCAAGGCTGCCCTGGCTGGTCCATGGGGGCAGGGCCACTGGGCACAGGAAAGGACAGAGGAGAGGCTGGAGGATCAGGGCTGGGATCCCTGCCCATCAGATAAGCTTTAATGCCCCTGCTCCCTTCAAAGTCATGATGCTATGGCAACTACTTTCTGCTCCAGAAGAAATTATTACGGTTAAAAATCTAATAGGAAACTGCATCACCTTCACTCCAAAGGAAGAAAGGGTGTGGACACTCTGGTATAGTGGACACACTGAGTGGAAGAAGGGGCTGGCACTTGGTTAAAGCGAGGCTGAGCTTCTCTGGGAGTTTTCATTGTCTTGACTCAGCTTCCTCCACCTCAAAGAACTGAGCGACTCAAGCAACCCCCGGGAGGCCAACAAACTGATGATGAAACAGCCAGGTTCTGCCCAGGAGCTTCGACAACATGTAGGGTGGGTTCTGACTCCTGTCAGGCTGAGCAAACATGTCAGCAGGACCCCCTCCCTCTGCATCCTGCCTCCAGCTGAGAAGCTGGGGAGGCGGGCAGGAGATCAGGTGGTCCAGTGTGCCTCTCTGACCCATCCTGTGTGAACCGCAAAAACATAAGTGGAGAAGTTCCCCCTGCGGCTCGGTGGTAACAAACCTGACTGGTATCCATGAGGACGTGGGTTCAATCCCTGGCCTTACTCAGTGGGTTAAGGATCTGCCGTTGCCATGAGCTGTAGTGTAGGTCAAAAACGCAGCTCAGATCTGGTGTTGCTGTGGCTGTGGTGTAGGCCAGCAGCTGCAAATCCGATTTGACCCCTAGCCTGGGAACTTGTTGCAGGTGCAGCCCTAAAATGAAAAAAAAAAAAAAAAAAGAGTGGAGAAGCAGAGAAGTGCTTTTTTATCAAGCATTCCTTTCTGAACCAGGACCCGCTGCTGGCCACATGCGGAACCATCTACACTAGTCCAGCTTCAATGCTTGAGCAGACTTGGTCTTACTGATCCAGGTATCTATGTGCATCACCAGTAATTGTCTCAAACTGGCCCTGCGCTCTCTGGAGGTGACTATTTTTCCAGTAAAGGCTCATTATCCCTGAAAGCCAGTGGGCAGACTGGTCTGTTCTTTCCCAGGAGACTACAGAAATATCTGTGACTTTAAAGCAATTTCTTAGCCCAGAACCTCTCAGAGGAACCTATGCTGTGAGCAAAGCTTCCACTATTAAGCATAAAGAGGAAGCACTTTTACTAACCATCTCTGATGACCAAGCTAACAGTATCAAAGAAAAAAAACATGACGTCAGGCATACAAATCTACAACAACTTTAACAACTGGAATACCTTACAAGATAGTGTGATATCCCTAAAAATCAGATGCTTACCCGCTACAACCAAAGACTGATTTATTTTTATAATTTTTACAGAGTAAATACATTATAAATACTATAAACCTTCAAAAATTAAGAGATTAAACATAACTTTCTTTAAATGTATGTACTACCACTCAAATTTTTCACATTCCAGGATATCAATAATTACATCCTCCTCAAAGAAAACGGCACACAAAATATTTCCTGCCATAAAATCTTTTTTGCTTTGTAGGGCTGTACCTGCACGGCATATGGAGGTTCCCAGACTTGGGGTTGAATCAGAGCTATAGCTGCTGGCCACTCAATGCAGGATCCAAGCCGCGTCTGCAACCTACACCACAGCTCATGGCACCACCGGATCCTTAACCCACTGAACGAGGCGAGGGATCGAACCCGAAACCTCGTGGTTCCTAGTCAGATTCGTTTCCGCTGTGCCACAATGGGAACTCCTCCTGTCATAAAATCTTTGTTGCCAAATCAGCCATGGAACTGTTCATAGCTTCTAAAATGTCCTTATATACAGCATGGGGAAGATGACTGATTTTGAAAATGGAGAGAAGCTCCAAGGAAAGCTCTGAGATGTGCCCCTCAGAGGCTACCCAGGAGGATCTTCACCAGAGCAGGTCCGTGGGGCAGAACTGCTGTGTCCCACTAAAGAGGGTCAGAGTAAAGAACAGTTCCTACACACGTCCCGGGGTCGGGTAAGTGCTCCAAAATGATATCTGGGAAGAGATTACCATTCAGTTAATCTATACCCCGGCCCCCCCTCTAAGTGACTAAGACATTTTTAGGTAAATATCCTTGGTTATAAGTAACTCATAAACCAAAGACACATTATGCCAGCTGGACAAACAAAATCAATTTTGAGCCGACAGAATTATGAATATGATGGTGGAAGTCAAAGTGCTAATTCCTGGGGGAGGGGGGATGACAAGAGCAAGAAGATGGCAGAAAGGCATTCCCGCTGTGGCGAAACAGCATCGGCAGCGTCTCTGGAGCACTAGGATGCAGGTTCCATCCCTGGCTCGGTAGAGTGGGGTTAAGGATTCGGTGTTTCCGCAGCTGTGGCTCGGATCTGATCCTTGGCCTGGGAAGTCCATATGCCACAGGGCAGCCAAAAAAAAAAAAAGCAGATGGCAGCAAAACAAGCAACACTGCAGACAGGCTTTGGTAATGAATGAGCTGGTAACAGAAGGCACATGGCAATAACAAAAAGCCAAATTTCAGTGAAGTCTCCGGACCTGACCCAGTTCCCAAGGACCAGTGTTTCAGCAGGTTTGCTAGCTGCATTTGAGCTTAAACAGGGAGTGAAGAAACAGGCAACAAAGACAGAATCGATTCTCAGTGTCTGTCCACAGCAGGACCTGCAGATATCAAACTTGGTGTCTGGCAAGAGTGCAAATGTGGATTTCTCCAGGAGCCAGGTAAGTGACGTGAATGAAGGAGCAGGCTGGGGAAGGACGAAAGGATGTTGTGTCTACAGTGAACTGGAGAGGATGTGCCCTGGCTACACTCCAACCTATGGGACCAAACAAAACTCATCTGTGCATGACATGCTCTCCACAGACTGCCAGCATGTGCCCCCAGCCCCCAACCCCATGTCAATGGATGGCTCTTCTGCATAAGGATGGCGCTTCCATGGCTGGATGGAAACGGACCTGTCACCATCTCTGCTGCCCACTATAATCAGGATCAAGTGGTCACATTTTAGACAAGGACTCCCTTCAATATAGCATTCTTATCTCCCTCCTGAGAGAAATAATATCATACTTTCAAACTGGTGTATTTCCCCACATTTGAGAAATGTAGAAATTTTCACAGCTTTTTTCACCCTGAGGAAACACAACTGGGGTGTAAAAGTGAGGGTTAGACATGATTCCCAAAGTAGTTAGATCTGGCACGGGAGTCTCAAGCTTTAAATCAAACGGGAGAAGACAGAAATGGAGACACAGGAAAGAACCCCATCCTGGGGTCTCACAGGACGACTGGGATCTTATGAATGGCTCTCTACCCAAGTAAAATTTAGTAAGTTTCTCCTGTTGGATGAATATAAAAACTACAAAGTCCCTGGAACGTTTTAAGAGCTAAGGAAACACACACATACACATGTGCGCATGCACAACAGAATTCTCTAGTGCCCACCAACTTGCATCTAGGTCAGCTAACTAACTCATTGGCCAAACTGCGGTGAAAACTGAGCAAAGTTAATCTGTGCAACAGCAAAGGTAAATGTAAACGTAAACAGCAACAGGGTACTCAAGAGCCTTGGTGGGACTATCCATTACTATCGTATGTTGTCCAAATAATGCACTTCTGGATAGAGGCAGTTCACAAGAAGAGCCAGGAAGCTTTTCCCATCTTGGAGGCAGTGGCCAGGGTGCTTTATAAATTTTGTGGCTTGTGATATCTGATCTTGGTATTCCATGTACTGCTTACTTGATGTCAAGGATTCAAGAGCACTCAGGGCCTAAAAGATATGGAAGATGGGAGGGTTAACCACACGGATACATAAAACGTGACTGCAGCAGGGGTAGCACACCAATCCTCGTCATCCCGCACAACTGTGAGCCTCTAGGGAAGCCTGCAGAACTGGAACTAGAAGTCTCAGAGGCATGCACTGATCAACCACAAGCAGAAGGCGGCCAGCAGTCCACGCCACTCAGGTGTTTGCTACCTTCCACGTCCAGCCTTCCCTCCTCCTGGCCTGTGCTGTCTCCGGACCCCTCCCAGCAGAGAGCCGTCGCTGCGGCCAGGCTGGTCTTCTTGCCTTGGCCTCCTCCCCCAGCATCTGCTGGATCCCCTGCTAGCTCTCTTCCTGGAGCCTCAACTGAAAACCACAGACATCAGCCACCTGTGAGACTTGTTTTAATTAACTGTTCAGTTTGTTCTTCAGTTACAAAGTAATGTCATAGTAAACCACGTAATGAGACGAAATTCAGAAGAAACCAGTGGCTAAATGCTGCTGAGGGTAAACGACAAGGGCGTTCTATCAGCCAACAGAGAGTACAGATCAAGTTGCTCTGGCTTCCGCCCAACAGAAACGGCAAAGTTATTCCTCTGCTTCTCTTCAGGAATAAAGAAAGAAAGGCATTCCTTGGTTCTACAATTTTAATTTTTCCTTCCTTCATACTGGGAGAAGAGAAGAGAAAGACTGTACTTAGGGGGGAAAAAATCAGAGCAATGGTTCCTCGGCAAGGCAAGTTTTGCTTTCCCACAATACGAGCTCAGCCACTACCAAGATTCTGAATGTGAACCGTGAAGTCCCCTGTCCTTTCCCTGTTATTTACGGGGGCATCTGCCGTAGCAAAAGATGGAATCTGCTTGGCTCAGTAAATAAGGAGGGAGAAGATTTCATTGTGGATGGTAGGCTCAGAAATACATTACCTGATAATTTAAGAGAGAAGTTTTGGTGTTGAAGATAAACAACTGAAAGGATTTGGGTACCAAATGAAATGCCGTATGAACAGTTAATCTAAGAACAAGAATCAGTAGGGACAGGCCCTCCTGCTAAGCACAGTGTCCATAGGTCTCTCCCTCCCTCCCCTTTCTGTTTTTTAAAGAATGGTCTACTTTGACAGTTTGCCTAAGAGTAATCATTTTAGAAAAAGACGACTTCTGGGAGTTCCTTTAGTGGCTCAGAGGTTACCAAGCCCAACTAGGATCCATGAGGATGCAGGTTCGATTCCTGGCCTTGCTCAATAGGTTAGGGATCTGGCATTGCCTTGGGCTGTGGTGTAGGTCGAGGATGCAGCTTGGATCCCAAGTTGCAATGGCTGTGGTGTAGGCTGGCAGCTGTAGCTCCATTCAACCCCCAGCCTGGTAACTCCCACAGGCCGCGGGTGCGGCCCTAAAAAGCAAAATAAAATAAAATAATAAAAAGAGTCACACTATCAAAGCCAAAGTCAATCCTAGACTGGCTGGCCCATGGCCTTGAGTCTTCTACAATGGCAGTAACAGCACTCCAGGCAAGTGCCTACAAAATCCAATTTAAAATCTGAGACAGGCATGGGAAGCAGGTAACCATTTCCACTAAGGAGAGCCCAGCAGAGGGCATGCTATGCACCTGCATGTAGAGACTACTGTTTCACCTCCCAGGGAAGGCCCGGTGGGAAACTTCTTAACCATAAAGCTTTTTACTTGGAGTTCCCATTGTGGTTCAGCAGATTATTAAGAAACTGACTAGCATCCATGAGAATGTGAGTTCAATCCCTGGCCTCATTCAGTAGGTTAAGGAGCCAGCATTGCTGTGAGCTAGTGTAGGTTACAGACTCGGCATGGATCTGGCATTACTGTGGCTGTGGCTATGGTGCCAATTCAACTCCTAGCCTGGGAACTTCCATATGCTGTGGGTACAGCATAAAAGAGAAAAAAAAAAAAGTTTTTACTGACCTGCTGAGCTCTCAGGGTCAGATGTAATTCAGAGCCAGGCTTCAGACGAATCTGATCCTCAGTAGGAACCTGAACTGAAAGGAAGGCAGCCATGCCTCGGGCAACCACTCGGAACCTTAGGTGTGAGGGAGGGATAAGAAGCAAGCATTTAAAAATAAACACTATATTCTATTTAAAAAAATAAACATATCTCCAGACCTACTGTTGTTGTTAGCCTCTTCAGAAAAACTGTAAATATGACCACAGAGTCTTTTTCTGCCCTTCCACAATCACTGCCCAAAAAATGAAAGCCTAATTCAGACTCAAGGATGAGAGTGTTGGCAAAGACAGAGAATAACTGGTACTCTCAGACACTGCTGGTGGGAATGTTAAAAATGGTGTGCAGGTGCTATGGAAAACACTCTGGCAGTTCCTCAAGAAGATATATAGAGAGTAACCATATGACCCAACAATTCCAAAAGAACTGAAAACATGTAACAAAAACTTGTAAATGACTTTCACAGCAGCACTATTCACAATAACCAAAAGGTGGATATGATGCAAATGTTTTTCAATTGATGATGAAACAAAATGTGGTAAATCCATGCAATGGACTATAATTCAGTCATTCAAAGGAAAGAAGTACTGATGCATGTAAAGCTATGGATGAGCCTTGAAACTTTACGCCAAGTGAAAGAAGCCAGACACAAGAGGCCATGTATTATGTGATTCCATTTATATGAGATGTCCAAAACAGGATATATATAAAGTCAGAAGGTCCATCAATGGTTGCCAGGGACTTGTGGGAGAGGTGAAGAGGCAGTGACTGCTTAGTAGCTATAGGATTTCCTTCTGGGGTGATGAAAACATTCTGGAACAAAATAGCAGTGATGGTTGCAACACATGTTGTAAATGTACTAAATGTCACTGAATTGTACATTTTAAAGGGTTACCATGATAAATTTTATGTTATGTGTATTTCGCAATTTAAGTAAATCAAATCACAGTCTTTCTAAATTCTATGATAAAGGAGCACGACGTCAACTGGTCTGGACTGGGTGGCTGCAAAAGTTGCAGCAGCTGTTCCACAAGAATGAGGACATCAGAATAGAAGAACTCTTCAACACAGATAAGGCGTTCAAAAGAAAACCATGATGCCAATAAGTCTCAGGAGATAAAACGAGGTTGGTGGCAAAATCTTTCATGCCTCGGAATTTTTAGCAACAAAAATCTGGATTTATTTCTCATTCCTTGTCCTTCTTATCAGTTGACTCCAACTCATCTTAACAGTTCTGCTAAACCAAGTCCCTCCCAGGACCTGGTTGCCCTGACAAAGTGCAGCCGACCGAAGTATTTTAACCTAACTCTGCACACCAGCACTGGCTCAAAGGTGAAAAGGCAATGAGTAGTGCGGTCAGGTTACAAAGTCAAAATATGACAAGAGAAACCAGTAAAAAAAAATATTCTTTGAACAAAAAAGTTGTTTTAAAATGGGAAAAAATTAAACATGCTTTCTAAAATATAGAGGTCATCAGGCTCTGTTTTTTCTTAATCTTTGGGGGGGAATGTAACTCCTAAATGAAAAATCTACCAAGTACTGCACCCCCTAGGTAGGGGCAGATGTCTGAGGCCCACTGAGAAGATCAGTGGCAGCTGCTTCCTTACCTGTTGGACAAGGGCGACTTCCGGCCCAGCCCAATTGCCCCGAGAATCCCTGAGCTGAGCCTCTCCTCGGCAAGCAGGCTCTGTCGGCCCTGGAGCATGAGCAGAATTCGAATGACAGACTCTGTCAAGATCGAGTCATTCTGCTCCGTCTGAACCAGGGACAGCTGCAGGACTTGGTGCCACCACAAAAACAGCTTTGCTTCCTCCTGCATAGAGCTGGGGGGCAGGGCAGGGGAGGAAAATCAAATTAGAAGTAGATTCTTCCCACTCTCCTTTAACTGCAAGTCCACACATGCATTTTAAGCATTAGGGACATTTAGTACTTAAAAAGCTTAGGCTGACAGGCATGATGTTAATAAAGTAATGGGACAATAAAAGAACAGCTAATATTTATTGACCCTCCGACATGCCAGACACTATATATGAGCTCAGTGTTCTTTCACTTAAGCCTCCTAACAACCTTTGGAGATAAACACTGTTAGCCCTACCTAACTGCTAAGGAAGCTTAAGGTGGTGCCTCAGAATGCCTATTTTAGGAAATAAAAAGCCTGCTCAGAGAATTGGCCCATGTGAGTAAAATCTCTCTAAAACATCACTGTCCCTCACAACCTTGTTTGTTTCTTATATAACACTCGAGTCTGTGCGCTTAAATGGACACTTACTTCAACCCACATTCCAAGTTTTCCCAATCCGGTGGGTTGGCGGGAGCAGCCAGAGGCCAGCATACCTTGGATACACCTGTTCCAACCACTTGCTCAAGATGAGTAGCACTTTCATCTCATTCCTCAACGTCTGCTCACTATTTAGACACTGAAGCAAGTAGACATAGAGGGTCAAGTAGCTGCCAAGCGACAGGCACTCCTGCAGAAACTCTTCGATGGTGAGCTCAGGAACTTGAAGGGACACCAGAATGGGGCCCCATCCTAAATTCTGATTGAGGGAGCCTAAGGAAAGAACATCAAGAGCAGAGGCCAAGATAAGAGGAAGTCTCAAAACTATTTAACAAATGAACCTTTTCACTTTAAAAGCTTCATGTCAGGAAAACGCTGCTCACTCTGGCCCCATTTTCAGGAGGGCCTGAAAATGCTTTGTAGCTTGGACTGAAAGCCCTCATGCTAAATGCCTGTGCCCTGGCTGCCAGTATAGAGGGTTAAGAAGTCAGAATTCAGGGCTGTGTTTTCATAAATCAACTTCTCCACCATATTATGATCATTAAAATCACATGTATGGAGCTCCCGATGTGGCACAATGGGATTCAAGGCATGGCTGCAGTGCCAGGATGTAGGTTCGATTCGTGGTCTAGCACAGTCATTAAAGAATCCAGTGTTTCTGCAACTGTGGCTTGGATCTGATCCCTGGCCCAGGAAGGAACCCCATATGCTAAGGGGTGGCCAAAAAAGAAAAAAATAAAAATAAAAATCACATGTAGACACTGCCCATCCCAGGTACCTAAGAATTTTAACTTTACCTAATACCATTTTTGAGTATAATATGAATACTTATGCTTTCCAAAGGGAAATTATTATTACTCTATCCATCATAAGCATTTTTTACTTATCGAAACTTAGTTGACTTAGATCTTGGCGGAAATTTTTGAAAATGTTTCACAAATTGAAAAAAAACAAACTTGGTTTTAGTAATAAACAGCTAACAAACCTGGACCCAAAAGTGTTCTCCTAATGGTTCTCAGCTCTTTGAGAAGAATAAGGGTGGGGTGACATGATGACACACTCGCACCTTGCATGGGGGACACAGGAAAATGGACTGTTGGTGGGCTGTCAAGGAACATGGACTCGAAGGGGTGAGTTACAGGCACTTCCTGGCCTTCCCACTCCAAGCCCTTCTCTCTCCGCTACTGTTGCACTATGATGTGAATCTGGGTATTAAAATTGAGAAGTACCACTCTGGGGAGTTCCCGTTGTGGCTCAGTGGTTTACGAACCCAACCAGCATCCATGAGGACGAGGGTTCAATCCCTGGCCTTGCTCAGCAGGTTAAGGATCTAGCATTGCCGTGAGCTGTGGTGTAGGTTGCCAAGCTGGCTCAGATCCTGCGTTGCTGTGGCTGTGGTGTAGGCTGGCAGATGCAGCTCTGATTGGACGCCTAGCCTGGGACCCTCCATATACTGTGGGTGTGGCCCTAAAAAGACAAAAGACAAAAAAAAAAAACCCAACAACCTGAGAAGTACTGCTCTGAGCAAGTTTTCTTAACTAGACCAGGCTTTTCCCAGAATCGGAGAGTTTAGAGGTAGGAAATAAGAAAGGCAAATTGAGGGGGGAAGGGGGGACAGGAAAGAAAACTTCTTCATAACAGTTTAAAACATATGACAATAAGCAATAAAAGGACTTCTATGAAAAATTGTAACAAGTGACAAAACAGAAAAAATTAATATAGTGGCTCATTACTACACAGATTCCGGTTTACAGCATTTGTTTTCAGGACTGTAACTAGGCCTGTGACAGACGTCATTTGCCTATCATAAAAGGATTGGTCTAACACTCCAAAACCCACACAAAATGAACTCAAGGTTCCCTTCATTGAAACCTGATGGCATCAATAGACATGGCCAAAGGTTCTCAGGTAAATTGTAGATAAAGAAAACTCTATTCTGAAATATCAATGTTTACAGCGATAAGAGAGTGGTACAGTCTCTTACTGGGAAAAGTATTAAAAGGTTAGCTCCTTTAGACGAAACTTTAATCTTTTACATTAAAAGATTAATCGTTAATTTGATTAATGAGGAATCTAACCAGAGCCCGACATGACGGTCTTCTTACCCTCTTTGAAGTAGGCAGTGATGCAGGCTTCCGTCGTCTCGGCCATGTGGCGGACAGAAGCCAGGCTCTGGCAGGCTGCTGTCAACAGGGGCAGCACCACCAGCCCGTGCACTTTCTGCCCGATCCAGGTCCGGATACTGCCCCGGAGGAACTCTGCTGTTGGGATTGTGGCGTTGTTCATCATCATCAGGACCTCCATAAAGAGGCTGCTGAGGGCCATGTGGCGGGTCTGGCTGTCCAGATCTGAAGGGGAACACACAGGAGCACACACGTGCTTGGAACAGGCTGCTGGTGTGGCCATGTGCACGTGATGAAGGCAACAACAGTGCTTCAAGGAGCTGCTCTCTGGGCAGATGTAAAATTCTAGCGGCTGCTTTCACAAGGACAGAAGGAAAACTCTGGAGAGTGTACATATTTTAAGGATAGGATGTGGCACATAGATATTTCGTAAGAGCGAAGCCGGAACTATTCCAAGATCCTTGGTTACAGAGTGATCGAGTGATACTTTAATAAATATATGTATCAAGCTAGTGTGAAAGAACAACTTATTTATAACACTATGCTCATTGGAAAACACAATACACAGATCTCATAAGTAGTCTGGTACACTAATTAGAAACAGTATGTCCCCCTACCACTGCCAAAGCTGTTGGTAATTCTAGAGTGATTTATATAGAATGCAGGTTATTACATAAAACTAAATATAAAAGGAAAGGAAAAACCTTTTTACAGGCTCCTAAGAGCAGCTCTTTTACTTACTTTTAAATTTTTTTTATTTATTTATTTATTTATTTATTTATTTATTTATTTATTTATTTATTTATTTGTCTTTTGTCTTTTTAGGGCTGCACCCTTGGCACATGGAGGTCCCCAGGATAGGCGTCTAATCTGAGCTGTAGCAACACCAGATCTAATCAGAGCTGTAGCAACACCAGAGCCACAGCAATGCCAGATCCGAGCCGCGACTGCAACCTACACCACAGCTCACAGCAACACTGGATCCTTAACCCAGTGAGTGCTGCCAGGGATCAAACCCGCAACTTCATGGTTCCTAGTCAGATTCATTTCCGCTGTGCTAGGACGGCAACTCCTATTTGTTGTTTAAACAAGAAAAATGGACAGACTGGGTCTTTCTAAAACATTGAGAAGTGAAAAAAGAATACAACGGAAAAAAGAGTAAATTCACTTTACAAGAGAACAAATTCCTTCTTTACATCCAAAAACAGAAAATAAATTTCACTGAGAGTGTGTGGAGAAAACTATTCATCAGGCCAAATTTTTGCCAACTATTTCTAATTATCCTTGAACTAGGTACCTTGTTTTAAGGGAATAGAATTGTGGCTTTCTCACCCTGAGACTGTAGTACTTATATCAGTGCAAGTGGGGAGGTCTTACTCATCGCACCATCAAAGCAAATTCACTCACCTGCATAGCGCTAAAGAATCCCTAAGTTAGTGTTATCATAAGACTTACTATCAAGGACTTTTTTTTTTTTTTTTTTGTCTTTCCATATCCCTGCAGCATATGGAAGTTTCCAGGCTAGGGGTGAAATCAGAGGTGCAGCTGCCAGCCTACACCACAGCCACAGCAACACCAGATCCAAGCCACATCTTCGACCTACACCACAGCTCACAGTAACCCTGGATCCTTAACCCAGTGAGCGAGGCCAAGAACCAAACCTGAGCCCTCACCGATATTGGTTGGGTTTGGTACCACTGAGCCACAATAGGAATGCCGAGCACTTTTCAAAAATGTTTGAGAAAGGTAATAACATTGCACGTCTGTGAATACATTTTTTCATCTATTTGTATGGGTGTAAATATTATTGGTGTGGGGGAAATGAAGTTGCTCAGGCTCTTTTCACTTGACTTCTGCTTGACAGCCATGTTGTTCTGGTGAAGGATGACTTAGCAACCATTACATAACTACGTTCACCTGGGTGCATCCACAGTAGGGTAGGATGACGATCACCTCTTATGTAAATAACATCTTGGCATATTGCCATCTTTGTTCTGCTCTGGTTTATAAGACAGACAGGACTTTCTGTTGCTAATGCCACCTGTGAAGCTAATAAAGTGATGTCTGATCTACCCACCGCACCCCCGTGCCCCGCAACCACTGGCTCTTTTTTCGGTTGCCCGAATCCAGAGTGAACCTGCCTGGTCTCCAGAGAGACTGCAAAACACTGATAACAAAGGACTTATCTCTGAATTCTAGCTGCACAGCAATTTTCATTTTAATTTATCTTTTAATTATGATTCATAGGAACAAAAACGACTGCAATAAGCTTCCTAATAGATCCCAGCCCCTCTCCTTCCTAGTCATCATCAACACAGCCAACAGATATTTTCTTAAAAACCAGATATGATCCCATCATTCTTCTGATTTAAGATCTTCCTAGAATGCCCTTCACTCCTTTGCCTGGCTATTATTCAGCCTTCCTGGCCCAATCACATAGGACCAACTCCAAATTAGCTTCTCTAGTATTGCGAGTTAATTTTTCTTTTTTCCTTTTAACAGTCACTGAGTGTTGCTGAACTTTCCAAGCTAGTGCTTTAGGTGCATTATCTCATTCCATATGTACCATATCTATATGAAACAGGGACAATTACTATCCCCATTCTGCAGATGAGGTTATACAATTTGTTCAACATCACATAGCTCATAAGTGGTGAAGCCAGGCAGTCTGGTTTCAAAATCTGTATTTTAACTATCATATTAGATACCAAAACTACAGATATGTCCAGGAAGTTTCTATTGATTTTTCGTTCGCCAATTCCAACAAACTCAAACAGCCCCCCCAGTGTTCTGTTACTATGCTTCCCTAAATATTATAGTTGCCTACTTTCAAATAGTATTTAAATGAACATAAAAATGTTTGAGGTTCATCCACAGCGGTGCAGATTTTCACTGCTATAGCATATTCCATTACAGGAATACATAACAATTGATCCTTTCTACTGAAATATGTAATGTTTCTAGTTTAGGACCCCCTCAGAGGCACAGGTGCATACATTTCTTTTGCTGTATACTAAGAAATAGAATTCTGGGGCATGGGACATGCAAACTAGCAGATGATGCCAAAAGTGGTTTACCAATTTACTGTCATCAGCAGTTTATAAGCTACACTGATCCAGAGTCTCGCCTATACTTGGTATTGAAACCTTTTTAATTTTAGATATTCTGGTGGATGTGACATAACATGTTACTAAGGTCTTAACTTGCATTTCCCTAAATATTAACAAGGTTTAGCACCTTTCCATATGTTTACTGGTTATTTGGGTATTCTTTCATGGAATGTCAATTTAAGGGTCTTGTTCATTTTTTTCTACTGAATTGTCTTTTTCTTCCTTATTTTAGCAAGTATGACAATTTAGTCATTAATATTCAATTTAATGACTGATATAAGTCAATCTAAACTTACTATGTTACTATATGCTTCTGATTTGTCCCTCCTATTCTATACTCCTTTTTCTTTTATTTCCTTCTTTTGGGTTATTTCTTCTTATTCTTTTTCTTCCTTTTAGTTTGGAAGTTAAATACTCTTTTAAGATTCTCATTGTGTTTTTCTTGCAAATTACAACATGCCTTCTTGATTTTTCAAAGTGTTAACTGATTCCCAAACAATGCAATAGTTTTGGAACAATCTATTATCTGTCACCTTCCTATTGTTGCCATAACCCAACAACCCAACACTACTATTTTATAGAGTCAGACTTCGTGTAGATTTACCTACGCATTTATCAGACTCATTGTTCCATCCTCATCTCCTGCTATTTATCTTCTCTTCATTATCTCCTTCCTTGCATGGATTTTGGTTGTATTTTGCTCTTCTTTTTCTAATTTCTTAAGCTCAATATTTATCAAATTAATTTTTGGCTTTTAAAAAATATTAATATAAGCATTTAAGGACATGAAGTTAAATTTCAATTTAGGTGCATTCCACAAGTTTTGGTGCTCTATTTTTTTTTTTAATTTAGTTCTAAATATTTTAAACCTCAATTATTATTGTTCCTTAGGTCATCAGTTATTTAAGTTTAATTACCAAAGTATAGTTTTCTTCCCCTCCTGGTTATAGTTTGTTACTGATTTTTAAATTCATTGCACTGTGGTTAGAGCATGTGGTCTATCTGATACCAGTCCTTTGTGAGTGACTGAGAACCCTTTATTTCTAGTAACAGGTCAAGTTTAAGTGTTCCATGTGAGGCTGATAGT